>NC_085931.1:29573791-30186125 GCF_028885625.2 Pongo pygmaeus | reverse complement strand
CTTTGGCTCTTTGAGCTCTTTTTTGGTTTCATATGAGTTTTATGATTTTCCAGTTCTGTGAGTGATGACACTGGTATTTTGGTAGGGGTTGTATTGAATCTCTAGACTGCTCTGGGCAGTGTGATCATTTTAATGCTATGAATTCCTTCCGTGAGCATGAAATGACTATCCATTTCTTTCCATCCTCTTAAACATTTTCATCAGTGTTTTGTAGTTTTCCTTGTAGAAATCGTTCACCTCCTTGGTAAAATTTCCTCTGTGGCATATCATTTTTCATTTTGTTGCTATTGTGAATGGGATTGCCTTCTTAATTTCTTTCCTAGACCATTATTGGTGTATAAAGTGCTGCTGATTTTTTTATGTTGGTTTTGTATCGTGCAAATTACTGTATTAATTTATTTATCAAGTCAAGAGTTTTCTGGCGGAGCCTTTACATGTTTCTAGATCCAAGATCACATCTTCATCAGACACAGATAATTCGATGTCCTCTTTTCCAGTGTGAGTGGCTTTTATTTTTTTCTCTTGCATGTTTGTGTGTTGTTGAATAGGAGTGGTGAGAATGGGCATCCTCATCTTGTTCCTGTTTACAGAGGAAATGCTTTTCACTTTTCCCCATTCTGTAGTAGGTTAGCTATGGCTTTGTCGTATACAGCTTTTATTATTTCTAGGTTTTTTTTTTTTTTGAGATGGATTCTGGCTCTTGTCACCCAGGCTGTCGTGCAATGGTGCAATCTCAGCTCACAGCAAACTCTGCCTCCCAGGTTCAAGTGATTCTCCTGCCTCAGCATCCCGAGTAGCTGGGAGGTGCCCGCCACCATGCCCGGCTAATTTTTGTCCTTTTGATAGAGATGGGGTTTCACCATGTTGGCCAGGCTGGTCTAGAACTCCTGACCTCAGGTGATCCACCCACCTCAACCTCCCAAAGTGCTGGGATTACACGCATGAGCCACTGGGCCTGGCCATTTTCAGGTATGTTTCTCCTATGCCTAGTTTGTTTGTTCCTTTTTTCAAGACATGGTCTCACTCTGTTTCTCATGCTGGAGTGCAGTGACACCATCATAGCTGTAGCTTTGAACTCATGGGCTCAAGCCACCTCAGCCTTTCAAGTAGCTGGGACTACAGGTGCATTCCACCAGAGCTGGCTAATTTTTATTTTTATTTTTTTGTAGAGCTCTATGTTCCTCAGGTTGGTCTTGAACTGCTGACCTCAAGTGATCCTCCCAGCTCAGCCTCCCAAAAGCACTGGGTTGACAAGCATGAGCCACCGCCTGGCCCAGAGTCACATTTTAACATCACATCCTCACTGCTGGGCTCAAGTTTTGGCAGTGACTGAAAACCCTAAGGGAGAGTTTCTGGTCAGGCCCTGCCCAGTCTGTGCATAGGAGGGGAATGGAAAAATGGCCTGTGGATGGTTCTTTTGGAGAAATGGCCAGACAAGCACTGAGATGCCCTTTCCCGGAATACAGGGCCGTGTGATGTCCAGCCCAGCTGCCAGGTCCAGGGCCCTTGGCACCATCCAGTTTGGGAGCTCACCCAGAAGCAGCCTCGGTTGCCCAAAGCAGCTGGTCTCCCTTCCAATCTGGTCCCATTTGAGAGATGCAACTGGGCTGTCTTCCAGGAAACCATTTCTGTGTGTGCCTGTCTTTGTCCCTGCTCTGGCTGGCCTCTCTGAACCGTGAGAACTTGGGTTATGCAAGGCTCTGCCTGTCAGCTGAGCATCACGAAGCAGCTCTCTTCTGTTCTAGTGAGGCCGACCAGGCTGCAACACCCCTGCCCCGGGTCTGACTGTTCTCCCCCACACCCAGAAGTGACCTCCAACCCAATCCTGCTCCCTGTCTTCTGGCAGCTGCTCTGGGGAAGGGCATTTTGGCCTCAAGGGTTGAGCGTGTCATTTTCTGTTTTCTGTTTATCTTTCCAGAGCTGTTAGGGACAGCCCATGCGTTAGTCCACGTACTGCTTCTTTGGAAGGCAATCGGGGCTAAAAGTTCTTCTGAGATTTGTGTATGAAATCTGCCTTCACTACATGGATAGGACCAGCACATGCTTCCACTGCACAACTCTGCAATCTTACTACATTTATTTATTTTTATTTTTTATTTTGTTTAATTTTTTTGAGACGGAGTCTCACTCTGTCGCCCAGGCTGAAGTGCAGTGGCTCAATCTCGGCTCATTGCACCCTCCGCCTCCGGGGTTCAAGCAATTCTCCTGTCTCAGCCTCCTGAGTAGCTGGGACTACAGACACATGCCATAATGCCCAGCTAATTTTTGTATTTTTAGTAGAGATGGGGTTTCACCATAGTAGTGAGGCTGGTCTCGAACTCCTGACTTCAGGTGATCCACCTGCCTCAGCCTCCCAAAGTGCTAGGATTACCGGCAACATTTACTTATTTAGAGACAGGGTCTTGCTTTGTCACCAAGGCTGGAGTGCAGTGGTGCCATCTCAACTCACTGCAGCCTCTGCCTCCAGGGTTCAAAGGATTCTCATGCCTCAGCCTCCCAAGTAACTGGGACTAGAGCCATGCGCCATCATGCAGGGCTAATTTTTTTTTTTTGTAGAGACAAGATTTTGCCATGTTGGCCAGGCTGGTCTCCAACTCCTGACCTCAGGTGATCTGCCTGTCTCATCCTCTCAAAGTACTAGGAGTATAGCTCTGAACCACCATGCCTGGACTTTCAGTACATTTAAATGATGCGGTGGCTCATGCCTCTAATCCCAGCACTTTGGGAGGCCAAGGCAGGCGGATCACCTGAGGTCAGAAGTTTCGACACCAGCCTGGCCAACATGGTGTTTTGGTTTTTTTTTTTCCAAATTGGGGGAACAGGGGGCCTGAATCTGTCCCATAAGACTCCAATGCTATTTACAATAAATACAAACAACAAAGGGTGATGGGCAAAAACATCATGGGGATATTGTGATATAAAAATCTACATGCTCAGAAACTCTATAGGTCATGTGACCAGCTTCCACAAAAATTAAGCTGCAAGAATCGGGTTAAACCCATAGATTTAAAAAAGAAGATTTAAGAGCCACATCAGCCAATTATATATGGACCTATGTGAGTCCTGATCCAAACATAAAAATAGTAAATAAAACAAAAATATTTATAAGACTGTTGGAAATTTAAATACTCATTGAATAAGGTATGATTTAAGGAATGATTATCAATTATTTTAAGGACGATAATGGTATTATGATTATATTTTTAAAAGAATCCTTCTCTTTCCAAGATAATAAAATATTTATGGATGAAATGATATGATGTCCAGAATCTGCTTCAAAATAATAAGAGGGAACAGTGGGTATCAGGAGTTACAACTGTCTGTAAGTGGATAATGGTGATGAGCGTGATGAGTGTATTGGGCTGAAATATCAATCCATCTACTTTTGTATGTCTACAATTTCCTATAATGAGATGGAACACTGTAAACACCAATGCATCCTGCCTATTCAAACAAAAAAAGCAGTTGAAGTCTCAGACTGAATGTCACCGATACCTGTGCTAATCTTGGATTTGTTCTCCACGGTGGTCATGGCAGAGGCAGATGCCAAAAGTGCTGCAGATGGGCAGGTGCTTTTCTTCCCTTTAACACCATTAGTCACCCTTACCCCTCCGGCCATTCCAGGCAAAAGTCATCACTGCTCTTGGTCTAGAAGCAACAGAAAATAAAAACAAATTTACTAGATCAAGCAAGATTAGATATTTTGAGACTCAACAAAGCTCATGACTTTTATACTGAGTTCAAGAGCCCTATTACCAAAACTTTCTGATGGGTAGTAAGCAGCACACCATACTGCACTACAGAAACAGAACTTCTTTACAGGTTTATAAACAATCACGTACTTCTTCTTCTTTTTTTTTTTTCTTTTGAGATGGAGTCTGGCTCTGTCGCCCAGACTGGAGTGCAGTGGCACGATCTCCGCTCATTGCAACCTCTGCCTCCCCGGTTCATGCGATTCTTCTGCCTCAGCCTCCCAAGTAGCTGGGATTACAGACATGCACCACCACACCCAGCTAATTTTTGTATTTTTTTTTAGTGGAGACGGGGTTTCACCATATTGGCCAAGCTGGTCTCGAACTCCTGACCTTGTGATCCATCTGCCTCAGCCTCCCAAAGTGCTGGGATTACAGGAGTGAGCCACCGCGGCTGGCCAAATCACGTACTTCTTTTTAAAACAATAAAAACATATATGTAATCAAAGACTTTATGGAAGCCTGCGATGTGTCCACACATGCCAGATTCAGATGATGGGGGATAGCACATGAGCTATCTTGGGAAAATCCTGTAATGCCACAGGAAGTGTCATCTTGCAATTTCTAGAAAGATATCATTGAGAGTCAAATAATCATCATTGCTCTAAAGTGATTTCATGATGAGGCCAGTATCTAAAAGAATTTATTCTGGGCCGGGGGCGGTGGCTCACGCTTGTAATCCCAGCAGTTTGGGAGGCCGAGTTGGGTGGATCATGAGGTCAGGAGATCGAGACCATCCTGGCTAACATGGTGAAAACCCGTCTCTACTAAAAATACAAAAAATTAGTCGGGTGTGGTGGTGGGTGCCTGTAGTCCCAGCTCTTAGGGAGGCTGAGGCAGGAGAATGGTATGAACCCAGGAGGCGGAGCTTACAGTGAGCCGAGATCACGCCACTGCACTCCAGCCTGGGTGACAGAGTGAGACTCTGTCACAAAAAAAAAAAAAAAAAAGAATTTATTCTGAAATTTATGTTTTTTACCTTATAATTCTGTAGTAGTCAAATTTTAGTCACCATTGAAAGGAGGTATTTTCTAAAACATGCATAATATATTAATAAAAAACTAGAGACTTTACAGTTTGAGCAAGGGTTATGCTGTCTAAATGATCATATTACTTGATAAAGACCATTTGCAATATTTATATCTTATAAAGACAATTTTTAAAATATGAGCTTTAAAAAAAACTATGGATAATAAATTGGCTGTAAATTTATTATTCTAAAAAGTAGTGAAAAAACGTTTTCACTTCCTCTAGAAATGAAGGGAACACAGGGACTTAAAGATCTGTGGGGAAAAAAAAGAAAAACTACTTTTTAAAAAAAGAACCCAAAAGTTTTGTCTCTTTGGCATGAGTTAGCCAACCGATTTACACTATCTCCTATCTGGAACCATGCCCTCTCTCAGATAATCATACTGAATTTATTTCTACAAATCAAAGTAGTTTATAAGTAACCAATCTCTAAAGTCTCTTCCAGTTCTAAATGTCAGTGACTCCATATGGAGTGTATTTCTGTTGTTCAATTATGAAAGTTCTAATACAGTACCATTAGGTTAAGAACAGGCAGAAAAGGCTGGGCACAGTGGCTCATGCCTGTAATCTTAGCATTTTGGGAGGCCGAGGTGCATCACTTGAGCCCAGTTCAACACCATCATGGGCAACATAAGGAGAATGTCTCTACAAAAATTTAAAAATTTAGCTGGGCAAAGTGGCACATGCCTGTAGTCCCAGCTATTGGGAAGGTTGAAATGAGAGGATTGCTTGAGCCAAGGAGGTCAAAGCTGCACTGAGCTGTGATCACGCCACTGTACTCCAGCCTAGGCAACAGAGTGAGACCCTGTCCTCACCAGCCCCCCAAAAAAAGAGGCAGGAAAAGGGGTCAATATTTTCAGTGAATTAAACAGAATTCAACTCTGGTGATTTATGATTTAGGGCTGTCACATTATGAAATCTAGAATACATAAAAAGAGAGGGAGACACTGCACTAATTTCATTAATTTCAAGGACTGTTCATATTCTTTTTTTTTTTTTTTGAGACGGAGTTTCGCTCTTGTCGCCCAGGCTGAAGTGCAGTGGTGCAATCTCGGCTCACTGCAAACTCCACCTCCCAGGTTCAAGCGATTTTCCTGCCTCCACCTCCTGAGTAGCTGAGATTACAGGCATGCACCACCACATCCAGCTAAATTTTGTATTTTTAGTAGAGATGGGGTTTCACCTTGTTGGTCAGGCTGGTCTCAAACTCCTGATCTCAGGTGACCCACCCACCTCGGCCTCCCAAAGTGCTGGGATTACAGGCATGAGCCACCGTGCTTAGCCTTTTTTCTTTTTCTTTCTTTCTTTTTTTTTTTTTTTGACACAAAGTCTCGCTCTATCACTGAGGCTGGAGTGCAGTGGCATGATTTTGGCTCACTGCGATCTCCGCCTCCTGGGTTCAAGCGATTCTTCCGTCTCAACCTCCTGAGTAGCTGGACTACAGGCGTGTGCCACCATGCCCAGCTAACTTTTGTATTTTTAGTAGAGATGGGGTATCGCCATGTTGGCCAGGCTGGTCTCAAACTCCTGGCCTCAAGTGATCCACCTGCTTCAGCCTCCCAAACTGCTGGGATTACAGGTGTGAGTTACCATGCCTGGCCTGTTCATATTCTTTAAGACTTGTTTCTGTTCACAAAAACTGGCCATCAACTATGATGCCAAAAAGTCACACAATGAAAGTCATACCGCTTTCCTGCCAATTTGTCCCTCCTCTCTTAGCCAGTAAATAAACTCAACATATTCTTATATTTTCAATCTTCTTTTATATCCTGCTAATAAAAGTAAAATTGTCTTTGAACTAATCTTTCTTCCTCTGTAAGTTAAATATTCTTTCATTTGATAATAATTACCTTGAAAACCACCCTAGATTGTCCTGTCAACGTGGATTACTCATCACACTTCTCTGGTTACAATTTGCTTTTGGGTAATGACAAAGTTAAATATACACAAGGGCACCAAATCACAAACTTTGCATTTATAATAATTAAGATAATACAGCACTGGCATAAGAATAAACTAGTAAAACAGACTCTCTAAAGAAGCTGTATATTTATAGACATGTGATTTATAACCAAAGCAGCAATGCAGAAAACAAGAGTTTTCCAGCAAATAGTGCTAGGTCAAGTGCATACACCAAGGGGGCAAAAATAAATGCTGAGACCTATTTCACACCATATCAAATATAAAGTCCAGGGTTTTCTAACTATGATTTTAAATCTGAAATTGTAAAACAAAGACTTGATCGATGTGACTACATAAAAATTAAAATCTTAAAAATAAAAAATCCTTTTAATTAAAAAAGTGAAAATGTTACTGCATGACGAAAAAACCATCATAAATAGAATTTAAAAACACAGAAAACTGGGAAAGTATATTTGCAATATCTCACAAATAAATGCTTAAGGTCCCTAATACATACAAAATGCTTTAAAATTGAAGGGAAAAAGACCAAAAAAAGACAGAAAAATGAGCAAAATGAATGAATCACACAATCAATTTACACACACACACACACAAAAATACAGAAAATGATGATCAACCTAACTCATAATGGGAGAAATGCCAATTAATCAGCACTTGTCACTTATCAGGGTGCACACCTGTAATCCCAGCACTTTGGGAGGTGGAGGTGGGCAGATCACAAGGACAGGAAATCGAGACCAGCCTGGCCAATATGGTGAAACCCCGTCTCTACTAAAAAAATATACAAAAATTAGCTGGGTGTGGTGGTGCCTGTCTGTAATCCCAGCTAGTTGGGAGGCTAAGGCTGGAGAATCGCTTGAACCCAGGAGGCGGAGGTTACAGTGAGCTGAGATCGCGCCATTGCACTCCAGCCTGGGTGACAAGAGCGAAACTCTGTCTCAAAAAAAAAAAAAAATCATTCAGCCATAGAAAGGTGTGAAGTACTAACACATGCCTCATGGAAGAACCTCAAAAATATGGTACGTGAAAGATGCCAGTGACAAAAGACCACAAATGATTCCTGTTACATGAAATGTCTGGGACAAGCAAACCTATGGTGGCTGCCTAGGGCTGTGAGGTGGTGAGAATATTCTAAAATTTATTGTGATGATGGTTATACATCTCTGTGCATATATTAAAAACCAATGAACTGTCCAACTTGGTGAATTGTATGGTATGGGAGTTATAAAAAAAAAACACAACTAAATCCTAGAAACTCAACTTTCAGGAGATAATTTTATAAAGTATCTGTGGTAGCCCCATAAGCTATTGATGTCTTAACCTCTGGAACCTATGAACATGTTTACTTACATGGCAAGAGAGTTTGCAGATGTGATTAAGAATTTTAAGGACAGGAAGATGATCCTGAATTGTCCAGGTGGACCCAATCAAATCACACAAGGCCTTAAAAGCAGATAACCTATGGTCAGAGTGATGCAATGTGACGACTTGACCAGCTGTTGTCTTTGAAGATGGAGGAAGGGGCCACAAGCCAAGAAACATGGCTGTCTCTATAAGCTGGAAAAGGCAAGGAAATAGATTCTCCCCTAAAGCCTTGAGAAAAGAACACAGCTCTGCTGACACCTTGGTTTTAGTCCAGTAAGAGCCATGTTGGACTCCTAACCAACACAATTCTAAGATGAAAAATACGTGTTGTTTTAGCTACTACATTTGTAGTAATTTCAATAGTAATAGAAAATGAATACACTATACTATAAATAATTTGTTTTATATAGAAAAGAAAATGAACCTAATGGATTTTAATAAATCATCTGGAATAAATGAAGAGTAAAATATCAGAAACATGTGACATAAAAACCTCAAAACCACAGATAATTGGGGGAACAACATTCCTGACAACACCAAAATAATTTTTTATTAATTTTTGCTGAAGTATAATATACATAAAGTACAAAAACGATAAGTACAGCTAAAAGCATTTTCACAAAGTGAATACACCATGTAGCTGCCTCCCCCAAATCAAGATACAGAATGTAATCAGAATCCCAGAAAGCATCCCTCAATTCCCCTAAAGATAACCACTATTCTGACATATTATAACAGATTAATTCCCACCACTGTTTTGGCTTCATTTAAATGGAATCATAGTTCAGACTCCTGTGCATCTGGCTGCTTCTACTCAATATTATGTGTGTGAGATTCATCCATGCTGCTGCATGTTGCAACAGTTTGTTCTTTTTTTTGCTTGTTTTGTGGTACCTTATATGTCACAATTCATTTGTCCATTCACGTCTTGATGATTATTTGGGTTGTTTCCAGCTTTTGACTCTTATGGAGACTATTCAACTTCAGCAGATACTGCCAACGTTTTCCAAACTGGTGAGAACAGTTTAGAGCCCTCTCAGCAGGGTGCAAGTGTTCTTGTTTCTCTGCTTCCTTGCCGACACTTGGTATTATGAGCTTTTAAAATGAGGCATTCTGTGTCTAATCTGCTGCAGGCATAGCAAAGCCTGGCTACAATTTTTATTTATTTATTTATTTTTGACACAGAGTCTCACTCTGTCGCTCATTTTGGAGTACAATGGCGCGGTCTCAGCTCACTGCAACCTCTGCCTCCTGGGTTCAAGCAATTCTCCTGCCTCAGCCTCCCAAGTAGCTGGGACTACAGGCACATGCCACCACACCTGGCTAATTTTTGTATTTTTAGTAGAGACAGGGTTTCACTATGTTGGCCAGGCTGGTCTCAAACTCCTGACCTTGTGATCCACCCAACTTGGCATCCCAAAGTGCTGGGATTACAGGCGTGAGCCACTGTGCCTGGCCACTGTACTTTATTTTTTAAATGCTAATAAAAATTAGATCCTGAAATTTTTTTCAATTGCTATTAATTCTCATATTTTACATGCATCTTTGTTAGTATTTCCTACATCATAATCATGTCTGCAAATAGAATTTTCTTTCTTTCTTTCCAAGTATTATACCTCTTATCTCTCTTTCTGCCTTTCTGCCCTGACTAGAACTTTATTTTTTAATTTTTTGTAGAGACAGGCATCTAACTATGTTGCCCAGGTGAGTCTTGAACTCTTGGCCTCAAAAGATCCTCCTGCCTCAGTCTCCCAGTAGAGCTTTACATACAACACTGAATAGAAGTGATGAGAGCAGGGTCTTGTCTCTTTCCTCATCTCTGGAAGAAAGCTTTCAATGTCACCATTAAGTTTAATGTCCACTATAAATATTATTTTGTGTAGATGCCCTTTATCATCTTTTTAAAAGTCCCTTTATTCCCAGTTTGTTAGAAATTTGTTCTGTGGGGTTTTTTTGGAAACTAATAAACAGGTGTTGAATTTTATCAAATGCTTTTGTTCATCACTTTGATTAGATCACATTTTTCCCTCCACTTTGAGAACTTACTCTGAAGGACTTTAATTCATTGAAATCTTTTGAGTGCATGTGGCCAATTCTGATGAATATACTGTGGCCAACTAGAAGGAATGTGCAGGCCGGGCGCGGTGGCCCACACCTGTAATCCCAGCACTTTGGGAGGCTGAGGCGGGTGGATCACCTGAGGTCAGGAGTTCGAGACCAGCCTGACCAGCATGGAGAAACCCCGTCTCAACTGAAAATACAAAATTAGCCAAGCATGGTGGTACATGCCTGTAATCTCAGCTACTCGGGAGGCTGAGGCAGGAGAATTGCTTGAATCCGGGCGGCAGAGGTTGTGGTGAGTCGAGATCACGCCACTACCCTCCAGTCTGGGTGACAGAGCAGGACTCCATCACACACACACACACACACACACACACACACACACACACACACACACACACACACACACAAAGGGAATGTGCAATTCGCTGTTGTCTGGTGCAGTGTTTTATGGATCAGTCAGGACAAAATAGTTAATAGCATTATTTACATGTTCTGTAGCTCTACTAAATTTCATTTGCTTTTTCTACGTTAATGAGAGGAGTGTGTTAAAATTTCCAAATATGCCTGTTTCGTATTTAGTTCTATCAGTTTCCCTTTATATTCTCTGGGGCTGTGTTACCTGATACATATGAATTTACGATGTGCTCTTAGTGCCTCTGAAGTCTTACTGGGCAGCGTGAAGTCTTCCCACATTGTTTTCTAAGAGTGCCTTGGCTATTGTTATTGTTTTAATCCTTTATTATTACGGACAATCTCTGTCTCTAGTAATATTTCTTTCTGAGAAATGACGCTTTGAAATTAGTACAGCTCTTCCAGCAGTCCTTTGGTTAGTGCTCGCATAGTACATCTTTTCCAACTCTTTTACTTGCAGTATTTCTATTTAAAGTGGGTCTTTTGTACAAAACTATGGTTGGGTCTATTGTCTTTAATCTGAAAATCTTTGTCTTTTAACTAGAATATTCAGCCTATTTACCTATAATGTGATTTTTACATATTTGGGTTTACATCTATTACTATACCCTTAGTTCTTTGTTCCTTTTCTCTCCTTTCCTGCCTTATTTTGGATGAATCAAGTATTAATATTCCATTTCTCTTCTATTAGCCTCTTATTTTCCATTCTTTTATTACTTTGTTAACAATATGTGATTTTAAATACTATAGTAGCCACATTGAAAAAGTTAAAAATATATATTAATATATCTTATTTAATCAAATATATTAAAAATATGATCATTTCGGCCAGGCGCAGTGGCTCACACCTGTAATCCCAGCACTTTGGGAGGACGGGGTGGGTGGATCACGAGGTCAGGAGATTGAGACCATCCTGGCTAACACGGCGGAACCCCGTCTCTACTAAAAATAAAAAAAAAATTAGCCGGGGGTGGTGGCACGCACCTGTAGTCCTATCTAATCGGGAGGCTGAGGCAGCAGAATGGTGTGACCCCAGGAGGTGGAGCCTGCAGTGAGCCGAGATGCACCACTGCACTCCATCCTGCGTGACAGAGCGAGACTACATCTCAAAAAAAAAAAAAAAAAAAAAGATCATTTCAACATGTAATCAGTATTTTTTAAATGGGGCATTTTACATTCTTTTTTTCTATGCTAAATCTTCTAAGTGTTCAAAATCTGGTGTTTATTTTATAATCACAGCACATCTCAATTCAGAATAGCCACATTTGAGTTCTCAGTAACTCTGTGCAGTGAATGTCAACTGTAGCAGCGTGTAGCCCTAGAGATTTACAATGTGCAACCCTTCACTTATTCAGAGTCTACGACAAATTAATTTCCTAAACTTCTGAACAATTCAAAGACTTTGCAACACCTTAATTATTTACTGTCCCCCTCCTAACTTTTGAACCATTTTATCTTAAACTTTAAACCTACATGTATCTTTAAATAAGACATTTTTATTACGCTGCGGTCAATTTCATATATATTTACCTTCATATTTACTCTTCCACTGTTCTTTATTCCTTCTTGAAATTTTGTTTCCCTTTGGGATTATTTTCTTTCTGCTACAAGAACTTCCTTTTTCTTTCAGAATGGGTCTGCTGGTGACAAATCCTCTTTTTGTTATCTATTGAGAAATCAGCTGCCAATCTTATTATTCCTCTTAACCTAGTATCTTTTTTCTCTATCAATTAAAGATTTTTTTCACTGTCCTTGACTTTTAGCACTTTTATTATGACACTCCTAGCCCTCTCTTTTCTCTTAGTATAACCCAATTGTATGTGCCTTAACCCTTCTATTATGTCCCTTGTCTCCATTACACTATGTTTTTTTCATCCTTTCATTTCTCGGTGCTTCACTGTAGATATTTCTTACTGATCAGTCCTCTAATTCACAAATCTTTTCTGTGTTGAGTGGTTGTGAAACACATGCATAGGAGTTCCTAACTCAAGCTAATGTATTTTTAGTCCTAAAATTTTCATTTGGCCAGGTGCCATGGCTCACGCCTCTAATCCCAGCACTTTGGGAGGATCACCTGAGGTCAGGAGTTCAAGACCAGCCTGGCCAACATGGCAAAACCCCATCTCTACTACAAGTACAAAAAAAAAAAAAAAATTAGCTGGGCCTGGTGGCAGGTGCCTGTAATCCCAGCTACTCAGGAGCCTGAGGTAGGAAAATCGCTTGAACCTGGGAGGCGGAGGTTGCAGTGAGCCAAGATTTTACCATTGTACTCCAGCCTGGGTGACAAGAGTGAAACTCCATCTCAAAAAATAAAAAATAAAATAAAATGTTCATTTGATTCTAGTTTATAGATTCCAGTTCTCTGGTAAAACTCTCTATCTCTTCATCTGTTTCCTTAAACTCATAAATCAGTTATTTTAAAAGCCTATCTAAGAGTTCCAGTATCTGGATCACCTCAAGTTCTTTTTCTGTTACTCATTCTTTCTCTTGATTTTCATTCACTAGATCCTGCTTATTGGCATGCCTGGTATTTAGTTAATTAAATAATTATAGAGACAGGGTCTCACTATGTTGGGCAGGTTGGTCTTGAACTCTTGGCCTCCAGTAATCCTACCATCTTGGCCTACCAGAGTGCTAGGATTACAGGCATGAGCCACTGCGCCCGGCCATGCCTGGTATTTTGATGGAATGCAGAATAGTATGTTTCAAAGAATATAGGGGCTAAGTTTCTTCTGGCAGGTAACTAGAATAAGGGCTGATCAGCCTGATCCAATCAAAGTTTTGAAGCTGGATTTCAAGCTGATAACTTCTAGTCAACCTTTATTTGTAGGTCATAATTCTTTTGAGGTCTCAGCCGAAGGCCTGGAGTATTTCCCATTGTCATTCCTCTTTGGCTGGCCTTGAAGTCTAATTTTTTTGTCAACCTACTCCTGTGAGAACCAAAACTGTGCTTATGTTTTTTAGGCTTTGGTAATAGTTTTCTACTGAATTTCTCCTTCTGACTTTGAAAAATACCTTAACAGCAAAAGCTAAGTCAAATGTTGAGTTTACTACCCTCTTTCTCTCTCTCTATTTTCCCAAAGAGATGGGGTCTCACTGTGTTGCCCAGGCTGGAGTGCAGTGGTGTGATCAAAGCTCACTGTAACCTTGAACTGTTGGGTTCAAGCAATCCTCCTGCCTCAGCCTCCTGAGTAGCTGGGACTAGAGGCATGTGCCACCATGTTGGCTGAGTTCACTACTCTTGAGGTTGTCTTTTTCCTAGGATCTTGGACCCTCAAATCTTGGCTGCCTTAGAATCCCTCAATTCAAGTTTTACTCCCACCACTTAGCGGTTATGAAATAAACTCTGGACCACTGCTTTGTCTGGCCTCCACCCCATGTGTAGAGTTAGCCACCACCCTAAGGGAAAAAAGCAGGGGTACATATGGGCTCAACTCAATAGGATTTTTCTCTACAATTTTAGCTCCTGCCAAATTTGACCTGGCTGCCTTGGTTAGTCCCCAGTGCCATCAAAGATATTTGTTTTTGTATTTTAAACAGTTTTTACAGTAGTCTCATCAGAGATTTGGTCTGATATTCTGTTATAACCATAAACAAAAGTTTTGCTTTACTGAGTTTTAATTACTGATGTATTTTTTACTGACTAGTCTATAAACTTCCTGAGAATAGAAACTATTTTTATTTCCTAACTTCTATTTAAATAGTCAGCACACTACCTGACACAGAGGTTACTAGTTGACAAATTATTAGCTTTTTTTTTTTTTTTTTTTTTTTGAGCCGGAGTCTCGCTCTGTTGCCCAGGCTGGAGTGCAGTGGTGCGATCTCGGCTCACTGCAAGCTCTGCCTCCCGAGTTCATGCCATTCTCCTGTCTCAGCCTCCCGAGTAGCTGGGACTGCAGGCACCTGCCACCACACCCCGCGAATTTTTTTGTATTTTTAGTAGACACGGGGTTTCACCGTGTTCACTAGGATGGTCTTGATCTCCTGACCTCGTGATCCACCCGCCTTGGCCTCCCAAAGTGCTGGGATTACAGGCGTGAGCCACCGCACCCGGCCAAATTATTAGCTTTTATATTAGGAAAAAAAGCTCAGAATGCAAGTAAAGCAAAACACACAAATATATGCCGGCTAAACCATTCCAGCTCATTAATTCTTTTGATTCCACTCATCTCCAGCAAGAAACAGCCAATCTTTTCTTCAGTGGCTCACACATTCATGAAGTACATCCCCCAATAAAACTGCATTCTCAATGTTAATCTGAGATTAAATTACCTCAGGCAGCACTAAAATCTTTTGTTCATTTATTAGAAGTATTTTGTACTAGATTAAGTAGTTTCATTATTCTTCAGATTTAACCAATCCATTTCTAAGTCTAGCGTTTTATCAAAAAACAATGAGATTTTTCATTCAAAATAAAGCTCTCTCAATTGAACCTTTAGAGGCATCTTGATTACATTCAGTTAGGGTTTTCCAGAGCAAGAAAACAATAACGCAGCCAAAGCTCATAGATAGAAAATCTAAAACCAAAGAAAAGTTTGCTGAATGTGTAAACATCTTCTCTATTCTGGTTGGTTATTCTTGGATTACCAATCTTGTACCATCAATCCCTAAAGACAACAGCTAAAAAAATTAAGTGGTTGTCCCTGGACAGTGAAATTTTAGAGATAAGGAAATGGGAACTCGATTACCCCTTCTCACGATAAGCACTTAAAAATTATTACAGTTAGCTACATATTTAAATTAAAAACATAATTGTGTATAAACAGAGGCACTGATTTTTTAAAAAGAGAAAAAAAGGAAGACCCAACCCTTAAAGCAATAGTACTGAAAGCTGGTTACATAATGCCCTGGACTCACAAGACAGCCTTGAGGCAGCCATTTATCCTTGTGGGGGTTTCAGTCCCAGATCTGTAAACCTGACAATAAACCAGAATGCCAAGACATTTTCAGCATGAATATTCTACTATTCTAAAGCTTCAATGGATGATAAAAGGCACAAGTTAAAAGAGAACAATGTATTTGTTAAATAAAAGCTAAACTCATAAGGGCTTGTTTTGTAATGGATACTTAATGAAATACAGTGATCATCAGCACAGTAATTTTAGGGTGACTCTTAAGAGAGTTAATGAAAGATGATATGGGTATTAGGGAATCTATCTCCGTTGATTAGATGGCTTCTCCATAAAGCACACATGTTCCAAGCATTAATGATCCATCTGGGGCCTCTGAGAGCAGTATGTGCTAAGTGTCACATAACAGCTTCTGCTCTCATAAGCTAGTCAGGTGTCACAACCTGTCCTTTCCTGCAGACTGTGAGTAGTCAGAGATCAAGGGACTGAACCAAAACTGCTGGCTCCAAAGGATGGGCATGATCATCCACTTATAGCTAGACAGGGAAAGGGCGCTGGCACTTCTTATATGATTCTTGACAAATTTAGAGCACTATTAGATATGGCTTTCAGTTTTAAAAGATTATGCATTTCAGACCAGGTGCAGTGGCTCATGCCTGTAATCCCAGCACTTTGGGAGGCTGAGGCAGGTGGATCACTTGAGGTCAGGAGTTCAAGACCAGCCTGGCCAACATGGAGAAACCCCGTCTCTACTAAAAATACAAAAATTAGCCAGGCATGATGGCAGGCACCTGTAATCCCAGTTACTCTGGAGGCTGAGGCAGGAGAATCACTTGAAACTGGGAGGGAGGTGGAGGCTGCAGTGAGCTGAGATTGCACCATTGCACTCCAGCCTGAGTGACAGTGAGACTCCATCTCAAAAAAGAAAAGATTATGCATTTCAGACTGTCCAATTTTAACTTACAGATCTTGAAATAAAAGAACCAGTATCCTCTTTGCTTCTAAAGGGAAGGAACAGATATCTATGGAGCTTAGATATCTGTCTCACAGGAAACAAAAGTCAACCGCCTCTGCCAAGCCATACATATATATCATCAAAGAAGTGTCCATAGGAAGTAAGAAAGCAGAGAATTGGGTTTGTAGCAAAGACTGTCAAGTGTACAAAAAGAATTTTCCTTATGTATGATTAACCATCCTATATCATATTTCCCCCTGCATTCTAAGTACCAAGTAAATGGAAAAAAACTTCAAATTATTAATTGAAATAATTGATTTGTGTTATATAATAATTAATATATATGTCTCTATATATATTAAGGTAAATATCTTAAGATCATAGAATCATAGAACTTAAACTAGAAGAACACAAAAAGGCATTAAATAATTACTTAATGTTTGAATTATCTTCATTTAATCAACTTGATACATGACAAAGTTCTATAATCAAAGGGGAAATAATTTTTTTTTTTTTGGAGACAGGATCTTGCTCTGTTGTCCAGGCAGGAGTGCAGTGGTGTGATAATGGCTCACAGCAGCCTCCACTCCCCGGCTCAAGTAATCCTCCTGCTTCAGCCCTCCAAGTAGCTGGGCTGAGGTGGGAGGATCGCCACCATGCCTGGCTATATTTTTTTAATTTTAGTAGAGAGAAGATCTCACTATGTTGTCCAAGCTGGTCTCAAACTCCTGACCACAAGTAATCCTTCAAGGGAGAAGTAATTTATAATGTTCTAAAATTATTTAAGTTATTGTCTAGGAAAATTTAAAACTTAGGTTATAAGAAGACACCTAACAACGTGGAAGAAAATACAGATACACCTCAGATTGTACTTCACCTTCTTGTGCTTCATAGATGCTGCGTTTTTTACAAATTGAGGGTTTGTGGCTACCCTGTATCAAACAAGTCTGTTGGTACCATTTTGCCAATAGCATGTGCTCACTTCAATGTTTCTGGGTCAATTTAGGTAATTCTTGCAATATTTTAAACTTTCTCTCATTATTATTATAACTGTTATGGTGATGTATTACCAGTGGTCTTTGATGTTACCATAGTGATTGTTTTGGGGTGCCATGAACTGTGCCCATATAAGACAGTGAACTTAATCTATAAAGTTGTGTGTGTTCTGAATGATCCACTGACTAGCCATTCTGCCTCTCTCCCTCTCCTTGGGCTTCCCTATTCCTTGAGATGTAACAATATTAAAATTAGGCCAATTAATAACCCTACAATGGCCTCTAAGTGTTCAAGTAAAAGGAAGACTCGCACATCTTTCACTTTAAATCAAAATCTAGAAATGCTTAAGCAGATTGAGAAAGGCATGGCAAAAGCCAAAAGGCTGAAAGCTAGGCCAGTTAGCCAAGTTGTGAATGCAGAGCAAAAGTTCTTGAAGGAAATTAAAAGTGCTACACCAGTGAATATACAAATGATAAGATAGCAAAACAGCCTTATTGCTGATATGGAGAAAGTTTTCCTGCCTTGAATAAAAGATCAAACCAGCTACAGCATTCCCTTAAGCCAAAGCTGAATCCACAGCAAGGCCCTAACTCTCTTCAATTCTATAAATGCTGAGATTGGTGACGAAGCTGCAGAAGAAAAGTTTGAAGCTAGCAGAGGTTGGTTCAATTCTATGAATGCTGAGTTTGGTGACAAAGCTGCAGAAGAAAAGTTTGAAGCTGGCAGAGGTTGGCTCATAATGTTGAAGGAAAGAAGCCATCTCCATAACATAAGTGCAAGGTGAAGCAGCAAGTGCTGATATAGAAGCTGCAGCAAGTTACCCAGAAGATCTAGCTAAAATCACTGATGAAGGTGGCCACACTAAACAACAAATTTCAATGTGGATAAAACAGCCTTCTATTAAAAGATGACATCTAGGACTTTCATAGCTACAGAGAAGTCAATGCCTGGCTTCAAAGCTTCAAAGGACAGGCTGTCTCTTTCATTAGGGGCTAAGCAGCTGGTGACTTTAAGTGGAAGCCAATGCTCATTTACCAGTCCCACAATCCTAGGGCCCTTAAGAGTTATGCTACATCTACTCTGCCCGTGCTCTATAAATGGAACAACAAAGCCTGGATGACAGCACATCTGTTGACAGCATAGTTATCGAACATTTTAAGCCCACTGTTCCTTTCAAAATATTACTGCTCATTGACAATGTAACCAGTCAGCCAGGAGCTCTAATGATGTTACAAGGAGATTAATGTTGTTTTCATTTTTGCTAATACAACATCCATTCTGCAGCTCATAGATCAAGGAATGGGCTTAAAATGTTCAATAAACTATAGGGTCTTGCCTCTTCAAGCCAAGATCACGGACTGGTCTCAAACTCTTGACCTCAAGTGATCTGCCCGCCTCGGCCTCCCAAAGTGCCGGGATTACAGGCATGAGCCACCGGGCCCAGTCAACCCTTTCTCTTAGAAGTGTTTACAAGTTGTCCCTTGGAGGACAAGCCTTGTGTTGGGACTGTCAGAAACTTTTGAGTGGGAATGAACAAGTCAGTGGGGGCTGAGTTTAATGGGTTTTCTCTGGGTCAATCAGGCCTAAAGGTTTTCAGGCAGAGGGAAGGGCGGTGTGGTTGTGTGACAGCTCCCAAAAACGTTGGCTGCTCATGTATCCAGAAATTTACAGGGCTGTCATTTCCAGTAACCTCCTAAGGAACGTGGAAGGAGTCAAATCTTCCATATCAAAAGATGAAACTGTGTAGTGAACTGAGCAGTGATGGGGTCACATCAAGCCTGGCCCCGCGGTGGCGGTGTCAGAAAGCAGAATGGAGGCGGCCCCCACATCCGCAGAATGGAGGCGGCCCCCACATCCGCACCATGGAGCACCAGGTCCCTTTGTGAACCTCCGCACAGCGCCCCCTCGGGGCAGCTGCAGGTTTATTATCACTGCTTCATTCGTGGAATGTTGTTGTTCAAGGGATCTGCAACCCTCACAAACAAAGTAAAACCAGGTCAGGAACAAATCATTTAAATTACAATGGGGGTGCCGAGTAATTTTAAAAGACATTAAATATAACTACAAGTTGTGCACTGTTATAATGACCTACTCATCTCTATGAATCTCAAAAATATTTAGGCGGGACATGGTGGCTCATGCCTATAATCCCAACACTTTGGGAGGCAGAAACAGAAAGATTGCTTGAGCCCAGGAGTTCGAGACCAGCCTCGGCAACAAGGTGAAACCCCGACTCTATAAAAAATACAAGAAATTAGCAGGGTGTGGTGTCCCACACTTGTAGTCTCAGCTATCTGGTTGACTGAGGTGGAAGGATTGCCTGAGCCCATGAGGTCGAGGCTACCCTGAGCCGTGATGGCACCACTGCACTCCAGCCTGGATGACAAGGTAATACCAAGTCTCTCTCTATATATACATTTTTAAATTAGCTTCAGTATTTTTGACTCTTTTTTTTCTTACATTTAGTTGAGGGGAAAAACAAGCCAAAAGCAAATTGCTTCTTTCTAATCACTGATTGGCAATAAAACCAAAGGGAAGAATCTAGCTTACCAGATGGCAGTAAAACATGACCAGACATCATCTCCCCTTACTTTGTTTTGTTTTATTTTGTTATTTTATTGTACTTATTTTATTTTATTTATTTTTTGAGACCAAGTCTTGCTCTGTCGCCCAGGCTCTAGTGCAATGGTGTGATCTTAGTTCACTGCAATCTCCACCTCAGCCGGAGAGCAGGAATCTTCAGTGATCCACGGGCAGATCTGCAGCCATTGTGCCTTTGTGCACACCTGTTCTTCCTGCATCCTTTGTGTGCGTGCCTCTCCTTCCAGTACGTTTTGCGCACCTCCCCCTCCCCACCCCCAAATTGCCACAGGTGACTTGCTTGCATACCTTGCCACGCTAATCCGTTAAGGTCGCTCTGTCACTCGCGCCCGTTCTTTGCATGCGCACCCACTCGCTCCAGTTTAGAAGGCACATTGCCCGGCAACAGAAGAAACTGCTCACTTAGCCTTTGGCCGAGTGGGCAGCTCCACGAGGATGCTCAGAGGCCAGCTCTCGAGAGTTCGAGCATCTGACAGTTCCCCACTGTTCCCAGGAGCGGTTACCTGGGCACTCTGTGCCCCTCATTCCTGTCCCGGGCCAGAGGGCGAGGACCTGCCAGTAGGGCTCTGTTGCCTGGAGCCCACTCACCCCATCCCCCAGTTCACTTTGCTTGTGGGATCTCCCTGTTGCTCCTGCCCCTGGATGGAGTGGCAGTCCATCCTACAAGTACCCAGACACTTGGCATCAGTGGTGTGTCAAAACAACTCCAAGAAGGTTTTCCGTGATCTTGCAAGCCGTGTGTTCCTTCCTGGTGATCTTGCCTTCAATTTGACTGCACAGGTACCGCAGCAAGCCAGCACTGTGTGCTTCGAATTCCAGGATATCTTGCAGCTCAGTCAGTGCACTGAGCACAAGGACTCTCTGTGGGGCCCAGGAGCAAGGAGTCAATCCTTTGGAGCCCACAACACCCGGCTGTCCCCAGACTCATGTCCAGAGAAGATCGTGTTGAGGGCCCTCATGGAGAGGGGGGCAGGGATGCCTGAGCAGGATAAGGAACCCAGAGTCCAAGAGAATCCTGATGATCAGAGAAGGGTTCCCGAAGGCATCGGGGATGCGCAGTCTGCATTCAGGCCCGTGTGGAACAATGGAAGCCTCTCTCCCTTCGTGCCCAGGCCTGGGCCTCTGCAGCGAGACCTCCATGCCCAGAGGTCAGAAGTCACATATAACCAGAGATCCCAGTCCTCCTGGATGAGCTCCTTCCCCAAACGAAATGCCATCATGAGCTCCTACAGTTCCATGGGGCAGGCTCAGCCTGTCTACCCAAAGCCAAGCCCACAAGTGAATCCTGCTGTTGGGAGGGGCTCAGCCTGTCCACCCAAAATTCTGGGCTAGCAGAAACCTTCCAAATACATCCTCAGCTTATGCAAAAGATAAACACATCTCCACCGCAGGTGCACGCAGTACCTCTTGGGCTTTCACTTAATCCCATCGTGGACTTATTCTTTTGGCTGAAAGACTTACTCCTGCTTTACAAAGAAAGTGGGTAATTGTGGTAATACAACACGAATGTAATTTCCTTTGTTCAGCAAAACCTTTTACTGAGCACTTATTATGTGGTAGGGGTTCTGATAGATCTGCCAAGGGCATCGTTTCGTATCATCCTTAGATCACAGCTATGAGGAGAGTGTGAATGCGACCCTCATCTTCCAGGTGAGAAAATCAATGCTTAAAGAAGCTAAACAACTTGCCAGAAGTCACGGAGCTGGGCAGGGGCAGAGCTTCAGGTTTCAGTTATGTGGACTGGCAGGCTCGATGCTTCAGATTGCTATGGCGCTGGTCATCTGCACCCTTCCCATGCATCCTGTTTTTCCTACTTATCGTGCAATATGACGTGTTCTATCATTATCACCAGTGGATGGATGTCCTGTGCCAGCTGCGCATGTCTCTATTATAGCTTGTTATATGGACCTATTTTTTAAATTCCGGATCCCTTATTATGCTTTTTTTTTTTTTTTTTTTTGAGGCAGGGTCTGGCTCTGTTGCAGAGGTACAATCTCAGCTCACTGCAGCCTCCGCCTCCTAGGCTCAAGCCATTCTCCTACCTCAGCCTGCCAAGTAGCTGGGACTACAGGCATGCACCACCATGCCTGGCTAAATTTTGTATTTTTGGTAGAGACAGGGTTTCGCCATGTTGCCCAGGCTGGTCTCAAATTTGTGAGCTCAAATGATCTGCCCACCTCGGTCTCCCAAAGTGCCAGGATTACAAGTGTGAGCCACCACACCCAACCTTATTATGCATTTCTTACAGGCAGTGAACATGTCTTTAAAAAACAGGCTGGGCACAGTGGCTCACACCTGTAATCCCAGCACTTTGGGAGGCTGAAGCAGGTGGATCACCTGAGGTCAGGAGTTTGAGACCAGCCTGGCCGACAAGGTGAGACCCCGTCTCTACTAAAGATATAAAAATTAGCTCAGCATGGTGGTTGCAGCCTGTAATCCCAGCTACTTGGAAGGCTAAGACAAGAGAATCACTTGAATACAGGAGGCAGAGGTTGCAGTGAGCCGAGGTTGCAGTGAGCCAAAGTTTCACCACTGCACTCCAGCCTGGACGAAAAGAGCAAAACTCTGTCTCAAAAAACAAAAAAAGGAAAATTGTGCTAAAATATACATGACATAAAACATATCATCTTGGCCACTTTGAAGTGTACAGTTCAGCAGTGTGTAGATTCACATTACTGTGTTTCCTGTGCTTTTACAAACCAGAACACTTGTCCAGGACCCAGGTCCCTGGGGAGTTTCTGCATTTGGGGAACAACAAGCTCTGGTTCTCTGGTAACTTCTGGAAGGTGTTGCTTACCATGTGGAACTATGAGCTGGGAAGCCAAGACCTGGCTGGGCCGGGGAGGCCGAGTGCTCACAGCCCTGGGCCTGGAACTGCCCCTTCTGAGATCCCTTCAATGCCCGGGCCCTGGACATCCCTGGGGCCAGCAGCAGCACCCCAGGCTCCCTCCACTGGCTCGGGGCTGTTCAGAGACAGCTAGCTTTGGGGCACCCAGGCCTTGGCAGCCTCGGACTCCCACTCCAGCCTCCTTCCTTCTGCCTCAATTTCAGCTTCCTTGGCCCACATGTTGCCCAGCGTCCTGGCCACGAGACAACCCCCAACCCTGCCCTTATATGAACAAAGTCCACTAATCACTGAACCCCCCTCCAGGCTGGATCCTGCTGGGGAGTGCCATTTGCCCATGAGATGGGGGCACAGGCGGGGCAGCTTCACCTGCATGTTGCAGAGGAAGCCACAGCCCTCCTCCAGCCCTGCCCCAGGGCTGACTCACCCTTCCAAGAATGTGACAGGAACCAGGGCCACTTCACATCAGAAAGCCCTCAGGAAGGATGGTGGCCTGGGCCCTTGAGCTACAGCGCAGCCCTGGGGAGGGGCCAGGGGAGGCCACCCAGGCCTCTGGCTCTGACTCCTAGACAGCAGGGTCCCACATAGGCCACTCCCAGGCTGGCTGCCACTCACTTCCTGGCTGGATAACAGGACAGCACTCAGGCCACTCCCCAATTCATCTGCAGGCCCACAACAGCCCGCTCACACTCCCAGGCTGCTTAAAATGCCAGAGGTTAAACATTAGCTGCCCAGCCCAGCTTGTGGCCCTTAGGGAGAGTGCCTACCATCCCCAGCAGCTGTCACCTTCCTTATGATCAAAGCGGGAGGAGAGCGGCACCCTCGCACAGACCATCTCTGAAGCGAGGGGCAGACTCCAGGAGCTCCTCAGAGCCTGAGCTTCGGGTCTTCCATCCTGGGGTTTAATGCACAACCAGGGCTCTCTGAAAACCCTTGTAACGGGGATTTGTTATGGAAATCTTCACAGACTCTGGCCAATCCTGGAATACATTTTTTTAATCGGTTGATTTGCTTTGTTCAAAGCACTTAGAATGGAAGATTTAGTTTGAGGAGGAGCAGGTTTGGGGGTAGGCTCAGTGGGCTTAGTGGCCACAGGAAGATGCGCATCTCACACCTGGAGACGTCCATGAGCACCTCGAAGCTGGCCGTGTGGCTGCACTGGCATATGACATGTGTCCGGTTCCTGGACAGGAGCTTGAAGCCCCGGGCAGACCACCTTCCCGTCCCACTGACACTGTGTGGAGAAGGGAGAAGAGGCAGGGGTGAGACGGTTCCCTCTGCCCATAAGTCTGTTGGGGGCAGTCTTTGCCTGGCCCTGGGGACTCCCAGGCCATCCTGGCCAAACCAAACAGCAGGTATCGTGAGTGCTGAAAGCCCGGCGCCCTCGCAGGCTGCTCCCCACAGTGTTCCTCACCGGCCCCCGGCACCGAACAGCCACCCAGCTGCAAGAGCAGCAGCCTCGCTGCAGCAGAGGCAGGACCATGGGAACAGTCTCCATTCCCTTCTGTGTCTCTCTCATCACGGCCTCCAAGGAGCACCCTCTGAAGTTCAAGTTCTACGTGTCATCTAGCAGCAAAACTCAAACGGGGCCGTCTCGTGTCCACCACGTGCCCCGCTGCTGGAACCACCACCCGGGGTTCACACAGCTGCGATGCACTCCTGTCTCTTTCTGAGGGTAGATGCTTTCAGAAATAACATCTCATCTTCCTCTGACACTTCCATCTTCAGGTGGCACAATGTTTTATGGGAATTGCCCAGAAGCCAGGGCCCCATTATGACTCCCACCTCACTGATGGGAAGCCCCAAATAACAAGCTGTTACGAGGTGTGTCTCAGCTTCTGACAGGGCCCTGCCCCCCGCCAGACTCAGGGAAAATCACATAACCTCTCAGATCCTTAGTTTGCTAATCTGTAAATGGGATGTGAATGTTAATACATTTGCCACAAACTTTACAATCTGGAAATCATAGGTGCAAAATAAAGCAGACGGCAGGTCATTAGAGCTGGAGCTAATTGCCAGAACAAAGATGAATGCCCAGGACAGAGAGCTGGGCCTGATGTCCGTCGTGGTAAAAGGGGTTCCTTGCTTCTCTCTTTTATAAGCCAAGCACCTATTACATTCCAGGTACCGTGCTGCTTGCTTATGAACTAGAACTTGGAAAGCAAAGAAGCAGAAGAAGAATGAGGCTGGGCTGAACTGGCTCCTGCCATGGGCTTACTCACCATAGTACAGCCCCCAGGATAGCCCCGACTCATGGCTTTCCACTGTGCCCAGAGGAATTGTTATGGGGAGAGTGTTCCTGCTGCACGGGCGCCCCCAGATGCACAACGTTCAGCAGATTCAAGCCTGGGGTTGCTCACACTCTGACTCCCTGAGTCGGGCACAGCATCTCCGCTTCCTGCCACTCCCTCCTGGTATGTGGAGAGACAGCAGGTCTTCCCCTCCCAGATCGTGTTCCCATCCTTCCACCACACCCCAGTTCTAATGTTTTCTTCTAAACACAGACAGCAAAAGTGAAAACAAACCAGCAGAGAAAAAGCAAACTCCCTGTAAAGACAGAGCAACTCAAGTAAGTCTGCACCTCACATAAACCATGCAGCTAAAAAAGCAAAACCAAAGCACAAACACTACTGGCTCCCAGCAGATGAGAGCCACAGTGCGGCTCTGAATGCACTATGTCATGCATGGGTGAATCCACAGTCTCATGTGTGGGTGAGAATCACTAATTTTGCATTTTTCTAAGTACGAAATGCCTTTCCCTCGCTTGAATGGATGCTAGAACGTAGACTCTTGTGCACCACCTCCTGCCTTCGCCACTCTGACAGTGCTTCTGAAACAGGCCAGATAAACAGTGCTGTGGCCAGGTGTGGCCTCTTGGGGGTAAAGCCAGTCCCCAAAGCTGGGCTGTGTTGGCCGCTCGGGCAAGACTAAGGTCAGGGAGCTTTGTCTGGTATGGGGACCCCCATATGTAGCTGGGAGTTCCCACTGTCAGCGGAAGGGCTCCTGGGCCCAGTCTCTGGATTCTGCCTCCCATGTGTGACCAGAACAGGCCTCTGTCTTATCCAGCAGTGAACTGCGCACTACACTAGTGTTGGCCACTGCATCTCGGGAGTCCCACAGGTGAGGGGCCCCTTCCTGGGTGTCAGCCTTGAGGGATCTCTCTGTGTGCCTGCATGTCTGTGTCTCCACGTGCAGGTCAGCGCGTGCTGGTGTGTGGGCCTGTGTGTGCGCTGTCTGTGTCTCCATGTGCAGGTCTGTGTGCATCTGTGTGTAGGCATCTGGGGGGCTCTGATGCACCCACAGAAGCAGAGCAGGAGGCTCACTGCCCCACAGGGGGCTGAAGGGGGAGACACAGACCACAAGAGACTGTCCCTGTGGGACGATCTGCCACTGAGCCACCAACCCTGCGGGTTCTCTCTGCTTTGGCAAAGCCCTCACATGAAGATGCAGAACTCCCGGCATCACACTTATGCCAGGGAATGGTTCCAGAACACACAGACAGGCTTGGTTTGCTTCTCCATCTCCAGCAGGGTGAACTCCACCAGGACGGGCCTCTCCAGGGGTCTCGGAAGTGGAGCCCCCTCGCTGTACACCAGTGCGCTCACTGTCGGGGTATTAATGATGGGCCAGTGAGGCAGCCTGAGGTCAAGACACCAGAGCACAGGGACAAACATGATTAGGAAACATTTGCTTAATCCCACCCACAAATGCCCTGAGGACATGCCATGGATGTGTTTCTAGGGGAGACAGAATCACACTCCGAGAGCTCGGATTTGCGGGCCCCATGGCATCTTCATCCCCACAGCAGGTTTCATCACTGACAGGGCACACAGGGAGATGTGTCACCTTTGGGTCAAACTGGGACTTCAGAAATTTAAAAAGAAAGAAGGCACAGGTGCAAAGATGTTACAGCCCATAATAGCTAATGGCAGAAACACAAGGAATGGCTTAAATGTCCAGCAAAAGACACCAAAATAATGACAGCTCATGGGGGTGAATCACCCAGTCACAGAACCACATGAACACGAGGACCCCAGAACCAGGGAAGCGGGAAATGGCAGGAGGAGGAAGGGCAGAGCCTCGGGCTGCTCCCACCGAGCAGGCCCCAAAGCTGCTTCTGGGACATTCATCCTTTCCAGCCAGGACTGGCTGGGCAGCCCTAACCCCGGGGCCAGCAGCAGGCACTACCCACAACAGCCTTGGGTCGGGTGTGTGGGGAGAGAACGGACTCCCTCGGGGCACAAGATGGGGTGTACGCTGGGGAGAGGGCATTTCTGACAGAAACACTGGGATAAGGCCAGGCAAAGGGTGTGCAATGTTCCAGGGTGTGGTGTCCTGTGGCAGACCCAGAATCTTCCTTCAAGGGACACCACAGGGCAGTGATCTCTGTCTCTGGGCCAGGGTCACAGTGAAATGTCACTGTGAAGACCTGTGCTTGATCAGGATCAGGATTTTGATTTGCGGAAGCCTTAGGAGCCTCTGGAATGGGCCCTCTTCATGTGCCCCATACCCAGGCCTTACCAGAGGCTGTGGCAGTTGGGGTCATAGGGCTCAGGCAGGAGCTGCCCCAGGGTACAGTAAATGATGACCAGAGTGAAGGTGAACTGGCCAGTGTCATCAGGGTGTCGCTTTCACCTGCTGATCGGGGCCTCCCCCTTGGTGCCAGGCCCTGGGCGTGTGGTCTGTGGGGTGGTCCTCTGGCTGGCTGGCCTTACCAGGGGGCCTTCTGCAACGTAAGCAGAGCATGAGGACTCCAGCAGGAACACCTGTGTTCCCCAAGACAGCTGTCAGTGCCAGCAGGTGCTTCTCGAAACCCAACAGATGTCCCACTGAGAACAGTACGGTGGGTCCTCAAAAAATCAACAATAGGATTTACCACATGACCCAGCAAGCCCACTTCTGGGTATACACCCAAAAGAACTGAAAGCAGGGACCCAGATACGTCTACACCCACGTTCACAGCAGCACCATTCACACAGGCCAAAAGGTGGAAACGACCCAGGCATGGGTCAACAGGTGAGTGGATAAACAACACATGCTCCATCCACACAATGGAATATTACTCAGCCTTCAAAAGGAGGGAAAGTCTGGCATTTGCTACAACACAGGTGAACCTAGAGAACATCACGCTCAGTGAAATAAGCCAATCACAAAAGGACAAATATTGTATGATTCCACTTATAAGAGGTCCCTAGAGGAGTCAAATTCAGAGACAGAAACAATGGTGGGCACCAGGGGCTGGGGAGTGGAGTTGGTGTTTTGTGGGCTAGAGTTTAAGATCTGCAGGATGAAGAGTTCTGGAGATGGACTGCTTAAACATGAATGTATCTGATGCAGTTTGGATGTCCAGCCCCTCCAAATCTCATGTTGAAATGTGATCAGGGTTGGAGGTGGGCCTGGTTGGGGTTGTTTGGGTCATGGGGGTGGGTGCCCTTGAAGGGCACCCATGAATGGCTTGGTGCCCTTCCCTTGGTAATGAGCGAGTTCTCACTCTGTTAGTTCCAGAGAGAGCTGGCTGCAATGGAGAGTCGGGGACCTTGTCCTCTCAGTTTCAAGCATGACCCCACATCAGAGTCACCCCTCTTTTTAAGACACATGAGGGCTGGGCGCAGTGGCTCATGTCTGTAATCCCAGCACTTTGGGAGGCCGAGGTGGGCAGATCACGAGGTCAGCAGATTGAGACCATCCTGGCTAACACGGTGAAATCCCGTCTCTACTAAAAATACAAAAAATTAGCCGGGCATGGTGGCGGGTGCCTGTAGTCCCAGCTACTCAGGAGGCTGAGGCAGGAAAGTGGTGTGAACCCGGGAGGCAGAGCTTGCAGTGAGCCGAGATCACACCACTGCACTCCAGCCTGGGCGACAGAGCGAGACTCCATCTCAAAAAAAAAAAAAAAAAAAAGACACATGAGATAACACCATATACCTGACAAAATCCATTTACTAACAAGGTTTCCAATTTTAAACTGTCCATTATGGAGTTTACCTTTTCATGTCCTTTTTATTTGGTGAAGTTTTTAGTAATTGTCACGGATCTGTAAAAAAAAAGCACCTTAAGAAAGTTCAAAATGTTCAAACTGTTTTGTATCATAATCTCAACCCAGGATTGAAGATTTGTACATACACAGACAGCATTCTAGTTTGTTTTTGTTTGTTAGTTTGTTTTTGTTTGTTTGTTTGTTTCTTGCAGGGAAGGGAAGGTGATTCTAAAATTTCTATTTCTATTTAGAAGCAGCTTCCCCTGCCTCCCCCCACCCAGACAGGTTCTTGCTCTGTTGCCCAGGCTGGGCTGTAGAGGCATAATCACAACTCACTGCAGCCTTATCTCCTGGACTAAAGCAATCCTCCCACCTCAGCCTCCTGAGTAGGTTGGACTACAGGCATGCGCCACCATGCCCAGGTAATTAAAAAAAAAACCTTTTTAGTATAGATGGGGTTTTCCTATGTTGTCCAGATTGATCTTGAATTTCTGGGCTCAAGCAATCGTCCCCATGTCAGCCTCCCAAAGTGTTAGGGTTACAGGTGTGAACCATCACGCCCGGCTAGAAGCAGCTTTTCACTGCACATCAAAGACAATCAGCTCACATACAAATTTCAGTTCTCTTTTCTTTCTCAATATCAGTTACACGGCTGAGTATCCCTTAGCTGAAATGCTTAGGAACATTCTGGATTCTTTTTCTTTTGAGACAGATTCTCACTCTGTAGCCTAGGCTGGCACATCTTGGCTCACTGCAACATCTGCCTCCTGGGCTCAAGTGATTCTCATGCCTCAGCCTCCTGAGTAGCTGGGATTACAGGTGCCCACCACCACAGCTGGCTAATTTTTTGTATTTTTTAGTAAAGATGGGGTTTAACCATGTTGGCCAGGGTGGTCTCGAACTGCTGACCTCAGGTGATCCCCCTGCCTCGGCCTCCCAGAGCGCTGGGATTATAGGCATGAGCCACTGTGCCCGGCCTGGATTTTGATTTTTTTTAAATTTTAAAGTATCATTTCATACTTACCCTCCAATGAGCACTTCCTTTAAGTGTCAGGTTGGTGCTCAAGAAGGTTCAGATTCTGGAGCATTTCAGATTTCAGGGTTAGGATGCTCAACCTGTACCTAAGCACTTGGACGAAACAACCCGCTGTCACCAATAGGACTTGGTGCCAGCAAACACTTGGAACACTCCAGCCCCGGATCTTCAGGGCGCAGGGAGTATGGCATGTTCATCCTCCTGTGATGTCCGCAGGGGCGGCCCTCCCCTCCCTGAATGCTGGGGACTCCGAGGGAAGTAGCAGGTTTCTAAGTGGTTCTACCTTTTTCTTCAGGTGATTTGAAGAAGTCAGCTGGGAAGGAGATGGAGGACTCCAGCTCCGTGGGGAACTCTTCATGAATGGCGTCGAACCATGGGACTCTGGCTCCCATGAAGATGAACTTGTCAAAGATGTCAACAGCAAGAACTGGAGGGACAGTTCCTTTAATCAGACATAACTCTCAGAGCTTTCGTGAACCCTTGCTGTTTTCAAAATGACCACAATTGTCACACTGACACTGGCTAGACATGTATTTATTTATTTATTTTTTATTATTAACTCTTTTGAAACGGTGTCTCACAGTGTCGCCCAGGCTGGAGTGCAGTGGTGCGATCTCTGCTCACTGCAACCTCTGCCTCCTGGGTTCAAGCAATTCCCCTGCCTCAGCCTCCGGAGTAGCTGAGATTACAGGCATGCACCACCACACCCGGTTAATTTTTTGTATTTTTGGTAGAGATTGGGTTTCACCATGTTGGCCAGGCTGTTCTCAAACTCTTGACCTCAAGTGATCTGCCTCCCTCGGCCTCCCAAAGTGCTAGAATTACAGGCATGAGCCACCATGCCCAGCCTATTTATTTATATGTACTTTTTGAGACAGGGTCTCACTCTGTCACCCAGGCTGGAGTGCAGTGGTGCAATCTCAGCTCACTGTAGCCTCAACCTCCTGGGCTCAAGCAATCCTCCCACCTTAGCCTCCTGAGTAGCTGGGAATACAGGAGCATGCCACCACACCTGGCTAATTTTTTTTTTAATAGAGATGGGGGTCTCGCTATGGCACCCAGGCTGGTCTCGAACTCCTGGGCTCAAGCAATCTGCCCGCCTCAGCCTCCTACAATGCAGGGATTACAGGTGTGAACCACCATATCCAGTTGACTAACCATCTTTAGAAGAGAATCGACTTCCAACTTCCTGCATCCCACGTGTACCTACACCTGTCTGCAGTGAGCCTGAAGTGAGACAGGACCCTCGACACTCACCCTTCTAGAGTCTCACACCTGAGGGTCTGGAAGGCCTGCCAAACCCCCAAGATCATGGCCTAACATCTCCCAAGCCCAGGACCTGTCCCCTCGTAGCCATGGGTGTGTCATCACAGACTGTCTTCCCAAAGGCTCCATTTACAGATGAGGAAATGGAGGCCTTGCAGCTGAATCTTTTTTTTTTTTTTTTTTTTTGAGATGGAGTCTCGCTCTATCGCCCAGGCTGGAGTGCAGTGGCACCATCTCAGCTCACTGCAAGCTCCGCCTCCCGGGTTCACGCCATTCTCCTGCCTCAGCCTCCCAAGTAGCTGAGACTACAGGCACCTGCTACCACGCCCGGCTAATTTTTGTATTTTTAGTAGAGACGGGGTTTCACCATGTTAGCCAGGATGGTCTCGATCTCCTGACCTTGTGATCCGCCCCTCCTCAGCCTCCCAAAGTGCTGGGATTACAGGCGTGAGCCACCACGCCCGGCTCTTTTTTTTTTGACAGAGTCTCCGCTTGTCACCCAGGCTGGAGTGCAACAGTGCAATCTTGGCTCACTGCAACCTCTGCCTCCCAGGTTCAAGTGATTCTCCTGCCTCAGCCTCCCAAGTAGCTGGGATTACAGGCATGCACCACCACGCCTGGCTACTTTTTGCATTTTTAGTAGAGACAGGGTTTCACCATGTTGCCCAGGCTGGTCTCCAACTCCTGACTGCACATGATCTGCCTGTCTCGGCCTCCAAAAGTGCTGGGATTACAGGTGTGAGCCACTGTGCCCAGCCTCTGAATCGTCTTTCTAAGAGCATGGCCAAGTGGGGGCCGGGAGCCCACCTGCTCCACCCATGGGGACCCAGCTCCTGGGTGCACTCCTGAGGGTTACAGGCCTCCACCCCCAACGCAGCCAGTGCCTTACTCATGTTGGCGGTGACGATGATGAAGGGCCGCAGGTACATCCACCGCACGTTGTGTGCCACGTTGCTGAAGTAGCCCTCGAGGTGCTGGAGCAACTGTGCCATGCCACCCACCCTCGCTCTGCTGGATCTGCTCCCACGCCGCCCTGGTGGCCGGGGCCAGGAGGGTGCTGCCTGAGTGGATGATGTCCTGGTCAGACAGACAGCACTCACTGCTCAGCCTCCGGAGGCCTGGCTCGCGGGACCAAAGGACACCTGCCCTGAAAGGCTTTGCTCGCCTAGAGGGCTCATTCATTCATTCCAGCCATACACTTTAGATTGTGCTCTTTAATATTAGTCTCCAGGGTTTTTTTTGTTTTTTGTTTTGTTTTGTTTTTTTTTTTGAGACAGACTTTTGCTCTTGTTGCCCAGGCTAGAATGCAGTGGCACAATCTCGGCTCACTGCAACCTCCACCTCCTGGGAGCAATTCTCCTGCCTCAACCTCCGGAGTAGCTGGGATTACCAGCACACATGTGCCACCACACCTGGCTAATTTTTGTATTTTTAGTAGAGACAGGGTTTCACCATGTTGGCCAGGCTGGTCTTGAACTCCTGACCTCAGGTGTTCCACCTGCCTAGGCCTCCCAAAGTGCTGGGATTACAGGCATGACCCACTGAACCTGGCCTAGTTTTCAAATTTTTTTTTTAAAAAGTTTAAGAGGAATAGAAAAATGTTACTAAGCTCACAAAGTACATTAAAATCCAGAGAATTAAAGATGCTTCATATTTTTAGCTTAATTTATTAGATTTACAAGTACTGTTTAAATGCTTGGAAGGTCTGTTTGCTAGCCAAACAACTGATATACGAAAAGAAAAATCAAATATGCGATGTATGTTAATTCCATTTAAAATACTTGAGGGAATTTCATCGTCTAAGTTAATAAATAGGATCAAACATTAATCAAAGTTGAATTCAAAGAGACAAGGAAGTCATTTTTTAGTATATGATTTTCATAAATCCCGAACCCTACCACATAAACTAGAGAGACTGTGGGTGATTCAGTGTCAGAGGCTGGGACTCTGTCAGAGTGAGCCCTGCCAGGGGTTTTTCCACGTACACCCCAAGATGCTAAGGCAGGAAGACATGTGGAGACATCCCTGTTATATCAGAATTCCTCCTGAGCCCTACCACATAAAGCAGTGATGGAACCACCACGCCCTGGGCTGAGCAGAGGAGCCACACTGAGTCCACCATGGACATGCGGACAGCTCCTCTGAGGGTGACCCTCTGCCTCCACGCACCCCAGGGTCTATGTGAATGACTGGGTGCAGGTGTGGGGCTGTGCTCAAGAGTTTGGGGACCATACCCAAGATAGAAACCAGGACAGGCACGGTGGCTCACGCCTGTAAGCCCAGCACTTTGGGAGACTGAGGCAGGTGGATCCCCTGAGGTCAGGAGTTTGAGACCATCCTGGTCAACATGGCAAAACTTCATCTCTACTAAAAATACAAAAAATTAGCCAGGCGTGGTGGCACGCACCTGTAATCCCAGCTACTTGGGAGGCTGTGGCAGGAGAATTGCTTGAACCCGGGAGGTGGAGGTTTCAGTGAGCCAAGATCACACCACTGCACTCCGGCCTGGGCAACAGAGCGAGACCATGTCTCAAAAAAAAAAAAAAAAAAAAAAATACAGAAACCAGGAGGGAAAGCTGTTTGCAGAGTCAGACATGGAGAACAAACACCAATGGCCCAACTCTCAGGCTGGGACTCAAATCCCAGCGAGGGGACCCTTCCTGGTCTCTGGGGGCCCTGTGCAGACCAGAAGGTCTCATGGGGGCCCTGCATGGACTGGAGGTCCTGTGGGGGCCCTGCGTGGAGGAGACAACCAGGTTTAGTGTTGGGAGCAGGAGACCAGCATGGGCTAGCCCAGTCCCACCACCTAAACAGAGGGGCTGTGATCCTCCAAGCTACCCAGGCAATGTGACACCTGGGTGCACAGCTGGTCCCAATGGCCAGAATGTATGGAAATCCAAGTGTGGTGGCTCATGCCTGTAATCCCAGCATTTTGGGAGGCTGAGGTGGGTGGATCAGGAGTTTGAGACCAGCCTGGCCAACACAGTGAAACCCTGTCTTTACTAAAAAATACAATAATTAGCCAGTGGGGGCAGGGGTGGCGCAGGCCTGTAATTCCAACTACTCAGGAGGCTGAGGCAAGAGAATCACTTGAACCCAGGAGGCAGAGGTTGCAGTGAGCCTAGATTGAGATGGTAACACTGCACTCCAGCCTGGGCGACAGCGCAAGACTCCGTCTCAAAAAATAAAAATAAAAAAATAATAATGTATGGAAAATGTTAGCACAAATGGAGAAAGTTAGCTTAAGCCTTGAGAGCAGGCAGGCAGGGAAAGGGAGACCTGGGTGCCCTCCTGGCCCAAGTGGGCTCAGGAGGCCCTGCATACTCTGGTGGGGGGTGCTCTGAGGGGCAGCAGGGGTCCTGGTGGAGTGCTGGCAGGAGGAATCCCAGAGCCATGCAGCCTGGGCATGGGATCGGATCCTCTTGCATTGCCTGCTCTACTGGCTCAGAACCCAAATCCCTCAAAGTGAGGAGTCCGACTCACTGGGAAGCAGTTTTTGGTTCAGACTTCCCATGGGCCCTGGGAAACTTCCTCAGTTGTCCTGAAAGCTCTGCAGGGTGAGACCACTCCTTCCCTCCAACCCCTGAGAAGGGCCTGCACACAGTAGGTGCTCAGTCCATGCATGAGAGCAGGTGACACTGGGGCCCCTGGGGCTTAGCAGCCCGAAGCCCAGGAGTTCTCTGCCTGGTGCATGTGGGGCTCACCCTGGGAGCAGGGCTGGGGTGTGCCGGCTGCTCTCCCAGCTGTGGACGCTCACACCCACCCTAGGTACAGGCTGGCAGGGGCTGCCAGGCTGGGGAGGCTGTGCCTGGGTTTTCCCTGGGGTACTTTCAAGTAAAGGGTGTTCTTTTCTTGTGCGCCAGTAGACGCTTTGGTCTCATTCGTGAGGTTTGATTTTTTTTAAACATGCAATCCTACACTTTGGGAGGCTGAGGCAGGTGGATCACTTGAGGCCAGGAGTTCTAGATCAGCTTGGCCAACATGGTGAAACCCCATCTCTAGTAAAAACACAAAAACACAGCAGGGTGTGGTGGCGCACACCTGTAATCCCAGCTACTCCGGGGCTGAGGCAGGAGAATCGCTTGAACCCAGAAGGCAGAGGCTCTAGTGAGCCGAGATCATGCCACTGCACTCCTTCCTGGATGACAGCGAGACCCTGTCTCAAAACAAACAAACATGCAATTCTTTTTTTTTTTTTTGAGACGGAGTCTAGCTGTCACCCAGGCTGGAGTGCAGTGGCGCGATCTCGGCTCACTGCAAGCTCCGCCTCCTGGGTTCATGCCATTATCCTGCCTCAGCCTCCCTAAGAGCTAGCACTACAGGCGCCCACCACCATGCCCAGCTATTTTTTTTTTTTTTGTATTTTTAGTAGAGACGGGGTTTCACCGTGTTAGCCAAGATGGTCTCAATCTCCTGACCTCATGATGCACCTGCCTCAGCCTCCCAAAGTGCTGGGATTACAGGTGTGAGCCACCCTGCTCAGACAGTTTGATTTTTGAGACAGTCTCGCTCTGTCACCCAAGCTGGAGTGCAATGGCACTATCTCGGCTCACTGTAACCTCCCCCTCCCAAGTTCAAGCAATTCTTCTGCCTCAGCCTCCCGAGTAGCTGGGATTACAGGTACCCTGCCATCTGAACCAGCTAATTTTTGTATTTTTAGTGGAGACAGGGTTTCACCATGTTAGCCAGGCTGGCCTCAAACTCCTGACCTCAGTGATCCACCCCCTTCAGCCTCCCAAAGTGCTGGGATTACAGGTGTGAGCCACCACACCCAGCCCCAGTCTTTTTCCTATATGTGATTTACATTGGTTTTCACAAAAAATTTGTAGCTAACTTTTTTTTTTTTAATTTTTAAATTTTTTGTAGAGATGTAATCTCACTATGTTGCCCAGGCTGGTCTTCAGCTCCTGGTCTCATGCAGTCCTCCCACCTCAGCCTCCCAAAGTGCTGGGATTATAGGCCTGAGCCACTGTGCTGCTGTGCCTGACCCTGCATTTTCACTTATCATTACTTTTTCAGTACTCCTCCCTTAATTCCTGGTACCTCCTAAGACTTCTGTTGAAGGTCACTTGCTTAATTCCTCTTTGTGATCACACGATTTTATTTTTTGGAAAGCATCACTGCCGGGGCTAGGCATAGTGGTTCACACCTGTAATCTAAGTATTTTGGGAGGCCAAGGCAGGAAGATCACTTGAGCCCAGGAGTTCAAGACCAGCTGGGCAACATAGGGAGACTCCATCTCTTAAAAAAAAAAAAAGGAATGGTGGCACATGCATGTTGTCCCAGCTAGTTGTGAGGCTGAGGTGGGAGGATTGCTTGAGGCCTGGAGGTCAAGGCTGCAGTAAGCCATGATTGTACTACCGCACTCTACCCTGGATGACACAGCAAGACCCCATCTCAAAAAAGAGAAAAAAAAAAAAAGAAATAGGAAAAGAAAGAGTCATTTCCTGGGGTTCATTTTTTACTTTTTAAAGAGTGGAGAGTAGTTTTTAATGTAATTAAAACATTTCTGAAAATGGAACAAACTGGATAATGTTTTTGTTTATTTGTTATTTTAATTAGGGGCATTTCTTCTTTCCTCCATTAAGCATCAAAACTTGGAGACCAGATGGCAGATTTGCACCTTTACAACCAGAAGCTCAGGGAGAAGTTGAAGGAGGAGAACACAGTAGGTATGTTCAGATTGCTTTTGGGTACCTTGACCCAGCCACATTGTCTACCCTAGATTGGTGCTCATGGTACTTCTTGGTGGCATTTCAATAATAGGTTGAGTTGTATACCATCTCCCTTTACACTACATTATGAAAATGACATTATTAAATAAGAATTTTGATGGAGCTGATAAGCTAGTAGAATTGGCACATGACCCCTTTTATACCCAGCCCTCTTGTCTGGTGTGCTTGAGGTAATAATAACCCCTTTTATACCCAACCCTGCTGTCCAATGTGCTTCAGGTAGGAGTGTCCTGGCAGATCCATATATTGACTAATTGCTACTGTATGTAGTACATCCTTAGACCACCCATATTCTAGCATGTGCAGCCCAGGCTTGTACCGATGCTCTGCTGAGGTCTGGCATTTAAGAGAAAGACAAACAGCTCCTTCAGGCCAAGGATCTCTGTCAACAGGCTGAAGAGGTAAGGGTGCTGAGCCTCAGTATGTGACCAAGTTTGGCTTCCACATGGCAATGTGCTGTGGCTTCATCCCACAGGTGAGTGCCTGGGTGAGGGTGTTCCCTGATGCTCTAATGCTGGTCACCCATTCTTTTTCTTTTTTTTTTTTTTTTGAGATGGAGTCTTGCTCTGTTGCCCAGGCTGGAGTGCAGTGGCGTGATCTCAGCTCTCCTGGGTTCATGCCATTGTCCTGCCTCAGCCTCCCAAGTAACTGGGACTACAGGCACCCGCCACCATGCCCGGCTAATTTTTTTGTATTTTTAGTAGAGATGGGGTTTCGCCATGTTAGCCAGGATGATCTCGATCTCCTGACCTCATGATCTGCCTGCCTCGGCCTCCCAAAGCGCTGGGATTACAGGCATGAGCCACCATGCCCAGTGGTCACCCACTCTTTCTATGTGACAGAATGCCAGTCCTCTAGGCACCAGCAAGATTGACTACCTGATTTCTGAAAGCAGAATACAAGCTGTGATACCTGGAATGAGGAGAGCAGAAGCCAAGAGTCACTGAGCTGAGCCGGGCAGGCTCATGGGACATGCTGGGGCAGGCAGATCAGCATTCCAAGCAGAGGAAGCCTCAAGTGCAAAGGTGGTGTTGCACAAGGCTCCTGATGATTATGAGGGACTGGAGACAGTGGGTGAAGGGTAGTGTGCCAAGTCAGGGATTAAGTCCTGATTATCAGCTCTTCTCCTGAGGCCTTTACAAATTATTATTTATTTAGATATAATTGAGATATAATTCACATAAGATCCACCACTTTAAAGGGTAGAATTAATTGGTTTTAGTACATTCACAATGGTGTGCAATCATCATCGCTGTTTAATTCCAGAACATTTTTATTATCCTAAAGCAGAACCTGTTAGCAGTCACTCCCCACTTCTCCCTTCCCTGGCCCCTGGCAACCTCTAATGTACCTTCTGTCTCTTTGAATTGACCTATTCTGGATATTTCATATGAGTCGAATCACATAATATGTGATTTTTTGTGTCTGGCTTCTTTCACTCAGCATCATGCTTCAAGGTTCTTCCATGTTGTAGCAGGTATTAGAATGTTATTTTTTATGGCTGAATAATATTCCACTGTATGGCTAGGCCACATTTTTGTTTATGTATTCCTTTATATGGCTGAATAATACTGAGGCCTCTTGAACCATCATCTTTTAAACCTGTGAAGTTCCAAAGAAGGCTTTGGACAACCCAACTGCCCTGTGCTTCCCTCAAAGAAGCCATTATTGGACCATATTTTGGTTTTGTTAGGGACACAGTGCCCATTATATAAGAGTTAGTCCTGTTTAAAGCTACTGCTTCCTGAAGAGAGCATACTTTCAAATCTGTCTCCTCGTGGAAGCCCATCCTGACTAGTTGGGTTCCTGTGGACAATGACCAAGCTCTCCCTGGTGCAGGTGGAGGGTGATCTCCCCAGCTGGAGGTCACTCAGGGCAAGATCCTCATGAAACCCAAGCAGATTTAGGGCTCCCAGCCAACAGGCAGTCCTCACACTGGGCTCACTAGAACTGCACAAGTAGTTTACCAGATTTACCAAGACCCCCGAGATCTCAGCCACAGCTGGCTCCCCTGGAGTCACACAGCTGTCCAGAGCCAGTGAGCAGTACCATCCTCATAGTCCAGGTGAGGATGGCTGGGTGCAGCTTGTGGTCCTGTTGCTGAGGTCAAGGGGTACAAGTGGTGGGGTCTACTGGACTTGGCTGGCCCAGCAGAGTGGTGTTTCAAAGAAATGAAGTGAAATCTTACCCAGAACCCCTGTGTGTGAAGCAGATGAGAAGGGGGCTGGTCTGTTTGGAGCACAGGTAGTCCCTCAATGTCCCTTCGGACTCCAGGATCAAGGAACCACCTCAGATCAGCTGCAGCCTGGCTAGGAAGGGTGAGGGGCCAGGGAGGACACCTGCCCTGCTTCCTGCGTGTCGTGCCTCGGAGAGCACCAGGTTCCGGAGGCTTCCCACTCCTTGGGAGGGCTGAATAGGTCCTGGGCGAGTGTGTGCTGCAGCTACTCAGGGGCAGTGCTGTGGAGCATTTAAAATCTTATTGTATTGCAACTTATATCAACATAACCATCTTGCTGTTTTTCTGTATCCCCTTAAAATTCCCTAAACAAATATTTATTAAGAGCCCAGGATGTATCATGCCAGAACTCATGCAGTCGTAGACATAACCTGTTTCATTTTTCATTTGGATCAACAGAATTATGTTTTCTGTTAAGCTTGCTGTTTTCAGTTAATTAGATTCTAGATGTCATTACAGATCAAAGATGAAAAATTTCTATCATCTTTAAGCCACCCCCACAACACTCACTACTGAATTTGAAACATAATTTTCCCCTAGAAATCCTCATTGGGGGCTCGATAGTAACAGCTGCTACGTATCAGGCTCACCTGAGGACAGACGCTGGTTAAACCAAGTTGAAGTTTTAATTCTTCCCATCTTCAAAGACTGAGCATCTCTGCTCTTTGTGCTCATAAGTAAAACACTCCAAAGTCATTTGCCAGGATCCCCTGCAGATGGGCCTTCAGTGTACAGACTCCTAGGCAAGACCCCGGTCACAGTATCCAAATGACTTTGACCACAAGTCTGGGGAAGTAGAGAGCGAACAAAGATTTACCAGAAAAACCCTCTGGGAATGTCTCCCCAGGGCACCCTAGAGGGAAGAGCTCCCTTTCTCGTCAGCGCCACAGGATCCACTGAGGAAGGAGAGCTCTGGCCACCAGGAAGGAGCCACATGAGAGGAGAGGACCAGGTGTCCCACACAGGTGGGGAAGTGAGTCCATGGGGCCGGTCCCCGCTCTGGGCTTGACCCTGACATAAGAGGACTCTGTGTAGACACCACCTGAGTCCTCTACAATGTACGGCCACAGAGCCATGGACAGATTCACTCCTGAGGAGTCCAGTAGAGCGTGAAGACTGCCGTGAGGTCACAGCGAGGAGACACAGATGTCACCTGAGCTGGCCTGGACCTGAGAGAGGGGGCAGTGGACAGAACAGAGGGGAGGCAGTGGTGTAAATGAGAGGCTCTGGTCACCTTATCATAGAAAGGTTTACCTTGGCTGGACACCAGGGGGCGCTGGGGGACCATTACTGAGAAGACGCGTTGGGGGCGGGGGTGGGCGGTGATGGGAGCAGAACCGGCCACCTGTTTTGCCTGTTGTCCTCTGCTCAGGGCTCACAACTGTGTTCTCCCCACCCTCTGGAACCACAGAGCTCCACCCTTGCCACCCCCTGACATCCTCAAGCCAAGGAGCCTGACCCAAGGCTAAGGGTGGGGTCACAAACCCGGTGGGCGGGGGGGGTGTGTATGTTTGATTTGCATGGATGGACTCTCCCCCTCTCAGAGTATGAAGAGAGGGAGAGATCTGGGGGAAGCTCAGCTTCAGCTGTGGGTAGAGAAGACAGGACTCAGGACAATCTCCAGCATGGCCGGCTTCCCTCTCGTCCTCACCCTCCTCACTCACTGTGCAGGTGACAGGATGGGGACCAAGAGAGGGGCCCTGGGAAGCCCATGGGGCCCTGCTTTCTCCTCTTGTCTCCTTTTGTCTCTTATCAATCACCATGTCTGTGTCTCTCTCACTTCCAGGGTCCTGGGCCCAGTCTGTGCTGACTCAGCCACCCTCAGCGTCTGGGACCCCTGGGCAGAGGGTCACCATCTCTTGTTCTGGAAGCAGCTCCAACATCGGAAGTAATGCTGTAAGCTGGTACCAGCAGCTCCCAGGAACGGCCCCCAAACTCCTCATCTATAGTAATAATCAGCGACCCTCAGGGGTCCCTGACCGATTCTCTGGCTCCAAGTCTGGCACCTCAGCCTCCCTGGCCATCACTGGTCTCCGGTCCGAGGATGAGGCTGATTATTACTGTGCAGCATGGGATGACAGCCTGAGTGGTCCCACAGTGCTCCAGGCCCAGGGGGAACTGAGACAAGAACCCCCTTCCTCCTCCTCCAGGAGGGTGAGCCCCAGCAGCTTCTGCTCAGGCCTGGCCTGTGGCTTCTTCTGCTGCAGCTTCCTTCATGGGTCCAGGCGCATCCAAGGTCCTGCCTGAGGGTGGAGGCTCCTCCTCCCCTTTGGTCCTTAGAGTCAGGAACAGGACGTCCAGGAAACAGAACATCCTGCTCCCTGCAGCTTAGGACACAGGGTCTCTGCACTGAAGTCCTGGGCTGAGGTGGCAGGTCCAGTTGTGTCATCTCAGACCCACCTCTGGTGGGGAACCTGTGTCTCCATCATCCTCCTATTCCCATTTCCAGGAGTTTCCAGAGTGGTGTCTTCCTCCCCCTGCTCCTCAGTGTGAATCCCTGTGCTTCCTTTCTCTCCAGCCTATTCTTTTTTAATAAAACTTTTTTTTCATGTAGGAACAATGCACATCTAATAAACTACCCATATTTATAATAGGAAATTAGACAAGTTTTGGCAGTTTTCTGGTTCCTTGAAAACATCACCATCCCCGGGAGCTATTGTGACCAATCCCAGCAGCTCCTCATGACGCTTGTCACCTCCCTCCCTCCCCTAACCGCCTCTCAGGAAGCCACAGATCTTCCTCTCTCACTACTGCTTGGTTTCTTTTTTCTGGAATGTATCAGTGTTATCAAACGTTATCTTCCCATTGGTTCAGGCTTCTTTCACTCTGCACACTTGCTTTGAGATTATCCCTATTGTCGCTGAATTGCACCCATCCCATAGAGGGCTCATTACTATCTTTAAGGGTCCTTAGGCCATTTTTTTCTGATTTTATTCATGTATTTCTTTTAAAGTTTGAATGTATTGTTCATCAAACAAACTCTATGGGTGATGTTCATCTAAGGTGACAGGACAGTCTGTGATAGCTTGTCAGGATTCTTGCTTCTTTAGTCTTTTCTTGGCTCTCTCTATAGTGGAAGAGAGGTTCTCATCTTTTATTTATTTATGTATTTAATTTTGGGGGTTTTTAAGGGTTTTAGTGATTTTCCCTTTTTAATTATTTTTAAAATTCATTATTTTATTTTAATAGGTTTTTGGAGAACAAGTGTTGTTTGGTTACATATATAAGTTCTTTAGTGGTGATTCCTGAGATTGTGGTGCAGTCATCACACAAGCAGTGTACACTGTATCCAATGAGTAGTCTCTCATCCCTCACCTCCCTCCCATGCTTTCCCCCGAGTCCCCAAAGTCCATTGTATCATTGTTATGCCCTTGGGTTCTCATAGCTTATCACCCACCTATGAGTGAGAACATACACTGTTTTGTTTTCCATTCCTGAGTTACTCCACTTAGAATGATAGTCTCCAGTTCCATCCAGGTTGCTGTGAATGCCATTATTTTGTTTATTTTTATGGCTGTGTAGTATTCCCTGGTATGTGTATGTATACATCGCATTTGCTTTATCTACTTGTTGATTTATGGGCATTTGAGCTAGTTCCATGTTTTTGCAATTGCAAATTGTGCTGCTATAAACATGCGTGTGCAAGTATCCTTTTTTGTATAATGACTTCTTTTTCTCTGGGTAGATACCTAGTCATGAGATTGCTGGATCAAAGAGTACATCAATTTTTACTTCCTTAAGGAATCCACACTGTTTTCCATAGTGATTGTACTAGTTTACCTTCCCACCGCTAGTGTAAAAGTGTTTTGTTTTCACCACATCCATGCCAACATCTATTATTTTTTGATTTTTTGATTATGGCCGTTCTTGAGATAGGAAGGTGGTATCACACATTGTGGTATTGATTTGCATTTCCCTGATTATTAGTGATGTTGAACATTTTTGTATGTGTTTGTTGGCCATTTGTAGAACTTCTTTTGAAAATTATTTATTTATGTCCTTAGTCCACCTTTTGATGGAAGTGTTTATTTTTTTCTTGCTAATTTGAGTTCTTTGTAAATTCTAGATATTAGTCATTTGTTGGGTGTATAGACTGTGAAGATTTTCTTCCACTTTGTTGGTTGTCTGTTAACTCTGCTGATTATTTCTTTTGCTGTGCAGGTTTTTTTTTAGTTTAATTAAGTCCCATCTATTTATCTTTGTTCTTGTTGCATTTGCTTTTGGGTTCTTGGTCATGAAATATTTGCCTAAACCAATATCTAGGAGGGTTGTTCCGATGTTATCTTCTAGAATTTATATGGTTTCAGGCCTTAGATTTAATTATTTGATTCATCTTGAGTTGATTTTTGTATAAGGTGAGAGATGAGGATGCAGTTTCATTCCTCTACATTTGGCTTGCCAATTATCCCAGCACCATTTGTTGAATAGGGTGTCATTTTTCCACTTTATGTTTTTGTTCACTTTGTCAAACATCAGTTGGTTGTAAGTATTTGGCTTCATTTCTGGATTCTTTATTCTGTTCCATTGGTCTTTGTGCCCATTTTTGTACCAGTACCAAGCAGATTTAGTGACTATGGAGTCAAACTTTACTAGAGTTTGAAGTTGGGTAATGCGATGCCTCCAGATTTGTTCCTTTTGCTTAGTCTTGCTTTGTCTATGCAGGCTCTTTTTGGTTCCATATGAATTTTAGGATTATTGTTTTCCAATTCTCTAATGAATGATGGTGATATTTTGATGGGAATTGCATTGATTTTGTAACTTGCTTTTGGCAGTATGATCATTTTCAATGTATTGTTTCTACCCATTCATGAGCATGGGATGTGTTTTTGTTTGTGTCATCTATGATTTCTTTCAGCAGTGTTTTGTAGTTTCCCTTGTAGAGGTCTTTCACCTCCTTGGTTAAGTATATTCCTAAGTATATTTTTTTGCAGCTATTTGTGAAAGGGGTTGAGTTCTTGATTTGATTTTCAGCTTATCCACTCTTATTGTATAACAGAGCTACTGATTTGTGTGCCTTAATTTTGTATCTTGAAATTTGCTGTATTTATTTACCAGTTCTAGGAGCTTTTTGGATGAGTCTTTAAGGTTTTCTAGGTATATGTTCATATTATCAGCAAATAGTGACAGTTTGACTTCCTCTTTATCAATTTGGATATCTTCGATTTGTTTCTCTTGTCTCATTGCTCTGGCTAAGACTTCCAGTACTATATTGAATAGAAGTGGTGAAAATGGGCATTCTTGTCTTGTTCCAGATCTCAGGGGAAATGTTTTCACCTTTTTTCCATTTAATATAATGATGACTGTGTGTTTGTAATACAGGGCTTAATAGAGGACATAAGTTATGTCTTTTCTATGTCAATTTTGCAAAGAGTTTTAATCATGAAGTGATGGTGGATTTTGTCAAGTATTTTTTCTGCATGTATTGAGATAATCATGTGATTTTTGTTTTTAATGCTTTTTATATGGTATATCACATTTATTGACTCGTGTATGTTAAACCATCCCTGCATTCTCTGGTATGAAAACCACTTGATCATTGTGGACTATGTTTTGGATAGCTGTTGGATACAGTTAACTAGTATTTTGTTTAGGATTTTTGCATCTATGTTCATCAGGGGTATTGGTCTATAGTATTCTTGTTTTTTTCTGTTCTTCCCTCATTCTGATATTAGGGTGACATTGGCTTCATAGAATAATTTAGGAAGGATTCCCTCTTTTTCCTTCCTGTGGATTAATGCATTAGTCAGTGTTCTCTAGAGGGACACAAATAATGGAATATATATATATATATTTTATATATATATGATTATTAAGTATTAACTCACATGAACACAAGGTCCAACAATAGGCTGTCTGCAGGCTGAGGAGCAAGAAGAGCCAGTCCAAGTTCCAAAACTGAAGAAGTTGGAGTTCCATATTTGAAGGCAGGAAGCATCCAGCATGGGAGAAAGATGTAGGCTGGGAGGCTAGGCCGGTCTCTCTTTTCATATTTTTCTACCTGCTTATTTTCTAGCCATGCTGTCAGCTTATTAGATTGTTCCCACCCAGATTAAGGGTGGGTGTGGCTTTCCCACCCACTAACACAAATGTGAATCTCCTTTGGCAGCACCCTCACAGACACAGACACAGCCAGGATCAATACTTTTTTTTTTTTTGGAGATGGAGTCTTGCTCTGTCGCCCAAGCTGGAGTGCAGTGGTGCGATCTCTGCTCACTGCAAGCTCCGCCTCCAGGGTTCAAGCAATTCTTTGCCTCAGCCTCGTGAGTAGCTGGGACTACAGGTGCCCACCACCACGGCCGGCTAATTTTTTTCAATTTTTAGTAGAGACGGGGTTTCACCATGTTAGCCAGGAAGGTCTCGATCTCCTGACTTTGTGATCTGCCCGCCTTAGCCTCCCAAAGTGCTGGGATTACAGGCATGAGCCACTGAGTCCGGCCAATACTTTTTGTCCTTCAATCCAATCAAGTTGACACTCAGCATTACTCATCACAAGTCCACTCCTTGTCAGCATGAACCCATATACATCTTGTGATGTCATACATAATCTTCAAATAAAGACAATAATAAAGTCATAATTACACCTAACATAACACAATTATCCTTCATACAACCAGAACGCATGAATCCCTAACACAAATACTATTACATCAAGTTAACAATACTTAAATGCTGATGTGAAGTCAATAAATCTTATGTTATATGATAAAGGAGAAAGGAAATAAAATGAAGATATTTTCTTAGTACGAGTTTATAGATGCACATACATGTTTTTAACAAAAGAAGGAGGAAATACGCTTGACAATTACACTCCTCATTTCTGCAGCTGGCCGTAGCTGGTATTGATGACTACCTTCTTCTACTATTCATTCTGTATTCCCTTTGCCTTCAGAAAGCACCTCAGTAGTTCGTGTTTTTTTTCTTGGTGGAGTGACCCAAACTTTCATTCCTGAAGGGTCTCATTGACCTTAATACAGGGCATGGTAATAGTAAGAAATGCCCTAATGGATCTCCTGGATTCCATGCATATTCTTCGGTAACTCCATTGTGGAGTAGTAAACTGATTTCATTTTGATAGTCTGGGTCAATCACCCCAGCTGACACTGTAACTCCCTTCTTAGCCATTGACTTAAAGGTATGAGAAGCCCAAAGTGTCCAGGTGGCAATCTTAACTTCCAGTTTAATGGAATCATTGTTGTGTCTCCAGGTGGTAGTGTTCCTTCCTCTGGAACTAAATCCTTTAAGCCAGCAGAACATGATGTCTCAGGAACAGGAAGCAGAACATTTGCTAGTGGATCACTAGGGGTGATGGTGAGTGGTGCCACTTCCACTTCCACCCCTTGATTCCTGGATCCATGAATCCTGGCTATGAGAGGAACAGTACCATATGTTGGATGCTGATTTAGAGCATACACAGCCATCTGGAGAACTTTGCCCCAGCCCTGCAAAGTATTGTCACCTAGTTGGCAATGTAATTGTGACTTCAAAAGCCATTCCACTGTTCTATCAATCCAGCTGTTTCGGGATGATGGGAACATGATAAGACCAGTGAATTTTGTGAGCTTGAGCCCACTGCTGCACTTCTTTAGTCATAAAGTGAGAGCCTTTGTCAGAGCATTGCTGTGTGGAATATGATGACAGTGAATGAGGCATTCCATGAGTACACGGATGGTAGTCTCATAGGCAAACCAATATCTAGGATAAGTGTCTATTTCGGTTAAGACAAACCTCTGCCCTTCCTGTGATGGAAGAGGTCTGTTGTATTTCTCCTCACACGGGGCACCAGTTGAGATATTGCTCCTCACAAAACAGCATTAGCTACGGGGGTCTGCCCGCAGACCCTGACCCAAACGATGGATGAATAAAAATGGACACTGACACACAGATATTCTGTTTGGCCAGTCCTGCTGAGTTCTTTGATTCTGAGTGTCAGACAACATACACACCAGGAGAGGTTTGTCACTGCGGCAGGCCCTGAGCACCTGGTACTCCAGGCATTTATTTAGTATACAATTAACAACAGAAGCTTTGAGTAAACACACTTGTGGATAATTAACATGGTTAAGAGAGTAGTTCTATGAATGATTAAACCTCAGGTACCCTGGTCTAAAGTAAATACCATTAGGGGGCAATATCCTTGGTTGACCTCCCACCGAGAGGACCATGTGACTCAAAGGTTAGTTAATGGAGGTAGGGTAAACAGGCTTAACTGGGAAAGCCTCCATTGTCCCTAGCATTTATCCTATGACCTAATGCTCTAAGGCAAGAACCAGCTGCCCTCAGCCTGTACAATTATTACAAGCTATGTAACATTTTAGCCTTCCAAAAGGTCTGTGACTATTCCCTATAACTTACCCTAATATTTCCCTTTAATATTTCTGCCACCATCCTGAGTGAATCCCAACAGAGGTCCAATATAATCAACCTGCCACCAGGTAGCTGGCTGATAACCCCAAGGAATGGTGCCACATCGAGGGCTCAGTGTTAGTCTCTGCTGCTGGCAAATTGGGCACTCAGCAGTGGCCGTAGCTAGGTCAGCTTTGGTGAGTGGAAGTCCATGTTGATGAGCCCATGTGTAACCTCCATTCCTGCCACCATGGCCACTTCCCTCATGGGCCCATTGGGCGATGACAGGGATGGCTGGGGAAAGAGGCTGTGTTTTGTTCACAGAACGGGTAATACTATCCTCTTCATTATTAAAATCCTCCTCTGCTGAGGTCACCTGTTGGTGAGCGCTCACATGGGATACAAATACTTTCACAGTTTTTGACCACTCAGAGAGGTCCATCCACATATCTCTTTCCCAAATTTCTTCGTCATCAATTTTCCAATCATACTTCTTAGTCCCTGTGACAGTTACTATGGGACTGAATGAGGGGGGACTAACACAAAAATGAAGACAAAGACAAAGGGATCTGTTTTAAAGAAGGGGTCAGGGGACTTCTTGCTTCTAGTGAACAAGGTTCCTGAGCTTCTGCAGCCCTTCATATTTATTAGGTAGAAAGAACAGGGAGGAGGAGGTAATGGTTGGTCAGCTGCTTGATTTATCACAGGTTCACAAGATTGCTTTCTTTATACAACATTCTTCAGATGTGCTGCAGATAATCACAAGAAACACTATGCTTGGGGCATGATAGCTCTCAGCATTCCTTCTGGTGGCAGATGCAGTTTGTCAGTTTGCCAACAACCTGCATTCATGAGAACAGTTTGCTGCTTGCTCCAGTGGTATACTGAGTTGGTCATGACCCTCATTATTTCTGCCTCCAACAAGTCCCTGATCATCCAGCCAAAATGTTGGCTACAGCCTATGAATTCATATATAATCAGACATCTGGAGATTTCTCCTTCCATGCAAAGTGCACAACCAGGTGTACTCCTCAAAGTTCTGCCCAATGGGAAGATTTCCCTTCACCGCTGTACTTCAGGAATGTCCTGGAAAGGGGCTGTAGAGCTGCAGCTGTCCACTTTCCGGTGGTGCCTGCATATCATGCAGATACATTTGTGAACCAGGCCTTAGTCTTCTTTCTCTGTCAGCTGATCATAGTGAACTCCCCCTGAGACCACCAGTGTAGGCTGGAGGATAGAAGGGAGGGTGGCAAGAGTGGAGGTCTCGGACATTTGAGCCACTTCCCCATGTAACTTACTTGTGCCTTCAGCCCGGTCACATATACACCATTTCCATTTAATGATGGAGTGCTGCTGTGCATGATCCACTTTATGGCTAAATGGGTTAGAAAGCACCCACTTCATGACAGGCAGTTCAGGTTGCATGGGGACTTTAAGATGCATAGTCAAATGTTCAGTTTCCACCAAAGCCCAGTAATAGGCCAAGAGCTGTCTCTCAAAAGGAGAGTAGCTATCTGCAGAAGATGGCAGGGCCTTGCTCCAAAATCCCAGAGTCCTCCACTGTGATTCACTTATGGTGGCCTGACAAAGGCTCCAAGGAGATTTGCTATCTGCCGCTGACACCCCAAGTACCATTGGATCTGTTGGATCCTACGGCCCAAGTGGCAGAGCAGCTTGCACAGCAGCCTGGACCTGTTGCAGAGCCTTCTCCTGTTCTGAATCCCACTCAAACCTGGCAGCCTTTTGGGTTACTTGATACATGGATTGGAGTAACACACCCAAATGAGGAATGTGTTGCCTCCAAAATCCAAATAGGCCCACCAGACATTGTGCCTTTCTTGGTTGTAGGAGGGGCTAAATGCAGCAACTTATCCTTCACCTTAGAAGGAATGTCTCGACAGGCCCCACACCACTGGACACCTGGAAATTTTACTGAGGTAGAATGCCCTTGAATTTTAGTTGGATTTACCGCCCATCGTCTTGCATGCAAATGTCTCACCAATAAGTCCACTGTGTTTGCTACTTCAGGCTCACTGGATGCAACCAGCACAATGTCATCAATTTAATGGGCCAGTGTTATATCTTGCAAAAGAGACAAGCAATCAAAATCTCTTTGAATAAGATTATGACACACAGCTGGAGAGCTCATATACCCCTGAGGTAGGACAGTAAAGGTATATTGCTGGCCTTGCCTGCTGAACGCAAATTGCTTCTGGTGGGCCTTATGGACCGGAATGGAGAAAAAGGCATTTTCCAAGTCAATGGCTGCATATGAGGTGCCAGGAGATGCATTAATTTGCTCAAGCAAGGAAACTACATCTGGTACAGCAGTTGCAACTGGAGTCACCACTTGGTTAAACTTCTGATAATCCACTACAATTCTCCAAGATCCATCTATCTTCTGCACAGGCCAAATGGGAGTGTTGAAAGGTCATGTTGTGGGAATCACCACCCCTGCGTTTTTCAAGTCCTTGATGGTATCACTAATCTCTGCAATCCCTCCAGGGATGCAATATTGTGGGTTTTTTTTTTTTTTTAATGGAGTTTCACTCTTGTTGCCCAGGCTAAAGTACAATGGCAGAATCATGGCTCACTGCAACCTCCATCTCTGATTTCAAGCAATTCTCCTGCCTCATCCTCCCAAGTAGCTGGGATTACAGGTATGTACCATCACTCCCCACTAATTTTTTGTATTTAGTGTAGATGGGGTTTCACCATGTTGGTCAGGCTAGTCTCGAACTCCTGACCTCAGGTGAGGTGATTCACACTAAGATCCAGCTTATGTGGATCTTTTCTCTTCTTTTCTTGGTTAATCTCACTAATGGCATACATAATTTTATTTATCTTTTCTAAGAATTGGTTTTTGTTTCATTTATCTTTTCTATCATTTTTTGTTTCAATTTGATTTAGTTCTGGTCTGATATTGCTATTTCCTTTCTTCTGCTGGGTTTGGGTTTGCATTGTTCTTGATTCTCCATTTCCATGAGGTGTAACCTTAGATTGTCTGTTTGTGCTCTTTCAGACTTTGTGACGTACGTATTTAATGCTAAACATTCCTCATAGCACTGCTTTTGCTGTATCCCAGAGGTTTTTATAGGTTTTTTCAAGATTTAGTACCACTGTAACCTTACTATTGGCCAACGGCTTTTGCATTCCTAAGAGTGTGACCTCATTTAATCCTGACCACAGCTTTATGATTGCTTTTCATTCAGTAGGTCGTGGTTAGAGACTGAGTGCTTGTGGCCTGGATGGAAGGTTCTCCAGTTTATCAAATAAAAACACCAAAGGTCAGTTAAATTTGAATTCGGTAAAACAATGACAAAGAATTAGTATGTGTAACTCCCACACAATATTGCTCATTTGAGATACAAACTTACTTTGTAGTTCATCTGCCAACTGAACACAGGGTTCAAAGCCTAGAAGAGGCAGAGTTAGAGCTGGTCTCCTCTTCCTGATGCCAGGTCTATGAGCTGAACCTCAAAGACAGGGCTTCTCTAACACAGCTACCCTCAAGTGAGCACATCGGTTAGCACTAAATACACGGTATATGATGCCCAATCAATAATGCCTACTCACTTTTCTAATTCTTCTTTCTATTATTCTTCAAATCTCTATACTCAAGACCTCCCCAAACATTGCAGCAGCCAGGATTTTGAATGAGGGTCCTCATATGTCTTTCAAAACAAGATGCAAGGGTGCTCCTCGGTCCCCACACAGAGGGGCTTAAGCCAGGAGTGCATAAGTGACATGTAAGAGACAGAAGAACTCAACCTGGCTCTCCCTCTGTGCAGTGAGACACCAAATTCCAGGGTTCTTTTATTCTGAAGGTGGGTGGCTGAGAGCAAGAGGAGCCCCACCCTGAGAGCTCTGAGTATTCAGGACAAGAATTGGCAGCCCGAATAGGGGCTATGCTCTCGAGTGTGGAAGAAGCATGCATCTCTGGGCACAGGCCTGCTCTTCTGGTGGCTTCTCCTTCACCAAACTGGGCTCCCCGCTGTGATGTCTATCACAGAATCTCCTTCAGTAAGACCAAGACTCCAGGATTCAACTAAAAATAGCAGCACAGACCAGAAAGGTATGTCACAGTACTTGAATTCTGTGTAGAGCAATAAGTACAAATGTAGCTTAACAGGGGCCTTCACTGTTGTATCTTTGGTGAAGGAGAAAATAGACAATGGCAGGAAGAAACTGAAGGACTCAGTAGGTCTGGAACTGGGGCAGCACTGGGTGCTATAAAGTTGTCCTTGAGGGGTCTACAGATGCTGACAGCTGGGAAGTCATCCTGCATCATCTGCTCACTGCTCACTGGGCTCAGCAGCTATGTCCTCACAGATAACCAGATTCAATCAACCTGGCCTTCTCCACCCAACCTGGGGAATGTATTCCAGTGAGTGTTTCAACTGCGGTTCTATGAAGGGGTTGGGAGATAAGAAGAGGGGACTGATTTGCTTGAAGAAACCATTGCACACCCTTTCCTTTCATCTGAAACCTATTAATGGAAACTCTGAGGCCACCCATAGAAGTCTAGCTGGCCTCCTAAATTTGGGAGTTATGAAGGAGTCATTCCTGATCAATCTACAGGATGAGGGGCCATCAGCAGCAGGTGGTCAGAGTGAGGGAGAAACTGGCTTCCCTGAGAGACTCATCAACACAGCCACCAACTCTGGGGAAAATGGGGCACTTGCTATAACAGTCACCCCAAACTACTCACAGGGGCCTGAGCCTAGTCCCCTCACCTTATTGTTTCTGGTTCTGGTCCATGCCTCTGTTTTCCCTGGACCCCTTGCCCATGTCTGAGTCCAGAGTAGCAGGAGTAGTTCCATCCCAGTCATCATCTATACAGAAGTAACAGCTACTATGGCTTGAAGCTGAGTCTACAGTTCTACCCATGAAGGCCTCTTTTTCTCCCCGATCCCCTCACACAGGTGACCACTGCTGTGGGTCTGGTGGAGTGGCCACTGACCACTGGTCCCAGGAGAACACAAAATATTTATTCCTCTCTAACACCAGGCATGTATTGGAGGGGGTTTGGTGGGTGTAGAACAGAGTGGCTCTTCCAGATGCAAAGCAGTAAGAACCTGGCTACAGAAAATCATTTCACAAACCTCCACACCCTTTCATGATAAAAACACTCAATGAACTAGAAATAGAAAGAAATTACCCTAACATAGTAAAGGCTAACTATAAAAATCCCACAGCCAACATCATACACAATCTTAAACACCAAAGATATGTTTTTGTAATATCAGGAACATAGCAACAATGTACACTTTCACCACGTCTATTCAAAACAGTATTGAAAGACCTAGCCACAGCAATAAGGCAAGAGAAATAAATAAACAGGATAACATTAGAAATAAAAAGTAAAATTATCTCTGTTTTCAATGGACTTAATGTCATATGTAGAATACCCTTAAAAGTTCCACAAAACAGCTTTTGTCAGAATGATTAAATGTATTCTGTAATGTTCAGAATACAAAATCACCATGTAAAAACATCTCATGGCTGGGCATGGTGACTCACGCCTGTAATCCTGGCACTTGGAGAGGCTGAGGGGGGAGGATTACTTGGGATCAAGAGTTCAAGGACAGCCTGGGCTACAAAGCAAGAGCCTGTCTCAAGAAGAAAAAAGAAAGAAAGAGAGAAAGAAAGGAAGAGGGAGAGAAAGAAAGAAAGAGAAAGGAAGAATGCGAAAGAGAAACAAAGAGAAAGGGAAACAGAGAGAGAAAGAGAGGAAAAGAGGGGGCAAGAAAGAAAGAAAGAAAGAAAGAAAGAGGAAAGAAAGAAAGAAAGAAACAAACAAACAAAGAGGAAAGAAAGAAAGACAAAGAAAGAAAGAAAGTCTCTTATATTTCAATACTTGGAAAATCTCTTATATTTCAATACTTATTCAAGGACACAGAAAACAACCCAAAACAAAATTAATAAAACAAATCGAATTACAACATCATTAGAGAGAGTAAAATATGGCTGGGCACGGTAGCTCATGCCTGTAATCTCAGCACTTTGGGAGGCCGATTTGGAGGGATCATCTGAGGTTAGAAGTTCAAGACCAGCCACGCCAATATGGTAAAACCTCGTTCCTACAAGAAAAAATAAAATAAAATTGCTAGCTGTGGTGGCACATGCCAGTAATCCCAGCTACTCAGGGGTCCGAGGCACAAGAATCACTTCAGCCTAGGAGGGAGAGGTTGCAGTGAGCCAAGATCTTGCCACTGTACTCCAGCCTGGGTGGCAGTGAGACATTGCCCAAAGAAGCAAATAAATAAAAATGAAACAGTAAAATACTTAAGAATAAAGTTGTTCAAAGAGGTGAAAGACTTGTAGATTGAAAAGTATAAAACATTGCTAAAAGAAATTAAAGAATACACAAATAAATGGAAAGAAATCCTTTGTTCATGTACTGGAAAACTCAATATTGTTATGCTAGCAAAACAAACCAGGAGGAATCGACAGATTCATTGCAATCTCTGATCAACATTCCAATAATATTTTATGCAAGAATAGAAATAAATTAAACCTAAAATTTATATAGAGTGTGAAGGGAACCTAAACAGTCAAAGTCATCTTGTAAAAGAAGAACAGTGTTGGAAGTCTCACACTTTCTGATTTCAAAACATACTACAAAGGTACACTAATCAAAACAGAGTGGTATACATGTAACATACATACTGACAAGTAAAACAGAACTGAGTGCCTAGAAAAAAACTCAGTTATACAGTCAAATAATTTTAAACAAGGTTGTCCAGACTTTTCAGTGGAAACAAGACAGTTTTTCACAAATATAGATGTTCTGGGAAATAATACTGAATGGCTTTTGTGTTGTTGTTCTCCAATGGTCTCAAATGTTCTCTCAAAGTTGCTACAGAACATAGCCTATTGATTTAGTAACTTGAAAGGCTGAGTAAGACTGTCAGAGACTCCCTGCTCATCATCATTCTTCTTCCACTTCCAGTGACTACTTTTATATTCTGTGCCATAAGCCAACAGCTACAGATCCCAAGATCTTGTAATCCTTCTGTAAAACTGGTGCCATGCCACATACTTTGCACCTGAGACTTTTTATCTTACTGTATTTTCTAAGGAGTGAATACTCTTGTCCAAATAACTAATATATTTAAAGACATTTCCTTCTGTGGGCACTGATTTCATGCTTTCTGTTTTCCAAGGAAGTGGTGAGCCCGTTTCTGAGAACACCTGTAATTGATGGCTGTACCTTCCAAAGCAATCTAGAAGTGATTTCCTCTTGGAGTGTGTTTGGTTTTGTTATTGATTTGAAAACATACTTTTGAACACTGAGATCTCTGAAACTACTAGATCTCTACAAGTGTAACTGTGAAAGAAGCTTACCTGCAGCTTTAACAAAATGAGAAACTCTTTCCAAATAAAACTTGTTTTGAAGTTAAAAAAAAAGAATAATGTGAGATGGAACCTGGGAGGTCCAAGGCTTCCCAAGAGCACTCTCAATTCTGAAGCTAATTTTCAGCTCAGGGCTCCCCACCAGCCCTTTACTTCTTATGATTCCCTGGAAGGACTCACATAACTCACTGAAAACTGTGATATTCATTAATATAATTTTTCTACAGTGGAATAATACACATTAAAATAATGCAAGGGAAGAGGCACACAGGCAGAGTTCAGGAGAATTTCAAGTACATGCATCCAGTTGTCCTCTCCCAGTGGAGAAACAGACAATGCTGCATTCCACTGGCAACAATGTGTGATTCTATGTAGGAAGCATTGCCAACCAGCAAAGCTCACCCAGGCTTGGTGTCCAGAGGATTTTGGAGTGGTGGGGTGGGTGAGAGTGGGATCGTTATGCAGACCCTGTTGATCATCCTCATGGCTCACCTGAGTTTCCACTCGATTGGAATTGACAATGAAACTTCAACCTTCCACCGTTGTCATTAAAAAAAAATCATCTAAAGTAAATTATTTAAAAAATTCTCACTTAAACCAGCTGTTTATCCAATATAAGGCTCAACAGAAATAGTTACATTAAGTCAGTAGGTCATTAAAACAATTTAGCCATTGAAATCATTCAAATAAAAATGAACACCATGTAACACTAAAATCGAATTATAGTCACAGGGGCAGGATTCCAGCAACAGCAAGAGAAAATAGTACAAATAGGAATAAGCAAAGAATAGACAATTCATGGGTGTGAATTGGCCTGGAAAATATTGTGGCAATGTCCAAAGATAAATCCATAGTTATTTGTGGAACAAGTGAAAGACCACGCATTCTCAGTCCAGGAAAGCCACCAGGGGGCGGTCTGGGTCTCTTGGATTATAAGAAGCTCAAGAGGTCCAAATTTAATAAACCCTGCACAGTTGCTCACTGACTCATGTAAATGTTAGAGCAGCTGCTTCCTCCCACAGGGCAAATCCACAGCACACAGCCACCCTGGGCTGGCCCCTCACAGTGTAGCTGCTCTCAGGACTGTGGACCCAGGTGGTGATAAAGGCAGTAGAGATTTGCATAAAGCAGCACACAACACACCCCCTCCATGTGGGGAGCTCAATAGGAGATAAAGAGCCATCAGAATCCAGCCCCAGCTCTGGCGCCAGGGGTCCCTTCCAATATCAGCACCATGGCCTGGACTCTGCTCCTCCTCCAGTTCCTCCTCATTTGCTGCCCAGGTTAAGAGAGATTTCAAATACCAGCCTTTGAAGGGATCCTTGTGTCTCCCCTTCTAATTTCTAACATGTGTCTGTTTTTTGTTTCAGGGTCCAATTCTCAGGCTGTGGTGACTCAAGAGCCCTCACTGACAGTGTCCCCAGGAGGGACAGTCACTCTCACCTGTGCTTCCAGCACTGGAGCTGTCACCAGTGGGCACTATCCAAACTGGTTCCAGCAGAAACCTGGACAAGCCCCCAGGACACTGATTTATAGTACAAACAACAAATACTCCTGGACCCCTGCCCGGTTCTCAGGCTCCCTCCTTGGGGGCAAAGCTGCCCTGACACTGTCAGGTGCGCAGCCTGAGGACGATGCTGAGGATTACTGCTCGCTCTACTATAGTGGTGCTCAGCACAGTGACAGACTCATAAGAGGAACCAAGACATAAACTTCCCTAGGCCCTTATGATGTGGAGATTGCGTGATCAGACACACCAGCTCTCAAGGCAGCCTACATGTGGACCAGCCATAGAGAGGGGAAGGAAAGGGTCTGAATTGATTTCTATCCCTCCCTGTGCCCTGAAGTGGAGGAAATGTGAGAGTGATTTGCAGTAATTGAATCAGAAAAAGCCAAAGTTATTTGTTTTATATGAAAAAAAAAACCAGAAACAGCAGGATCAGATCTAAAGGCTGAGTCTAAATGCATTTCCTGCAGACAGAAGCTTCTTCAAACTATAGACTTTCTGAGCTAAGAGCAAAGAGAATAAACTCTCCATGTGTATATTATTAAAGTTTATTTTATTGAGTTACTTTCAAAGTAATACGTGACTATTATATAAAGTCAAAAAGTATTAAAAATCACCAAGTTCTCTGCTAAGCTACCTTATCCCAAGCAATCAAAATAAGTACTTTTCTTCATTTGGATGCATTTTTTATTTCTGTTTTTAATATTTCCACAATGGTGATTAAACCTTGTGCTCATTCCTCTGGTTTGATCCACCTTTATGCTCTTGTCATTTAAAGTTAATGTAAGTAGTGTTCCATTTATTTAAAAGGTTAAAATATTTTAATAGTTGATCATTGTATTTTGAACTGAGTACCAGTGAAGTATTCTAGCTTCTTGGTAATTTCAATTGTTTGCTAGTCAATGATGTTATATGATATTGTTATTAAAACACTCCTGGTCATTTCTGTGGATTTCATGAGGTCAGAGGAAATGCCTGTGCTTTTCCATGGAAAGCCTTGGGTACGTTATTCCTGACTTCCCAATGCGCAAAATAGAGAAACACAAATTTCCTGCTCATGTTAGAGCATAAGAGATTCAGGTACGAGGAACAATTTATACCCCAAGCTACATACAATGTCTTTAGGCATGTATTAGAAGTGTACTTCTCAAACTCTCTGATACCCTTAGTTCTGAAGAAGCTCAAAGCTGGCTAATACTTTTATATTTATCTTTTTATTTTTTTACCTCAACCAGCACTTTCTCCTGATTCCTGGGGTTTTCTGCATTTCCAGTGAATCCAGTGAATGACACAAATAGGCTAACTGATTCTTCCCAAGCTCCAGCTCTCTCCCTTATGTGCTGATCTAGTGAGGAATCACATGGGAAGAGAGACCCATGGATTTCTGGCAGCCTGGGAAGTGAGTTCATGGCTGGCCTCAGCTTGCAAACCAGACACTTGTCTCCTTGTTTCCCTTTACTGTTCATTGGTTCAGCAGCTGTGTCCTTCCAGGTTTCCTGGACAGTGATGGACCACACTCTCCCAACTTCCAACTATCCGCTCCTCAAAAGGAATAACTAGACTCAGCATCTTATGTGAGGGGCACAGCCAGGGGTCAGGATAGATTCGCATTAAGTCCCCTCAATTAAGAGAGGCCAGGGAAGAGGGGCTGTTCCCTCTAATCCATGTGGCTCAGGAAGCAGAGCTCTAGAGACATCTCTAACATGGCCTGAACTCCCTCCTCCTCACCCTCCTCAGTCACGGCACAGGTGGCTGGAGACAGGGAGTCAGGGACTGGCACTGGCAGGACCAGAGCTCTGCTTTGCTCCCCTGGCTCACTGAGCCACCTCCCTCACCCTGTGTCTCTCTCCTCACTCTCAGGGTCCTGGGCAATCAGGGCTCATCTGGTAACCTGCACCGTCTGTCTGTGGCTAAACCAGCCACCATCTCCTGAACTGGAAGCAGCGGCAATAAGGTTCTTGGAATTGTGACCTGGTGCCAACAACGACCAGGAAGTGCCTCCAAGCTTCTGACTCATAGAAGTAAATATCTGCCTGCAGGGATCCAGGACAGATGCTCAGGCTACCAGTCTTACAAGGAGGCCTTCCTAAGCATCTCTGGGCTTTAGGCTGAGGGCAAGGCTGATCACTCCTGTTGGCTTCAGACAGCCCCCTGGAGGTCCAAACAGTGCTGCAGTCTGGGAAAGTGAGATGGGAACATGCCAGGTCTCCTAGGAGCATGACCTTCCAACAGCACCACCCACAACCAGGACAGCTGGTCTGTTTACCATTTGTGTGGATGTTTCTTGATGCTGCCACTAACCAGGGCCCAAGACTTAGTTCAGGGACAGTGATCTAGAGAATACAGCTTTGTTCTCTCACAGCCAGCCCTCAGAGGAAGCCCTTAGCAACAGCATTGTCAGACTGCCTCAAAAAAATCAGAAAGTCTTTGATTCCAGGAACAGGCTGCCCTGGGGACAGACTCAAGATGAGTCAGGGTAAGCAGGGACAGAATCCAGCTGGGTCTGCCTCAGGCATGTGCACTAACGCAAAGGTCTGTCCATCCTTATTGTCTACTAAACACCTACTATGTGCCAGGCCCAGGAGAGTGCTCAGGATACAGAGTTTACAAGACAGACAGGGTTCCTGCCTTTACAGGGATAATGCCTCACAGAAGAGTGAGCGCCAACAAGTCAATGAGAATAAGGCATGTTGTGAGGTATAAAAGGGTTGACATGGGCCAGAAGGCAGTGAGCAACAAGAAGCTATTAGGAGGTTGTAAGCAAGGAAGACACGGACTCTGGTTTGAGATTCAGGAGGCAAAGTCCAGCTTCTCTAAGGAAGATGAAAAAGGAGGGCATGGAGTGAAGGCAGATAGTCCAGTTAGGACATGGTGGCTTTGTACACATGAGAGATGAGGCCTCTGGCAAGTAATGTGGCAGCTGAGCTGGGAAGACTGTGTGTGACTCACACCATGGAGAGAAGGACTAGAGGAAGGAGGCCAATGGTTGAGGTCCTCAGCATGTCCTTGTGATGGAAACCTGACAACAGCCTGCAACTGTGATCAAGTGTGTCACTCTCCTCTTCTCTCTGGAAAGCTCACAGGACTCAGGACTCATTGCTGCCCTTCCCTCCTATTCAATAAGATTAATGTAAACCATCACTTTACACCCCTGAAAAGAGACCTGGTGACTTTCTTTTATATATATATGTGTAATATATATGCAAATATATTTTATATTGGTATTGATATATACTTGCATAGATTTATATATATCTTATACAAATAAAATATATATGCTGTTTTTATTTATAGTATTCTGAATTTTTTTATTATACTTTAAGTTCTAGGGTACATGTGCACAACATACAGGTTGGTTACATATGTATACATGTGCCATGCTGGGTGTGCTGCATTTAGCTCAGTGGTTACTTCACATGCGATCAAACCACCTCTCTGGTTACTTTCTATTGAGCAAAAGCCCCAAAGGTCAGGACAGAGCTTTGTAGAGCTCGTGGGATGATGCCCTACACATTCAAGGGGCTGCTGTTAAAGCTCACAATCAAACCTCCCAGAGCTCTGTCAGAAACCATGAGAGGGGAAGTGTCAGTGCTGAAGTAGCTGATTTGGGAGCACACTGATTTATAGTATGTGCAGGTGCAGGAGACTGAGGACTGAGGCCCGGCACAGGCAAACGGCTGCCAAGGTGTCATTATGGGGCAGGGCGCTTGTAGCCTCCTCAGTGATAGGTGGGGGTAAATGTCAATTAAAAAGCTGGAGAGCAGTGGAAAGGCAGGATTCTGTGTCTGGGCAAGGAAAGGAGGTCCAGCCCCCACCCAGGCATCCTTATTCACTCTTCTCTTTACCTTCCTTCTTCCTTGCCACCTTCCCAGGGAAGGCTTCCAGGGCTGTGGTGTCTCTGCTGCTCTTCCTCTGTCACAAAGAGAGCAGTAAGGAGGTTATCTGATGGCAAAGCTATCTCCTCACACTCAGTTGTCTAGTTACCCTGAGGAATTCCTCTGGAAGATGGGAATGTTCTGTTTTATCTCTGACCTACAGTAAGAACCCAGTGGTTTGTGAGGCCAAGAAGAATGACCACATTCTGTTTACACAGGATTATTTATAACACACATAGTCAAATAACACCATCAAGTTCTAAGCATGTCAATCCATTCTTCAGAATTATAGAAATGCATGTCTCTCAGCTGTCAGCAATGGGCTTCAAATCCCCAGGGTGACTAATGGGTCAGGGTGGGATCAGCCACATGAAGAGCTTTCTTTACAGTTAGTGACTCTATTCACTGTGTTTCCCCTGCTGAGATCCAACCTCCATGAGAGTCTTCACTGTAGTTGTTGCTGTTTTCTATCTTGTCATTGCTGTACCTACAGGGCCAAAAACACTGCCTGGCACCAAGGACAGGCTCAGTACATGTTTGTTAAATATGTGAGTTCACCTACATTGGAATTCCAAAAAGAGATACAGATCTGAGGTCAAGATAATAATTTTTTAAAAAATTCTGGATATTTTGTGTTTCAGATTCTGAGTTCATTCAATAGAAGATATTAAGCAAGAATTTCTGCCTTTGGATTTGGTTAGCAGGAGAAGGATATGGATATAAAAATACATGTATATCACACATACCACCCCATGGCCCAGAGACTTGAGAGCCCAGCCAATCTCTGCAGCTACCAATCACAGCCTCTGTTCACTCATTTATGGTCTGATTGTCATGGATCCATATATGCTGGATCCCATGGGTTCATGTGGAGAAAGTGGAGAGAAGGTGGTTGGCTTTCCCAGTCCTGCTTTAAAAAACCACAGGAAGCAAGTAGATCATAACGCAAATCCTTGGGACAGAAATCCCTCCAGAGCAAATAAACTGCAGGATATGGGTGAATTGGGAAAATTTCTGGTAATATTTATACAACTAAGAAACTTTACATTAGATATCCTTCAACACAATATTCATTACAGAGCTTTAAATCAGCCATATGATCAATGCAATTCAAACATTAAACTCATCCACCAGAAGTCCCATAGTAGACTTTGTTGAGGAAATTCTTGAAGGAAGAATGATGGGTTTGTGAGCTCTGTGTCCACAGAAGAGAGATTTCTGCACTAGGAGGACTGGGTACAGCCGATAAATAATTAGGAATGTAGGTGCCCATCTGGACTATATTCTATCCAATATGCAATGCTGTGAGTCCTGCATCTGCAAATCTTAGCATTCATTGTACTTCCTTCAATTTCCCAATTATTACAATAAATTAACTTTAGACATGGATGATCAAAAAAATCAATTAATGTGAGAATCCTTGAAATCTGTTGCTTTAATGCACAAAAATTAGGGAACACTTCACATGTATATATTGGTTAATTTATATACCAATGATGCGCTACCTCTTCATTGGTCTATTGTAAAAATCACCTAGCCAGGGGCTAAGTTGATGGGTAAAAGGTGTTGAAAACTTAAACACCATGAACCACATTGATGATGGTCAAAGTTGGCTGAGGGGTACAAACAATTCATTAGAAAATTATCAGTATGTTTGTGTGACTCAAAAGTTTCCATGATAACCAGTGTTGAAAGTATCCTTGTTTATGATGAGATGGTTGTGTTCTGCTTTTAACAGGTGTACAATGTGGACAAAATGCAAACTTACACTTTGATTTCAAGTAGAAGCCCATCTTCTCCCAACCAGCAGAGGAGAAGCTGGTGTGGAGAACATGGAAAAGACAGGAGCTCAGGGTTTCCCAGGGAAGACAGGGGAGTGAGTCTGGAGCCCTCAAATTAAGAGGAGGGGCTGTGAGTTGGGCTGTGGGAGTGTGCAGGGGCCACAGTGCGAAGGGCATGCTGCGGAGGCCTCAGGGCTCAGGTTTTATAAAAATGAGGAGTTACTGAAGGGGTTTTAGCCAGGGAGTGCCTTCCCTGCCTCATCTGAATCAGAGAGATCTCTCTCAATGCCCTGAGGAGAGAGTGCTTGAGGGAAGTGAGTGATCCTGATTCTAGATTACTCACTAAAGCACCTCGTGAGTCTAGAAATTCAGGGGCCATTTGCACAGTTAGCACGAGAGTAGACGTGGTAATTTGAGAAGTGATGGTCTCTGCCTTTGTCTCCTCAGACATTCAACTCATTTGCAAGAGAACTTTGAGGGCAAAATCCATACTGATCTTTCTAATAAACTGAAAACATCCAGTCAAAAAATACATGTGGCAATATCACATTACAAAGAAATAGTATAACATCTAGGACAAATTCTTGACCAAAAAATATGACACAACTGTGCAGACAATGACAAGTTTTACTTAGGGAGATAATGGCTAACTTCATAAAATAGAGAAATACATCCTTGTTCACTGATAAAGGTAAGTCTACCAAATCTATTAATTTTCCTATATTACTAAATTGAGTCAAATCCCTATAAAACATGAAACCATTGCATATATAACTTTTGCTAAATTGCTGCCTTTAACATGTCAAGAATTTTTTTATTTTTCCTGGAAAAGTCTCATTATTCACCGTCCTTTTGAACAGCCCCAAGCTACCCTTCAACCCAGCTCCTTAGCTGATCCCTTTTCCATAATGCCCACCCTAATGGCACATGTGGGCAATTAGATTTTTCTAGAATGCCCTGTGGTGGTGCTGACACCTGTAAAAGTTATATATGCACATGTCTGCACATCTCACAGACCAAGACTACTACTGGGAGTAAGAAATCACAGTAGTAATTCATAGCATAATAGAAGTGTCTAGGAATCAGATCAAGGATATGTGAATCCAGAGAGTGACTGGTGAGCAGCAGAGACCAGCTGGGTTTTGAAGTCTCTGAGCCATGGGGAAGTGTGTGCCCTGGGACCAGCGTCGGATGTTGTGGGGCTGCCCTGTGGTTGCTACACAGTTGTTCAGTAAGGACCATTCACTCAAAGAAATCCAGGCTTTGGGTCTGGGCCCTGCACTCACTGATGGGGACTCGGCAGCTGTGTCCCCTCTGGCCTGGCAGAGATCCCTGAGCAAGGACCTGTGTATGGTCTCAACAGGTGCTTCCTCCCAGGGCCTTGCAAGAAGAAAGGCAAACCTTCCTCCTGCTTAGTCTGCAGAGTGAGCTGAGCTGCATCCCCAGGTCTCAAGGAGGGGCTGGCAGTCCCTGGGTGGAAACACATTTGCATGAGCAGCCCCTCCTCTGCAGAGGGTGGGAAGAAAAGGAGGCCTGGGGCAGCCCATTCCCACTGCAGGGTAAGAGGCTGTGTCCACCATGGCCTGGACTCCTCTCCTCCTCCTGCTCCTCTCTCACTGCACAGGTAGGAAAAGGCCTAACAGACCAGGGCCAGCACCTCAGTCTGATTCTGACTCTTCTGGCAAAGATCGCTGAAAAACTTTACCCTCCATTCTGCCTTATCACTCATAAATGCCTGTGTTTCTAGGTTCCCTCTCGCAGCCTGTGCTGACTTAGCCAACCTCCCTCTCAGCATCTCCTGGAGCATCAGCCAGACTCACCTGCACCTTGTGCAGTGGCATCAATGTTGGTAACTACGGGATATCCTGGTACCAGCAGAAACCAGGGAGTCCTCCCTGGTATCTCCTGAAGTACTACTCAGACTCAGATAAGGGCCAGGGCTCTGGAGTCCCCAGCCGCTTCTCTGGATCCAAAGATGCTTCGGCCAATGCAGGCCTTTTACTCATCTCTGGGCTGCAGTCTGAAGATGAGGCTGACTATTATTGTGCCATTTGGTACAGCAGCACTTCTCACAGTGGCACACACATGGGGAAGTGGGACAAAAACCTCACCCTGCTCTCGCTCTTGTTCTGTGACAATTTTCAACTTGTAAAAATAATTTTTCTATTTACAAAGTATATTTTGAAGTACTTTCTTGTGGTAACAGGCTTTTCTCTCAATTTCCCATTCATTGTTTTTGAAGTCTGAGTAAAACAAAAGCAAAACAAAACCACCTGATGATGCTAAAATGTTGGCTGATTGTCCGTGGATGTGCTAAAACCAGTGCCTGTGGAGCCGGGCCTTTTTCTCTTGAGAGAAGCAAAATGCGCCTTTTCTAGCTCACATTGTAGTCAGAGCCTGGGAACATCCTAGCAGGTAAACCGTCCCCTGCATTATGGATTCTGCTTTTCCAGGGTTCAAACCAGAGACCCGCCCTTCCATTTCCAGTAGTCTGTGCTCAGGGCTGTCCATGGCTCACTGTGTCCCAGGATTAAAGCACTAAAATGTAAAATGCTTCATGGGGACACGAGTCAGGGAGGAATTCCAGACATAAAGCTGGCCTGGCCCAGTCCCGGGTACCTGCATTTCAGTTTCAATGTCAGGAGAGCAGATGAGGTGTGGGGGTAACTGGATCTGAGGCCAGCAAATCACTCTGTAGGACATGGGAGAATAAATGGGTGGGGGGTGGGGGTCTCCATCATGGCTTAGACAAAGCTGAGGCTGCTCCTGGGCCATTGGTAGTAGGTTCCATGGGTGAGACTTTCCTCCAGCTCATCCCACTCAGAATCACGGGGACTTCCGAGGGTGGTTTTCCTGATCTCTTGGGGCCTGACTGTGTTATTTTCTCTTCTCTTACACCATTAGAGCTTTTCACTGAGTCAGGGTCTAGTCAGTGCAATATCTGGGTACAGAAACTGCCCAATATTTGCTTCAAGTGACTCCTCCCCATGAAACTCTTGAGGAGGTCTACATCTTGATATCACCTTTTCCTGCATGGGGAGTAGCAGAAACATTGGGTAGTCCCATGAAAATGGCTACTGAGGGCTCCCAGGGAGAACCCCTCTATTTGTGACCTAGGACAACAGTGATGGACCTTCAGGGATCCCAGCCTCATTCTCCTGCTCTGGCTTTGTCCACATCGCCTCCATGACCAGCTCTGGGCTCCAGGCTGAGGACATGGCTGATTATAAGTGTCATCCAGCTGCATCCAGACTCCATATCACCAAAAGCTCCTGATCCATGGAGAAATGAGAGAAAGATTTGTCCCCAACTCCTCCTGTCTTCCCCATCCCTCCTTTATCCCTGCATGTGACCAACACCAGTTCATACCAAGGCTTCTGCTGTCACTTGTGTTACAGAAAGTGGAGCATGGATTCAGTGAAAAGAACTATTTGCTTACTTGTGTCCCAGTGGAAACAGAATCAATTTGTTTCTAGATGCAAAAGGAGCAGGCTACACATGGTGTGGATGAGGTGGGGATGACAAGAAAGAAGAATCCAGACTGTAAGACCCAGAGACCCAGGTGCCCTCTGCTTGGCCCTGTAGGTGTCCTCTCCTTTGGTGGAGGCATGGTGGCCATTTCCTGAGCTCTGAGACTGCTGGGGAGATGACAGGAAAGGAGAATCCAGCCTGTGTGACCCAGAGACCCATATGTGAGAGTGGAAGTCTGATACTTAAGGAAACACGGAATCAACATTCTGAAAGCTTTGGCTCTGTCTTGGCCTATGGCTGGTGTAGAAGAGAAGCAAGAGAGATGCTCAGCCTTGGGTGGTCCAGGCACAGCTGTCCTGTCAAGGGACAGAGCTCTCTGCAATGTGGGTTTTTAGTAGAGATATGCTTAAGGAGGCTGCAATTTAAAGATGATGCAAAAAAGCTATTTAAAGTGAGCAGGGGATGGTTTATGGGGGAATGAGGCAAAAGGTGTGGGGTCAGATGTGGTAAGGAGGGTGCAGCCTGAAGAAGAGACTGTCTTTGGGAGCCTTATGAGGAAGAGTCCCAAGGCCCAGAGCAGTGACAAATAGAAAACCTGGAAGGACCTGAGCCCTGGAGACACAGAGGCACAGGGGCTTGGGTCTGTTCTTGAGCGTCCCTGAAGAGGATGACATAACAAAACTACTATGGTCAGTGTCCTCTGTCCAGTGCTCCTGGTCCCAGCTACTGTGTCTTCCAGAGCCTCTGGGCATCCAGGGTTCTTCCCTGAAGTCGCTTTCTCAGGACCAGCCCCCAGGAGCAGGTTCACCTTCCATGCCCAGAGTGGGGCTTACACAGCTGAGTGGAGAAGGCCAGATTTAGAAGAATGTCCTGTGTCTGCCCATGTTGTAAGGGGTGGGTGAGCAAGTGTGGGCATTTGAGCCCCTCTAGGGACCTGAAAGGGCATAGGTGCTCCCCAAGACCTGGACTCCTTACTTCACCCTCCTCCCATTGCTGTCCTCACTGCAGCTATGGACAGGTGACAGCTCAGGGCTACTTGAGGACCTTGCACAGCCCAGGGCCTCCACCCCAGGCATTGTCTCTAAACTCTGTAAGGGCTGTCTCTGAAACTGTAGAAATGTTTATTTCTATGTGCCCAGGAAAGGGTTAGAGGGCACTGACCCAATCCCTTGCAAGCTGCTCATCAGCTGTCAGGGCCCTAGTGAGGAGAAGAAACAGTTAGAAATCAGGAATCTACCCAGGGCTCCCCTCTCTCCTCTCTCCCAGCCACCACCTGGCTTCTTCTATCCGCAGAAATAAAAAGGAGGTGGCCACAGAGGGCAAGGGGAGGGCGAGGCATTATACAATGCGGCAGAGCCAGGCAGTCCCCCTGGAAGGTGTGGGGAGGTGCTGGAGGTGTCTGGGACCAGGGAATAGTGAGGACCCTCTTACTAAAGCGAAGAGGGGCCTGGTATAAATGGAGGCCTAGATGGTGAACCAGATCTCCTGAGCCATCTACTCATTTTTTCTTCTGTTGCAGCTTGGGTAAGAATAGGACAAAAAAGTCTTTGAGGAGGTTTTTTTTCCTCAGCTGAGAATCCTTAGAGGATTGACTCAGGAGTTGAGGGGAGACTGAGCCTCGCTCTCAGGCCAAAAGAGTTTGAGGCTTTCAAGGGAATTGGATAGAACTGAAGTTCCCAGACTCTGGCATCTAAGGCATAAGCCCCCTTAGCCGAGCCCAGTGCTGATACCAAAATGGAAGATGGCTGATAGATAAGTCTAGAAAGGCCTAGATGAAATAATCCTGGGGCTTAATCCTAAATCTAGAAAGAGAGTAAGTTTTACAGTATAAAGCAGAATGAGGATTGGATCTTGAATCTTAAGACTTGGGCTTGAAGTCACACATGGTGGTGCGCACCTGTAGTCCCAAGTTTTTGGAAGGCTCAGACAGAAGGATCATTTACACCCAGGAGTTTGAAGTTACAGTGAGCTGTGATCACGCCACTGCACTCCAGCCTGGGTGGCAGAGTGACACTTTATCTCTAAACAAAGAAACAAGCAATCATTTGGGCTTGTGTCCTGGCATTTACTGGCCATGTGGCTTTGGGCAACCCAAGTTTTCTTTCTTTCCTCACTTGAAAAATGGAGATAATGATGGAAATACCCACTTAGTAAAGGTTTTAGGAAGATAAAATGGGATTAATACAAAGTCACTCCATTGCTATTAGGAGATGGAAGCTTAGATACTGGAGGCCAGAGTGCTTGAAGGGTCGAGGAACTGACAACACCCAATCTGGAGGCCAGACTGGTAGAGAGATGCTTGGGACAGCCTGAAGCCATAAAGGGCCTGATTCTGGGGGAGCGCCAGGGCCACGATGCACCAGGGCTGTTGGGGAGTGGCAGGGGCTATAAAACAATTAATTAATTAATTAATTGCACTTGGTGTTTACATTATTCTAGAATTTATTCTTCAGATGCGCAAATATTTTCACCTACCTTCCTACCTTCCTACCTTCCACCTACCTACCTACCTACCTGTCTGTCTGTCTGCAATCTCTCAGTGAGCACCTGAGAGGAAGGGGAAGGCACAGAAGGAGAGGCTGGGCCTGGGGACAAGTCCCAGTCCTCTAGCAGCAGGCTCTGGTCAGCCAGGGAGGGAAAAGAGCGAGCAGCTCCTGGTGTCTTGGAGGCAAGCACTGCCCTGTCCCTGCTGGTCTTCCTGCTCTGCGGTCCCCAGTGGAGGCTCCTCAGGGAGGCTGAACTCCAGCACTGTCTTGTAAAGCAACAGTGGGCTGGGCAGGGGAGTCTAGGGCATGACAGCTGTGTGGAGACCTGAGACTCAGATGCTTAGTGACATAGACACTGCTCAGGTCCTCTTTGCCACTCCTACCCCTGAGTTGCCATCAGGGTCAGCTTCGTGAGGCAGGGATGAGGCTGTCTAGATCAACATGGCATTCCCAACATTGAGCTCTGTGCCCAGCGCAAGGTAGGTGCTCAGGAACTATTTGAGAAAAACCTACATTTCATCACGCTGGCCTCATTATACTGAACCCAGGATGGGGATGAACTGGGAGAGGCAGCGGTAGAAATACTCTTCTCTCTGCTTTCAGGCTAAGAACTGATGGGACTTCCAACAGGGAGAGCATCCCTTGGCAGAAAGGGGGCCATGGGCAGCCTTGTCCTGTATGGGGGACACTGCTGAGGCCGAGGGAACCTCTGTTCATGAAGGTGGGAGAAAAAAATAAACAAAATTCACTGTGAACATCTATGCATCATCACAGAGGAGGCAATGACAAGAAAATAGGAAGTGCAAGCCCAGTTACAATTCGTTTCTACTTTAAAAAAATAAAATTTAATGTGCCTGGTGTGTTATGTAAACACAACAAACATTTTTCAAAAACTATAAAAATATTTAAAGTAACATGGCTTACAATAAAGAGGAACATTTCAAATAATGACACTCTTGAAATGCAATCCTAAAATACAGCATACATTTGATTTCAGTTACATATCTTGACTGGTTTTATTTAAATGTCTATATTAGATATCACTACTTCATTGTGGATTTTTGTTTGTTTGCTCGTTTGTTGTTTTTGAGATAAAGTCTTGCTCTGTCACCTAGGCTGGAGTGCAGTGGCACAATCTCGACTCATTGCAACCTCCAGCTCCCAGGTTCAAGTGATAATCCTGCTTCAGCCTCCCATGAAGCTGGGACCACAGGCACACACCACCATGCCTGGCTAATTTTTGTGTTTTTAGTAGAGATGGGGTTTATTTTTTTCCTTCTTTTTTTTTTTTTTTTTTCAGATGGAGTCTCCCTCTGTTGCCAGGCTGAAGTGCAGTGGTGCAATCTTGGTACACTGCAACCTCCGCCTCCCGGGTTCAAGCAATTGTCCTGCCTCAGCCTCCCGAGAGCTGGGACTACAGGCACCTGCCACCATGCCCAGCTCATTTTTGTATTTTTAATAGAGATGGGGTTTCACCATGTTGGCCCAGGATGGTCTTGATCTCTTTACCTTGTGATCTGCCTGCCTTGGCCTCCCAAAGTGCTGGGATTACAGTCATAAGCCACTGCACCTGGCCCAAGACGGGGTTTCATCATGTTGACCAGGATGTTCTCAAACTCCTGACCTCAAGTGATCCACCAACCTCCGCCTCACAAAGTGCTGGGATTACAGGCATGAGCCACCATGCCCGGCCTAGTACATTGTTTAAATGGTGCATTTAAAACCTCGTGGTACTACAACTGCCTGGTGACAGATTCACCAGAGTAAATAACTATCCTGCTGTTCTCCAACCACATGGGATTTCCCCAAACAAATATTTGTTGAGTCCAAGGTGTATCATGCCAGAACTCTTGCAGTCACATATACAATCTTTTTCATTTTAATAAATAGGGTTATCTTTTTTCTTCAGTTTATTGTTTTTAATGTATCATCTTCTAGGTTTCATTACACATCAAAGATGAATAATTTCTCTCATCTTTCAGACATGCCCAAAACACTCATTAGTGATTTTGAGCAGTATTATTTCCTAAACATCCTAGTTGGAATGGTTGATCCTAAAAGCTACCACGTGTCAGGCTCACCTGAGTACAGACTCCGGTCAAAACAAGCGAAAGTTTTAACTCTTCCATCTTCAAATACTGAGCATATTTGCTTCTTTTGCTCTTTAGCAAAACACTGCAAAGTCATTTGCCAGGATCCCCTGCAGACTGGCATTCAGTGATGGAGAACAGACTCCTAGGTGAGATCGCTGGTCACAGGATCCAGATGACTATGACTGCAAGTCTGGAAAAGAAGAGAGAGAACAAAGATTTACCAGCATAACCCTCTGAGAATGTGCCCCAGGCATCCTGGAGGGAAGGGCTCCCTATCTACCCAGCACTGCAGAATCCACAGAGGAAGGAGAGCTCTGGCCACCAGGGAGCAGCCACACAAGAGGAGAGGACCCGGTGTCCCCACAGGTGAGGAAATGAGTCCATGGGCTGCTCAGTGCTCTCAATTTCATTCTGACATAAGAGGACTTTGTGTAGTCACCACCTGAGTCCTATACAGTGAACAGCCAAGGAGCCATGGACAGATTCACCGCTGAGGAACCAGTAGAACATGAAGTCTGCCCTGGGCTCACAAAAAAAATGACTCAGGGGGCTGACTGGCCTGGCCCTGATGGAGGGGGCCATGGACAGAACAATGGGGAGGCAGGGGTGTCTCTGAGAGGCTCTGGTCACCTTGTCATACAATGGTGGTGTACAATGATCAAAATGGACACTAGGGGGCTGCTGGGTACCATTCCTTAGAAGACTGGGTGTGATGAGAGCAGGACCAGCGCCACCTGTCCTGCTTGGTGCCCTATGCTTAGGGCTCACAGATGTCAACTCTCCACCCCCTGGGACCACATAGCCCCACCCCTGCCACTCCCTGACATCCTCAGGCAGAGGAGCCTGACCCAGGGCCCAGGGTGGGATCAGAAAGCTGGAGGGTCTGATTTGCATGGATGGACCCTCCTCCTCTCAGAGTATAAAGAGGGGCAGGGAGAGACTTGGGGAAGCTCTGCTTCAGCTGTGAGCACAGAAGGCAGGACTCAGGACAATCTTCATCATGACCTGCTCCCCTCTCCTCCTCGCCCTTCTCATTCACTGCACAGGTGCCCAGACACAGGGTCAGGGGAGGGGTCCTGGAAGCCCATGAGGCCCTGCTTTCTCCTTCTCTCTCTAGACCAAGAATCACCATGTCTGTTTCTCCTGCTTCCAGGGTCCTGGGCCCAGTCTGTGTTGATGCAGCCGCCCTCAGTGTCTGCGGCCCCAGGACAGAAGGTCACCATCTCGTGCTCTGGAAGCAGCTCCAACATCAGGCATTATGCAGTATCCTGGTACCAACAGCTCCCAGGAACAGCCCCCAAACTCCTCATCTATGAAAATAATAAGCGACCCTCAGGGATTTCTGACCGATTCTCTGGCTCCAAGTCTGGCACCTCAGCCACCCTGGGCATCACTGGACTCCGGCCTGAGGATGAGGCCGATTATTACTGCTTAGCATGGCATACCAGCCTGAGTGCTCGCACAGTGCTCCAGGCCAATAAGGAACTGAGACAAGAACCCCCTTCTTCCTCCGCCAGGAGGGTGAGTACTTGCAGCTGCTGCTCACGCCTGACCTGTAGCTTCTGTGGCTGTAGCTTCCCCCATGGGTCTTGAGGCAGCCAGGGCCCTGCCTAGGAGTGCAGGCTCCACCACTTTTGTCCCCAGAGTGAGGAACAGGAAACAGAATATCCTGCTCCTGCAGCTTGGGACACAAGGGTCTCTGCACTGAAATCGTGGGCTGAGGTGGCAGGTCCAACTGTGTCTTCACAGACCTTCCTGTGCCTGCCCATGGTGTGGGGCGGAGGTGAGAAGGTGTGGGCCTTTGAGCTTCACTAGAGACCTGAAGGAGCAGAGGTGCTCCCCAAGACCAGGACTCCTTCCTTCACCCTCCTCCCATCACTCTCCTCACTGTAGCTATGGCCAAGTGAGGCTCAGGGCTACTTGAGGACCTTGCTCAGCCCAGAGCCTCCATCCCAGGCATTGTTTCCAAACTTTGTAAGGGCTGTCTCTGAATCTGTAGAAAGATTTATTTCTATGTGCCCAGGACTGGGTTAGAGGGCACCAACCCCACCCCTTGCAAACTGCTCATCACCTCTCAGTGAAACAATGAGGAAAAGAAAGAGTTAGAAATCGGAAGCCTACCCAAGGCTCCCCTCTCTCCTCTCTCCCAGCCTCCCCCTGGCTTCCTCCTTCCACAGAAATAAAGAGGAGGCAGCCACAGAGGGCAAGGGAAGCTCCAGGCATTATACCAGGCAGCAGAGCCTGTCAGTCCCCCCAGATGATGGAGGGAGGAGGTGGAGGTGTCTGGGACCAGAAAATAGTGAGGACCCTCTTACTAAAGTGAGGAGGGGTGGCATAAACTGAGGCTTAGATGGTGGACCAGATCTCCTGAGCCATCTACTCATTTCTTCTTGTGATCCAGTTTCGGGAAGAATAGGATAAAAAAAAGTCTGAAGAGGTTCCTTTCCTCAGATAAGAATTCGTTGGGGACTATTGGCCACTCAGGCATTGAAGTGAGGCTAAGCCTCCCTCTCAAGCCAATAGAATTGGGGGCTTTCAAGGGACTTTGATTGTACTGAAGCTCCCAGACTCTGACATCTAAGACTTATGCCCTTGTAGCAGAGCCCAGCACTGATACCAAAATGGATGAAGGCTGATAGATAAGCCTAGAATATTCTAGCTGACACCATCTTGTGGAAAAGAGAATCAAGTTAAAATATTGATGTGATAAGGTGGTGTCCCACGGTGAGGACAGGCGAGCTTGAGTGGGGGAGGGTAGAGCAGCCATTAGAGGGTTGGACAAGGAGAATACAGAATCTCAGGTAAGTTTGTGAGGAAAACTCCAGATGCTTCAGAGAAGATGGACAAGGAGGTACGCAGTGTGAAGGCCATGGGACCAGTTCTAGTCACTGCGAGAGAGTGGTCAGCTTCAGCACCAGTGTCTGGGGAGGAGGGACTGAAGCCTGGGTGAGGGGAGAGGCTCAAGGCCGGCCTTAGGACCTGAGTGGGGCACAGTGATCACACTGCTGAGGGGTCCTTCAAGTGCAAGGGGGCTGCAGGGAGGCTTGAGCTCATTGTCACAATGAAAACTTAGACAACAGCTCCCCAGCCTTGTTCAAAGGTGTCACAGGACTTTTTCCTGTCCACATGGCAATGGGGAGAGGAAAACTTATCTCTGAGATATATAAGATGTTACTTCTCCATAACTTCTCCTGTCCCCTGGCTGAATTCCTATTTGGAAACAAAATGGCTCCCCAGTTTTACATAAGACATCCTCACTAAAAAATGTTCCAGAATGAGAAAGATGTGCCCTCCCTCACCCACTGGTGAGGAATCTCAGCCTTCAGGAAAACCAAACTAAGTCATTAATGCCATCTCCCATGACAGCATCATGGGGAATAGGGAGCCTATCTTATGGGTTTGGGCCACACACTGCCTGTCCCTAACATTGCAGCTGGGAACACTTACATGCTGAACTCAGGGCTGGAAGATCTGGGGTCCAGACATGACAGGAAAAAGACCAGGAGCTCTGCTTAAGTAGCCACACTGTGTGAATCACTCTATCCTCCACCCTCATCTTCAGTTTGTGATGGGTGTTGTCTTGTGAAAACTGAGAGCTGGGCTGTGACACAAGCAAGAGAGTCTTGATTCACAAACCTCCATCATGGGCTCTCTGGCATTTCTGATATTCTTTTCACACATCAATTCTGGGCCAAGACACATCCATACTCATCAAGGAAGCGTTGATAGGAGAATCAGGCAGCCTCAGGAGAGACAAGAAGCAGATAAACACCCTCATGTTGGCCTCCTAAGCTCAGAGGAGGAAAAAAAAGGCAAAGAAGTTCAAGAAGCCACACTAGAAGCCACTGATCACCATCGCCTTGGCACCTGTCCTCCAACTGCCCCTCTTTCAACTGAGGACCAGACTCAGGGGACAGCATCTGCACCTCCCCTTCTGCCCACACACTGCATAGGGAGCCTCCTTCTGCTCTCATCTCAAGGCGACTGCTCCATCACGTCAGCCGTGTCACTGCTGAGAGTCTTCCCTCAGTCCTGGTCACAGGGTCTGGGATCAGCAGCAACCTGGCTTTGGTTCAGCTGTGACCCTGCCCCTTCAGAACACAAAGCCGATGATTAAAGCCTAACTGAACTCTCCTAGATTTCTCAAACCTTAGATTCTCCTTCTCAGTGTCCTTCTAGAAAGTGCCACCTCTACCAAATAATTTCATGTTATTTCCTCAGGTCTAGAGCTATTTGATTTCCAAAATTCTATATTCACTCTTCTGTTCTCATTCCCGGTCATGGTCCATTTTCCACTCAGCAGCTAATGATGCCAACCACGTATCTACAGCCCATTGTCACAAAAAAGAGAGATGGGAGGGTTCCTTAGATAAATACAGGGCTAGCAAAGAGAAGTTTCATTACCTCTTAAGAATTATTCCAAGATCTAAGAAAATTAATTCCAGAGCTTCAAGAGTCTACTCCTCAGAAACAACAGCATGAACACATTAGGTAGTGAATGTTCTTGGTCTTCTCAATGAATAACCTCTGAAAGGTTCAGAGTATACATTTCAAAAAGATAAGTGCATAACTTTCACAAAAATGTAGTATTAACTTATGTCATCAATTTTAATTGGTATATATATTTCTGGGAAAAAAAAGTAGTATGATGGTAAAAGAAATGTTAAAAAGCCTTTGTAAAACACAGTGCTTACAGTCTACCAGGATGGCACCTGTGAAGCAAATTTTCTTGGCTGAAGATACACTGTCTTTTAGAATAATAGCAAGATAGTTTGAGTTTGTCTTCTTCTCTCACAGCAATCTAAAAATTAACATGATCCCACTTATATGAAATATCTAGAAATATTCCTGTACATGCAGACATTCCTATCGCACACCTCCCATCCAGGCTTTCCTAAAGTGGCATCTCCTCTTCTTCTGCCCATGTTCTCCCCTTCTCCTCACCTCTCCTGCTGACACGTGGCTCCTCCCTGCCTTCCTCTCCAGTAGCCCCAGCAGACCATGCCCAACCAGTGAACAAGCTCCTGGACTTGGGGAACAAAAGTATATCTTCTTGGATTTCTGAGGACTTGCCCTGCCAGGGTGTCTTTCTCAATCCAATCGCTCCTTCCTGGGAGTCCACTTCTCCTAAATCCTGTAATTTATCAAATGTTATTCATCTGTATCTACTTGGAGGACTTCCCTACATCTTCACCTGAACACCAGGAATCTTCAGTTCATGCCCACATTCCCTTGGTCCTCATATAGTCCCTTCTTCCTTCTTCCCCTGTGATCCCACCTAGTCGAGGTCTCTTCTCAGACCCTGGAGTGCAGCAGGGACTTCTCCAGTCTCTGCCCCAGGGATTAAGGGGGTGGAAGAGAGGACTCCTGTGCCCCTCTTATGCCTGTGTTTTCATCAGGGTCAGCTGCACAAGGTAGGGATTTGGCTGTCTAGATCAACATGCCATTTCCAACGCTGAGCTCTATGCCCAGCCAAAGATATGTGCTCAGTAACTATTTGACAGAGACCTACCTCTTATCACATGGGACACATTATACTGGACCCAGGATGGGGCTGAACTGGGAGAGGTAGCTGTGGACCTGTTCCTCACTCTGCCCTCACCCTAAGAGCTGATGGGGCCTCCACCAGGAAGAGCATTCCTGGGCAGGGAGAGGGTCATGGGCAGCCTTGTCCTGTATATGAGACACGGCTCAGCCGGTCACAAGATCCAGATGACTATGACTGCAACTCTGGGGAAGTAGAGAATGAAGATTGACCAGAATACCCCTCTGGGAATGTGCCCTGGGCATCCTAGAGGGCAGAGCTTCACTTTCTACTCAGCACTGCAGGATCCACAGAGGAAGGAGAGCTCTGGCCACCAGGAGGGAGCCACATGAGAGGACCCGGTGTCCCCACACGTGGGAAAGTGAGTCCATGAAAGTCGGTCCCTGCTCTGGGTTGGATTGTGACCTATGAGGACATTGTGTAGTCACCACCTGAGTCCTCTACAATAAACAGTGAGGGTGCCAAGGATAGATTCACTCCTGAGGAGCCCAGTTAACCGGGAGGACTGCCCTGAGGTCGCAGGGAGAAGACACAAGCACCACCTGGCCTGGCCCTGAGAGGCGGCAGTGGACAGAACAGCGCGGAGGCAGCGGTGTCTCTGAGAGGCTCTGGTCACCTTGTCATAGAATGGTCTGTCTTGGTCTGGACACCAGGAGGCGCTTGGGGACCATTCCTGAGAAGACAGGTTGATCAGAGCAGAACCAGCCACCTGTCCTGCCTAGTGTCCTCTGCTCAGGGCTCACAGCTGCATCCTTATCACCCCCTGGGACCACACAGCCCCACCCCTGCCACTCCCTGGCATCCTCAGGCATAAGGGCCTGACCCAGGGCCCAGGGTGGGATTAGAAAGCTGGGGGTCTGATTTGCATGGATGGACCCTCCCACTCTCCAAGTATGAAGAGGGGCAGGGAGAGATTTGGGGAAGCTCTGCTTCAGCTGTGGGCACAGGAGGCAGCACTCAGGACAATCTCCAGCATGGCCTGTTCTCCTCTCCTCCTCACTCTCCTCGCTCACTGCACAGGTGACTGGATACAGGTCCAGGGGAGGGGCCTTGGGAAGCCTATGGATTCTTGCTTTCTCCTCTTGTCTCTAGAAGCAGAATCATGATGCCTGTGTCTCTCCCACTTCCAGGGTCCTGGGCTCAGTCTGTGCTGATGCAGCCGCCCTCAGTGTCTGGGGCTCCAGGGCAGAGGGTCACCATCTCCTGCACTGGGAGCAGCTCCAACATTGGGAGTTATGATGTATACTGGTACCAGCAGCTCCCAGGAACAGCCCCTAAACTCCTCATCTATGACAATAATAAGCGACCCTCAGGGGTTTCTGACCGATTCTCTGGCTCCAAGTCTGGTACCTCAGCCTCCTTGGCCATCACTGGACTCCAGGCTGAGGATGAGGCTGATTATTACTGTGAAGCATGGGATAGCAGCCTGAGTGCTCACACGGTGCTCCAGGCTCAGGGGGAAGTGAGACAAGAACCCCCTTCCTCCTCTGCCAGGAGGGTGACCACTCAGCTGATGTTGCTCAGGCGTGGCCTATGGCTTCTGCTGCTGCAGCTTCCCCCATGGCCCAGGGGCATCCAGGGCCCTGCCTCAGAGTAGAGGATTCTCTTTTTTTCTGTTCTGAGAATCATGCACAGCAGCTCCTTCCTAGGAACAGGACCTCCAGGGACCAGAACATCCAGCTCTTTGTGCCTTGGGACTTCAGTCTCTGCACTGAAGTCCTGGGCTGAGCTGTCAGGTCTGGCTGTGTCATCACAGACCTACCTCTGATGCAGCGCCTGTGTCTCCACCATCCTCATTTCCTGATTTCTGGAAATTCTGACTGTTGGCTTTCTGTCCCTTCTCCTCAGGGTGAATCCCTTGGCTTCTTTCCTCCCCAGCCTACTCTTTTTAATAAAACCCTTTCCAAGGAGGAATAATGCCCATACGAGAAAATATTTATAATATACCATGACACCCATTTTGGCATGTTTCTGGATCCTTGAAAGCATCACCACCACCAAGCTGTGCAAGCTGTGACCAACCCCAGCAGCTCCTCATGACCCTTTGTCATCTCCCTTTCTACCCCAATGCCCTCCCAGGAAGCCACAGATCTTCCTCTGTCATTACCATTTGGTTTCCATTTTCTGGAATGTATCAGTGTTCACAAACATTCTCTTGCCATTTGTTGAGGCTTCTTTCACTCTGCACACTTGTTTTGAGATTCTCCCTGTTGTTGCTGAATTGCATGTCATCCCATAAAGGGCTCATCAGTACCTTTGAGCATCCCTAGCCATTTTGCCTTTCATGGCCATTCCTGCATTTGTATACACACATATATAATCCAGAGTAGCCTATAATCCTTTTTATCTGAATTTTAAAAAATCAATGTATTTTCTGGGGCCCTTAACAGTATTGAGTCCTGTAGGCATTTAATCTTCTCTCTCCAGTGATGCTCAGCCCTGCTTGCATCTTATGCTATTACGTATTCACCTCTAGTCATTATTCAGCAATTTTGTTTTATTCTCTTGGTTTTAAATAGGTAATACACAAACTAGATGCCACATAAGAACTATGGAAAGCACTTCCTCTTCCTACATCCTGTCTCCTGGCCTGTTGGTTTCTCTCAGCTGAAGTGACCAAGGATGCTGATACTTATGTTCCCTCCCAGCCTGGGTCTGTGTGTAGAAACAAAGGGGTCTGTGTCTGTGTGGGCAACCACATTATGTTTTCTTTAGTACAGCTACAACCTTACTATTGACAAACAACTTTTTAGTTCCTGAGACTGTGACTTCATGTAATCATGACAACAGCCCGATTATTGCTTTTCAGGCAGTGGTCCTGATTGAAGAGGAAGTGTTTGTGGCCTGGAGATGGCGTTCTCTAATTTATCAAATGTAAACACTGGGGGTCAGTTAAATTTGAATTCAGTAAAACAGTGATGAAGAATCAATATGTAGGCTGGGCACCGTGGCTCACACCTTAATCCTGGCACTTTTGGAAGCCAAGTTTGATGGATTGCTTAAGGCCAGGAGTTCGAGACAAGTCTGACCAACGTGGTGAAACCCCGTGTCTCCTAAAAATACAAAAATTAGCTGGGCCTCTTGGCATATACCTGTAATCCCAGTGACTCAGGAGGTTGAGGCATGAGAATCACTTGAACCCAAGAGGCAGAGGTTGCAGTGAGCTGAGACCGGGCCACTACCTCCAGGTGGAGTAACAGAGTGACACTCTGACTCAAAAAAAACAAAAACAGAAACAGAAAAAAGAGTCAGTATATGTATCTCCCAGACAATATCGTGTATTTAAATATAAACATAACTGGGTACCCTTTAATTTATATGGCAAGTCCACACAGTGTCACAACCTGGAAGAGGCATAGCTGGGGCAGGCTTCCCCTTACTGATGCTGGGTCTAGGGGCTTAACTACAAAGACAGAGCTTCTCTAACAAAGGTACACTCAAGTGAGCACATCAGTGAGCATGAAATACATGTGATATAATTCTGAATGAATGATCCCTCCTCACTTCTCATGACAAAAACACTCAGTGAATTATGAATAGAAGGAAATTACCTCAACATAGTAAAGCCTATCTATGAAACTCCCACAGCTAACATCATGTGCAATCTGAAAGACTGAAGATATTTCCTGTAATTTCAGGAACAAGGCAAGGATGCGCACTTTCACCACTTCTATTCCAAATAGTATTGGAAGACCTAGCCAGAGCAATTAGCCAAGAAAAAGAAATAAACAGAAAAGAAATTAGAAATGAAAAGGTAAAATAATCTCTGTTTTCAGATGACATAGTCTCATATGTAGAAAATCCATAAAACTTCCACCAAAATGGCAAACTCCCCTGAGCTAAGGGACCATGTTCTAACCCAATGAAGGGAAGCTAAGAACCTTGATAAAAGGTTACAGGAACAGCTAAATGGAATAATCAGTTTAGAGAGAAACATAAATAACCTTATGGAGCTGAAAAACACAGCAGAACTTCGTGAAGCATACACAAGTATCAATAGCTGAACCAAACCAGTGGAAGAAAGTACATCAGAGACTGAAGATCAACTTACTGAAATAGGTGTGAAGACAAGAGAAGACAAAAAAGCATGAAAAGAAATGAACAAAGCCTCCAAGAAATATGGGACTATGTGAAAAGACCAAACTTACAATTGATTGGTGTACCTGAAAGTGACGGGGAGAATGGAACCACGTTGGAAAACACACTTCAGGATATTATCCAGGAGGAGAAATTCCCCAACCTAGCAAGACAGGCCAACATTCGAATTCAGGAAATACAAGGAAGATCACTAAGATACTCCTCGAGAAGAACAAGCCAAGACACATAACCATCAGATTCACCAAGGTTGAAATGAAGGAAACAATGTTAAGTGGAGCCAGAGAGAAAGGTCGGGTTACCTACAAAGGGAAGCCCATCAGACTAAGAGCATATCTCTGCAGAAACCCTACAAGCCAGAAGAGAGTGGGGGCCAATATTCAACTTCTTAAAGAAAAGAATTTTTAGCCCAGAATTTTATATCCAGCCAAACTAAGCTTCATAAGTGAAGGAGAAATAAAATCCTTTACAGATAAGCAAATGCTGAGGTATTTTATCACCAACAGGCCTACCTTACAAGAGCTCCTGAAGGAAGCACTAAATATGGAAAGGAAAAACTGCTACCAGCCACTGCAAAAACACACCAAAATATAAAGACCAATGATGCTATGAAGAAACTGCATCAAGTAATGTGTAAAATAACCAGTTAGCATCATGATGACAGGATAAAATTCCCACATAATAATATTAATTTTAAATGTAAATGGGCTAAATGCCCCAATTAAAAGACACAGACTGGCAAATTGGATAAAGAGTCAAGACCCATTGGTGTGGTATATTCAGAAGTCCATCTCATGTCCAAAGACACACATAGGCTCAAAATAAAGGAATGGAGGAATATTTACCAAGCAAATGGAAAGAAAAAAAAAAAGCTGGGGTTGCAATCCTAGTCTCTGATAAGACAGATTTTAAACAAACAAAGATCAAAAAAGACAAAGAAAGGCATTACATAATGGTAAAGGGATCAATGCAACAAGAACTAACTATGCTAAATATATATGCACCCAATACAGGAGCACCCAGATTCATAAAACAAGTTCTTAGAGACCTACAAAGAGACTTAGACTCCCAGATGATAATAATGGGAGACTTTGACACTCCACTGTCAATATTAGATCAATGAGACAGAAAATGAACAAGGATATCCCACCCTTAGAAAACCCCATTGTCTCAGCCCCAAAGCTCCTTAAGCTGATAAGCAACTTCAGTAAAGTCTCAGGATACAAAATCAATGTGAAAAATTCACAACTATTCCTATGCACCAGCATTAGACAAGCAGAGAGCCAAATCATGAGTGAACTCCCATTCCCAATTGCTACAAGAAAATAAAATACCTAGGAATACAACTTACAAGGTATGTGAAGGATCTCTTCAAGGAGAACTACAACCATTGCTCAAGGAAATAAGAGAGAACATGAACTCATCTCTGGACCAGTGGACCTATAGATATTTACAGGACTCTTCACCCCAAATCAATAGAATATACATTCCTCTCAGTGCCACATAACACATATTCCAAAATCGACCACATAATTGGAAGTAAGACATCCTTAGTGAATGCAAAAGAATGGAAATCATAACAAACAGTCTTTCAGACCACTGAGAATCAAATTAGAACTCAGGATGAAGAAACTCACTCAAAACCACACAACTACACGGAAATGGAACAACCTGCTCCTAAATGACTACTGGGTAAATAATGAAACTAAGGCAGAAATAAAGAAGTTATTTGAAACCAATGAGAACAAAGAGACAACATACCAGAATCTCTGGGACACAACTAGAACAGTGTGTAGAGGGAAATTTATAGCACTAAATGCCACATCAGAAAGCGGGAAAGGTCTAAAATTGACACCCTAACATCATAATTAAAGGAAGTATAGAAGCAAGAGCAAATAAATTCAAAAGCTAGCAGAAGACAAGAAATAACTGAGATCAGAGTAGAGCTGAAGGAGATAGAGATGTGAAAATCCCTTCAAAAAATCAATGAATCCAGGAGGTGGTTTTTTGAAAAGATTAACAAACTACATAGACCACTAGCTAGACTAATAAATAAGAAAAAAGAGAAGATTCAAATCGGCACAATAAAAAAGATAAAGAGGATATCACTACTGATCTCCCAGAAATGCAAACTACCATCAGAGAATACTACACACACCTCTATGCAAATAAACTAGAAAATCTAGAAAAAAGGATAAATTCCTGGACACATACACCCTCCCAAGACTAAATCAGGAAGAAGCTGAATCTGCGAACAGACCATTAACAAGTTCTGGTGTTGCAGCAGTAATTAATAGCCTACCCACCAAAAAAAGCCCAGGACAAGACAGGTTCAGAGCTGAATTCTACCAGAGGTACAAAGAGAAGATGATACCATTCCTTCTGAAACTATTCCAAAGAATACAAAAAGAGAGACTCCTCTCTAACTCATTTTGTGAAGCTAGCATCACCCTGATATCAAAAACTGGCAGAGACACAACAAAAGAAGAAAATTCCAGGCCCATATCCTTGATGAACATTGATGCGAAAATCCTCAATAAAATACTGGCAAACTGAATCCAGCAGCACATCAAAAAACTTACCCACCACAATCAAGTCAGCTTCATCGCTGGGATGCAAGTCTGGCTTAACATACACAAATCAATAAATGTAATCCATCGCATAAACAGAACTAAAGACAAAAACCACATGATTATCTCAATAGATGCAGAAAAGCCCTTTGATAAAATTCAACTTCCCTTCATCCTAAAACCTCTCAATAAGCTAAGTGTTGATGGAACATATCTCAAAATAATAAGAGGAATTTATGACAAACCCATAGCCAATATCATACTGAATGGGCAAAAGCTGGAAGCATTCACTTTGAAAACCACCACAAGACAAGGATGCCCTCTCTGACCACTTCTGTTCAATATAGTATTGGAAATTCTGGCCAGGGCAATCAGGCAAGAGAAAGAAATAAAGTGTACTCGAATAGGAAGAGAGGAAGTCAAATTGTCTCTGTTTGCAGACGACATGATTGTATAGTTAGAAAACCCAATCATCTCAGCCCAAAAACTCCTTAAGCTGATAAGCAACTTCAGCAAAGTCCCAGGATAAAAAATCAATGTGCAAAAATCGCAAGCATTCCTACACACCAGAAATAGACAAACAGAGAGCCAAGTCATGAGTGAGCCCTCATTCACAATTGCTACAAAGAAAATAAAATGCGTAGGATACAACTTACAAGAGACTTGAAGGACCCCTTCGAGGAGAACTACAAACTACTGCTGAAGGAAATAAGAGAGAACACAAAGGAATGAAAAAGCATTCTATTCTCATGAATAGGAAGAATCAATATCATGAAAATGGCCATATTGCCCAAAGTAATCTATAGATTCAATGCCATTCCCATCAAGACACCACTGACTTTTTTTGCAGAATAGAAAAAAACTACTTTAAATTTCATGTGGACCCAAGAAAGAACCTGGATAACCAAGACAATTCTAAGCAAAAAGAACAAAGCTGGAGGCATCACACTACCTGACTTCAAATTACACTACCAGGCCACAGTAACCAAAACAGCATGGTACTGGTACCAAAGCAGCTATATAGATCAATGGTACAGAGCAGAGACCTTAGAAATAACACCACACATCTACAACCATCTGATCTTTGACAAACCTGACAAAAACAAGCAATGGGGAAAGGATTCACTATTTAATAAGTGGTGCTGGGAAAAGTGGTGGCCATAGACAGAAAACAGAAACTGGACCACTTCCTTATACCTTATACAAAAATTAACTCAAGATGGATTAAAGACTTAAATGTAAAACCCAAAACCATAAAAACCCTAGAAGAAAACCTAGGCAATTCCATTCAGGACACAGGTATGGGCAAATACTTTATGACTAAAATACCAAATGCGAAGGCAACAAAAGCTAAATTGACAAATGGGATCTAATCAAACTAAAGAGCTTCTGCAGAGTAAAAGAAACAATCATCAGAGTAAACAGGCAACCTACAGAATGGGAGAAAATTTTTGCAAGCTACCCATTTGACAAAGGTCTAATATTTAGAATCTACAAGGAACTTAAACAAATTTACAAGAAATCAACAAACAACCCCATCAAAAAATGTGCTAAGGATATGAACAAACACTTCTCAAGAGAAGACATTTTTGTGGCCAACAAACATATGAAAAACAGCTCATTATCCCTGGTCATTAAAGAAATGCAAATCAAAACCACAGTGAGATACCATCTCACACCAGTTAGAAGGGCAATTATTAAACAGTCAGGAAACAACATATGCTGGAGAGGCTGTGGAGAAATTGGAATGCTTTTACTCTGTCAATGGGAGTGTAAATTAGTTCAACCATTGTGGAAGACAGTGTGGTGATTCCTCAAGGATCTAGAACAAGAAATACCATTTGAGACCAGTAATCCCATTCCTGGGTATATACCCAAAGGATTATAAATCATTCTACCTTAAAGACACGTGGACACATATGTTTATTACAGCACTATATACAGTAGCAACGACTTGGAACCAATCCAAATGGCCATCAATGACAGACTGAATATAGAAAATGTGGCATATATACACTATGGAATACTATGCCGCCATAAAAATGAATGAGTTCATGTGCTTTGCAGGGACATAGATGAAGCTGAAAGCCATCATTCTCAGCAAAGTAACACTGGAACAGAAAATTGAACACTGCATGTTCACACTCATAAGTAGGAGTTGAAGAATGAGAACACATGGACACAGGGAGGGAAACATCATATACCAGGGCCTGTCTGGGGGTGGGGGGCAAGGGGAAGGAGAGCATTAGGATGAATACCTAATGCATACAGGGATTAAAACCTAGATGACAGGTTGATAGGTACAGCAAACCACCATGTCATGTTTTATATATATATATAAAACTTACAATGGATAGGAGATTCGACATGTAAATTATGTGTGTTTCAAATATAGCCAACAAAGGTTAAGTAAAATATTCACTTGATAATACTTTATGGTATTTATTATAATCAAAAGTTAAAAATAACCTAAATGTTTGTCAGTTGGTGACTGGTTAAATATATGGCGGTACATACATACAACAGCATAGTGTGCAACATGAAAAAATAAGAGACAACTCTAAATATTCTTTTATAGATTATAGCTAAAACTCAGTGTTAGTTCAAAAGGCTTAATTATATACAGTTAGTATATTATCATTTGTGTAAAAATAACTATATGCATTTCATTCATATGTGCTGATATCTGTGTAGAATGTCTCTGGAAAAAAATTAATGTAACAAAAATTAAAATTAAAAAGATCACCAAAAACAAAAATAAGAATTGTAAAGGCTACTAGCCATTTTCTCTTGTTAATCTTTAATTTCCTTTCAGTAATATTTATTTCATTGTTTTTAATTTAAATATATTTGCATATTAATTTTTAGTAAGGAAAACAACTAAAATCAGAATTCACTAGTCCTTTCTTCTCTCTGCATTGTGCCAATTGTACCAATTGTTAATATAAGAAAATGTTTGAATCTTTTTCTTGCTAAGAATCATCAATAGCCACATTTCCACAAATAGTATAATCCTGTATGTCATCACAAACACTGGCATCATGCAGAAATTTTTAAAAGAATCAATTGAAGAATAACAAAAAACTAACACACAGACAAACAGACCAAACAACATTAAGATCCAGTGGTGGTGGGCTCTTCATCCATCTTTACTAACTCTATAGATCTTACTTACTTAGGGCCCCTGATCAGAGAATGTTGCTAAATCGGTCTGAATCACTGTCTCTTAGAGACATCTGATTTTCAGAGCTAAAAAAGTGTATTCACTTCTGGATTTTCTTCTATTCTTATCAACACCCATTCTTCAAATTATGATGCATGTGTATGTGAGGTACCTACCTACTCAGATAAGAGCAACAATATGTAACTGTGATCTGATCAAAAGAGTTTTATAGCCTTAGTATTTTTTTTCTATTAAGTCTTAGCATTTGTAGAGTCTGTTCAGTCTTTGGACCATAGTAGATTTGTTGTTTGCCTGCTTTTTTGTGTGCATAATCCTAGTTTACATGCTTCTTAAGAGAAACTTTTAATGTCTGATATCCACCGTTATGATAAGAAATATAACAGTTTCCCTGCCCTGAATGTTCTAAATGCCCCACCCTTCCTCTAGCCCCTGGCAACTACTGACTTTATTATTGTCATTATGGATTTGTCATTTCCAGAATGTCATATAGCTGTAATTATAAAGTATTTAGTCATTTCAGACTGCCTTAATTGCCTTAGTAACAATATTTAAAGTTCTTCTATATATTTTCATGGTAGGTAGCTCATTTATTTTTTTATTATGAGTAATTTTCAATTTTTCTGATGGACCACAGCACATTTATCCATTACCTACTATCCATTCACGTATTGGAAGACAAGTTGATTACAATTTTTGGCAATTTATAAGTAGTGTTACTGTACACATTTATATGAAGACTGTTGAATGAATACAAATTGAAGTCCCCAACCCTTCTTTAGTTTTTTTTTTTCTATACCTATTTAAATCTTTATTAGAAGTACCTCATTCCCTAGTGTTCTATCTCACTTTACTCCTTGTCATCACCAAATAACTTCCTTGTTATTCTTTTTTGGTTGTTGTTCAGTTATGAGGCATGAAACTTTGTATTGTTTTCTATTTTTCATCAATTATGAAAAATTACATTCACTGTCATATATATTTGAAATTTGATAAAGATGACATTGGAGTATGAAGTTATCAATGAAAAGGTATACATGTATGCTAGAAAGATTACTTTATTTAAACTATTTTCTTGAAAAACTTGAATATGTTAGAAGTCCATAATCATTTTACAGTTAAGATCTTTCATACAAATTGATAGACATATTTAAAAGAAAACAACACATACAAGTTTCGTCTTCTAAATTTTGAAATGAAAGCAACATTTCTGAAGTATTTCAAATGTTTAAAAATTGTAAAATATGTTTCTTTTTTATTATTTTAAAAAGTTTTAAAATATTTTGATATTTTAAAATGTGGCTACTTAGGGGAAAGAAAGCTACTTGATGCTATACATGTTATTAAAATATTTTCATTTTTTTCAAATAGAAAGTGTACAATAGGATTTAAAATGTTTACCAATTTTGCAAAATAATTGATAGAATTTTGATGAGAAAAAGACATCTAGAAAGAATGGAATTTCTTTCTTTTTTTCTGAGTGATAATATATGGTGAGATAAATTTAAATGGAAAAGCATTTCTCAGTGGTTTTCTTAAATTAACCAAGTTGGATTTATTTGGAGGAAGGTAGAATTGAGTGATTTTAAACTCTGTTTTTTCCATAATGCATCCATTTTTACATTACACAGGTGAGATGTTTCTCTTTATGTTTCTAGGAAAGATGGATCAAAAGAACCAATAGTGGACATGAGAACAGAGGATGAAAGAATTACTAATCACGAAGATGGGAGCCCAGTAAATGAGCCAAATGAAACCACACCACTAACAGAACCTGAGTATGTGGCTTGGAGTGCTTACTTATGTTCAAATGGGTGTTGGCAAAATGATAACACATTATTATTGTTGTATTACATATTTAAATATTAATTATTTTGTGCTTTTACTTTTTCGATGAAAGTACATGTGAATATCTAAAATCCATTTTCTACTGAGACATTTTTCATGAAAACTTTGTATGAATGTCAGAGAAAGTTGGTTAAACCATATATCTATAATTTAATGCAAGAGTATAGAAAGATAAGTATCTCACAGAGTTGAGATTTTCAACAATAGTCTTTCTTTTTAAGATAGTGTTGTTTTCGCTTTCAAAATTAAATAATTATATTTACTGAAATAAAGATATGTCAGGAAATTTGTCATCGCTTTGTATACAAACATCAGTGAAATATACGCAAGGCTATTTTAAAAGAAATAATGTTTGTACAGAGGAGAAAATAATATTAAAGTGTTTATCATTGCAATATCTATGTAGTACACGATGCTTGGTTTCCATTCTTGATGTTATTTATTTTGCATCTCTAATAGCTCTATTAAAACTATAGTAGATAACAAAATCTGAAAAGATGAATATATGCCTAGATTCATGCACAGGACAATTAGAATAATTCAAAGCAAAGGCATTATTACAAAGTAGTAAGAGTAGTATTCTATTGGATGTATGTGATACTAACAAAACCATGGTGATCACACACTTCTTTACTGTGCACCAAAATAACTTTTTAATTTTATTATTTTTCAGAACAAATATTTATTTTTATAACACCTAATATTTTCTTACAGAGTAAACTGATTTAGGTTTCTCATTCTAAATCAAAGACAAAATGTTGTCACAGATGAAGAAAATGATTTTATTTTCATAAATTCCCTCTATCTTCCCACAAGGGGCTGAAATAATTAATATTTACACAAGTGCAAAGTACTACTCTATAGAAAAAAATGTAATATAAATCCTCGGGCCAATTTTAGTGATTGCATTTAGAGATTATTACAATGTAAATTCAAATTAACTGTATTAGATGTGGGTTCTACATTCTCCACTTTAGAAATAAGAGGTGAACATGAAAACTAGTTAAGAATATGCTCTTGGACTGGGCTATATTTTGGGAAAAAAGGGTAATTTAATAACTATGTCACAATTATAGAAAATAAATCATCAATATAAAATAATATGATTAACAGTAATCTTAAACATATTTTACCTGTACATAAGTGGTGAGAAATTCTATACCCAGAAACAAACTATCAATTTGGTGAAAGCACTGGGTCATTAAAAACTTAATATATATTTCATGAGTAAGAGATATATTAAGTATTATGCTAACTTACTATCAGAACTCTAATCAGAACTCTTTCTCTGCAGTTTGATGCTTGAGGTGACACATTGCTTTTATGACCTTGTATTGTCAATATTTTCAGTACTTGTGAATGCTAAAAAGGAATAACTAAGACTGCACTATTTATAACATATATAAAATAGCCTGCTCTCATTGGTACAATGTTTTTTAATGTTTTTTTCATTCCCAGCAATGGATATTACTAGTTTTTGCCTATTACTTACTTTGATTAGTTCTGATAGCTTTGATCTGCAGAATATGTTTTACCCTTCTCATTGAAAAATATAAAATAAATTACAAATAAATCCCAGATGCACTTTCACTCCATTATAACATGGTAAGGTTAAAGTCACAGAGATGGATTGGAATACTATTTCTTTCTTTCTTTCTTTCTTTTTTTTTTTTTCTTTTTGAGACTAGTTTCGCTCTTGTTGCCCAGGCTGGAGTGCAGTGGCACAATCTCAGCTCACCTCAATCTCCACCTCCCAGATTCTCCTGTCTCAGCCTCCTGAATAGCTGGGATTACAGGCACATGGTTCCACACCAAGCTAATTTTGTATTTTTAGTAAAGGCAGGCTTTCTCCATGTTGGTCAGGCTGGTCTCGAACTCCTGACCTCATGTGATCCGCCTGCCTTGGCCTCCCAAAGTGCTGGGATTAGAGGCATGAGCCATGGCGCCTGGCCTGGAATACTATTTCTAACTTAATTTTCTTGATGTGGGAAAAGTTTGTTGTTAAGGGAGAAAAACTCATCTCCAAATGTCATGTACACAATGGTAAACAATTGAATTTGCAAGTTTTAGGAAAATCTAGAAAGCACAATTCATTGGCATCGAAGTAAGGTTTGTGACGCTGTCTTGATATTAAGAAATAAAGTTGTTATTGCTTCATAAGTTACAATTGCAAACAACTCAAAATCTGTGTTGCAAAGTGACATAAAAGTGACAAGAAAAACAATGTGAAAAGAGACAAAAGAAAACATATACAATAAATACTAAAAAGTGAGCAAGTCCTAAAATATGTTCATTTGCATTAAGTTCCAAGGAATATTGTTAATTCACTCAGTTTCTGAATTTTATTTTATTTTAATTATTATTATTATTATTTGAGATGGAGTCTCGCTCTGTTACCCAGGCTGAAGTGCAATGGGATGATCTCAGCTCACTGCAGTCTCCACCTCCCGGTTCAAGTGATTTCCATCTAATTTTTGTAATTTTAGTAGATACCTGGTTTCACCGTGTTGGCCAGGCTGGTCTTGAACTCCTGACCTCAAGTGATCCACCCGCCTTGGCCTCCCAAAGTGCTAGGATTACAAGCATGAGCCACCACGCCCAGCCTGGTTTCTGAATTTTATGTAACAGAATATGGCAACAATTATTAATCGTTTTCACCGGAGAAAATGTAGTGCTAATAAATCATATCATTGACATTTAAAAATATTTTGGCATTTTACCTTCCATAACATGTAATTATATTTTGGAGATCAACAACTAGTTACCAAATCTAAGCCACCCTATAGTGAACAATTTGGTGCATCTGAATCTACAAATATATTGTTTCATTCATCATTCTGCATTACATTTTTAAAAGGCCAAGTAATTGTTTTTACTCTCTTTTAGATCTTTATAAATCTATTTTATATTATGTTAATAAATTTAATTTTTCCTTTCTAATTATTGTAGCACATTTTCTCTACAAAATAGTAACTCATTTAGCATATATAAAATATTAGCATATTATTGGAGCATATTATCCTTACAAAACAGTAACTTAAATGTTAAGGTATATCTCCTTAAATACCTCAGAAAATAAAGCTTATTATTTTTTATCTTCCAGAAAATTGCCTTTAAAGGAAGAAAATGGGAAAGAAGCTCTAAATCCAGAAGCTATAGAAATTAAAGTTTCTAACGACATCATTCAATCAAAAGAAGACGACAGCAAAGCATAACAACAACATTACAGGGGCTTGAACAACACTACAAAGAGCATTTGGATTTCAGTGACCCTATGACCAAAACTATTCCCTTGACCTTAATTTCTTGGGAAACTTCTAGCTTGGAATAGCTTGTACACATATACATATGATCAAATACTCCTGCCCATGATCCATTCCCTTTTGTTATTGTTGTTGTTGTTGCTGTTGTTGTTAATTTTGTTAAGAATTTCAATATCAAGACTGACTGGCACCAACACTTTGGTATTCAATCTGATTCTATGACTGAAGTACTGGAATTTATTATGTGGCTAAAGTGCTCTATTTATTAAGAACTATATTTAATACCACCAACAAATATACGGATTAAGGAAAAAAACGTGAGCTACATGTATAAGAAGGCCCTGCATGTGTATGAGTCCTATTCCGGGCAAATAGATTCTTAAAGTGGCTTTCAACTTCAAGATGAAGGCACTTAATAATGGTTAATCATTTTATCAGGGGAATTTCAGGGAACGTAGGCTTCAAAGAGCCAGTTATCTTTAGCAGGTATTAAAAATTGAAAACTTTGGAGAACTCATTTCAAGTTATGATTCAGTGCATTTTCAACATTGATTTTTGATAGACTGAAGTGCCAGATCAAAATTGTTACCCATTTGAAAGAATATTAGTTGTATATAAAATTAGATTAGAAAGACTTTCTAAATCTCATCTCTTTATATATGTCCTATTCATTCGCAATGGATTGTACAAAAAAAAGTGTATTGCAAGTGAAATAATATTGATTTCTGCCCTCAGCTTCAAATAAAGTAAATTGAAATGGGAACAATATCAATATGGTGTCTTGATACATTTATAAATATGTGATTATCGTTTATTTTTAAAATAATTTATCAAAAAACAAGTCTTTAGTGTTCAAATACTTCAAATCATATCCTCAGATATATTTTTAGCCCGTGGTTTTATATATTCTTTAAGAACTAATTTTACCACTGTTATAGGTTCACCATTAAATGTAATTGGCTAATGAAAATTAAAATTTTAAGGTTGACCAAATTAAGAAGAAATTATTTAACATTTTAATGTGCCATAAAAGTGTAAATGATAAACAATTAAATGCCACTATGTGTTCTATTCTGGATGTTCTAGCTAGAAGTCATTTTAAGATTTTGATAACTTTGGTTGAAGAAATTCTTTAAGTATTCAACACAAACTTTCTAATATCTTTTGTTAGGGTTATACCAGAATAAAATTCTTCTTTACTTCCAAGCTATGCAAGCTCCCAGAGGTAATAGAGTGACACATGATTTAACTTACATGTAAGGTTTAAAAAAGTATTTATGATTATAAACATACATACCATTTGGGAGCAGGTTTATTAACCTTGAGAGCCAAAGGTTACCTTGGGCCCTGTAACATTCAGAACCTTTGGTGTTTCAGGTGGTATTATAGCTCAAATAGTGACAGGACAGGGAATGCGTTCCAAAGGAATATTGGAGCAATTTTAACATTGCAGAAACCTGCTCTGGGTGTGTCTCTCTGTAGAGATAACCTGATGATTATTAAATGTAAAATTAAGGCAACTCATGAATATTTTTATTTACAAAGTGCTTGAAACTCAGCCAAGGAGAGCAAACTAAGTAATTTTATAAAATTCATCACTTTTCTGGCTACAGCAGGACAGAATATGACCATCTTCATTTGAAGGCACCAAATCATCACAGTGTCTTTGCCATAAATTGCAGGGTTAAATGTGGGAATCTCTCCTTGCTCTCCTGTCTGGCATATTCTGAAGAAAAGAACAGAATTCTTGTGCCTACCTAAGAATTTGAGTAGTGTCTAAACAAACAAAGCAGTTAGGTCATTTTAACTGACTTGATTATCCAACTGGTCTTTGACAGATTTGACTGTTCATATTTGGTTTATGTTTGTCTGATCATCCAGTTTGCTTTATTTTGCTGTGTTTTATTTTGTTGTTTGTTTTGTTTTGTTTTGTACCAGTGTACTAAAACTAGTCAAAATACTTGAATTAGTTTGTTTGTGCAAAGTGTACAAGCTTAGTAAAGTGTCCATGAAGCAATAGCCATGAATGCTAATTATTTCTAAATAGGGCCACATGGTTTTAAACTAATGATGGGGAAAGAATTACCATGACTGAGAAAGTCATTTCACATGTTTACTATTGTTATATTTGTGCTTTACTTCAAGAGTGCAGAAATCATAATAAATAACAAACTATTTTTGTGTTTTCTCAATTTGACATTTCTGTTTCTCTCATTTATTTGGATTTTCCTTGTAAAGAAATTGACATATATTTCATATATATATATATGTACATATATATATATATATGATGTTAAATTTCCTGCCACTCATTTGGAGTAATGATCTGAAATTAACAGATAATCTGAAGCTAATTATATTCGGACTATTTCAAGTGCACTGTTTCAGTTGCCCGGGTGGTCCTTACCTCTTGTCCTTGAAATCCATGCCATGCTGAAGCAAGGCAATACTGTGATAAAGTATTTTTTTAATATTTCAATGGAATGCTCCAAATGATTTATAAAAATTTCAAAATAAAAGATGGCTTGTAGTAAATTGTAAAATATGAGTAGAACTGAAATAACCTGTTTCATTCTTATTCTAGATTAAACATATACATATAACCGTATAAATGTTATTTTTATTGTCTGAGCGTACTCTTAAATATTAGTATAAAGTGTCAAAAGAACTGACTGAATATAAGTACTGTTAAAATAATTTGAAACCTATGATATTTTAAACCAAGAGGCAAAGATATCACCTAAAACTTGGTATTTCTTGATAGGTTAGGTGCAATTAGGCAGTGACAATCTATATTCAACAACATATAAGAGGAAAGAGTAATATCAGAATTTTGACACAAATTAATGTGTCAATATATTTTACAATGATTGTCAAAGGAATTTAATTAAGAATTGTATTTTTAAAGATTTATTTATTATTTTTGTGGGCTAAGACATTATCATTCTATTGATACTAATGTCTAACATTAATGTAATGTTTCTTGTTTTCTTTTATTTTTAATATTAATAACTATAAAAGCATTTTTCAAAGGCTATTTGATCCAGCACACTTCATATGGATCTTAGTCTTTGAATTAGATATTTATATAAATAGATTTTATTAATCAAATTATTTATTTGTGTGCCAACAATTAATTGTAACTTTATGATCATACCTTTGTTTATGCTTCTTATTTTAAATAATTAAGATGTATCTGTGCCTTTTAATTAGCATGACAGTCTGCTTTATTAAAAGAAAAAACTACAATTAACATCATTACTAGTATATTTTGCTTAGATTTGAGATACTCAAATGATGCTGTCTTATTTACAGTCAGTAAATAAGTTCAATTCAAACTATTTTACCTTGAATATAAAATCTAAATATAATAAACTATACTGTATAATTTACTTTAATTCATGTCGAAACAATTCTTTTTATACACACACATGAAATATTCTTAATTTGTTCTGTATTGCTTTTCTAAACAATAAATACATTCTAGATATTGTTGAAATTAAATTTTGCCAGTTGTAAGACAAAGACAACAGATAACTTTTGAAAATCAAGCAAATTACTATGGTGTTTCTTGGGTCTTCATTATTCCATTTATATATATATTTTATTTAGAATAATAAATCAACCTTTATTTTTGGCAGTAAGATTATCACTGATGAAAATATGTACAGCTCAAGTAGTAGAAATAATATTTTCCATTAGTTAATTTAGGAAATATTGGAATAGCATATTAGAATTATTTATGAGATTCACAATGTTCTTTTTCACAGAAAATATGGTAAACATTCAACTTAAATCCCCCATGAAGTTTTTTCATACTCATACTCATAATCATAATCACATAATGTGCTTATTCCACAAACTTTGTATCTGGATATATTTTTAACAATAAGTTTGTTAGCATTATTTATTTATCTTTAGAGATAAAATATTTGCATCTGTTTATTAACCCTTTGAAGCATTAATACTTAGTCACTCACATTGAAATTGCATATGGATGTATCAACATAGGCTAAAATTAAATTATGGATGTCGCAGAAATGAAATACTTCATCTTAAAAGGTAAAATTTTCAAGAAAGTATTTTATTCACGGACTTAATAATGTCTTAAGATGAAACAATTATATGTCCAAATGAGAAATTTATAAAAAGACCCACATATAGTAGTTGCTGAACAAACATAATTTTCTTCCAGCTCCCACCCTTCCTTTTTGAAAAATTGAATTTACCCCTGTAGATGCAGCTATTTACAATTATACAAGAATGCTAATAGATTAATTATGTCCTCTCATATAAAGGCAAAGAATTTTATATTATATATAATGCTAAATATTTATTTGATAACACACTTAATATTCTTAGAAAAATAGTTTATTTAGGATTTTATCTATAATATACATATATTATTTGGTATTACCTCTTTAAATTTTCATTTTATACAATTTTTGAGATTCTGGCCACACAACATTCAGAATTATTGCTCATGTAAATTTAAATATTGCTACTTATTTTTTTTTCTTTTCTGAAATGAAAACATGTATCTTTTGGCATATGTTTTTAGCCTCCCATGGAAGACAGTAAGCAAAACCATCACTGTTGGAGAATTTCAAATCACAACCCGACACAGGAGAGTAGAGAAACAAAGAAATGAGTGGATCTAGAAAGGCAAACTGAATTGCTATATTTGGAATAGCTAAGAAGGACCTGACTTTGAGAAGTGCTAGACCAGGGACTAGGAACGTTGCTTAGATAAAAATTATGGCTGATTACACTGATGCAAAGGAGAAAACAGTGTAACACAGAGGAGAAAGTTAACAGAGATAGAATCTATGATTTAATTTTGCAAATAGTTTTTTTAGAGAACAACATGCATACTATAAAAGAAATGATACTATTAAGAACAAACCTATTTGTTCCAACTCTTAAAGAAATATTCATGGTTTAGCATTTGCCTCTAAACCCTGTTAGAAATATGTAAAGTTAGAAATAAAGGTTTTTTTTTAAAAAAAAACTTTTTTGGTATGTGAACTGTATGCTGTGCTCAGTATGTACTGAAACATACTATCTTTTATTTTCTTTAATTTATATATTCCTTTCAAATTCTATATTCTGAAGTTAGCTACCACAATGTTTTCTTATTGTTTCAATATGGTATGTCCCAATGAAATGCTGTATATATACGTCTAAACTGTAAAAATTATACTGCAAATGTTGAAGTTTTGTATTTATGAGAGACATTGAAAGTATGGCTTACAGTATATCAAACTTGTCACACTTCACCATTTGTATATTAATAGTAAAGATACTTTTACTTTAATAAAGTGTTGCATTTTATGTTTATTTTGAATAACACTTCTGCAGTGAGCAAGCTTATGGCTTTTCAAATACTTCTGTGTTAAGAAATTTCCAAACATATATCTAGATATTCTAAAGAAGAGAATGCTCTCTGCCATCTTATCTCTCAATGAGTTACAATCTTTTGGCTTCTACACTGAGCAGAGCTCAGAGAATTAATGAATAAACAGTTGGTTTAGAGCAGTGGTTCTCAAAATGTGACCCCCTAGAGCAGCATTACCTGGGAACTTGTTCGAATTGTAAATTTCTAGACCTCACCAGAGACTCGATAAATCAGAACGTTGTAGGAGAGAGCCATGGTAATTTGTGTTTCAATAAGAATTTCTGATGATTCTGATGCACGCTAAAATTTGAGGTCCAATGGATTGGAGACACTTTATTTTTTCATTTACCAAATTGTGTTGATCAATTTATAAATGCTAGGCAACCAACTAAATGTAACCAGTTATGCTTTAACGCAATGTATGCATTCCCCAACAGCATCATATTCTGCAAAATAATGCACTTAATAATAAAAAGACCTGAGGGAAAAATAAGTTTGGAACAAACCAGTCAAAATGTAAGCAACTGTGGAACCAGAGCATTGACACAAGTTAAGAGCAAACAACCATTCTTTAAAAGAAAGTATAAACATTATTGAAACATGTTGAATGATAGTCTAATATTAACTTCTGTTTCAAAGCTAATCATTTCACACATGATTTCATAAGGAGTTTTCATTTTTTAAAACTAGCATAAATGTGACTCCTTAAAAACTAAAAATCTGAGTGCCAACTTTTCACAAGGGGGCAATTTTCAATGTAAGCTTTACAAATACCTCAAAATACATACACACATGGAAGAAAAATAACATCAAACACTTTGAAAAGTGAAGAAAAAGATATATATTGTGCTTGGTATTTCAGTATCTATGTTTATTATAAAGACAATTAAAATAAAATACAAACTATGCCTCATGAAAGAAGCCAAAATTAAGTCTCCGATGTATTTTGGAAATTGTGCAGGTAACCCCGATAATATTTTAGAGAATTTCTTCTACTGTTTTTTAAAGCAAGGCATTGCCTAAATACAAATTCTCTTTGTTATACATTAAATAATGAACATACTTCTACTATGTTTCATGTCACATATGACCTCAGCATTTTAAATTTCTTTTTTAACATGAGTTTTTAATACACAAATTAAAATGTTCTCAAAATATAAATATTATTTTATATTTTATATGAGGTGTCATATATGTACTTGTCTTTGGCATAAACTTTTTCTTTAATAGAATGCATACGTTTGTGTATTTTAACTTTTCTGGATAACTTACCATCTTCCACAGATAGATAGACTTTTGCATTTTATTTTTTGGTAGAGTGGCCACTATAATAATATAAAATGTATTACACTTTAATTTAGTCTTTAATTTAGATTTTTATTAATATATGGGCTGTAAAGTCAGATATTTCTAGTATTTAAATGTCTTCATATTTGGGAAACAAGATTAACTTGATTATTTTAGTTCACATCAACCTTTCCAATTCCACCTCCAATTTCCACGCTTCCTACTTCTCTCATCTTTCTTTCATCTATCTCAATCATGACCAGCATCAGAAACTGGCCTGAGAAGTTTGAGATATATAAAGAAAAGGATATTTACCAAAATCAGTCCAAAACATTTGTATACCATCACATCTGGAGATGAAGCAATTACCAATTATCTTGGAAGAGTCATTTTTGAAAACAGAGTTTTTGAAGGAAGTTGCAATTTTCTTTGTATTGGGAAGCATTGGCTGCAGAGAAGGAAATAGGCATCTCGTTTGTAAGCAAGGACACAGACTGAACCCACAGAGGGGATGCAACACACATCCAGGGTTTATTCAATGCTGTTTGAGGAAGCTTTAGCACTAGGTTTGACTATGTGAAGGTCCCCTACTAATTATAAGGGAAGTACTCTCTGAAAAGCATAAATAAAATTTTCACCAATTCAGAAACCAAGAGATCCACACGTTTACTCACCAGAAAAAAAGAAGAGAAAAGAATTTCCTATGTCTTTGCAACCAGGATGCAAAACTGGGATCCTTGGAGTAATATTGAAAAACAGATGAGAACCGAGATATTGGAATTAGAATAAACCTAGGTTCACATCCCAATTGTATCACCTATTACTAGCTCTGAATGTGATAAATTTAGATACAAATTTACACCTTTATTTCCTCATGTATAAAATTGTTATCCTAAAGTAAATAATATTCATCTTCAAGAGATGATTTAAAGATTTATTGAGATCATATTTATGAAGTTCTTCATGCAATGTCTACCACACAGAAAATACCAATAAATAGTAGCCATGAGTATCTTTGTATCCAACATATTTCAACATTGATTCTCAGAGTAAGTTATGTTAGACAGTAACTTATTACTGAATAACAAACTGAAATGTAGTAGTGACTTAAAACATTAACAATATATTATTTTTTATGATTTCACATATTGATTCAAATAAATTTGGTAATTATTTTGCAACATATGATGTAGCTGAGCTCCCTTATGTGGCTACCAGCTTCTAAAAGGCAACCTTCTAAATGGAAGTCCCAATATGCAAATGCTCCCCAAGCCTCTATTTGCATCATGCTTGTGATGTTCAGTCAGTCACATTAAATCATATGGATAAGCACATAGTCAATGTGTTTGCATAGAGGGTGTAAACAAGGGCATAATGCACTGAGCACAATGTTACAATGTAGCTCAATATTCCTTGTGTCTCCTAATGTTTCACATCTTTTCCACATGCTAAACTCACTCAAACCCTTCCTGAAACTTTCAATGTATATTATTGTGTTATCATGATAAGATTTGAATTTTAGAATTTATTCAACTAAATTAATCCCAGGTGATCATAGCATCTCAGGGATTACACCTGGGTTCAATTCTTCAGTGCAGAGTTCTGTCCACTAAAAAGATAATGTAACTCCTTCCAGAAAACTCTACAGATAATTATAAGGCAGGAGCAGGATATAACAATAGACACTACAATTCAAATAATAGGGAAGGAATTGGAGACGTTTGACAGTTATGTGTCTGTAGAAATTTTGAGATCCAGTCAGAAAAAAAATTACCAATTCCATCACCCACTGTATACCTCTGTAACAAACCTGCGCGTTCTGCACACATGTATCCCAGAACTTAAAGTAAAATAAATAAATAAATAAATAAAATAAGTCCCACCAAAACAAAAACTGTTAGAACTATTAAATACATTTGTTAATGTTTCAGAGTACAAAATCAACACATAAAACCATCTAATGGCCAGGCATGAAGGCTCATACCTGTAATCCCAGCTCTTGGGGAAGCTGAGGTGAAAGGATTGGTTAGGATCAAGAGAGTTCAAGACCAGCATGGGAAATGAAGTGAGACCCTGTCTCAAAAACAAACAAACAAACAAACAAACAGGGTTCTTATATTTCTATACTTAATCAACCAAACAGGAAACAACAAGACCCAAAGTGAAATTAAGAAAACAATTCAATTTACAACAGCACCAGAAAGAATAAAATACTTAAGAATCAAGAAGGGGACCCTTCTATACTGAAAACTATAAAACATTGCTAAAAGAAATTAAAGAATACATAAATAAAAGGAAAGAAAACCTTTGTTCATGAATTGAAAAACTTGATGTTGTTAAGAAATCAATACAAACCAAAAGAAATCTACAGATTCATTTCAATGTCTATCAAAATTCCAATAATATTTTTTGCAAAAGTGGAAAAAATTAATTCTAAAATTTGCATAGACTATCATAGGACCCCAAATAGCCAAAATAATCTTCTAAAAGAAGAACAGTGTTGGAGATTTCACACTTCCTGATTTCAAAACATACTACAGAGCTACACCAATCAAAGCAGAGTGGTACAGATAGACAGACACAGAGACAAATAGAATAGAATTGAGCACCTAGAAAGAATCTCTTAGTTATATATGGTCAAATGATTTTAAATAAGGGTAGCAAGTCTATTGAGTGGGGAAAGGACAGACTCCATAAAAAATGTTTTTGAGAAAACTGGATATGCACATGCAATGTGGAAATGGATAAAAGACCCAAATGGAAGAGCCATAATGGTAAAAATCTTAATAGAAAACACTAGGAAGAAGTTTAACAACATTGGGTTTGGAAATGATTTCTTGTATTTGATGCCAAAAGCACAAGAAAAAAAAAAGAAAAAGAAGAATATAGATAAATAGGATTTCATCAAATTGTAAAATTTATGTGCATCAAAGGACACTATCAACAGAGTGAAAATGCAAATCATGGAGTCAGAAAATATTTTGCAAACATTGTATCTGGTAAGGTGTCCAGGATATAGAAAGAACTCCTACAACTCAACAGGAATAAAAAAATAGAAACAATCTGAATAAAACATGGGTCCAAGACTTGAATAGATATTTCTCCGAAGAAGATCAACAAATGGCCAATAAGCACATGAAAAGATGTTTAGCATCACTAATCATTAGAGAAATGCAAATCAAACCACAATAATACACAACTTCACACCCAGTAGGATGGCGTTACCAAAATAATAGAAAATAACAAGTTCTAGCAAAGATGAGTAGAAATTATTACTGTTAGTGCAATGGTGGCGAAACTATAAAATGATGCATCCACTGTGGAAGCCTTATGGCAGTTCCTCAAAAAATTAAACATAGAATTACCATTTTAACAGAATTTTCACTTCTGGGTATGTGCCTAAAAGAATTGAGAGCAGGGTGTCAAAGAGAAATTTGTACACCCTTGTTCATAGCAGCTTTGTTCACAATAGCTAAAAGTGTCCATCTTTTAGCTATTCCCTGCACTCCAGGTGCAAGTGTCCATCTAATGGATAAATGGGATATAGTATACACACACAGGGGAATAGTATTCAGCCTTAAAGAGAGTGTTCTGGCCCATGCTATGGCACAGATAAGCCTGAAAGACATCATGCCAGCAGAAATAAGCTGGCTTCAAAAGAACAAAAATTGTTTGACTACCCTTATATGAGGTACCTAGAGTAGTAAAAGCTACAGTGACAAGAAGTATAATGATGTTTCCCAGGTGCTTGGGGTGGAGAGTTGGGGGAGAATGGACAGTTATTTGTTTTTTGTTTAGTTTAGTTTTGCTTTGTTTTGTTTTTGAGACTGAGTCTCCCTCTGTCACCCAGTCTGGAGTGCAGTGGCACAATCTTGGCTCACTGCAACCTCTGCCCCCTGGGTTCAAGCGAGTCTCATGCCTCAGCCTCCCAATTAGCTGGGATTACAGGCATGTACCACCATGTTCAGCTAACTTTCGGTATTTTTTAGTACAGATGGGGTTTTACCATTTTGCTCAGGCTAATCTTGAACTCCTGGGCTCCAGTGATCCACCAACCTCAGCCTCTCAAAGTGCTGAAATTAAGGAAGTGAGCCACCACACCGAGCTGGGCAGTTCTTCTTTAATGGTTGCGAAGTTTTAGTTTGGGAAGATGAAAAATTTCTGAAGATGGATGGTAGCAGTGTGATTGTACAACAAGTAGATTTACTTAATGACACTGAAGTGTACACATGAAATGGTGAAGATAATAAATTTTATGTTTGAATATTTTACCACAGTCAAAAAGAGGAAGATTTATATTTGGCACAGTTGCTCTACTTCCAAGAACAGTAGAAAGATACAGTAGCAGGAGAGTGTGCACAAGTACCCAGGACATCTTTCATTTTTTGCCAGCCCTGCAGCATCCTAACAATCCAAGAGAGCAGGAGGTGCCTCATTACAGGGGACTCAGAATAATGTGAAGAAATCTGGGGTGGGGTGGGGGCATAATGATAGCACACAGGTGCCGAACCCAGCCCAGGAGTGGCCACAAATGCAAGGGCTGCAGAAAAGGGGGAGGTGAAGCTGGTGGCAGTGGTAGCAGCTGCTTCAGCTGGAAAGGGGCATCTGTTGCTTTCCAAAATGGTTCACAGTTGAAATATCTGGCATAGATACTTCATCCTGCCTACCTTTCGTGACTAACTATATTTTCATGGCAATATATGCAGTCATAGTGAGAACACCTATTTCCTCCAGATACAAGCAAACATGAAGGAAATGTGCTTTAGTGCTTTGGCCAACTTGACATGGCAGTCACAAACAGAGGATGAATATCCAAAGACAACCTTTTCCAAAGATAAGGTTATTATACCATTTATTGTAAATACTGGAAGTGCGTAACAATCATTCAGACACCTGGGAAAATGACTTGACGAAATACAATTGTGAAAACAATGAGTAAAGAAAGTGATATATTCTTGGTAAAGGAACCACTGGATCTAGGGAGTAAAGAACCAAAAGGAGATGACCCTAGATTGGGACTTTTGGACCAGGACCTTGGTAACATTGGTCCTGTTTATGCAACAAAAACAAAGCAATACCTTGTCTACCAGTGGGAATCTGAATGAGGGAACAGCAACAGGAAGCAGCAGAAAAAAGGAAAAGAAGCTCAGTGCAAACAGCTGAATGGGGAGATCACAGGGACCACCAAGAAGGCCCAGGGTTTTCTGCTCAGTGCCTTCCCTCTCATACACCTTAGAGCACCCATTGAACAAAGATAACTACCAGTATATTCTAGCTGAGCCTGATCCCCACGCGCTTGGTCCTCGGAAGCTTGAACCTGACTGCTGGGCAAAATTCCTTATTCCTGGAGACCTCTACAGAGGCTGCTTATATGAACAGGTTTTGTTAGCCTGACATGATTGAGCTCCCCAGTTAAAAGTCTCCAGTGACCTGCTGGCTGACTGTGGTTGAACAGAAGGGCTACTCTATGGTACGGGATTCTCATGGGCTACCTTGACATCACCATGGAGGAGATGCCACCAGACACTGCTGCCAGACTGGCTTGGTCCCAGTCTTTAGGTAACTGTCAAGCTTCCTTAGTTTATGATAAGTTTAACTATTCTTGGGAGAATTAAAGGGAATGAAGCTCCACCAGTCCACTGGCAAACACTACTCTTCTAGCTATAGACAAGGAGACATCCTGGGATTTTATATGAATCTTCCTGAAGAAACAAAGACAGTCAGGTCATTGCCTGATACTCACAAAGGTAAGGCCTTGATAAAGTTTAAGAATTATTTGTGTTTTGAGGAAAAACACCTTGTGACTAAAGCAGAGAAGAGCCTAAAAGAGACTCCCCACAGTGAGATAAAATTTTATAAAAATGGTGTTAGTCAAGGTGTGGCTTACAAAGATATTTTCAAGGGTCTTTACTTTCCAGCAATCTTACCGGAAAACAATGGCATAATTTCCATGAACATTGGACTGTGCTTCAAGTATCCTCCAAAGGATCTCACTTACTGCCCTGTGAGTGACATGGGCTGGGATGCTGTGGTAGAGTACACTCTGGCTGATGTCTTGGTGCTAGAAATGGATTCAATCACTGGACAAGAAGGTCCTTCAGGGGCAAACATAAGGACACTGAGGGTCTTGTTATTCTACCTGCCTTCTCTCCTTACTTGTTGTGTCCTAGGCCAGCCTATGCTAACTCAACTGTCCACAGATCTCTCTCTCTCTTTCTCTCTCTCTCTCTCGTGTGTGTGTGTGTGTGTGTGTGTGCATGTGTGTATCAAATGATCAAACATCTTCATTCAAAAGTCCAAGCCCTGTAGCATCGTGAGACAGTGCTAGCAAACATGAAGAAAATTTCCAAAGGACATAAAATAGAGAGCACATGGTCCAAAGTTATTTCTGATCCCAGAAAAGAATGGCACACAGTCAACATGAATAGTATTAGATATCAAAATTATAGTACAATCTCATTTGTTTTTACCATAGATTCAAACTCTCTTTAGCATATTGGCAAGCAGAATCCATGTTCTGTTGATAAAATTCCCCTTGACCATCATGAAAGAATTGGACTGAAAGCAGGACATTTCTGAAGTCTCTGGAGGATACGTAACATGACTGTTGGAGAGAATGCACATAGGAAGAGGTAGTGAATTATGTGTCAAGTGCCCCAACAAAAGGCTGTCAGTGTTTGTTTCTGACACATTGTTGGGGAGAAAGGTGGAATCACAGGACACACTGCCATGGGACCCACGAGACTTGATCCTGCATCCCACAGTGGGCAGCCTGCATCAACGTGGTCATCCAGGGATAGAAACCCAGCCACAGAAAGCTTTCACCTGCCCAAGCAGCATCTTCCAAGAGCCAGCATGGGTGTTGTCTCTGCTCTGCTTCTTCCTGGACTGTGTCCCAGAGCCCTGAGTTCTCCCTCACCCAGTTTCCCAATCCCCCTCTTCTCCACTGGTTACCAGAGGCTAGGGGAGTGGGGAGGGGAAATAAACGTTTAAAGGGTACAAACTTTTCACTTGGGATGATGAGAAAGTTATGGAAATTGATAATGGTAATGACTCTATTGCTTTTTTGTAAGAGATGGTGACTTGCTCTGTTGCCCAGGCTGGAATGCAGTGGTGCAATGATAGCTCATGGCATCCTGGAACTCGTGGGTCTAGGCAAGTGGGTCTAGGGAAGCCTCCTGCCTCAGACTCCTGAGTAGCTGGGACTACAGGTGCAAGCCACCATGCCAGGCAATTCTGTCACATTGTGAATGTACTTAACACCACTGAATTTTACAGTTAAAAGTGATTTAAAAGGCACATTTTATGTTATATATATTTTATGACAATTAAAAATATACTTGTTCAAATGCCAACATATATAGAATGTTATACTCAAAAATTTTTCTTTTCACGCTTATATATTTATCCTATTCTAACTCATTCTCATCAATTATAAAAGTACTGTACTGATCATTACGGACTAAATTGTCCATAATTCACGTTGAAGCCTTAACCCCCAATGTTACTGTATTTGGAGACAGAGACTTACAGAGGGTAATTAAGATGAAATGAGATCATGACTGGTATCCTTATAAGAGGAGGATATTAGAAAATGGACACAGTGAGAAGGTGGTCATCTACAAGTGTGGACACATCTTCAGTTTGTGTGGAGTAACAGTTGAAGGGCTCGCCCATCCCATAATGAAAGTTGGAACAGGTGCCTTGGGCGGGCTCCAGGATTAACTGATCTAGTCACTGCATCCCACTGTGGGACCCCAGAGGGAAAGAAGCACTGTGGAGATTCCTGAGACATTAGAAATGAAGCCTGAGAAGTTTCCAGGACACCCACATGGGCTCCAGGTGAAGCAGGGGCCCAGGAAGGCCTTGTCTGAGCCCTGAGTGTGACGCAGCACCTGGCCACTAGGGAGAGGCAAACTCTGTGAATCCTAAGAGACCCAAGCTCTTGCTCTGAGCCCTGCGCTTGTTAATCACTAGCCCTGGGAGGGAGCCGATTTGCATGGAATGTGATGCCCCTGCCCACCTCTTCACTGAGGGGATAAGAGGCTTTGTGGGATCGGGCTCAGCTGAGAGACTGAAGAACCCAGCATTGCAGCAGCTCCACCATGGCCTGGGCTCCTCTGCTCCTCACCCTCCTCAGTCTCCTCACAGGTCAGGGTGGGCAGTGGGCTGGGCCCCCAAAGGGACCCTCACCTCCCAGCCTCCAGCTCCCCATCCCTGCTCTTCCTCCTCCAACAGCTCATCAGCCACCCACCAACAGGAGCCCTCACGGGTGTCTGTGTTTCCAGGGTCCCTCTCCCAGCCTGTGCTGACTCAGCCACCTTCTGCATCGGCCTCCCTTGGAGCCTCGGTCACACTCACCTGCACCCTGAGCAGCGGCTACAGTAATTATATAGTGGACTGGTACCAGCAGAGACCAGGGAAGGGCCCCCGGTTTGTGATGCGAGTGGGCACTGGTGGGATTGTGGGATCCAAGGGGGATGGCATCCCTGATCGCTTCTCAGGCTCAGGCTCAGGCCTGAATCGGTACCTGACCATCAAGAACATCCAGGAAGAGGATGAGAGTGACCCATTGTGGGGCAGACCATGGCAGTGGGAGCAACTTCGTGTAACCCACAGTGACACAGGCAGAGGGGAAGTGAGACAAAAACCTCCCAGCTGATCTGCTCTGTCCACACTTCCTTCCCACTGGCCTGACTCACATTTCAGAGGGCTGTCTCTTAACCCTGTATTTGAAGTTTTCACCTTCCTAGACATTTTGGAGTTCTAATTCACAGCATATGTCTCCTGTGTGTAAACATTTTCTCAAGAGCTTTTGAAACATTGAAGTTTGCACACCAACATTTGTGGTTTTTGCCACTCACCTGTCCCCTGATGGGATTTAAGTTTCCAGGTTGTAGAGCTGCTCACAGGTGCATTTATAGGGAAATCACCATCACCAGCTCCCACTACCTTTGTCCATATTCAGCATTTGTGAGCTGCCTATTCAATGATGGGAATGGACAATTTCCCTGGAGACACAGGGCCTTCACCCTGACTCACAGGGTCACATAATTGACGTGGACTTCAGCCATCTCCAATCACCTCCATGTGCACAGAGCTCTCATGGTGCATTTGCTTGGCTGTCCTAGAAAGAGAGAATGGACACACACTGAAGATAGGAGAATGTGAGCCTGCTCTGTATCTGAGATTCTGAAAGAGGCCCCCACTGCCTTCACAGAATGAATTCCTTCACATGCAGGGAGAGAGCTCTGGTGGAATAACTCTGCAATGCTTTCCGATGACAACTACCTGGATTGAGGTCAAATTTCACAGGTTAATAACCCTTTTCGAGACTACCTCCACTACAGACTCCAGTTCCCAGGCATTAAGCCTGAGGACCCTTGTAGACAAAAAAGATGGGGCTGCGACCAGCAGGAGCAATGGGTAACTGTCCCAGGCCCTGCCTTGGGGCTGCTCACAGCTGGGTGAGCCCCACTGGCCACAGGCTGGCAGAGGCTGAGCTGCTCCCTGTGCTCACTGATGAGACTCAGCAGCCTGGTGCTCTCAGGGTCCAGCAAAGCCTCTTGGGCAGGGTCCTGTGCCTGTTCCCAACAGCTGCTCCCTCGAGGACCCTCCTGGGCCTACACTCAAAGCAGCTCCTTTTTCAGCCTCCTCTGTCCTCACGTCCCCTCTTGGGTTCCTGAATCAGTGATCAGGTAGGATCTCATCTAGCCAGAAGGGAGGGAGTGGATTTGCATGAACAGCTTCTTCTTTTCCCTGGGGGCAGAAAGAAAAATAGTCAAGCCTGGGGAAGCCCAGCCCGACTGTGAGGTCCAGAGGCTGTGTCCACCATGGCTTGTTGCCTGAACTCCTCTCATACCCAATCCTTGGTCTATGTTTATAGACTCAATGAAAATACCTCCCTTTCTACTGGCCTCTTAATGCTAACAGAATCATCTTGTCCCCTAAGCACAAATAGCCTTTCAGGTTGCTGGGTGGGATGACAACTAGAGCAGAAGTCCAGCATGTGCGGCCCCATTCCTGGCCTATACATGTCCCTGCTCTTGGCCCAGTCTTTGCTGGTTACTCCCTGAACTCTGAAACTTCAGGGAAGTTGAGTTTCTCTTTCTCTTGAGATTGTACTCTTGAGGAGCTCCTGAATTTCCAGGTATAGGGTGACCCCTCCTCATTAAGGACATGGATCTCAGACTCATCCCTGGTTTACTTCCTCAGGTTTAGGTGTGTGAGTTCTAAACAGTTTCCCTATGTTTCTTTGGTTGATAATTTGGTTGATATTTCCCTTTGTTTCTTTAGGTTGATATTACGTTGGGTAATTACATTGGTTGATTACACTGGGCAAATATATTCTTGTAGATATAAACATTATAAACTCTTCCCCCATTAAGCTCTTAATAAATAAATTTGTTTGGGTGCCAAGGTACCAACGTAGGTAAGAAGTCTTGACACTTTTTTTTTTTTCTGCAGGGGCAGAGGAGAATCTGAAAAAAAAAAAAAGAGAGAGGAGAGGGAAGTTCAGCTTATAATACTGTTATTTTCATATAAACCCTCCTACCTTAAAAAGTAGAAAACTAGACCTATACTGAAAATATTTTTAAATATATCAGAGTATCTGCATCTGTCACTGTGGAGATGGTTGCTTGCTCTACCACAGAACATAATAATACTCAGCCTCATTTTCATCCTAGGCCCCTGTGATGGTGAGGGAAGCCTTGTCTTCAAGCACAGAGTGTGAGAATCAAGTGGGGACCCCATGCAGAGATGGGGACGTCAGACACACACACCCTGGCTCAGCCTCACCTTGTGCTCCTAACATCTCCATCTTCTTCACACAGAGGCTGCTGCTGCTTCTGGCTAACACAGGCTCCTGACGCTGGTTCTCCAGGGCCCAAGAGAAAGTGGTTACATATATTCTTCTAAGCTGCAAAATGTTTATTTTTAACCCACAATGTTATTATAACAATGTGTTCATAAAGCACAATACTAAGATCTGTCATCAATTGCACAGTTATGAGTTATTTATAGGAGTGGCAAAATAAAAAGTTACACATACACACACGCAGATTCAGGCAGGCCAGAATTTAATTACAGGAGCAAAGTTTGATATTACTGACACAACACAACAATGATCCTATGTATAATGATAAACATAGCAATGGACCATATAAAGCTTTGAAGAAACATAATGGAAACATGAAAAAAATCTCCCTCTCACCAAATTTTAGAAAATTCTAAAAAAAATTAAAAATTTTTAAAATCCCTCAGAACTGAGTTAATTTACAAAATATAATACAAAACATAAAGTTTACATAACTTTAACACTCTTCATACACAGTAAATGCAGGTTCTTTCTCCACAGCTTAATCCAGTGTACCAAAACCGAGCCTCCCTGTTTGCTGGAGGAAAACCTCAGCGCCACAACAGTAGAAAAGCGCCAGCCTCTCTGCCACAGTGCATCTTCCCTCCAGAGACTCCGCAGGACTCTGCACAGTCTCCTGAGGGCCCTGAAGTGGAGGTTCTGCGATGAGAGGGGGGCATGGATGGCACAGGGCAAGAATGTCTGCAGGGTAAGAGTGTTAGAGAGACAAGCTTCATTCCTCTCTGAAACAAGCCTATCTTATATGATTTATCTTTATTCTTCTCTACAAAAAACAAAGTCACAAAGATAGCTGCAAAGAAATATGTGAAATTATACAAGGCTAAGATAACAAAAAATATTGGAAGAAAAAGTAATTATGACATCTTCTATCAAAACATTTTAGGCCAAGCGTGGTGGCTCATGCCTGTAATCCCAGCATGTTGAGAGGCCAAGGCAAGAGAATCACTTGAGGTCAAGAGTTCAAGACCAGCCTGAGATCCCATTTTTATTTTTTAAAAGCAGCATTAAAAAAAAAAAAAAAGGTTCATCATAGTCTCCTCTTCCCACAGTTAATAATGAGAATAGAGAAAGTTCAAAAAATGAAAGTTTAAGCAACTCTTATGTAACCATAAAAATTTTTTAAAGTTTAAAAAGAAGTGAAACCAGTGGCACAACTGACCACCAGCACACAGGTGCCTCTTCTTTACCCGCCCCTCCTGAAGTGACAACCAAACCCAGGGGCTTAGCACAATGAGCTCTCCCTCTGGCCATACATTCCCTGTGAGGCCCCATCTACTCTCATCCCAACACAATTGCTCCCCAGGCATCTGGGGGCTGCTGCTGAGATTCTCCACTCATGGGGTCCTGGGCACAGCAGTGTTATCCTAGTCCCCCTCTTCCTCTGCGTCCTAGGAGCTGGAGTCAGAGTCAGCCTGATCTGATCCAAAGCCTACAATTAAGAGCCCTGAGTGATCTCTCCTGCTTTTCCCCCACATTGGACTCTTCCTCTTAGTGTCCTTCCTGGGGTGCTCTGTCACTACTCAATAATATCTTATGTCATCAGTGCTAGTCGTTTTTCACATAATATACTCTTGTTAGTTTCTCCTCACCTTTCCAAGCTCAGTTATCAACCCTAGGCTGATGATCCTAACTCTTCATTTACAGCACATTGTCATATAAAGGCCAGCGATATCGAGAAAAAAAAGTGCCAATAAATGTAAGTGTGTACTGCATCTTACGAATCACTGCAAGGATACCACAAACAATATCCCTGTATTTAAATAGAGTTCACTCTTCAGACACAAGAGTTTAAATGGAGTTCAATATAATAGTTTATATAGATAATAGTTAATGTAATAGTTTAACCAGTCTGTCTGTGGCTAAACCAGTCACCATCTCCTGCACTGCACTGGAAGCAGCAGCAATAAGGGTCTTGGGCTTGTGTCCTGGTACCAACGATGACCAGGAAGTGCCCCCAAACCTCTGATACATATATACGGATCCATATATTTATATCCATATCCTGCAGCGAATATCCACCTGCAGGGATCCAGGACTGAATCTCGGGCTACCAGTCTGGCAAGGAGGCATTGCTGAGCATCTCTGGGCTCCAGGCTTAGGACAAGGCTGATCTCTACTGTTGGCTTTAGACAGCTCCATCGAGGTCCCCACAGTGCTGCAGTCTGGGAAAGTGAGACAAAGGCACACCAGGTTTCCAATGAGTATGGGCTACCTGCAGCACCACCCACTGTCAGGACAGTTGGGCTCTTTACCATTTGTGTGCATGTTTCCTGCTGCTGCCAGTAACCAGTGCCCAGGACTCAAGTCAGGGACAATGATCTAGAGAATGCAGCTTTGTTCTCTCAGAGCCAGCCTGCAGAGGGAGCCCTTAGCAACAACACGTTGTCAGACTGCTTCAAAAGAATCAGAAAGCCTTTGATTCCAGGAACAGGCTGCTCTGGGGACAGACCCAAGATGGGTCAGGGGAGGCAGGGACAGACTCCAGGTGGCTGTCTCTCAGGCACATGCACTAATGCAGAGGTCTAATCATCCTTATTGTCTACTGAACACCTACTATGTGCCAGGCTATGGGGAGGGCTCAGGATACAGAGTTACCAAGACAGACAAGGTTTCTATCTTCATAGGGCTGACACCAAACTAAAGAGAGACGGTCAAGAAGTCAATGGGAATAAGGCATATTTTGGTGTATCAAAGAGGTGACACTGGCCAGAAGGGGGAGAATGATAGGATGCCTTTAGTGGGTTGTAAGCAAGGAAGACACAGCCTTTTGTTTGAGATTTAGGAGGAAAGCCCAGCTTCTCCAAGGAAGGCAAAAAATAAGTGGGGACAGTGTGAAGGCAAAAGGTCCAGTTAGAAAGCAGTGGCGTTGTGCACATGAGAGATGAGGTATCTAGCATCTGATGTAGCAGCTGAGCTGGGAGGAGTGTGCATGACCCACACCATGGTGAGAAGGACTAGAGGAAAGAGGTCACTAGGTTGAGGCCCTGAGCTTGTCCTTGTGATGGAAACCTGACAACAGCCTGCAGCTGTGATCAAGCATGTCACTCTCCTCTTCTTTCTGGAAAGCTCATAGGACTCAGGACTCATTGCTCCCCTTCCCTCTTATTCAGTGAGATTTATTTGAACCATCACTTTTCACACCTGGACAGAGACCTGCTTACTTTCTCTTGAGCAAAAGCACTAAGGATTGGGACAGAGCACTGTAGAGCACATGGGATGATGCCATACACACTCAAGGGGCTGCTGTTAAAGCTCACGATCAAACATCCCAGAGCTCTGTCAGAAACTATGAGAGGGGAGGTGTCAGTGCTGAAGTAGCTGATTTGGGGGCACACTGATTTGCGGTCTGTGCAGCCCTGATTTGGGGGTGTGGGACAGTGAGGGCTGAAGCCCAGCAGTGGCAAGAGATTCCTGAAGTGTGTTTATGTGCCAGGGTCCTTGTGACCACCTCAGTCATGTGTGGGGGTAAAGGTCAATTGAAAAGCTGGAGAGCAGTGGACAGGCAGGATTCTGTGTCTGGGTGAGGGATGGATGTTCAGCTCCTGCCCAGGCATCCTTATTTACATTTCTGTTTACCTCTCTTCTTCCTCGTCTCCTTCCCAGGGCAGGGTTCCAGGGCTGTTGTATCTCTGCTGCTCTTTCTCCATCACAAAGAGAGCAAGAGAGAGAGGTTATGTGATGACTAATTCCCTCTTCACATTCAGTTGTCTGATTGTCCTTAGGAATTCTTCCTGAGGATGGGAATGTTCTGTTTTATTTTTCCCTTACAGTAAGATCCCAGGCATTCGTGAAGCCAAGGCGATTGACCCCATCCTGTTGATGCAGGATTATTTATAACACACATGGTCAAAAAAAACACCATCAACTTCTGCACAAGTCAACCCATTCTTCAGGGTTATAGAAATGCATGTCTCTCAGCTGTCAGCAATGGGCTTCAAATCCCCAGGGTGACTAACTTGTCAGGATGGGATCATCCACATGAAGATGTTTGTTTACAGTTAGTGACTCTATTCATTGTGTTTCCCCTGCTGAGATCCAACCTCCATGAGATTGTTTATTGGCTGTTTTCTGTCTTGTCATTGCCGAAAACACTTCCTGGCACTAAGGACAGACTCAATGCACGTTTATTAAATATGTGAGTTCACCTACATTGCAATCCCAGGAAGAGGTACAAATCTGAGGTCAAGATAATAATTTTTTTAAAAATTCTGAATATTTTGTGTTTGAGATTCCAAGTTCATTCAATGGAAGATACTAAGTAAGAACTTTGCCTTTGGATTTGGTTAGCAGGAGAAGGATATGGATATAAAAATGTAAATATATATCACACATACCTCCCCATGGCCCAGAGACTTGAAAGCCCAGCTGGTCTCTGCAGCTGCCAATCACAGACTCTGTTCACTCATTTATGGTCTGATTGCCATGGATCCATATATGCTGGGTCCCATGGGTTCATGTGGAGAAATTGGAGAGAAGGTGATGGGCTTTTCCAGTCCTGCTTAAAGAAACCACAGGAAAAAATTAGATCATAAAGCAAATTCTGGGGACAGAAAACCCTCGAGAGCAAATAAACTGCAAATATGGGTGAGTTGGGAAAATTTCTGGCAATATTTATATAACTAAGAAACTTTACATTAGATATCCTTCCTTCACAATATTTGTAACAGAGCTTTAAATCAGCCATATGATCAATGCAATTCAAACATTACACTCATCAACCCCAAGTCCCATAGCAGACTTTGATGAGGAAATTCTTGAAGGAAGAATGATGGGTTTGTGAACTCTGTGTCCACAGAAGAGATATTTCTCCCCGAGGAGAAGTGGGTACAGCCAATAAATAATTAGGAATGTAGATGCCCAACTGGACTTTATTCTAATCCAATATGCAATGCTGTGAGCCCTGCATCTGCAAATTGTTAACATTCATTGTGCTTCCTTCAGTTTCCCAATTACTGCAACAAATTAACTTTAGACATAGATGATTAAAAAACAGATCAATTAATGTGAGAGTCCTTGGAATGTGTTGCTTTAACTCACAAAAATTATGGAACACTTCAAATGTATATATTTGTTAATTTATGTACCAATTATATTTTACTGCTTCGTTGATCTGTTGTAAAAATCACCTAGCGAAGGAGTAAGTAGGTGGGTAAAATGGGTTGAAAAATTAAACAAGATGAACCACATTGATGATGGTCAAATTTGGCTGATGGGTGCAAACAATTCATTAGAAAAGTATGTGTATATTTGTATGGTTCAAAAGTTTTCATGCTAACTAGTGTTTAAAATATCCTTGTTTGTAACTGTTGTGCTTTTAACAGGTGTGCAATGTGGACAAAATGTAAGCTTATACTCTGACTTTGAGTAGAAGCCCATCTTCTCCCAACAGGCAGAGGAGAGGCTGGTGTGGAGAACATGGAAAAGACAGGAGCTCAGGGTTTCCCAGGACAGAGAAGTGAGTGAGCCTGGAGCCCTAAAAGCAAGGGTGGGGCTGTGAGTTGGGCTGTGGGTGTGTGCAGGGGCCAGTGTGAAGGGCATGCTTCAGAGGCCACAGGATTTGGATTTTATAATAAGAATGATGAGTTACTGAAGGGGTTTAAGCCAGGTAGTACCTTCCCTGCCTCATCTATATGAGGGATCTCTCTCCATATGCCTTGAGGAGAGAGTGCTTGAGAAAAGTGAGTGATCCTGATTCTAGATTATTCACTAAAGTACCTTGTGAGTCTAGAAATCCAGGGGCCATTTGCACAGTTAGCACAAGAGTAAAAGGTCTCTGCCTTTGTCTCCTCTGGCATTCAATACTTGCAAAAACACTTTGCAGGTAAAATAAATACTGATATTTCAAATAACCTGAAAGCATCCAGTAAAAAAGTAAAGGTGGCAATATCAAGATACAAACAAATTGTATAACATTTAGGACAAATTGTTTACCAAAAAATATGACACAACTGTGAAGAAAGTGACGTTTTACTTAGGGAGATAATGGCTAACCTCATAAAACAGAGATATATGTCACACTGTTCACTGGTAAAGGAAAGTCTACAAAATCTCTTAATGTTCCTACATCACAAAATTGAGTCAAATCTCTATAAAACATATGAAACCATTAGATGTATAACTTTTGCTAAATTGCTGCTTTTAACATGTATTGGATCATTTATTTTTCCTGGAAAATTCTCATTATTCACTGTCCTTTTGAACAACCCCTAGCTGCCCTTCAACCTAGCTCCTCAGCTGACCCATTTTTCATGATGCCCACCCTGATGGCACATGTGGGCAATTTGATTTTTCTAGAATGCCATGCAGGGGTGCTGACACCTATAAAAGTTATATATATACATGGCTGCACATCCTACAGACCAAGACTACTTCTGGGAGTGAGAAATCACGGTAATAATGCATAGCATGATAGAAGCAGTGTCTAGGAATCAGACCATGGATATGTGAATACAGACAGTGACTAAAGAGCTACAGAGACCAGCGGGTTCTGAAGTCTCTGAGCCATGGGAAAGTGTGTGTCCTGGGACCAGCATCAGATATTGTGAGGCTACCCTGTGGTTCCTACACAGCTGCTCAGTAAGGAGCATTCACTCCAAGAAATCCAGGCCTTGGGGCTGGGCCCTGCGCTCACTGATGGAGACTCGGCAGCTGTGTCCCCTCTGGCCTGGCAGAGTTCCCTGAGCAGAGAACTGTGTATGGTCTCAACAGGTGCTTCCTCCCAGGGCCTTGCAAAAAGAAAAGCAAAGCTTCCTCCTGCTTAGTCTGCAGAGAGCTGAGCTGCATCCCCAGGTCTCAAGGAGGGGCCTGGCAATCCCTGGGTGGAAACACATTTGCATGAGCCGCCCCTCCTCTGCAGAGGGTGGGAAGAAAAGGAGGCCTGGAGCAGTCCAGTCCCACTGCGGGGTAATAGGCTGTGTCCACCATGGCCTGGACTCCTCTCCTCCTCCTGTTCCTCTCTCACTGCACAGGTAGGAAAAGGCCTCAGAGACCAGGGTCAACCACACAGCCTGATTCTGACTCTTGTGTCAAAGATCACCAAAAAAATATTACCTTGGTTTCTGCCTTAAAGCCTATAAATGCCTGTGTTTCCAGCTTCCCTCTCGCAGCCTGTGCTGACTCAGCCAACTTCCCTCTCAGCGTCTCCTGGAGCATCAGCCAGACTCACCTGCACCTTGCACAGTGGCATCAACGTTGGTAGCTACAGGATATTCTGGTACCAGCAGAAGCCAGGGAATCCTCCCCGGTATCTCCTGAACTACTACTCAGACTCAGATAAGGGCCACGGCTCTGGAGTCCCCAACCACTTCTCTGGATCCAAAGATGCTTCGGCCAATGCAGGCCTTTTACTCATCTCTGGGCTGCAGTCTGAGGATGAGGCTGACTATTACTGTATGATTTGGCACAGCAGCACTTCTCACAGTGACACACACAGACGGGGAAGTGGGATGAAAACCTCACCCTGATCTGGGTCTTGTTCTGTAATACTTTTTAAATTTTAAAATAACCGGCCAAGGGACAAACTAAATTTGGAAATGACTTTCTAGTTGTAAAAGGCTCTTCTCTCAATTTCCCATCCATTCTTCCGAAGTCTCAGTAAAACAAAACAAAACCAAAGCACCTGATGACCCTGAAGTGTTGGCTGCTTGTCCATATGTGCTAACACCAGTGCCTGTGGAGCTGGACTTTTGTTCTTGAAAGAAGCAAAATGAGCCTTTCCTAGCTCACATCATGGTCAGAGCCTGGGGACATCGAGCAGGTGAACAGTCCCCTGCAGCATGGACTCTGCTCTTCCAGCGAACAAGCAGAGACCTCCCCTTCCATCCCCAGTAGTCTGTGCTCAGGGCTGTCTGAGGCTCACTGTGTCCCAGGAACAAGGCACTCAAATACAAAATGCTGCATGAGGACGCAGGTCACGGAGTTCCAGATGTAGTGCTGACCTGGCTCAGTCCTGGGAACCTGCATTTCAGTGGCAATGTCAGGAGATGGGGTTAGGTCTGAGGGTAACTGGGGGCCTGAGGCCAGTAAACCTCTATGTAGGACATGAGAGGAGAGTCAAGGGGAGGCTCCACCATGGCTGAGACAAGGCTGAGGCTGCTCCTTGTCCACGTGGGAAGTAGGTCCCATGGATTTGACTTTCCTGCAGCTCATCCCACTCAGGATCATGGGGACTGCTGAGGGTGGGTTTCCTGATCTCTCAGGGCCTGTGTTCTCTTCTTCTCTATTACACCATTGGAGGTTCTCACTGAGTCAGGTTCTAGTGGTGAGTCTGTGGAACATCTGGGTACAGATACGGTTTGCTTCAAGTGACTCCTCCCCAGGAAACTCTTGAGAAGGCCCCCATCTAAATGTCACCTTTTTCTGCATGGGGAGCAGCAGAAACATTGGGCATTCCCTCCCAGAAAGAGCCCCTAATTTTGTGACTTAGGACATCAGTGATTGTCCCTCATGGGTCCAAGCCTGATTCTCCTGCTCTGGGTTTATTCCCACAGCCTCCTGGACAACTTCTGCGCTCCAGCCTGAGGACTGGCTGGTTATCACTGTCACACAGCTGCATCCTGACTCTATGTTACCAAGGGTTCCCGTTCCATGTGGAAATGAGAGAAAGATCTTCCCCACTCATCCTCTCTGCCCCATCCCTCCTTTATCCCTGCCTGTGACCAACACCAGTTCATGCCAAGACTTCTGCTGTCACTTGTGTTACTTAAGGCAGAGCAAGGGTTCAGTGACAATAACTCCTTTTCTTACTGGTCTCCCCAATGGAAACAGAATCAACTTGTTTCTAGAAGCAAAAGGAGCTGCCCACACATGGTAGGTGTGGATGAGGTGGGGATGACAAGAAAGAATCCAGCCAGTGTGACCCAGAAGTCCAGGAGCATTTGGCCTGGTGCCACAGGTGTCCTCTCGTTTTGGTGCAGGTGTGCTGACCATTTCCTGAGCTCTGAAACTGTGGGAAAGATGACAAGAAAGGAGAATCCAGCCTGTGTGACCCAAGACCCATATGTGAGAGAGGAAGTCTGACGCTTAAGAAAACGTGGGCTCAGCATTCTGAGAGGTCTGGATCTGGCTTGGCCTAGAGCTGGTGTAGAAGAGAAGCAAGAGAGATGCTCAGCCTTAGGTGGCCCAGGCACAGTGGTCCTGTCAAAGGTCTGAGCTCTCTGCAACATGGATATCCTGCAGAGACATCCTTGGGAGGCTGTGATCCTAGAATGATGTAAAAATGCTAATGGAAGTGAGCAGGGGATGGTTTATGAGGAATGAGGAGATGGGTGTGGGGTCAGATGTGGTAAGGAGGGTGCAGCCTGAAGAGGAGACTGTCCATTGTGACTCATAGGAGGAGGAGGCCTGGGGCGTAGGGCAGTGACAAAAGAGGACCTGGAAGGACCGGCACTGCGAAGACACGTAGAGACTGGGGTTTGGTTTGTCTGTGAGGGTCCCTGAGGAGAATCACATAAAAAATCCACAGTCAGTGTCTTCTGTCCAGAGCTCACTGTCGCAACTGTTGCCCCTTCCTTCCAGATCCTCTGGGTGTCCAGGTTCCTTAGCTGTGGATCTGCTCCTCTCTGTGCCCTCAGCCTAAGAGCTGATGGGGCATCCACCAGGAAGCGCATCCGTGGGCAGGGAGGGGGCCATGGGCAGCCTTGTCCTGTACGTGAGACTCTGCTCAGTCTCGCTAACCCCTTGTTCATTAACGTGGGAGGAAAGGAAAACAAAATTCACTGTGAACATCTATGCATCATCAAAGAAAAAGCAATGAGAAGAAACAGGAAGTGAAACCCAGCTCTAATAGTTTATTTCTACTTGGAAATAGATAAAACAATATGCCTGATGTGTTATATAAACACAATAAACTTTTTATAAAAACTATGAAAATTATGTAAAGGAACATGGCTTACACTAAAAGGAACATTTAAAACACTGACACACTTGAAATGCAATCCCAAAACACAGCATCCATTTTATTTCAGTTACATATACGGATTGGTTTTATTTAAATGCCTGCAATAAATCTCACTATTTGGTTGTTTAAATGGAGCATTTAAAATCTCATTGTGGCCAGGCGCCGTGGCTCGCGCCTGTAATCCCAGCACTTTGGGAGTCCGAGGTGGGCCGATCACAAGGTCAGGAGTTGGAGACCAGCCTGGCCAACATGGTGAAACCCCGTCTCTACTAAAAAAATGCAAAAATTAGCCGGGCATGGTGGCGCGCGTTGGTATTTCCAGCTACTTGGAGGGCTGAGGCAGGAGAATTGCTTGAACCTGGGAGGTGGAGGTTGCATTTAGCCGAGATGGTGCCACTGCACTCCAGCCTGGGCAACAGATCAAGACTCCGGATCAAAATAAATAAATAAATAAATAAATACATAATCTCATTGTATTGCAACTGCCTGATGATACATTCACCAGTATATAAATATCAACATAACCATCCAGCTGTTTTCCTCCATCCCCATAAAATTCCCCAAACAAATATTTGTTAAGAGCCCAGGGTGTATCATGCCAGAACTCATGAAGTCATAGACATTATTTCATTTTTCATTTTGATTAACAGAATTATCTTTTTTCTTAAGCTTATTGTTTTCAGTTTATTAGATTCTAGATGTCATTACAGATCAAAGATGAATAATTTCCATCATCTTCAAGCCACCCCCACAACACTCACTACTGAATTTGAACCATAATATTTCCCTGGAAATCCTAGTTGGGGTGCTCGATGCTAAGAGCTACCACATATCAGACTCACCTGAGGACAGACTCTGGTTGTCAAACCAAGTTAAAATTTTAATTCTTCCCATCTTCAAAGACTGAGCATCTTTGCTCTTTTTGCTCATAAGTGAGACCCTCCAAAGACATTTGCCAAGATCCCCCACAGACTGGCATTCAGTGCTTGGAGGACAGACTCCTAGGCAAGATCCCTGGTCACAGTATCCAGATGACTATGACTGCAAATCTGGGGAAGTAGAGGGAGAACAACGATTTACCAGAAACACCCTCTGGGAATTCCTCCCCAGGACATCCCAGAGGGAAGAGCTCCCTTTCTCCTCAGCGCAGCAGGATCCACAGAGGAAGTGGAGCCCTGGCCACCAGGAAGAAGCCACATGAGAGGAGAGGACCCGGTGTCAAACACTGGTGGGAAGTGAGTCCATGGGGCCGGTCCCCGCTCTGGGCTTGATCCTGAAATAAAAGGACTTTGTGTAGACATCACCTGAATCCTCTACAATGTACAGCCAAAGAGCCATGGACAGATTCACTCCTGAGGAGTCCAGTAGAGCGTGAAGACTGCCCTGAGGTCACAGGAGGGAGACACAGGTGCCACCTTACTGGGCCGGGACTTGAGAGTGGGGGCAGTGGCCAGAAACCGGGGCAGGGTGGAGGCAGCGGTGAATCTCAGAGGCTCTGGTCACCTGATCATAGAACGGTTTGCCTTAGTCTGGACACTAGGGGGCGCTTGGGGACCATTTCTGAGAAGACTGGGGTTAATCAGAGCAGAACCAGGCACCTGCCCTGCCTGATGTCCTCTGCTCAGGGCTGACAGCTGTGTCCTGTGTCCTCCCCACCCCCTGGGACCACCAAGCTCCACCCCTGCCACCCCCTGACATACTCAAACCAAGGAGCCTGACCCAGGGCTCAGGGTGGGGTCACAAACCGGGAGTCTGATTTGCATGGATGGACTCTCCCCCTCTCAGAGTATGAAGAGAGGGAGAGATCTGGGGGAAGCTCAGCTTCAGCTGTGGGTAGAGAAGCCAGGACTCAGGACAATCTCCAGCATGGCCGGCTTCCCTCTCCACCTCACCCTCCTCACTCACTGTGCAGGTGACAGGATGGGGACCAAGAGAGGGGCCCTGGGAAGCCCATGGGGCCCTGCTTTCTCCTCTTGTCTCCTTTTGTCTCTTGTCAATCACCATGTCTGTGTCTCTCTCACTTCCAGGGTCCTGGGCCCAGTCTGTGCTGATTCAGCCACCCTCAGCGTCTGGGACCCCCGGGCAGAGGGTCACCATCTCTTGTTCTGGAAGCAGCTCCAACATCGGAAGTAATTATGTACACTGGTACCAGCAGTTCCCAGGAACGGCCCCCAAACACCTCATCTATGATAATAATCAGCAGCCCTCAGGGGTCCCTGACCGATTCTCTGGCTCCAAGTCTGGCACCTCAGCCTCCCTGGCCATCAGTGGGCTCCGGTCCAAGGATGAGGCTGATTATTACTGTGCAGCATGGGATGACAGCCTGAGTGGTCCCACAATGCTCCAGGCCCATGGGGAAGTGACACAAGAACCCCCTTCCCCCTCTGCCAGGAGGGTGAGCCGCAGCAGCTTCTGCTCAGGACTGGCCTGTGGCTTCTGCTGCTGTAGCTTCCTTCATGGGTCCAGGGGCATCCAGGGCCCTGTCTGAGAATGGAGGCTCCTCCTCCCCTTCATCCTCAGAGTCAGGAACAGGACATCCAGGAAACAGAACATCCTGCTCCCTGCAGCTTGGGACACAGGGTCTCTGCACTGAAGTCCTGGGCTGAGGTGGCAGGTCCAGCTGTGTTGTCACAGACCCACCTCTGATGGGGAACCTGTGTCGCCATCATCCTCCTTTTCCCATTTCCAGGAGTTTCCAGAGTGGTGTCTTCCTCCCCCTGCTCCTCAGTGTGAATCCCTGTGCTTCCTTTCTCTCCAGCCTCTTCTTTTTTTTAATAAAACTCCTTTCATGTAGGAATAATGCACATATAATAAGCCACCCATATTTACAATAGGGAATTAGACAATTTTTGGCATTTCTCTGGATTCTCGAAAACATCACCACCACCGGGAGCTATACAACATACAACTTGTGACCAACCCCAATAGCTCCTCATGACCCTTGTCACCTCACTCCCTCCCCCACCACCCTCCTTGGAAGTTGCAGATCTGCCTCTGTCACTACTGTTTGGTTTCTCTTTTCTGGAATGTATCAGTGTTATCAAACGTTATCTTCCCATTTGTTCAGGCTTCTTTCAGTCTGCACACTTCTTTTGAGATTCTCGCTGTTGTTGCTGCATTGTGCCCATCTCGTAGAGGGCTCATTACTATCTTTGAAGGTCCTTAGGCCATTTTTTTCTGATTTTATTTATGTATTTATTTTAAAGTTTGAATTTATTGTGCATCCAAGTCAAACTTTAGGGGCAATGTTCATCTAAGGTGACAGGACAGTCTGTGATGACTTGTCGGGATTCTTGCTTCTTCATCTCTTGCTTCTGATTCTCTCTAGAGTGGAAGAGGTTCTCATCTTTCATTTATTTATATATTTATTTATTTACTGATTTATTTGGGTTTTTAAGGGTTTTAGTGATTTTTCTCTTTTTGATTATTTTTCAATTTTTTTATTTCAATAGGTTTTTGGGGGACAAGTGTTGCTTTGTTACATAAAAAAGTTCTTTAGTGGTGATTTCTGAGATTTTGGCGCACTCATCACCCAAACAGTGTACACAGTACCCAATGAGTAGTCTTTTATTCCTCACACCCCTCCTACCCTTTCTCCTGAGTCCCCAAAGTCCATTGTATCATTGTTACGCCTTTGTGTTCTCACAGCTTATCTCCCACTGATAAGTGAGAACATACAATGTTTTGTTTTCCATTCCTGAGTTACCGCACTTAGAATAACAGCATCCAGTTCCATCCAGGTCGCTGTGAATGCCATTATTTTGTTCCTTTTACGGCTGGGTAATATTCCATGGTATGTGTATGTATACATCACATTTGCTTTATCCACCTGTTGATTTATGGGCGGTTGGGCTGGTTCCATGCTTTTACAATTGTGCTGCTATAAACATGCGTGTGCAAGTATCTTTTTTGTATAATGACTTCTTTTTCTCTGGGTAGGTACCTAGTCATGAGATTGCTGGATCAAAGGGTACATCTATTATTATTTCCTTGAGGAATCTCCACACTGTTTTCTGTAGTGACTGTACTAGTTTACCTCCCCACCACCAGTGTAAAAGTGTTTTGTTTTCACCACATCCATGCCAACATCTATTATTATTTTTATTTTTTGATTATGGCCATTTTTGTGGTAGTAAGGTGGTATCACATTGTGGTTTTGATTTGCATTTCCCTGATCATTAGCAATGTCAAACATTTTTCTATATGTCTTTTGTCCATTTGTATATCTTCTTTTGAAAATTGTTTATTCATGTCTTTAGTCCATCTTTTGATGGGACTGCTTTTTTTCATAATTTGTTTGAGTTCTTTGTAGACTATAGACATTAGTCATTTGTTGGATGTATAGATTGTGAAGATTTGCCTCCACTCAGTGTGCTGTCTGTTAGCTCTGCTGATTCTTTTGCTGTGCAGAAGGTTTTTAGTTTAATTAAGTCCAATCTATTTATCTTTGTTCTTGTTGCATTTGCTTTTGGGTTCTTGGTCATGAAGTATTTGTCTAAAGTAATGTCTAGAATTTTTACAGTTTCAGGCCTTAAATTTAAGTCTTTGATTCTTCTTGGGTTGATTTTTGTATAAGGTGAGAGATGAAGATTTTATTCCTCTACATTTATTCCTCTACATTTGGCTTGCCAATTATCCCAGCACCATCTGTTCAATAGGATGTCCTTTTTCCACTTTATGTTTTTGTTTGCTTTGTCAAAGATCAGTTATTTGGCTTCATTTCTGGATTCTGTATTCTGTTCCATTGGTCTATGTGCCCACTTTTGTACCAGTACCTTGCAGTTTTAGTGACTATAGAGTCAAACTATACTAGAGTACAGTTTGAAGTTGGGTGATGTGATGCCTCCAGATTTGTGCCTTTTGCTTAGTCTTGCTTTGGCTATGCAGGTCTGTTTTGGTTTCATATGAATTTTAGGATTGTTTTTTCCAGTTCTGTAATGAATGATGGTGATATTTTGGTGGGAACTGCATTGAATTTGTGGATTGCTTTTGGCACCATGATCATTTTCAACATATTGATTCTACCCATTCATGAGCAGAGGATGAAAAAATCACATATGATTTTTTCAGCAGTGTTTTGTAGTTTTCCTTGTAGAGGTCTTTCACCTCCTTGGTTAGGTATATTCCTAGGTATATTTTTTTGCAGCTATTTGTAAAAGGGATTGAGTTGTTGATTTGATTCTCAGCTTGTTCACTGTTATTGTATAACAGAACTACTGATTTGTGTGCCTTACTTCTGTATCCTGAAACTTTGCTGTATTTATTTACCAGTTCTTTTTTTTTTTTTTTTTTTTGAGACGGAGTCTCGCTCTGTCGCCCAGGCTAGAGTGCAGTGGTGCAATCTCAGCCCACTGCAAGCTCCACCTCCTGGATTCATGCCATTCTCCCACCTCAGCCTCCCGAGTAGCTGGGACTACAGGCGCCTGCCACCATGCCCGTCTAATTTTTTGTATTTTTAGTTGAGACGGGGTTTCACCGTGTTAGCCAGGATGGTCTCGATCTCCTGACTTTGTGATCAGCCTGCCTTGGCCGCCCAAAGTGCTGGGATTACAGGCGTGAGCCACTGTGCCTGGCCATTTATTTACCAGTTCTAGGAGTTTTTGGATGAGTCTTTAAGGTTTTCTAGGTATATGATCACATTATCTGCCAACAGCAACAGTTTCACTTCCTCTTTACCAAGTTGGATGTCCTCGATTTGTCTCTCTTGTCTGATTGCTCTGGCTTAGACTTCCAGTACTATGTTGAATAGAAGTGGTGAAAGTGGGCATTCTTGTCTTGTTCCAGTTCTCAGGGGAATTGTTTCCAACTTTTTTCCTTTCAGTATAATGTTGACTATGGGTTTGAAATAGTGGGTTTTTCTTACCATAAGGTATGTCTCTTCTATGTCAATTTTGCAAAGGCTTTTAACCATGAAGTGATGCTGGATTTTGCCAAGTGCTTTTTCTGCATGCATTGAGATAATCATGTGATTTTTGTTTTTAATTCTCTTTATGTGGTATATCACATTTATTGACTTGCATATGTTAAACCATCCCTGCATCCCTGGTATGAAACCCACTTGAACATGGTAGACTATGTTTTTGATAGCTGTTGGATTTGGTTAGCTAGTATTTTGTTTAGGATTTTTGCATCTATGTTCATCAGGGATATTGTTCTGTAGTTTTCTGGTTTTGTTATGTCCTTCCTCATTTTGGTATGAGGGTGACACTGGCTACAAAGAATAATTTAGGAAAAATTTCCTCTTTCTCCTTCCTGTGAATTAGTGCATTAGTCAGGGTTTTCTAGATGGACAGACTAATGGAATGTGTGTATATATAGCATGATCACAACATCCCACAATAGGCTGTCTGCAGGCTAAGGAGAAAGGAGAGCCAGTCCGAGTTCCAAAACTGAAGAACTTGGAGTTCCATGTTTGAGGGCAGGAAGCATCAAGCATGGGAGAAAGTCATAGGCTGGGAGGCTAGGCCCATCTCTCTTTTCATATTTTTCTGCCTGCTTATTTTCTAGCCATGCTGTCAGCTGATTAGATTGTTCTCACCCAGATTAAGGGTGGGCATGGATTTCCCACCCACTGACTCAAATGCTAATCTCCTTTGGCAGCACCCTCACAGACACACCCAGGATCAATCTTTTTTATCCTTCAATCCAATCCAGTTGACACTCAGTATTACTCATCACAAGTCCACCCCTTGTCAACTTCAACCCATATATATCTTCTGAGATCACACATAATCTTCAAATAAAGACAATAATAAGGTCATAATTACACCTAACATAATACAACTATTATTCATACAAACAGAAACACATCAATCCCCAACCCAAATACTGTTACATAAAGTTAACAATATTTAAACGCTGATGTGAAGTCAATAAATCTTATGTCACATGATAAAGGAGAAAGGAAATAACATGAAGATATTTTCTTAGGACAAGGGTATACATGCACAAACATGTTTTTAACAAAAGAAGGAGGAAATACTCATGACAATTACACTCCTCATTTCTGCAGCTGGCCACAGCTGGCATCGATGATTACTTTCTTCTACCACCCATTCTGTATTCTGTATTCCCTTTGCCTTCAGCAAGCACCTCAGCAGGTTGTGGATATTTTTCCAGGTGAAGTGATCCAAATCTTCATTCCTGAAGCATCTGATTCATTTGTAGTCCTACCTGGATTGGGCTGTTGTAGTTTTCCATGGACCTTAATCACAGGGCATGATAATACTAAGAAATGTCCTAATGGATCTCCTGTATTCCATGCATACTCTTCCTTACCTCCATTATGGAGTAGTAAACTGATTTCATCTTGATAGTCTGTCCCAAACACCCCAGCCAACACTGTAACTCCCTTCTTAGCCTGTTGACTTAAAGGTAGGAGGAGGCCACAGTGTCCAGGTGGTGATCTTAACTTCCCCAGTTTAATGGAATCATTGATGTGTCTCCAAGTGGCAGTGTTCCTTCCTCTGGAACTAAATCCTCTAAGCCAGCAGAACATAATGTCGCGGGAACAGGAAGCAAAAATTTTGCTAGTGGATCAATAGGTGTGATGGTGAGTGGTGCCACTTCCACTTCCACCCCTTGATTCCTAGACTCATGAATCCTGGCTATGAGAGAAACAGTACCATATATTGGATGCTGACTCAGAACATACACACCTTCTGGGGAACTTAGCCCCAGCGCTGCAAAGTATTGTCACCTAGTTGACATTGTAATTGTGACTTCAAAAGGCCATTCCACTGTTCTATCAATCCAGCTGCTTCAGGATGATGGGAAATATGGTAAGACCAGTGAATTTTATGAGCATGAGCCCACTGCTGCACTTCTTTGTAATAAAGTGAGTGCCCTGATGAGAACAATGCTGTGTGGAATACCATGATGGTGAATAAGGCATTCCATGAGTCCATGGATGATAGTCTTACAGGCAAACCCATATATGGAATAAGTGTCTATATCAGTGAGGACAAACCTATGCCCTTCTCATAATGGAAAATTTCCAATATAATCAACCTTCTACCAGATAGCTGGCTGATCACCCCAAGGAATGGTGCCATATCAAGGGCTCAGGGTTGGTCTCTGCTGCTGGCAAATTGGGCACTCAGCATTGGCCATAGCTAGGTCACCCTTGGTGAGTGGAGAGCCAGTTCGAGTTCCAAATCCTTCCCTTTCATCTAAAACTCATTAATGGAAACTCTGGGGCCATCCATAGAACTCTAGCTGGTCTCCTAAATTTGGGAGTTATGAAGGATTCATTCCTGATCAATCTACAGGAAAGGCCATCAGCAGGAGGTGGTCAGAGTGAGGGAGAAACTGGCTTCCTTGAGAGACTCTTCAACACAACCACCAACTCTGGGGCAAATGGGGTGACTTGCTATAATAGTCACCCCCAACTACTCACAGGAACCTGAGCCTAGTCCCCTCACCTTATTGCTTCTGATTCTGGTCCATGCCTCTGTTTTCCCTGGACCCCTTGCCCATGTCTGAGTCCAGGGTAGCAGGGATAGCTCCATCCCAGTCAACATCTACAAAGAAGTCTACATCTACAGCTATTATGACTTGAAGCAGAGTCCACAGTTGTACCCATGAGGGCCTCTTCAGCTCCCCCACCCCTTCACACACATGACCTCTACTGTGGGTCTAGTTGAGTGGCCCCTGGACCCTGGTGAACACAAGGTACTTATTCCTCTCTAACACCAGGTATACAGTGGAGCAGGTAGGGGTGGGTATAGAGCAGAGTGGCTCTTCCAGATGTAATGCAGTAAGACCCTGGCTACAGAAAATCATTTCACAAAACTCCACATCTTTTCATGGTAAAAACACCCAATGAACTAGGAATAGAATGAAACCGCCTCAACACAGTAAAGACCATCTATGAAAATCCCACAGCTAACATCATATGCAATCTAAAAGACCAAAGAGGTTTTTGTAATATCAGGAACAAAGCAACAATGCACACTTTCACCACTTCTATTAAAAACAGTATTGGAAGACCTGGCAAGAGTAATTAGGCAAGAAAAAGAAATAAACAGAATAAAAATTAGAAATAAAAAATAAAATCTCTGTTTTCAGATGACATAATGTCATATGTAAAATGCCCTTGAATGTCCCACAAAAAATTACTAGAATGATTAAACATATTCAGTAATGTTTTATAATACATAATCACCTCGTAAAAACATCTCATGGCTAGGCATGGTGACTCACGCCTGTAATCCCAGCACTTTGAGAGGTTGAGGTGGGAGGATTTCTTGGGTTCAAGAGTTCAAGAACAGCCTGGGAAAGAAAGCAAGACCTTGTCTCTAAGAAAGCGGTAGGGGGTAGTGGGGGGAGAGAGAGAGCGAAAAAAAAAGAAAGAAAGAAAGAAAGGAAAAGAAAGAGAGAGAGAAAGAAAGAAAAGAAAGAAAGAAAGAAAGAGAAAGAAAGAAAAAGAAAGAAAGAAAGAAAATCTCTTATATTTCTATACTTAAACAAGCAAACAGGAAACAACTCAAAATGAAATTAAGAAAACAAATCAAATTACAACATCATTCAAAAGAGTAAAATATGGCTGGGCATGGTGGCTCATGCCTGTAATCCCACCATTTTGGGAGGTTGATTTGGGGGTATCATCTGAGATTAGAAGTTCAAGAGTAGTCTGGCCAATATGGTGAAACCCTGTCTCTACTAAAATAAATAAATAAATAAATTTAAAATTAGATAGGTGTGGTGGCACATGTCTGTAATCCCACCTGCTTGGGGGTGAGGCACAAGAATCACTTGAGTATGGTAGGCAGAGGTTGCAATGAGCCAAGATCCTGCCACTGTACTCCAGCCTGGGTAACAGAGTGAGACAATGTCTCAAATAAACAAATAAATAAAGATAAAAGAGTAAAATACTTAAGAATAATATTAATCAAAATGGTGAAAGACTTGTACATTGAAAACTATAAAACATTGCAAAAAGAAATTAATACACAAATAAATGGAAAGAAATCCTTTGTTCATTTATTGGAAAACTCAATATTGTTAAGCTAGCTATACAAACCAAAAGGAATCTACAGATTCATCGCATTCTCTGTCAAAATTCCAAGTTAGTAAGGAGATCATTAAAAAGTCAGGAAACAAAAGATGCTGGAGAAGATGTGGAGAAATAGGAACGCTTTTACACTGTTGGTGGAAGTGTAAATTAGTTCAACCATTGTGGAAGACGGTGTGATGATTCCTCAAGGATCTAGAACCAGATATACCATTTGACCCAGCAATCCCATTACTGGGTATATATCCAAAGGATTATAAATCATTCTACTATAAAGACACATGCACACGTATGTTTGTTGCAGCACTAGTCACAATAGAAAAGAGACTTGGAACCAACCCAAATGCCCATCAATGATAGACTGGATAAAGAAAATGGCGCACATGTACACCATGGAATACTATGCAGCCATAAAAAAGGATGAGTTCGTGTCCTTTGCAGGGACATGGATAAAGCTGGAAACCATCATTCTCAGCAAACTAACACAGGAACAGAAAACCAAACACTGCATATTCTCACTTATAAGTGGGAGTTGAACAATGAGAACACATGGACACAGGGAGGGGAACATCACACACCAGGGCCTGTTGGGGATGGGAGCTAGGGGAGGGATAGCATTAGGAGAAATACCTAATGTAGATGATGGGTTGACGGGTACAGCAAACCACCATGGCATGTGTATATCTATGTAGCAAACCTGCACGGTCTGCACATATATCCCAGAACTTGAAGTATATATTTTTTAAAAAGTGCAAGCCAAACAAACAAACAAAAAGAATAGAAAAAAATTAATCCTAAAATTTATATATAATATTGAGAGAATCGAAATAGTCAAAATCATCTTGTAAAAAAAGAACAGTGTTGGAGGTCTCACACTTACCAATTTCAAAACATACTACAAAGCTACACTAATCAAAGCAGAGTGGTACATATAGACAGACATACTGACAAATAAAACAGAACTGAGTGCCTAGAAAAAAATTCTTAGTTATACAGTCAAATAATTTTAAACAAAGTTGTCAAGACCATTTAGTGGAAAAGGACAGTCTTTTTCACAAATACTGTTGAGAAAACTGGATATTCACTAGATGAATATCCACTAGAATATTCACTAGATGAATATCCACTAGAATATTCACTAGATGAATGAATGAAAACTGGATGAAAGACCCAAATGGAAGAGCCAAAACTGTCAAAATCTTAAAAGAAAACATTAGGGAGAAGGTTCACAATATAGGGTTTGGAAATGACTTCTTAAATATGACACCAAAAGCACAGAAAAAAATAGAAAAAATATATATAGATAAATTGGATTTTATCAAACTGTAAAACTTATGGGCATCAAAGGACACTATCAACTGAGCAAACATTTGAATCATAGAATAGGAAAGATTGTTGCAAATTTTGCATATGATAAGAGACGCAGACTGTAGAAAGAACTCCTACCACTTGAGAGTAACTACAAAAATGAAAACAATCTGAATTATATGGGCAAAAAACTTGAGTTCATATTGAGTAGACTCCAAAGAAGATCTACAAATGGGCAATAAGCACATGGAAAGATGTTCAGCATCACTAATCATTAGGCCAGTGAAAATCAAACCACAATAATATACAACTCCACATTCATTAGGATGGCATTACCAAAATAATAGAAAATAACAAGATCTAGCAAAGACGTATAGAAATTATAACTGTTATGCATTGCTGGAGGGACTATAAAGTGATGCATGCATTGTGGAGGTCTTATGGCATTTCCCCAAAAAAATTAAACATAGAATTGCCATTTTATCAGAATTTTCAGTTCTGGGTATGTGCCTCAAATAATTGAAAGTAGAATCTCAAAGAGAAGATTGTACACCCTTGTTCATAGAGCATCATTCACAATAGCTAAAAGGTGGAGGCAGCCCAAGTGTCATCTAATGGATAAACGGGATATAGTATACACACACAAGGGAATAGTATCCAACCTTAAAAAGAAAGTTCTGATTCATGCGATGGCATTGATGAACCTTAAAGACATCATGCCAGCAGAAATAAGCTGGCTTCAAAAGGACAAATGTTATTTGCTTGCCCTTACATGAGGTATCCAGAGTAGTCAAATCCATACAGACAAGAAGTAGAATGATGTTTTCCAGGTATTAAGTTTTGGTTTGGGAAGATGAAAAATTTCTGGAGATAAATGTTCGTACTGTGGTTGTACAACAGTGTTAATTTACTTAATGACACTGAAGTATACACTTGAAAATGGTTAAAATAATGAAATTTGTGTTTGAATAATTTACCACTGTCCAAAAGAGGAAGATTTATATTCAGTGTAGTCTCTCTTCCAAGAACAATCAAAACATACAGGATTAGGAGAGTGTGCCTGAGTATTTGGGACACCCTTCCTTTTATGCCAGCCCTGCAGCATCTTAAGAGGCCAATAGAGTTGGAAGCGCCTCATTACAGGTGACTCAGAATAATGTGAGAAAGTCTGGGAGTGACCAAGATGTGAGTGGCGGGTGTCTGACCCAGCCCAGGAGCAGCCGCAAATGCAGCAGCTGCCAAAAAGGGGGAGATGAAACTGATGGCAGCAGTAACAGCCCCTCCAGCTGGAGTGGGGCATCTGCTCTTGTACAAAATGGTTCACAGTTGATACATTTAGCACAGAATCTCATCCTGTCTACCTGTCATAATCAACTACAATTTTTATTGCAAAGTATGCCATCAGAGTGGCATATTTTATCCAGCAGCAAGCAAACATGAAGGAAATTTCCCTTAGTGCTTCGGTCAACCCAGGCATGGCAGTCCCCAACACTGAATGAATATCCAAAGACAAGGTTCTCCAAAGATAAAGATATACCATTTATTGATAAATACTGGGAGTGCATGATGACCATTCAGACACCTGGAAAAATGACTTGGCTGAATAACATTGTTAAAACAATGAGTAAAAAAAGAGATGTGCTCTTGGTAAAGGAACACCTGGATCCAGGGGGTAAAGACTGGAAAGAACACTACCCCAGATTTGGACTTTTGGATCAGGTCTTGGTAACATTGACCCTGTTTATGACAACCAAAACCAAAGCAGCGCTGTGTCTACGGTGGGAATCTGAGTCCGGAAACTGCAGCAGGAAGCAGCAGAAAAAAGGAAGAGGAGCTCAGTGCAAACAGCAGGATGGGGAGACCACAGGGACCACCAAGAAGGCCCAGAGTGACTTTTTGTTTTCCGCTCAGTGCTGTCCTCCTCACACCCCTTGGATCACACATTTAATGAAGATGGCTACTGGTATAGTCTAACTTAGACTGATCCTCACACAGTTGGTCCTCAGAAGCTTGAAATTAACTGCTGGGCAAGAAAACCTATTCCTGGAGACCTCTACAGTGACTGTTTCTATGAACAGGTTTTGTTAGACCAACATGATTAAGCTCCCCAGTTAGAGATCTCCAGTGACTGGCTGGCTGACTGTGGTTGGAAAGAAGGTCTACTTTATGGTGCAGACCTCTCATGGGATATGGAAAGGGTCCTGGTACTTTGAACTCACCATGAATGAGATGCCACCAGACACCACTGCCAGACTGGGTTGATCTCAGCCCTAAGGTAACCATGAAGCTCCCTTAGGTTATGATAAATTTAGTTATTCTTGGCAGAGCAAAAGGGAATCAAGTTCCACCAGTCCACTGGTAAACACTACTGTTTTAGCTATGGACAGGGAGACATCCCAGGATTTTATATTAATCTTCCTGAAAACCCAAGAGACAGCCAAGTTATTGCCTGACACTTACCAAGATAAGGTTTTGATAAAGTTCAACAATTATTTTTATTTTGTGGAAAAAGACTTTGTGGCTAAAGCAGGGAAGAGTCTAAAACAGACTCCACATAGTAAAATAATATTTTATAAAAATGGTGTCAATCAAGATGTGGCTTAAAAAGATATTTTTAGGGGGTTAATTTCAGCCATCTCACTGGACAAGAGCTTCATAGTTTCCATTAACTTTGGACTGTGCTCCAAGTATCCTCCAAAGAATCTCACTTACTGCCCTGTGAGTGACAAGGGCTGGGATGCTGTGGTAGAGCACACTCTGGCTGATGTCTTGTATTTTCTGGAGACAAAAGAGGATGGGGGGCACAGTCCTCCATGGGAACCCTGAACAGGTCCTTCTTTCTTTTCAGATATGGACTTTCTGGGGAATAATATTGGGTGGCTTTTGTTGTTGTTATTGTTTTTGAACTGTCTTAAGTGTTCTCCCAAAGATGCTACAGAACATAGCCTATCCATTTACCAAGTTAAAAGGCTGAGTAGGACTGTGAGAGACACCCTGCTCATCATCATTCTTCTTCCACTTCCAGTGACTGCTCTTATATTCTGTGCCATAAGCCAACAACTGCTCATCCCAAGATCTTGTAATCCCTCTGTAAAACTGGTGCTGTACTGCATACCTTGCCAGTTGGGACTTGTTATCTTACTGTATTTTCTAAGGAGTGAATAATCTTGTCCAAGTAACTAACATATTTAAAGACATTTTCTTCTGTGGGCACTGACTCCATGCCACCTGTTTTCCAAAGAAGTGGTGAAGCTGTTTCTGAGAACACGTAAAATCAATGGTAGTACATTCCAAACCAATCTAAAAGTGATTTCCTTTTGCTGTGGGTTTGGTTCTATTACTGATTTGGAAATACAACTTTGAACACTGAGATCTCTGAAACTACTAGACCTCTAGAAGTGTAATTGTATAAGAAGTCTGTTTGCAGTTTTAACAAAATGAGAAACTCTTCCCAAATTAAAGCTTTCTTTGAAGTTAAAAAAAAAAAAAAGAATAATGTGATATTGGAACCTGTGAGTTCTGAGGATTCCCAAGAGCACTCTCAATTCTGACACTAATTGTAAGCTAAGGGCTCCCCAACAGCCGTTCACTTCTTATGATTCCCTAGAAAAACTCACATAACTCCCTGAAACCTGTGACATTTGTTGATACAAGTTTTTACAGCAAAAGAATACAGATTAAGATAATTCAAGGAAAGAGGCACATGGGCAGAGTTCAGGAGAATTCCAAGCACAAGCACCCAGTTATCCTCTCCCAATGGAGAAATAGACAATGCTTCATTTTGTTCACAGCAATGTGTGATTCTATGTATGAAACACCTATTTCCTGGGTGAGCCAACCAGGAAAGCTCACCCAAGCTTGGTGTCCAGAGGGCTTTTAAGGGGTGGTCTGGGTGAGAGTGGGGTTGTTATGTAGACCTTGTTGATCATCCTCAAGGCTCACTTGAGTTTCCATTGAATTAACAATAAAACTTAAACCTTCAATCTTTGGTTATTTTCTTTTTAAAAATTCTCTGAAGTAAATTATTATTAAAATTCTCACTTAAGACAGCTGTTTATCCAATATGAGGCTCAATATAAACAGTTTCAAAAAGTCAGTAGGTCATTAAAACAATTTCTTTAGTCATTCAAAACATTCAGATAAAAAATAACACCATGTAATACAAAAATTGAATTATAGTCACAGGGACAGGATTTCAGCAATGGCAAGAAAAAGTAGTACAAATAGGAATGAGCAAAGAATAGACAAGTAATTGGTGTGAATTGGCCTGGAAATACCATGGTAATGTCAAAAAGAAAAATCAATTGTTATTTGTTAAATAAGTGAAAGACCAGGCACTCTCAGTCCAGGAAAGCCATCACAGGGCAGTCTGAGTCTTCTGCATCTTAAGAAGCTCAAGAGGTTCAAACTTAATAAACCCTGCACAGTTGCTCATTGGCTCATGTAAAATGCTAGAGCAGTTGCTTCCTCCCACTCGGCAAATCCACAGCACACAGTCACCCTGGTCTGGCCCTTCACAGTGTAGATGCTCTCAGGGCTAAGAACCTGAGTGGTTCTAAAAGTAGTAAAGATTTGCATAAAGTACCACACAACACACCCTCTCCACATAGGGAGCTCAGTAGGACATAAAGAGCCATCAGAATCCAGCCCCAACTCTGGAGCCAGGAGTCCCTTCTAATATCAGCATCATGGCCTGGACTCCTCTCCTTCTCCTTCTCCCCCTGTACCTCCTCACTTGCTGCCCAGGTTAATAGAGATTTCAAATACCAGCCTTTGGAGGGATTCCTGTGTCTCCCTTTCTAATTCCTAACATGTGTCTGTTTTTTGTTTCAGGGTCGAATTCTTAGGCTGTGGTGACTCAGGAACCCTCACTGACTCTGTCCCCAGGAGGGACAGTCACTCTCACCTGTGGCTCCAGCACTGGAGCAGTCAATGGGGGTCATTATCCTTACTGGTTGCAGCAGAAGCCTGGCCAAGCCCCCAGGACACTGATTTATCATGCAAGTAACAAACACTCCTGGACCCCTGCCCGGTTCTCAGGCTCAGTCCTTGGGAGCAAAGCTGCCAAGACACTCTTGGGTGTGCAGCCTGAGAGGCAAAGCTGAGTACTATTGCTTACTGCACCATAGTGGTGCTTGGCACAGTGACAGACTCAGAAGAGGAACCAAGACATAAACCACCCTAGGCCCTTGTGATATGAAGATCATATGATCACGCACACCAGCTCTCAAGGCAGCCTACATGTGGACCAGCCATAGAAAGGGGAAGGAAAGGATCTGAATTGATTCCTATCCCTGCTTAAGCCCTGAAGTGGAGGAAATGTGAGAATGATCTGGGAAGAGCTGGATCAAAAAAAAATCAGAAGTTTATTGCTTTGTATTCTAAAAGGAGCACTAACAGCTGGATCAGATCTAAAGGCTGAGGCTAAATGCATTTCCTCCAGAAAGAAGCATCTTCAAAGTATGGGCTTTCTGAGCTAAGAGTAAAGAGAAGAAACTCTACTTTTGTATATTTCTAAAGTTTGTTTTATTGAGTTACTTTCAAAGCAATACATGCCTATTATGTGAAATCAGAAAGTATTAAAAATCACCAAGTTCTCTGCAAAGCTACCTTATCCCAGATAATCAATAGAAGTACATTTCTTCATTTGGATGCATTCTCTCATCTTTGTTGTCAATATTTTCACAGTGGTTATCAAACCTTGTGCTCATTCCTCTGGTTTTATACATCTTTTTTCTCTGTCATTTAATGTTAATGTAAGTAGTTTTCCATTTATTTGAAAGGGTAAAATATTTGAGTAGTTGCTAATTTTATTTTTATTTGAATACCAATGAAAAATTATAATTTGGGGTAATTCAAATTGTTTGCTTGTCAGACAAAGATGTGATATTGGGCTATTATTAAAATGCTCCTGGTCATCTCTGTGGATTTAGTGAAGTCAAACAAAATGCCTACAATTTTCTATGGAAAGCCTTGAGTACATTATGCCTGACTTCACAATGCAGAAAATAGAGAAACAAGAATTTCCCGCTCATGTTTGCTGGAGCATAATAGATTCAGGTACGAGGAACAACTTATATTGAAAACTACGTCAATGTCTTTATGCATGTGTTAGAACAGTACTTCCCAAACTCTATTGTGCATACAAATTATCTGGGGATTTTACAAAATGCAGATTCTGATTCAGTGGGTCTGGAGTGAGGACACAATCTCTGCATTTCTCACATGTGCCTGCCACACAAAATCCACATATATATTTGAATAATAACAAGTCCAGCCAGGAGTGGAGGCTCATATGTGTAATCCTAGCAATTTGGGAAGCTGAGGCAAAAAGATTACTCGAAGCCAGGGGTTTGAAACCAGCCAAAAGCAACATAGCAAGATATTTTCTCTATAGTTTTTTTTTAAATAATAAAAAACGAATTAGCCAGGCATAGTGCTGTACACTTGTAGCCCTAAGTACTAAGGAGGCTGAGGCAGGAGGAGAGCTTCAGCCCAGGAGTTCAAACCTGCAGTGAGCTATGATCATGCCACTGCACTTGAGCCTGGGTAACAGAGTGAGACCTTGTCTCTAATAATAATAAGAAAAACAACAACATATCCATAAGACTAGTATAAAATAAGGAGAACCCTTGGCAGGCAAGAACCTAGGAGAAATCTCTGACATAGGGAACTTACTAGCTTGGATGATAGAAGAACCCCACACTCCATGGAGGGAGATGACCAGGGAGGACAGCAGCAAAGCTAGGAAAGACTCCCCTTTCTTTGAGAGCAAAAACAAAAGCAAACAAACAACAAACCTGACCTTCCCTCTGGCTCCTGTCCAACACTCTTACAGGCACCTCCTTCAGCCTTTCCTATAATGTGGCCCCTCCTTACCCTCTCCCCTTCCACATCTCTGATTCCTGAATTCCCTTCTTGGTTCTCTCTCCCTTTGCTACCACCCACTTCTCCCCTCTAATCTCCTGAGTTAATTATCAAGGGCTTTATAACAGGAAACTCATTGGCATTTTTTCTGCATCTGTCCTTGAAGTTGACACTCATACTTTTATCTCTTTCTTGAACCTCTCAGATATGCTTAGAACTGAAGAAGGCTGAAGCTGATTGATTCTGTTTTTTCACCTCAGCCAGCACCTTCTTCTTCTCCTTTCCAGGGTTCTCTGTATTTCCAGTGAATCTGTCAGACACAGTAAGTACCTCTTCAAAGGTTTAATTTCTGACTTTATTGTTCTTTGTTCTCGAGATGAACTTCCTTGTCCCTTCTCCTAAGCTACCTGCTCTGTAAACAACTTCTCCCACCAGTCCCAATCTGTAACTCACATCTCCTCCTTATTTAGAAAGAGTCCTCTTTTACTCCTTTCTACCCATTCTGTAAACTGCCCCTCCCACAAAACTACCCTTCCTGCCTTTGCCACACCCTGACATGCCCAAACATACCTTGTACCATAACGGACAGCCTCTGCCTTCCCACCTAATTAGCCATATTCAATTTTAAACAGTAGCCAATCAGGTCAGTGTAGATTGTGTGGTCCAACTCCAGCCAATGGGGACAGGACACAGAAGCAGGGACTAACCACGTTAGGGATGAAAACGCTTCCCTCCTTTGTTCGGTGTGCTCTTGCAGTGGTCAGAAGTGCGAGTGGCACCCTTCTGCAGAAATAAGTTTGCCTTGCTGAGAAATCTTTTGTCTGAGTGCTCATTTTCCTTGTAACTCCGAGTTCTTGTTTCTAACAAAATAGGGGGTCGTCTGGGATTCCCATTCTCCTCTGGGGAAGGGCCTCTGATCACCTCTTAGGAGGAGATGCATCCCACTGCTTCATTGCAGTGGCCTCAGGGGTAAGGAATCAGGACCCACCCAGCATGATAAATAAACCCAGACTCTCAGCAACACAGGAAGAAAAGGCCTACCATTACCATGGCGACCAGGTAACTGTGCACAAAGGTAAGAAAAACCACTAGGGCAGTGAAGTACTTCCTTGGTGGTTGGGACATTCTGCAGGTTGAAAATGTGTGAATGAGATGCACAATTAAGTGCAAAGTGAGTGTGGAGTAAAGTAAAGGGTGCAAGAAATCTCTAGTAAAAGAGGTTGAGCCCCAGGGAAAGGGTGCAAGAAATCTCTAGTAGGAGAGGTTGAGCCCCACACACACTCAGCAGGGAAAGGAGAGCGAGAAACCTCCAGTAGCAGGGGTTGAGCCTCCAGGGAAAAGGGTGCAAGAAATCTTTAATACGAGAGATTGAGCCCCCATTAACCTCCGAGACGGGAGTGCATGAAATCTCTAATACAAGAGATTGAGCCCCCATTAACTTCCAGGATATGAAATGCCCTAGTAAAACAAGAACTACAAAGGGCAAAGGAGATAACACAATTCCCTCTGATAGCCTTCTAGGTCTCATGTTAAAATATTGGAGGGATAATGAAAGGACTAAACACAAGAAAAAGCAACAAATGATCAAATATGGGAATTGTTTTATTTGGACCAAAGAACCTATTCTCAAACCTTCAGTTTTCTGGCCAAGGTTTGGATCAAATGAGAGTTGGATTTGTCAACTTTTAATAGAGTATGTAAATGGCAAAAGTCCTGCTTCCCAAGAGGAAATAGACTCTGCTGTGTCTTGGTGGCAGGAGCCGGTCCTCCTCTACCCCCTTAAAACTAGTAAGAATAAGCCAGAAACTAAATCCCCTATAGAAACTAAGGCCTCTCCCCTAAGCAATCCATGTGGGATCCCTTAGACCATCTGCCTCCACCAGATACCCCTAACTTCTCTCAAGCAGCCACCCGGATCCTTCCCCTGCTCACATTGTACCCTCCCTCCTTATAATCCTGACTCTTGGGGCTGTCCCCAACCTGAATGTCCTCCCCCAAGAAAGCTTCAACGTGAGATAGAACAATGTAAAAAGGATATTCAAAACTTCCCTTTCCCCTCCTCCTCAAAAGAGTCTGCCCCAACCGTTTTTCCCTTAAGGGAAGTGTTTCTAGGAGGAGAGGGAGTTGGCTTTGGAAATGCCCCCTTAACTAGTTCAGAGGTCAGAAACCTGAGGGAAGAACTTAAACCACTATTAGATTATCCTTTTGGGGTCGTGGATCAAATTGACCAATTTGTAGGACCACAAGTATACATTTAGGCTGAGCTAATGTCCATCTTAAGTATTCTCTTTCTGGAGGAGGAAAGAACCGTGATACAGAGGGCTACTATGATATCCTGGGAGTGCAAATGTCCTCCTGGTCAAAATACCCCTGCAGCAGAACAAAAATTTCTGTCCCAAAACTCCCAGTGGGATAATAACAATGCAGCCCACTGAGAAAACATGAAAGACCTTAGGGAAATTATATTTAAAGGGATTCAGGGATCAGTGCCTCAAACCCAAAATATTTCCTGAGCATTTAATATACAGCAGGGAAAAGACTAGGGAGCTGTGGAGTTTTTAAACAGACTCAAGGAACAGATGAGAAAATACGCAGGCTTAAACATAAAGCATCCCCTTAGGCAGGGGATGTTAAAGCTCCATTTTGTTACTAATAGTTGGCCAGATATCACGAAGAAATTACAGAAAATAGAGACCTGGAAATATCGGCCTATAGAGGGAACAAAAGGGCAGGGAGAAGAGAGAGAAAGACTGACAGAGGGAACAGAGGGAGCCAGGGAGAGAGCGGGGAGAGATACAGAGGCAGACAGAGAGAGAGGGAGGGAGAGACAGAGAGGCAGAGAGACAGAGAGAAAGAGGGAGGAAAAGTCGGAGAGCCAGACAGAGAGGGAGAGAAAGAGAGGCAGAGGGAGAGAAAGAGGATGAAACAAATATTTCAAATGTGAAAAAATAGGTCACTTCAAAAGAGAATGTCCTGAATGGGAAAAAGAAACAAAAGTCATATATAAAAGCAGATCAGCTAATATTAAATTTCTGTTAATTCCAGAGGCAGGAACACATCTACTGGGAGAGATTTAATACTAAAATTTGGCTTAGGCCTTTATATTAATCAGGGAAAATTTCTCATCTCCTTAAACCTACTCACCACCACAGATGAAGAGCGTATCCATCCTGACACATGGTCAAAAGAAGAAAATTGGGGGAAATTACAGTTCCTCCAATCAAGCCCAAATTAAAAACTCCTGGGGAGGTAGTAAAAAGAAAACAAAACCTTTCTTTTGAAAGCCGAGGGAATAACCTCACAGACCAAATAGCCAAACAAGCTTCCATTTCCTCCAAAACGCCAGTGTTTCACCTCACCCCTTGCCTTTCTCCCCCAACCGCCATTCCCATCTTCTCCCCTGCTGAAAAGGAGAAATTAATAAGAATAGGAACCAAGGAAAACTCAGAAGGGAAATGGGTGTTACCAGAACAAAGAGAAATGCTATCCAAACCTCTCATGAGGGAGGTTTTATCTCAGCTGCATCAAGGAACCCACTGGAGACCTCAAGCTATGTATGATGTAGTTCTTAGAGACTATGGATGTATAGGAATTTATACTCTAGCAAAACAAGCTACAGATAGTTGTTTAATATGCAAAAAAACTAATAAGCAAACCCTAAGAAAACCACCCTTTGGAGGAAGAAACCCAGGATTAAGGCCATTCCAAAGCATCCAGATAGATTACACAAAAATGGCCTCAACAGATCGCCTGAAGTATCTACTAGTAATAATGGATCACCTTACTCACTGGATAGAAGCTATTCCCTTTTCAAGTGCAGCCACCAGTAATGTAGTTAAGGCATTAATCAAAAATATTATACCTAGGTTTGGATTAATAGAAAATATTGATTCAGATAATGGAACCTATTTCACTGCACATGTCATTAAAAAGCTGGCCCAAGTATTAGAAATAAGATGAGAATACCATATCCCTGGCACCCACCTTTATCAGAAAGAGTAGAAAGAATGAACCAAACCCTAAAAAGCCACCTAACCAAATTAGTTTTAGTGACTCGACTACCATGGACCAAATGCCTTCCTATTGCCTAATTGAGGGTCTGAACTGCCCCTCGGAAAGATATTGGCTTATCTCCTTATGAAATGCTATATGAGTTGCCTTATTTACACTCCACTGCTGACATTCCTACATTTGAAACTAAAGATCAATTTCTCAAGAACTGTATAATTGGTCTGTCTTCCACTTTCTCTTCCCTCAGAATTAAAGGCCTTTTAGCACAAACACCACTCTTGGAGCTCCCAGCACATCAGCATCAGCCTGGGGATCACATTCTCATCAAAAGCTGGAAAGAAGGAAAACTCAAACCGGCTTGGGAAGGACCCTATCTAGTGCTTCTAACTTCAGAAATCACTGTCCACATGCCTGAAAGGGGATGGACACCTCACACACAAGTGAAAGGAGTGATTTTCACAGCGAGAGAAAAATGGGCCATCACCCCAGGGCCCACCCCCACCAAATTAACTCTAAAAAGGGCTGAATAATCATTTGTTTATTTTCCCTTTTCTTTCCAACAGAAAGTCACCTCATCATCAGTGTGACTCAAACTAATCATCCCTTAACCCTCCAGTTCGACACTTGTTCAGTCATCTCATGTAGAGACGAACAAGCTCAAAGGCAGCTATCAAATGTAGATAAGTATCTGTGTCCATACCGTAGTGAGTCAACCAAGTATAAGTATAGAGCCTTAAAAAGTCCCTGTGGTGACTGGACGGATGTTTGGTGGACCACCCAATATGGAGGGTGGACAGCCAGGCCCCCTTTTTCAAACAATTCTGAGGACTGAAACAGAAACTCCAACTTATTCGTGGTAACACCCCACCAAATTGTAAGTCACTGCAGTGTAACCCCTTATTGCTAATTATAGATAATCCCCAAATAATGACCCAAGAACCCTCCATATTCGAATGGTATAGGTTAGGAGCAGATGTTACAGGACAGGACCCCATAGAAATCTTCTCTCTGAGGTTGGCTAGACCATCGGTTAAAAACAATAAAGAAATCCAGACCCAGAGTCCAGGGAACCTATGGGAGCCAATGCTCTCCCCAAACATATCAGGCTCAGCATTCTCTTCCCATCTCCAGAATGAGCCAACTAAGGTAATGGTTGTGGAGGTAAAAGATTTAAAGCAGACTATAGCTCTAGAGACAGGGTACAAAGATGCAAATGCCTGGCTGGAATGGATTAAATATCCTGTCCACACTCTAAACAAAAGCGATTGTTACACTTGTGTGCATGGTAGGCCAGAGGCCCTGATTGTCCCCTTTCCACTTGGAAGGTCCTCCTGCCGACCAGGCATGAACTGTATGGTAGCTGTCTTCCAACACCCCACAGCCTGGGGTAATTAATTATGCTGAGCTCTCTCTCTGCTATTTCCTGAAGTCCAGCACCCTGTGGGTCAGCCCCCGAGGGCCATCCAGCTTCTGTCTCCTGATGCAAGTTTTACTCGTGTCTCTCACGACAAGGGGGAAACTTAGCATTTCTTGGAGACCTAAAGGGATGCAGTGATGCAGTGAGCTTAAGCCATTCCAAGAGCTGATCAATCAGTCTGCCCTGATCCATCCCTGAGCAGATGTATGGTGGTGGTGTCGCGGACCATTACTAGACACTTCCAAGTAACTGGAGCGGCAGTTACACTCTGATCTAATTGGCCATCCCTTTCACTCTGGCATTTTGTCAACCAAAAAGGATAAAGACAAGCATCATAAAACAAAAGATGCTCCTCATGGGTCCTTTGACTCTCATGCTTATATAGATGCCATTGGAATCCAGAGAGGAGTGCCAGATGAATCTAAGGCCCAAAATAAGATAGTTGCAGGGTTTGAGTCCATAGTATTCTGGTGGTTGACTGTAAATAAAAATGTAGATTGGATAAATTACATCTATTACAACCAGCAAGGATTTGTTAACTATACTAGAGGTGCTATTAAAAGGATAGCTAAACAGTAAGGACCCACCAGCCAAATGGTTTGGGAAAATAGAATAGCATTAGACATGATACTAGCAGAGAAAGGTGGAGTCTGTGTTATAATTGGAACTCAATGTTGTACTTTTATACCTAATAATACTGCTCCTGATGGAACCATAACAAAAGCATTACAAGGTCTTACTGCTTTATCCAATGAACTAGCTAAAAATTCAGGAATAAACGACCCCTTCACTAATTTAATGGAGAAATGGTTCAGCAAATGGAAAAGACTTATGTCCTCAATCTTTACTTCTCTTGACATAGTAATAGGTTTGCTTATTCTTGTAGAATGTTGTATCATACCCTCACCTGAGGCCTACTACAAAGGCTTATTGAAACAACTCTTGCTAAAACCTTTTTCAAATCCACCCCCCCCGCCTTATTCAGATAAGCCCCCACTTTTAAAAACCAAGCAGAACAACAGATTTGAGGCATGTTAAAAAGGTTTGAAAAGGAAGAATTATAAAAATCAAAAGGGGGAAATTGTCAGATACAGTAAGTTCATCTTCAAAGGCTTAATTTCTGACTTCCTTGTTCTTTCTTCCTGAGATCAACTTCCTTGTCCCTTTTCCTAAGCTACCTTCTCTGTAAACAACTTCTCCCACCAGTCCCAATCTGTAACTCACATCTCTTCCTTATTTGGAAAGAGTCCTCTTTTACTCCTGGCTACCCATTCTGTAAACTAACCCTCCCACGAAACTACCCTTCCCGCCTTTGCCACACCCTGACTTGCCCAAACATACCTTGTACCATAACAGACAGCCTCTCCCTTCCCACCTAATAGCCATATTCAATTTTAAACAGTAGCCAATCGGGTCAGTTTAGATTGTGCGGTACAACTCCAGCCAGTGGGGACAGGACACAGAAGCAGGGACTAACCACGTTAGGGATGAAAAACCCTTCCCTCCTTCATTTGGTGTGCTCTCACAGCAGCCAGAAGTATGAGCGGCACCCTTCTGCAGAAGTAAATTTGTCTTGCTGAGAAATCCTTTGTTTGAATGCTCATTTTTCTTGTGACTCTGAGCTCTTGTTTCTAACAAATCCAGTGAACCACACAAATATACTAGTCAATTTTCCCCAATTCCTACCATTCTGCCTTATGTGCTGATCTAGTGAGGAATCAAATAGGAAGAGAGACCCATGGATTTCTGTGCAGCCTGGGAAGTGAGTTCATGGAAGGACTCAGTTGGAACACCACACACCTGTCTGCCATTTGCTGTTTAGCATTCACAGGGCCCAGCAGCTGTGTCCTCCCAGGGTGCCTGGAGCATCACTGACCACACCCTCCTAGCTCCCACCCACCTACTCCTCAAAAAGAAAAACCAGACTCAGCATATTATGTGAGGGGCACAGCCAGGGGTCAGGATAGATTTTCATTGAGTCCCCTCCCCTAAGAGACACCAGAGAAGAGGGGTTGTTCCCCCTAATCTATGTGGCTCAGGAAGCAGAGCACTAGATACATCTCTACCATGGCCTGGACCCTCTCTTCCTCACCCTCCTGAGTCTCTGCAAAGGTGGCTGTGACATGACTCTGATGACTGGAGAAACACCAGTGTCCTTTGTCTCACACCGAGAAAATCAGTGACATGGACACACATGAAGTAGTTTTAAGGAACAGAAAGTTTAATAGGCAAGAAAGAAGAAAACAGCTCCCCCATAGAGAGGAAGGAGGGCTCCTAATGGAAAATCCCACATGCAACAGAAAGCAGCTGATTATATTCGGAGGCTGGAGGATGCAGTGTCTGATTTGCAAAGGGCCCAGGGGATTGGTTAGACCAGGTGTGTCACTCATGCAGCCTGTAAAAAAACTGGCCCTCCCACCTTAGCCTTTTCATATGCAAATGCAGGTCACCATGATGTCCTGCACATGTCGATTTTATCTGGAGGCTGCCATGACACCTGGCACATGTGGTGACAGAAAGAGGAGGGCAAAAGCCACCATATTGGGTGGACCTGGCTCCTAGCCACCAGCATTTGCATATCAATGCTCGCCAGTCTGGTTTTTCAAGCTCCTTTCTGTTAGCAAAGAAATGGTTTGGGGGTTGCTTTTTATTAAAGGAAAATTCCACCGAGAACTTACACCATTTCTAGCTGCCTAAAAATTATTTCTTAATGACTCCTGTATTATTTTCCCCCTCGGGAGAAGTAAACCTAACTGTTGTTAGGGGATGTTGGACAACAATCTTTCTGGCTACTTCCTGCTGGAAAGGGGTGTCATGTGGGGGACAGTAGTTGGGCCTCCTCCTGAGGTTGATCTAAGGGTTCTCTGAAGAATGGCGTGTCCATGAGTGGCTCTGTCTGCAGCATTATTCGGAGTTTGATTGCTTCTAGGTGAAAAGAGATAAATCTTACAAGAAGGTTTAAAATATAGGGTTAGAATATGAGTATTAAGATTACCACTGTTAGTGGGGGTACTATAGACCACGACTATGACAGCAGAGTTTGATACTTGTTGGTTACACCAATGGATTGTAATACTGGGTTGTCTCCACTAGATGTCACTGAATATTACCAGAAAGATTAATACAAAAGTGACATTTTTCCTTGAGAAAACCATAGATTTCCCCCTTTACTTGCCATTAGTGAATAGTTTTAGGCTTAGACCATTTTTATAACTTGCAATATAATTGGGAGAAATACATTATTGGGTGGCTAAATTAACTTTAGTGTTAATCTTGACAATTCCTTTTCTTTAATTATTAAATTCTTTCATGACTTTCACAGACTCTCTCACAACATACTCAAACTTTCTGAATTGTCCTAAACATCCTTCCTCTAAATAACCAGTCATTTCCTTTTAGGACAAGAATTTCCCACACAAGATCTTTTCTTATATAAAGTTCCTTCTTTTATAACCTTCTTTCTATAGCTTAGAGTGCACCATACAACCAGTCTTCAATAAAAAGTCCTATCAAACTTAATGATAGTAAAACTTTCGTGCTATATCCATAACTATTACTCCTGCTATAAGCAAAACAGCCTTGACTAAATCTTTCCTGCAATTGTTAATCCTGTTATAAGGATGATAATTAGGCAAGATGTTACAGCAATTAGAATTTTACAACCAGAATTCCACATTGTGAGTGCCATAGTGTATAGTTCTATTGCAAATAGTAGTGTGACTGTAACAATTCCCACAAGACTGGCATAGTAAATAATTTCCACTGAAAACTTTACTTGCCAAGATATAACATTTCCCTTTGGGAATCTACAAGGTTACAAATGCAATTCTATGAATAATCAAAATCTCCCTGCAAATATGCATTAAAAAAGAAGTTCTAATATTTGGTGGCAAATTTTTAGAGGAAGGGGTAGAAATAATAAAAAGTGGCTGGGCGTGGTGGCTCACACCTGTAATCCCAGTGCCTTGGGAGGCTGAGGTGGGCAGATCACGAGGTCAAGAGACTGAGACCATCCTGGCCAACATGGTGAAACCCCATCCCTACTAAAAATACAAAAAAATTTTGGGAGGCCGAGACAGGTGGATCACGAGGTCAGGAGATCGAGACCGCCTGTAGTCCCAGCTGCTCGGGAGGATGAGGCAGGAGAATGGTGTGAACCCGGGAGGTGGAGCTTGCAGTGAGCCGAGATCGCACCACTGCACTCCAGCCTGGGCGACAGAGCAAGACTCTGTCTCAAAAAAAAAAAAAAAAAAAAAAAAAATTAGCTGGGTGTGGTGGTGCACACCTGTAGTCCCAGCTACTAGGGAGGCTGAGGAAGAAGCATCGCTTGAACCCGGGAGGCAGAGGTTGCAGTGAGCTGAGATCATGCCATTGCACTCCAGCCTGGTGACAGAGCAAGACTCTGTCTCAAAAATAATAAATAAATAAAAAGCATCTGGTGAGGCAGGAGTGGGACTGAGTAGGATGAGTAGCCCTCACTCAGTTATTTATCTTTTATGATTTTCAGCTTAAGATCTTCTATTTCTCCACTTTGATATTCAGGACGTTCCTCTGGGCTGTCAGGGGTTGCTGCCTCAGGCATTCAGGCTTTGACTTGAGTATGATGTATTCAGAAGTTGATACCTGTAACTTTTGCTGCCAAGGGGGTTGAAAGAGAACAGTGTAGGGCCCTTCGCAGCTTGACTTAGGGAAGGAGAGAGAGGTGAGAGTTTTCACTAGTACCAAATCTCCTGGGTTAAATAAAGGTGGTTCTATTTCCTGGGGTTGGGCTTCTGCCAGTTGTGTCAATTTCTGTTGGAAGTGAGGTAGAGAGGTTACATGCTTAACCAATTTATAGGTTTTCTGCCTGAAAACAGTCTCTGGGCACATTGAAAAGTTTTATCCTTTCCTAAGTGAAAAGCTTGGTGAAGGATTTTAAGAACTTTCCCTTGGCTGGAGGCTGGCAAATGGAGTTTGCCATCCTCTGGCTGTAGCCATCCTGAGAGATAAAAAGCATACCCTTGAGAAGTGGCCTATTCTGTTTCTGCAGGAAAATACTGAGGTTTAATTTCTGTTATGGAGCATTCCTAGATTAGAAGGGGCTTGAAGTGTGTTAACGCCTTGAGGCTTCCTTGCCTTTGACTTAGCTGCCTGATTAATCTATTTCCTTTGGCTACTTTATTTGTTGCCTTTTGGTGTTCCTATAATGCATCCCTGCTATTTCTCATGGAATAAAAAGTGAGGATAATAGCCTGCTAATTTTCTGGTGATATTTTACAGGAAATCCATTAGTGGTAAGAGGATGTCTTTCCTTTTAAATGGCAGCATGAGTATGGAGAGCTAAGAAAGCATACTTGGAGTCCGTGTAAATGTTGGCTACCTTTCCCTTGCTTAATTGAAGTGTTCTCGTAAGAGCTATTAGTTCAGCTAATTAAGTGCTTGTGTCTGGGGAGAGATGTTGTTTAGAGTGACTACTGCTTATCCTGCCTTATGTATTTCTTGCTTTACCAGCTGTTAGTTAAAAGCGCCCCCTAAAGGACAGTAATCCTGCCACATTATGTGGGGTGTAAACAGTTAAGTTCTTTCCCAGGATTAATTTGGAGGCTTTTCTAACTAGTAAAGCTATCACGACAATGGCTTGGAAGCATGTGTAAATAGGTCCTCCTAAATGCAACTAACGTTGAGAAAAATATTGTACTAGAGTTTTTCCTGAGATGCTCCTTATGGTAATGCTATGAGAAGAGGGGAGGCCTGGATTAGAGAGGAGAAAAGAGAGAGATTGGCTTTAGTATTTAGAAGGAAGTCTACTTTCCTTCCTTTAATTTCCAGAATCACCCAGGTCCTGGCACCCTGTTAAATGTGCCACCCACGGTTGCAAGCGTGACCCTCCAAGCCATGGCACCAGAGGAACTAAGCTTTTGGGCCTAGTCGCGCTACCCCAAGCAGCTCTAGTCCTCTGCCTATGATTTCCCTTTGACTTCCTGGACTTGTGTGATCTGTGTGTCTCCCCTCCTCCCGCCCCAAAAAAAAGATCTTGGCAAAAACTATATAGGAGGAAAGCCTTCTTTAATGGAGGGAATGTGCTAGATTGCCTGCCATTATGGCATGTGCTAAAGCATTTACCCTTAGAAAAATGGTTCCAGTTAACTTCCAGACTTAAAATCTCCTTACTAATTAAGTACTGTTTTAATCGGAGAGAGAATAGGTGTCTTAAAGGAACATGGGGACCTAATGGCGATTTTCCTGCTGATGGGACAGTATCTATCTGGGCACAAATTTGGCTGCAGAGGAATTTTACTCCTAATAGTTGAAAGCAGAATTTTCCCATTCACAGGAGCAGCATAAATCCTGGTTTCCAGTAGAAAGGTGCAAAAAGAAAAAATTGGGAAGCTGTGGTGTACCGCGGAGATCAGCAATGTGTCGTATAAAGAGGATTTTTATTTCCACTAGGTTGGCTTAGAAATACCATATGCTCACCAGAGGAAATTTAGGGAGTAACCTCACTGAGGGGCAAAGGAAGACTTCTGTTCCTAGAAGATTGCAATGGCATTTTCCTGAGCTATCTCCCCGGTTACTACTGCATTTTCTGATCTTGCCTACAAGGATTACTTCCCTATGCTGTAAAAATTCCCGCACATTTGACACACAGAGTATGAGACATAACGACCATGGATAGAAAAGGAAGAAAGTTTTGCGACAGGATAGCTAGGGATCCTTTACCAACGTCCAGAGCAGGCTGTTGGAGGCTGGGTCCAATACAGAAAACTTTGAATAACACCAGGGTGTGCCCTGGCCAGAAATTCTCAGTTGCTTCAGAACTTTTCCCAGCCTCATGTGATGGCTAAGTTTACCCTTGAAAAGAAACTGATTTGAAGCATGACCAACATTCCCAATGACCCGTGAGTATTGCGGGTTCTCCATGTTCTCACCAGCAAGCCTGACACTCAAGTCTTTAGAACAACAGCCATGATAAGCGTATCTAGACAGCTAATGGATGCCCATCATTGATTTGATTTTGATCTTAAAATAGAGGCCAAGAACCTCTGAATGACAGAACAGACTTTGAGTTCACTCCTCTAATCACTACGCCGATGAATGTTGTACCTTGGATTCCCGGCCAAGGCACCAGAAAGGATACGGCTCTGATGACTGGAGAAACACCAGGGTCCTTTGTCTCATTCTGAGAAAATTAGCAACACGGATGGACATATGTGGAGTGGTTTTAAGGAGTGGAAAGTTTAATAGGCAAGAAAGAAGAAAAACAGCTCCCCCATAGAGAGGGAGAAGGGCTCCGAATGGAAAACCCCACATGCGGTGGACAGCAGCTGGTTATATTGGGAGGCTGGAGGAGGCAGTGTCTGATTTGCACAGGGCCCAGGGAATTTGTTTGACCAGGTGTGTCATTCACGTAGCCTGTAAAAAAACTGGCCCTCCCACCCTAGTCTTTTAATATGCAAATTCAGGTTGCCATGATGTCCTGCACATGTGGCTTTTATGTGGAGGCTGCCATGACACCTGGCACATGTGGCGACAAGGAGAAGAGGGCGAAAGCCACCATACTGGGTGGACCTGGCTTCTAGCCACCAGCATTTGCATATCAATGCTTGCCAGTCTGCTTTTTCAAGCCGCTTTCTGTTGCTTTCTGTTAGCAAAGAAATGGTTTGGGGGTCGCTTTTTATTAAAAGAAAATTCCACCAAGAACTTTCACCCTTTCTTGCTGCCTAAAAATTATTTATTAATAACTCCTGTAGTAGCTGGAGACAGGGAGGCAGGGATGGCACTGGGAGGACCAGGGCTCTGCCTTGCTCCCCTGGCTTACTGAGCCACCTCCCTCACCCTGTGTCTCTCTCCTGACTCTCAGGGTCCTGGGCAGTCAGAACTCACTTGGTAACCTGCACAGTCTGTCTGTGGCTAAACCAGTCACCATTTCCTGCACTGGAAGCAGCAGCAATAAGGGTCTTGGGATTGTGTCTTGGTACCAAAAATGAACAGGAATTGTCCCCAAACCTCTGATCCATAGAAGCCAATATACACCTTCAGGGATGTAGGACTGATTCTCAAGCTATCAGTTTTCCAAAAAGGCCTTCCTGAGCATCTCTGGGCTCCAGAATGAGGACAAGGCTGATCACTAATGTTGGCATTAGTGATCATGTTTGTGATTTGCTGTAAAATCATCCAGCGATGGAGTAAGATGATGGGTAAAAAGGGTTGAAAGATTAAACAAGATGAATCACACTGATGATGTCAAAGCTAGCTGATGGGTGCCAAGGATTCATTAGACAATTCTCAGTATATTTATATAACTCAAAAGTTTCCATGATAATCACTGTCTAAAAAAATCTATGTCTGTGATGAGAGGTATACGTCCTGCTTTTAATTGGTATGTAACCTGATTTTAACAATGTGGTATATAATCTGCTTTTAACAACGTGGACAAAATGTAAGCTTACATTCTGACTTCAAGTTGAAGCCCATCTTCTCCCAACAGGCAAAGGAGGAGCTGGTGTGGAGACTATGGAAGGGACTGGAGCTCAGGGTTTCCCAGGACAAAGAAGTGATTGAGGCCGGAGTCCCAACAGAAGGAGGAGGGGCTGTGAGATGGGCTATGGGAGTGTGCAGGGGCCACAACCTGCAGGTCATGCTGCTGGGGCCACAGGGTTCAGGTTTTATATAAACAACAAGGAGCCACTGAAGGTGTTTAAGCCAGGGAGTGACATGCCACATCTGAATGAGAAGCATCTCTCTGAATGCCTTGAGGAGAGAGTGTCTGAAGGAAGTGAGTGACCTGATTCTAGATTATTTACTAAAGCACCTTTTAAGTCTAGAAATCCAGGGGCCATTTGCAATTAGCACAAGTGTAGATGTGGGCTACATTGAAGAAGTGACGGTCTCTGTCATTCTTCACAGAACTAGAAAAAACAATCCTAAAATTCATATGGAACCAAAAAAGAGCCCACATAGCCAAAGCAAGACTAAGCAAAAAGAACAAATCTGGAGGCATCACATTACCTGATTTCAAACTATACTATAATGTCATAGTCACTAAAACAGCATGGCACTCGTATAAAAATAGGCACATAGACCAATGGAAGAGAATAGAGAACCCAGAAATAAACCCAAATACTTACAGCCAAGTGATATCCAACAAAGCAAACAAAAATATAGAGTGGGAAAAGGACACCCTATTCAACAAATGGCGCTGGAATAATTGGCAAGCTAGATGTAGGAGAATGAAACTGGATCCTCATCTCTCACTTTATGCAAAAATCAACTCAAGATGGATCAAGTACTTAAATATAAGATCTGAAACTGTAAAACTTATAGAAAATAACATCAGAAAAACTCTTCTAGACATTGGCTTAGGCAAGGATTTCATGACCAAGAACCCAAAAGCATATGCAATAAAAACAAAGTTCAATAGGTGGAACTTAATTAAACTAAAGAGCTAAAGAAAAAAAGAGCTTAATTAAACTAAAGAGCTAAAGAACTAAAGAAATCAAAATAATCACTTATAGAATGATGAAATTGGTGTCTGAGAATCAGAACATGGATGTGTGAATACAGACAGTGACTGGCAAGCTGCATGGCAAAAGGAACATCAGCAGAGTAAACAGACAACCTACAGAGTGGGGAAAATTCTTCACATTCTATACATCTGACAAAGGACTGATATCCAGAATCTACAAAGAACTGAAACAAACTAGAAAGAAAAAAAAAATCTCATCAAAAAGTGGGCTAAAGACATGAGTAGATAATTCTCAAAAATTGATATACAAATGGCCAAGAAACATATGAAAAAATGCTCAACATCACTAACGATCAGGGAAATTCAAATCAAAACCACAATGAGATACCACCTTACCACCTGCAAGAATGGCCATAATCAACAAATAATAGATGATGCCATGGATGCAGTGAAAAAGGAACACTTCTACACTGCTGGTGGGCATGTAAACTAGTACAACCACTGTGGAAAGCAGTGTGGAGATTTTTTAAAGATCTAAACATAGAACTACCATTTGATCCAGCAATCCCACTACTGGGTATCTACCCAGAGGAAAAGAAGTCATTATACAAAAACTATATTTGCACACACATGTTTATAGCAGCACAATTCACAACTGCAAAAATGTGGAAGCAACCAAAATGCCCACAAATCAATGAGTGGATAAAGAAACAATGTATATATGATGATATACTACTCAGGCATTAAAAGGAATGAATTAATGGCATTCGCAGCAACCTGGATGGGATTGGAGACTTATTCTAAATGAAGTAACTCAAGAATGGAAAACATTGCATGTTCTCACTCAGAAGTGGGAGCTGGCCGAGCGTGGTGGCTCATGCCTGTAATCCCAGCACTTTGGGAGGCCGAGGCGGGCAGATCACAAGGTTAGGAGATCAAGACCATCCTGGCTAACATGGTGAAACCCTGTCTCTACTAAAAATACAAACAAATTAGCCGGGCATGGTGGCAGGTGCCTGTAGTCCCAGCTGCTCAGGAGGCTGAGGCGGGAGAATGGCATGAACCCAGGAGGCGGAGCTTTCAGTGGGCTGATATCATGCCACTGCACTCCAGCCTGGGCGACTGAGTGAGACTCCATCTAAAAAAAATAAATAAATAAAGAAGAAGTGGGAGCTAAGCTATGAGAATGCAAAGGCAGAAGTGTTGCGGGAAGTCAGACCCTGAATGATGGAGGGACCGGCTGAAGCCATGGCAGAAGAACATAAATTGTGAAGATTTCATGGACATTTATTAGTTCCCCAAATTAATACTTTTATAATTTTTTACACCTGTCTTTACTGCAGTCTCTGAACATAAATTGTGAAGATTTCATGGACATTTATCACTTCCCCAATCAATACTCTTGTGATTTCCTATGCCTGTCTTTACTTTAATCTCTTAATCCCGTCATCTTCGTAAGCTGAAGATGTATGTCGCCTCAGGACCCTGTGATGATTGTGTTAACTGCACAAATTGTTTAAACAACATGAATTCTGGGCACCTTGAAAAAAGAACAGGATAACAGTGATGTTCAGGGACAAGGGAGATAACCATTAGGTCTGGCTGCCTGAGAGCTGTGTGGAACAGAGCCATATTTCTCTTCTTTCAAAAGCAAATAGGAGAAATATCGCTGAATTCTTTTTCTCAGCAAGGAACAGCCCTGAGAAAGAGAATGTGTCCCTAAGGGGAGGCCTCTAAAATGGCCGCTTTGGGGACGTCTGTCTTTTACGATTGTAGATAAGGGATGAAATAAGCCCCGGTCTCCCGTAGCGCTCCCAGGCTTATTAGGATGAGGAAATTCCCGCCTAATAAATTTTGGTCAGACCAGTTGTCTTTTCTCAAACCCTGTCTCCTGATAAGATGTTATCAATGACAATGCATGGCCAAAACTTCATTAGCAATTTTAATTTCACATTGATCCTGTGATCTGGCCCTGCCTCCATTTGCCTTGTGATATTCTATTACCTTGTGAAGCAGGTGGTCTCTGTGACCCACATTCTATTCGTGCACTCCCTCCCCTTTGAAAATCACTAATAAAAACTCGCTGGTTTTGTGGCTTGGGGGACATCATGGAACCTGCTGACATGTGATATCTCCCCCAGACACCCAGCTTTAAAATTTCTCTTTTGTACTCTTTCCCTTTATTTCTCAGACCGGCCAACACTTAGGGAAAATAGAAAAGGACCCACATTGAATTATCGGGGGCAGGTTCCCCCAATAATAAGAATGACACAATGGACTTTGGGGACTCAGGAGGAAAGAGTGGGAAGGAGGAAGAGTGATAAAAACTATAAATTGGGTACAATGTATACTGCTCGGGTGATGGGTTCAGCAAAAGCTCACAAATCACCACTAAAGAACATACTCATGTAACCAAATATCACCTGTTCCCCAAACACCTATGGAAATATTTTTTTTAATGCCAACAACAAAAAAGTGATGGTCTCTGTCTTTGTCTGCTCAGACATGCCACTCATCTGCACAATCACTTTGAGGTCAAAATATATACCGATCTTCCTAATACACATCCAGTAAGAAAATACAGGTGCACAGCTGGGCGTGGTGCCTCATGCTTGCAATCCCAGCACTTTGGGAAGTGGAGGAGGGTGGATTGCTTGAGGTCAAGGAGTTTGAGACCAGCCGGGCCAATATGATGAAATCCCATCGCTACTAAAAATACAAAAATTAGCCAAGCATGGTGGTGCACACCTGTAGCTCCAGCTACTCAGGATGCTGAGGCACGAGAATCACTTGAACTCGGCAGACGGAGGTTGCAGTGGGCCAAGATCGCACCACTGCACTCCATCCTGGGCAACAGAGTGAGACTCTATCTCAAAAAAAAAAAAAAAAAAAAAAAAGAAAAGAAAGAAAAAATAAAAGAAAAGAAAATACAGGTGGTAATATCACAACACAAACAAATTATATTACATCTAGGACAAATTCCTGACCAAAAAATATGACACAACTGTGCAGAAAATGACAAGTTTTACTTAGGAAGATAATGTCTAACTTTATAAAATAAAGAAATATGTCACACTTTTCACTGGTAAATGTAAGTATACTTAATCTTTTTCTTTTTCTTGTTCTTTCTTTTTTTCTTTCTTCTTTTTTTTTTTTTTAGAGATGGAATTTTGCAATTATCGCCCAGGCTGGAGTTCAGTGGCATGATCTCAGCTCACTGCAACCCCTGCCTCCCAGGTTTAAGCAATTCTCCTGCCTCAGCCTCCCAAGTAGCTGGAATTACAGGTGTGCACCACCACGCCCAGTTAATTTTTGTATTTTTAGTAGAGATGGGGTTTTTACCATGTTGGCCAGGCTGATCTCAAACTCCTGACCTCAGGTGATCCACCTGCCTTGGCCTCTCAAAATGCTGGGATTACAGGCGTGAGTCACTGCACCTGGCCCGAAATCTTTTACTTTCCCTGTATTACTAAACTGAATCAAATTTCTATAAATCATCTAAAACTACTGTATATATAACTTTTGCTGAATTGCTGTCTTTAACATGTCATGAATCATTTATTTTTCTTGAAAAATTATCATTTTTCACTGTTCTTCTCAACAACCCTTACCCACCCTTCAACCTAACTCCTCAGCTGATCCCTTCTTTGTGACGCCTACCCTGATGGCACATATGGGCAATTAGATTTTTCTAGAATGTCCTGTGGGGGTGCTGACACCTCTAAAACTTATATATGTACATGACTGCACATCCCATGGACCAAGACTCCTTCTGGGGGTGAGAAATCAAAATAATCACTCAAAGAATGATGAAATCGGTGTCTGGGAATCAGAACATGGATGTGTAAAACAGTGACTGATGAGCTGCAGAGACCAGCTGGGCCATGGGGAGGTGTGTGCCCTGCAATCGGCATGGGGTGCAGTGAGATTGCCCTGTGGTTCCTATACAGCTGCTCAGTAAGGACCATTCACTAAAAGAAATCCAGGCCTTGGGACTAAGGCCCTGTGCTAACTGAAGGGGACTCAGCAGCTGTTTCTTCTCTGGCCTGGCAGTGTCCCCTGAGCATGGAACTGTTATGGTCTCAGCAGGTGCTTCCTCCCAGGGCCCTCCCAAGGCGGGAAGCAAACCTTCCTCCTCCTCAGGCTGCAATGTGAGTGGAGCTCCAGCCCCAGGGCTCAGGGAGGTGCTGGGCAGTCCCTGGGTGGGAACTCATTTGCATGAGCAGCCCAGCCTCTGCAGAGGGTGAGAAGAAAAGGAGGCCTGTAGCATCCCAGCCCCACTGCAGGGGTCAGGGACTGGATCCACCACGGCCTGGACTCCTCTCCTTCTCTTGCTCCTCTCTCACTGCACAGGTAGGGACAGGGCTCAGAGACCAGGGCCAGCCACCCATCCTGATTCTGGCTCTTCTGGTAAAGATCCCTGAACTTTACTCTGGTCTCTGCCCATCACCCATAAATGTCTGTGTTTGCAGTTCCCTCTCCCAGTCTGTGTTGACTCAGCCACCTTCCTTTTCTACATCTGGAGCATCAGCCAGTCTCACCTGCCCTTTGCGCAGTGACATCAATTGTTAGTAGATACCAAATATACTGGTACCAGCAGAAGCCAGAGAGCCCTCCCAGGTATCTCCTGAGCTAGTACTCAGACTCATATAAGCACCAGGGCTCTGGAGTCCCCAGCCACTTCTCTGGATCCAAAGATGCCTCGGCCAATGCAGGGCTTTTACTCATCTCTGGGCTCCAGTCTGAGGATGAGGCTGGCTATTACTGTAAGACTGGGTATGGCAATGCTTCTTACAGTGAAACACACAGATGGGGAAGTGGGACAAAAACCTCGGCCTGCCCTGGCTCTTGTTCTGTGATAATTTTCAAATTTTAAAATAACTTACCTCTACAGAAACAATATTTGTAAGTACCTTCTAGTTGTAAAAGGCTGTTCTCTCAATTTCCCATTTATTGTTTCTGAAGTCTCAGCAAAAGGAAAACAAAACCAAAGCACCTGATGACACTGAAGTGTTGGCTGTTTGTCCATATGTGCTAACACCAGTGCCTCTGGAGCTGGAATTTTTTTTCTTGAAAGAAGCAAGATGAGCCTTTTTTTTTAGCTCACATCATGGTCAGAGCCTGGGGACATTTTAGCAGGTGGGTAGTTCCCTGAAGCATGGACTCTGCTTTTCTAGAGTTCAAAGCAGAGACCTCCCCTTCCATCCCCAGCAGTCTGTGCTCAGGGCTCTCTGAGGCTCACTGTGTCCCAGGAACGAGGCACTCAATCATGAAATGCTGCATGAGGATGCAGGTCAGGGAGGAACTGGAGGCCCAGAGCTGGCCTGGCTGTGAAGGGGACACACATTTCAGTTGCAGTGTCAGGACAGGAAGTTAGGTGTTGGGGCAACTATGGGTGTGAGGCCAGTAAACTTCTATGTAGGACATGACAGAGTCAAGGGGAGGCTCCATCATGGCTGAAACAGTGCTGAGCCTGCTCCTGGGCCACTGGGGGAAGCTGGTTCCATGGATGTGACTTTCCTGCAGCTCATCCCACTCAGGACCACGGAGACTGCTGATGGTGGGTTTCCTCATCCCTCGGGTCCTGACTGTGTTCTCTTCTCCCCTCTTACATCAGTGGAGCTTCTCACTGAGTCAGGGTCTAGTAGTGGGTCTGTGGAATATCCTCATACAGAAACTGCCCAATATGTGCTTCAAGCAACTCCTCCCCGTGAGACTCTTGAGGAAGCCCAGATCTCAAGGTCACCTTTTTCTGCATGGAGAGCAGAAGAAACATTAGGCATTCCCATGGAAATGGCTATAGAGGCCATATAAGATGAGAATGGTAAGATTTAACAGATATTTATTTTCTATGTAATGCAAATGGGTTCATCAGAGTGACTTGGTCATAAATGTCCTTATTAATGAGATAAATCCAGTGGGCTTGTGACCAGCAGGAGCAATGGGTAACTGTCTCAGGCCCTGCCTGGGGGCTCCTCACAGCTGGGTGAGCCCCACTGGCCATAGGCTGGCAGAGGCTGAGCTGCTCCCTATACTCACTGATGAGACTCAGTATCCTGATGTTCTCAGGGTCCAGCAGAGGCTCTTGGGCAGGGTTTTGTGCCTGTTCCCAACAGCTGCTCCCAGGGGATAGATGCTCAGACAGTGGTGACCCAGAGCCACCACTGTGTCTCCATGAGGTACAGTCATATTCAAATGTGGTCTTAGCTCTGAGTCAGTCTCTACAGGTCACCACCCCAGCTGATATCAGCAAACACCAGGCTTATCTACAAGATGATCAACTGTCCCTCTGGGGTCCCTGAGTGCCTGCAGGCTCCATTGCAGGGAACAAAGCTGTCCTCACGGGGGCCCAGACCGAGAATGAGAATAAGTATTACTGTGCACTGTATATGGATAATGGCATTTCCACAGTGATTTAAACCCATGGGAGAAGTACAACAAAAGTTTCTTCCTATGCTCAGAGTGCCTCAGCCTTCAACAGCAGGAGAGAAAGTGAGACAGTGGAAAAGATAAACACCACAATGGGGAGCGTCTCCTTGCCCCATTCTCCAGTCCAGTGCTTCATTGCCTGGTGCTTTATCTGGTCTCTTGCAGGGTATGGCCCTCTCCCCAGTGTGCCCCCCCCAAGCCTGTGCATCCTGCCTCCCTCTCTGCCTGGAGTAATGAGAGAGGGAGGCTCTGCTCCAAAATATATAAACCACAGTGACACGCAAAGACCCACCACTACCGGGAAGACTGTTCTTATTCAAGCAGCATTTAAAAACACACCCTCGTTCGTTAATTTGTCTATGCAGATCAAATAATATTTCATTTAGTGTTGGAATGAGATCATTAACTGGGAGCTTCTTACAAATGCAATTGCCCATCTTAAACCTACTAAGTCAGAAATTGGTTTGGTGCCCAAAAATCTGTTTTAACAAGCTCCCCAGAATATTTTTTATAAATATTAACATTTGAGAAGCAACTCTACTCACTATTATGAAGTTATCTTGCACATTTGTACTTTAAATGCAGTCAGTATAATATTCTCTGACTCAGTTACTCCCAATTTCCCATTCAAAAATCTAAGAACACACAGAAGCAAATTTAAATTCTCAATCCAATGCTGAAAACTATGACTTTATTTCAAACTACAGCATGAAGATGGGAAAAACTTCCACCAACATAAGTTCTCTAATAGTTGATGGAGCGTATGAATATTTATGTTACTTGAAACCTTCCATGTGGGATTGGTTTCCAGAGACATTCCCGCCACTCACTGAGATGACTCACCTGGTACCAGGACATGAAGGGGCAGAGCTGAAAGTTACATCACCAAATGAACGTCCCCACAGTACGCCGTGGATTAGAGAAACAGTGTGAAAGTGTGATGATTTACTTTTCTGCTGTCTCTACATAAAATGATATTAGAAAAGCTTATGTTGAGGCAATAAAGAATTTGAAGATTAAAAAAACATAGATGAAGTTTGGGTCAACCTGCCAGGGAAAGAACCATGAGAAGCTGAGGTGCTTACAGAAGCTTTCATGAAACAGAGAAGGATGGGCCTGGACAGCTTTATTCAGAAGACTGTCAATAACTTGTATGTATGCAAGCACCCTGGAATTTGCCCCATCTTGAAAATCTCCCAACCTCAGGAGACTGAGCTTAGGAACGCCAACCCTTATCCTCCACCAAATCCTCCTCAGCAAATCAAGCTGGATCTATCATCTAGCCCTGATGCTAAACCAATTATTTCATGGTTTGACAGAGGCTTTTCTCTCTTTTAAAAAAAGAAAGAAAAGAAACAGATCATCTGGTTTTTCCAGTGTCTGGGCTGTGATAATGAATATTATGAAATATACCTTTCTCATAAGATTTTATTCACTTCAAAGATTTTCCTGTTGCAATGGGTTTCAATTCTCTATTTTTCCTTGTGTGTTTACTGTTTAAACAGTAGTATGAGTGTAGTATGCCTGATCACAGATGGATTTTTTTCAGAAGCATCAACGTCACATTTGCAAGATTCTATGACATGGGACACTGTTTCTTCCATATTTGGAATATAAATTTATGTGTAGGCTGGTATGTTTTGTAAGATATAGTTAACAACTACAATTTATTGAAATGGTCTTACAATGACATATTCAGATATTTACAGAAAGCACTGCTGCTACAAACAGTTCTATTTTTAGAAACACTTTTTTTTGTTTTGTTGTTGTTGTTTATTTGTTTGTTTTTTTTTAATACAGTCTCGCTTTGTCTCCCAGCCTGGAGTGCAGTGGCATGATGATCTTGGCTTACTGCAACCTCCACCTCCCAGGTTCAAGTGATTCTCCTGCCTCAGCCTCCTGAGTAACTGGGATTATAGGTGCCCACGACCACGCCTGGCTAATGTTTTATTTTTAGTAGAGACAGAATTTCACCACGTGGATGTGGGCCAGGCTGTTTTCCAACTCCTGACCTCAAGTGATCTGCTCACCTCAGCCTCCCAAAGTGCTGGTATTACAGTTGTGAGCCACCATGCCCAGTCAGAAAGAGTTTTTACAGACAAATGCCCCAGTTGTCTGTCAAAGCTGTTGGTGTTTTCATTGCTTAAAATGTCACCTGTAAAATGAGCATGATTTATGTTTTCATTTTGTTTTTGCATTCCTAATAATTATATGTATTGTCTAAAGAAAGTCTGGGCTGGGAGTGGTGGCTTACGCCTTTAATCCCAACACTGGGAGGCTGAAGTGGGAGGATCACCTGAGGTCAGGAGTTCAAGACCAGCCTGGCCAATATGGCGAAACCCCGTCTCTCCTAAAAATACAAAAAGTTAGCCGGGCATGGTGGGGGGCACCTGTAATCCCAGCTATTCAGGAGACTGAGGTAGAAGAATCGCTTGAACCCGGGAGGCAGAGGTTGCAGTGAGCTGAGATCGCACCATTGCACTCCAGCCTGGGCAACAAGAATGAAACTCTGCCTCAAAAAAAAAAAAAAAAAAAAAGAAAGAAAAGAAAAAAAGAAAGTCTGTACATTGAGTTATAACACTAACATATTTAAACTTACAGGCTTATTTGTAATGTAAACTACCATTTTAATGTACTGTAATTAACATGATTATAATATGGAAAATCCTTTCCTCCACCCCACCACATAGCTTTTTTTGTGTATGATAAGCCAATGTGAGTTTGCAATAAAACCTGGAAAATTATTTTTTTAAAAAGAAACATTGACCAGGCGCAGTGACTCATACCTGTAATCCCAACACTTTGGGAGGCTGAGGTGGGTGAATTACCTGAGGTCAGTAGTTTGAGACCAGCCTGGCCAACATAGCGAAAACCCATCTCTACTAAAAATACAAAATTTAGCCGGGGGTGGTGGCATGTGCCTGTAATCCCAGCTACTTGGGAGGCCAAGGCAGGAAAATCACTTGAACCTAGGAGGTGGAGGTTGCAGTGAGCCAAGATCGCACCACTGCACTCCAGCCTGGGTGACAGAGTGAGACTCTGTCTCAAAGAAAAATAAATAAATAAAAAATAAAATAAAAAGAAACATCATATGGCTGTGTTGGTACACACACACACACACAGGCACTTGTGTGTGTGCTACTATTCTATGATGTTTCTTGTATTTACCTTTATAATTTCTATTTTATATATTTCTTCATTTTAAATAAATAATGTATTATTTTAAGCAATCTCATGAGAAAAGCTCATGGCTGAAAGTCATGATCCTATTTAAACGCATAATCCTATTTTAATGGAAAGATACAAACTGAGAAAACATGAATGTCCATTGGTTTGAAAGTTACTAAGAGGTCATTTAGTCCAATATCCCTACCTGGCTCTGAAACTCAATGTCTCCCACAATAGGCAAACCTGGAGATTTTGCCTTTATTACAGAGAAAAGACATTATGTTAAATTCATACCTTCCTTACTGAGGACTACAATAAACCAGTTGAGCACAATGCATTCTAGAAGATACAAAACTGAGGGAAAATAGGTGCCCAGTGGATGTTGATCCATAATTGGGCCCTATAGCTATAGAAACTGAGTATTTGGGGCCAGGCATAGTGGCTCACACTGTATTATCAGCACTTTGGGATGACAAGGTAGAAGGATTTCTTGAGCCCAGGAGTTCAAGTCTACAGTGAGCCATGAGTGTGACACTGTACTCCACCCTGGGTGACAGAGTGAGACCCTATTTCAAAAAAGTAAAAAAACAGAAGAAATAAAGAGAGAGAGAGAGAAAGAAAGAGAGAAAGAAAGACAGACACAGAAAGAAAGAAAGAAAGAAGGAAAGAAAGAAAGAAAGAAAGAGGGAAGGGAAAGGAAAGGAAAGGAAGAGGAAGGGAGAGAGGGAGGGAGGGAGGGAAGGACGGAAGGAGGAAAGCAGGAATAGGGGGAGGCAGGGAGAGGGGAAGGGAGGGAGGAAGGAAGGGCAGAGAGAGAGAAAGAAAAAGAAGAAAGGAGGAAAGAAGAAAGGAAAGAAAGAAAGAAAGAAAGGAAGGAAGGAAGAAAGAAAGAAAAGAAAGAAAAAGAAAAGAGGGAAGGAGGGAGGGAGGAAGCAAGGAAAGAAAGAAGGGAAGGAGGCAGAGAGGGAGGGAGGGAAGAAAGAAAAGAAACTGAGATCTGGTCTCCCCAATGCCACCTGCTCCCAGGTAAACACCAAGAGACCATAGAATATTAGAAAACAATATATTCTTGATACATTGTGGATGTCCCCTCCAAACCTCATGAAATGTAATCCCTATGTTGGAGTGGGGGCTGCTGAGAGGTGTCTGGATCCTGGTGGTGTATCCCTCATGAATAGCTCAGTGCTGTCTCCTCTGGGATGAGCGAGTTCACAGAAGATCTGGCTGTTAAAAAGTGTGTGGCACCTGCCCCCCTTCACCTCTTGTTGCTGTTCTCACCATGTGATATACCTGCTCCCACTTCACCTTCTGCCATGAGTAAAAGCTCCCTGAGGCCTCCCCAGAAGCCCAGTGGATGCCAGCACCATGCTTGTACAGCCTGCAGAACTGTGAGTCAATTTCTTTTCTTTATAAATTACACAATCTCAGGTAGTTATTTAGAGCAATGCAGCCAGCCTTCCTGACAGAGGGGCTGCTCCCTGGTTGAGCATGCAGAATTGAATGATAGTGGTGGTAAAAGACACATATTTGCATAATACGCCTAATAACTATGTACCTTTTACCCAGAGAGCTGAGGAGTTGAAAAAACTATCCCAGAGTCCAGCAGCAGCTGAAGGCCCAGGGATCTTTTGAAAGTCCATTCACGGCCTGGATGCCTCTCCTCCTCTCCCTCCTCACTCTCTGCCCAGGTAGATGGAGATTTCAGGGACCAGCTTCTGGAGGCATCCCTCTGCCTTAATTTTCATCTTAACATGTGTCTGGTTTTTTATTTCAGGGTCCATTACTCAGGGTATGGTGACTCCAAGAGCCCTCATTGACCATGTCCTGAGGAGGGACAGTAACTCTCACCTGTGACTCCAGCACTGGAGTTGTCACTGATGGACACCCTCCATACTGGATCCAGTAGGTCTGGTCAAGGGCCCAGGACATTGATTTACGATACAAGCAACAAATACTCACAGAATCTTGCTCACTTCTCAGACTTGCTTCTTGGGATAAAGCCATTTTGATGCTCTCAGGGCCCAGTCCAAGGATGAGGCTGAGTACCACTGCAGGCTACACTACCAAGTGTTTCTGGGAGCCACTAAAAGCTACAAGAAGCAAGCATTCATCTCTGGAACCTTCAGTGTGAGCATGCCCCTGCTGATACCTTGATTTCAGATTTCTCACATCAGGATTGTGAAACAACAGATTTCTTTTGTATTAAACCGCATACTTTGTAGTTGTTTACTATAGCAACTATAGGAAAAAATACAAATTTTTATACCAAGAGGTGTGTGCTGCTACAAAAAATTACCTAAACATTTGGAAGTTTGGGGAATAGGGCAACAGGTAGAGACTAGAAGAGTTTTTAAATACACAAATAAAAAAGCATGCATTGCACTGGAGAGAATGTCAGTAGAAATACAGTTAAAAGCACTTTAGATGAAGGCTCAGAAGTAGGCAAGGAGGACTTTAGAGAAAATGTGTAATGTCTTAAATAATTAATATATTATCATGAACAGAAAGTCGATAGAAATATGAACATTAGGCCGGGCACAGTGGCTCACACCTGTAATCCCAGCACTTTGGGAGGCCAAGGCAGGTGGATCATGAGGTCAGAAGATCAAGACCATCCTGACTAACATGGTGAAACCCTGTCTCTACTAAAAATACGAAAACAAAAAATTAGCCAGGTGTAGTGGCGGATGCCTGTAGTCCCAACTACTCAGGAGGCTGAGGCAGGAGAATGGCATGAACCCGGGAGGCAGAGCTTGCAGTGAGCCAAGATCGCGCCACTGCACTCCAGCCTGGGCGACAGAGCAAGACTCCGTCTCAAAAAAAATATATATATATAGAAATATGAACATTAAAGGTGTTTCTGGTGTGTCTTTATAAGGTGACGACTAACATTATGTTGGACACTTGAGGAAAGGTGATACTTGTTAAAAAGTGGCAGAAAAAAAAACACCCTTGGCTAAATTGCATTATATTGTTGGATGGAAAGAACTTGTAAGCAATAAATTTGGGTATTTATCTGAGGAGAATTTCAACCAATGTGTGGATATTGTCGCCTTCTTTCTCCTTGGTATTTAGTAAAATCAGAGAGGAAAGAGAAACTGCAGAAGAAACTGTTGAACCAAAAGAAACCAGAATTTATGATTTGGGAGATCATTTGGCCTATCCAGATTACTAAAATTAGGAAATTCACTCTTAAAAAGTAGTCTAGAAGGAACAGCAAGGATGTATCTTGACAAATTTTTGTTGAAAAGATTAGGTATGACTCGTGAACCTTATTAATCATTCTAGCAGAGGCCAGGAATAGAGATGGGTTATCCAGGAAAGATGGTGTGGAAGACTTATCTGATGGTGTGGACACCCTTGAATGATATGGGAGAATGACATGGGTTTTTAAGAATGTTACACAAGCAGAAACACTATCAATCTAGAATGAAAGGAACAAAGAAAAACATAAAAGAGGAATGACTCAAAAGGCAGGGCTAACCATGTAGACAAAGAGATCAGAGAAGGCATGGCATCCACTGCCAATGAGTATCCAGAGGGTCGGGCCACTGCCATTGTGGGTCCAGAGTACAGAATATCAAAGCAGAAGGGACTACTAGAAGGCCCTGAAAGCTAATGGAATTTTCCCTGCTGAGTTTTGGGATTCCTTTGGATGAGTGACAGCCTTCTTCCTCCCACTTTCTCCCTTACGTAAAGAGAATCTCTAGCCCTTGCCTATTCCACCATTGCCTTTTAGTAACTGAAAAGTTGTTTTCTTGTTTCACAGATTGAGAGGAATTTTTCCCCAGAAACATTGAGGGATTCAAGAAAAGAGAAATAGTTCCTCCAGCATAAATATTTACCAATCAGAATAAGCTTTACAAGAATCATTCAACAGACTTCCCCTCATGTGTCTTTAGCCAAAATTGCATTAAATGTCAAGACTTAAACCATTTACTGTCAAAGGTAATGAAATTACCTATAATTGGCGAAAACTCATCAAGATGTATCCCCCTTGTTGCTGGAATAAAGCCAAGCTTGCAACCTTGCCTTGAGGAATAAGGGGACAACCAACAGTGTCTGCTCATTTGATGGAACTGGGATAGAAATTTTAAACATAGCAAGACAAGATTGAAATCCAAGAGGTTTGAAACTATAGAAAATGAATTTGACTTGAAGTATAAAATAGGAACTAGAGCCGGGCACACTGGCTCACACCTGTAATCCCAGCACTTTGGGAGGTCGAGGTGGGTGGATCACCTGAGGTCAGGAGTTCGAGACCAGCCTGGCCAACATGGTGAAACCCCGTCTTTATTAAAAATACAAAAATCAGCTGGGCATGGTGGCATGAATCTGTAATCCCAGCTACTCGGGAGGCTGAGGCATGAGAATCACTTGAATCCAGGAGGTGGAGTTTGCACTGAGCTGAGGTCGCACCACTGCACTTCAGCCTGGGCAACAGAGTGAGACTCCATCTGAAAAAAGAAAAACTAGAATAGCAAAGCACGAAATAATCAAAACCACCAATTACACCCCCCCTAAAAAAAAATCACTACAAGGATACAAGGGAAAAAATCCCTGGGTTAAAGGAGAGTTCATTCTTCAGACACAATAGTTTAAATAGATATGGTAAGCAAATCTCCTTGGGCATTCCAGATTCCAGTAGATAACCTACAAAAGGCTCAGGGTATATTTTTTAAAAATAGAAATGGCTGACTCTTATTAAAATATAGAAATAACCAATATAAAATATTTTATTCAACTGATATGTTAAGGAGGATACCAATACAATGGTAAAGCTTGATCAAAAAGCATATTCTTACACTTATTTTTTATTTTTTAATATTTACTTAAACTGAGATGGAGTCTCACTCTGTCACCCAGGCTGGAGTGCAGTGGCATGAACATGGCTCATTGTAGCCTCAACATTCTGTTCCCAAGCCATCCTCCTGTGTCAGCCTCCTGTGTAGCTGGGACTACAGGTGCATGCCACCACACTCAGCTAAAAAAAGAGCATTTTAAAAGCACAGTATGTACAGCCCAAGAAGAAAGGACATTTAAAGCAAACCTTTCTGTGTTGGAGATAAGATGGTTGATATCCTTCAGGTTAATATCACCAGAAACACTGTTTATCTTCTCCTCTGACAGAAATATACAAATTAACAAGATTCTGTTTAAATGAAATTTCCAAAGGACGTGTAGATTTCAGAAGCTCTCCATGTTACACCTCCCATCTAGTCTTTCCTGAAGGGGGATCTATTTTCCCTCTTTCATTTTCTCAGGCGTTGTTCACTCCACACCCTGTAACATAGGGCTTCAGCCCACCCTCCCTGCCAGCCCCAGCAGATCACAACCCACCAGTCAGCAAACTCCTTGACAGGACAAACGTCATCTTCCTGGATTACTAAAGCACTGGTCCTGCCAAGCTCCTTCTCTTTTCCAAATTATAATTCCTGGGCTCCTGGTAGCCCCTTTACCTGGGTCTTATAATTCATCTCTGTGTTGCTCCATCTATCCACTTCATGAACATCTCATCTTCACTTGAACCCAAGAATTAGTCCTTCAACTCTGTTTGTTGTTTGTTTTATGAATCCCTCCTCCACTATAGTCCCTACTAATATTCACCCTCTCAGACCCCTATGTGCGGCAGTGGCCCCACTTGTCTCTCTGCCTCCAATGGGGAAGGTGAGGAAGGGAGGCCTTCTGTATGATTCAAACCCTGCATTTCCTCATCAGGATCAGCTCTCTGAGGCAGAGACCAGACTGGCTGGCTCAGTCTGGTATATCCACTGCTGAACAAAACACCCAATTCAAGATAGGTGCTTAATAATTATTTACCAAATACACTCCTGTCTCTCACCACACTAGTCATGTGGTACTGGGCCCAGGATGGGGCTGGGCTGGGAGAGTCAACCGTGGGCCTGCTCCTCTCTGTGCGCTCAGCCCAAGAGCTGAGAGGGGCATCCATCGGGGAGAGCACTCATGAGTCAGGAGGGGACATGGGTAGCCGCATCCTGTGTGAGAGACACTGCTCAGCCTGTATAAATCCCTCTTTATGAAACTGAGAGAAAAAGGAAAATAAAATTCCCTCTGAAAACCACTGCATCATCAAAGAGGAAGCAGTACTAAGAAAACATAGATTGTAGGCCAGGTGCGGTAGCTCATGCCCATAATCCCAGCAGTTTAGGAGGCCGAGGCAGGCAGATCATGAAGTCAGGAGATCGAGACCATCCTGGCTAACACGGTGAAACCCCATCTCTACTAAAAATACAAAAAATTAGCCTGGCGTGGTGGCAGGCACCTGTAGTCTCAGCTACTTGGGAGGCTGAGGCAGGAAAATGGTGTGAATCTAGGAGGAGGAGCATGCAGTGAGCCGAGATTATGCCACTGCACTTCAGCCTAGGCAACAGAGCAAGACTCCATCTCAAAAAAAAAAAAAAAAAACAGATTGTAAGCACATGTTTGTATTGAAGCAGAGGATATAAAAAGAAAAACAAGTTTTGTTCCTTGTTCTGTTCTCCTAATTACTTTTGCAAGTTTTGTAAGTTCCCGTTTTTCCCTTCTGTGCAGCATGGCAAGGTCACAAGATATGTTTAAGATGCAAAACCTGTCACTGTTCGACAAACTGCCTTTATTCTCCTTCTGTAAGCTTGCTTGCCCAACCTACAGGTTTTTTGCCATCAAACTGCCCAACCCCCTTTTGAATGCATGTATAAAAGTTGAGCCCTGCCTTTGTTCATGGCTCAGCCTTTGGATGTTAATCCACTGGGCCTGTGCGCACCTAATAAATCCTCCTGTCCCACCCATTGGTCTCTCCTGTCCCTTGATTCCCACAACATTTCTGGGTGTTCGTCCAGGATTGGAGATGACAGGTTTGCTGTCTCCTTTGCCTGTGGGTCTGAGGCCCCAAGCCGGGGGAGACCCATGACCTCAGGTGCCATCGGGGAAACTTAAACCTGGAAGAGGGATGGGTTCTCCCATGACACAGCACCCCTCCCTGACAGTGCAATGGAACCTAAGGGGTTACACGATGATCTCAGGAACAGCACGCTACAGGACCTACGGTAAGGATTGGGGCCCAAGGAAGGACCTGTCCCATAAGGACAGAAGAGAGTTTGATCAACTCCTGGGGTGTACCTAGTAGTCCCACCCAGGATGTGAGAATGGCTCGCTAAATCCATTGAAACCTACACTCCAACCTGAGAAGAGGAACTGGGACTGGGGAAGCATGTGACTGCATGCATAAGCAGAGTGAAGTGTGTGGGACCACAAGTCTCCTAGTGTGAGACCGTATATCCCAAGCAAGTGTGGGACTGACCAGGGCTAGTGGTGAACTGCATATGGCTTATGGAGCCACCCCACAATTTAGTGATTGTGTGGTCCAGGTTTGGGGTTTATATGAATGCTCCAATGCTAAGCAGTGTCTGAAATACTCCCACGAAGGAGGCAGTCGAATCAGTCTGAAAGGAAAGTAAAAGAGTTGTGCCATAACTGGGAGGAGATGGGAGGGAAGCCATTGAAACCCACCCCATTAGAATGTATGTTAAAGAACTTTAAAAAAGGCTATATGGGGGATAATGGACCAAGTTGACCCCCAGAAGTTGAAAACACTTTGTGAAATAAAATGGCCCTCTTTTAATGTCAGATGGCCGGCTAAAGGAACAACAGATAGGGGAAAAATTGGCCATGTATATCAGGTGATGACTGGGGTTGGAGGACAGCCAGGGCATCCAGACCAATTTCCTTATATTGACTCACGGCTGAATATCATCCAAACCCTACCCACATGGCTACAGCCCTGCCTGGCAGCTTACTGCAAAATGCTTGTGGCTCGAGTTGAGCCTAAAATGAAAGAAAAATCAGCTTCGCCAGAAGCTATGAAGACAAAGGGAAAGCCACGGGAAAGACAGGAAGAGCCAGTTTTGGAGGAACCACCAGAGAAGATAGAAATCCCTCTTCCTTACACCCCAATCTACCCCCCTTTACCAAGGCCAGCCCCCGAGAAATCAGGTTCAGAGGATGATGAGCCCCAGGCTCTTTTAATACATCCTGACAGTAAGCATTACTATTTATATAATATTCATCAGTACACTACCACTGCTTTAATTTCCATTTTTGTTTTTGCTATGCAGACTAAATATTTAGCATTTATTTACTAATCAGCTATATTTATTCTTTGTGAAATGGACAGGGATTTTTTTCTTTACAACAATTTTATAATAGTGCATTAGAGATTTTTCTTAGTAATCTTTTTTTTTTTTTGAGATAGAGTCTGGCCCTGTCGCCCAGGCTGGAGTGCAATGGCGCGATCTCAGCTCACTGCAACCTCCACCTGCTGGGTTCAAATAATTCTCCTGCCTCAGCCTCCCAAGTAGCTGGGATTACAGGCGCCCACCACCATCATGCCCAGCTAATTTTTGTATTTTTAGTAAAGACGGGGTTTCACCACGTTGGTCAGGCTGGTCTCAAACTCCCAACCTTGTGATCTGCCCACCTTGGCCTCCCAAAGTGCTGGAATTACAGGCGTGAGCCAACACACTCGGCCCCCAATTTTTCTTAGTAATCTTTGGAAACACTTCAGAAATATTTTTAATTAGCCCTTTCATAATCTCAGGCTATAATTTTCCTGTTTTATATGCCATAAAATGTGAACATGTTACACTGTCAAATAAAAAAAGCAAGGTGCAGAAGACTGTGCATAATATAAATCAGTTATTTAAAAAAAAAAAGAAAAAATAAGAAACTATCTGAAAGGCTAAAAAAAGAATCTGAGTTGTTACTTTTTTGATGTTTGAAGAATGTGAATATATTATATACTCAATGTTTTAAAATAAATGAACTTTAAAGAGAATCCTCTCAAAATGGTGTCAGCCACAATGGCACACCAGAGAGTGTGGGAAGGTAACACAATGACCATTAACTCAGTTTTAGCTGCCTTCCTTGTATCTTAAAAACTTCTAATGTTCCATTTTCCCTGTGGTAACCTCCAAGATGGCCTCCAGTGATTCCCCACCCTCTGGTATTCCTATCTGTATATGGTCCATTCCCACATAGCATCAGGGTTGCTCTGGGTGACCAAGAGTATACAACAGAGTCAAGTTATTTTACCTCCAAGGCTGTTATAAAAAACATTGCAATGCCTTCCTTGCTCTCTCTTGGATCACTCATTCTGTAGGAAGCCAGCTGACGTGTCATGAGGACCATATGACAAGGAACAGAGGGAGGCCTCCTGCCAATACCCAAGTGAGTTTGAAAGCCCTAGTCAAGCCTTTCAGATGATATAGCCCCAGTCAACATCTTAACTGCAACCTCATGAAAGAAGCTGAGACAGCACCACTCAGTTAAGTGACCCCAAATTCCTGACCCTCGGAAACCATGAGATAACAAATAGTGGTTGTTTTAGTTGGTAAGTTTGCAGTAATATATTATAAAGCAATAGGTAACTAATACAGATTTTAGTACCTGGAAGGGAGGTGCTGGTGTAATACCTAAAATGTAGGAGTGGCTTTGAAACTGGGCAGTGGGCAGAAGCTAAAAAAACTTCAAGGAGATTGTTAGTGCAAGCCTTAGTAGAAAACTGGACTCTGAGAAGGCTCTAGTGTAGCTTAAAATGAAGTGAGGAACATGTTATTAGAAAATTGAGCAAGGGGTTACGTAGTTACGTAGTGGCAGAAAGTTTAGTGACTATCACCTAGTCAGGTGAAAGTAGAAAATGTACCTGAGTCATCTAATTGAGATTTCCAGCCAGAATGCTGAAAGTGCTAACTGGTTTCTTCTTGCTGCTTATAGTAAAATCTGAGGGGACAGAAACAAGCTAACGGAAGAAGTGTTAAACAAAAAAGATCCAAGAGCCAGTACCTGCTGGTTTTGAAAATTCCCAGTCTTTCCAGATGGCAAAAGATGCTAAAATTAACTGCTCCCAAGCAAAGGTTATATCCAGGGCACTAAAGAAAGGTGCAGAAATATGAAAGATGAGGGTAAAAATCCTTTTTACTTTTCCTTTGAGACAGAGTTTCACCCAGGCTGGAGTGCAATGGCTCGATCTCGGCTCACAGCAACCTCTGCCTCCCAGGTTCAAGTGATTCTCCTGCCTCAGCCTCCCGAGTAGCTGGAGTTACAGGTGCAGGCCACCATGCCCAGCAATTTTTTTTTTTTTTTTTTAGTAGAGACGGGGTTTCACCATGTTGGCCAGGCTGGTCTTGAACTCCTGACCTCAGGTGATCCACCAGCCTTGGATTACAAGTGTGAGCCACTGCACCCAGTCAGAGGGTAAAATCCTTTAAGGCGCTGAAAGATCAAAAATGATGCTTCAGAGTACAATAGTTCCCTTTATCCGTGATTTTACTTTCCATGGTTTCAGTTACCCACAGTCAATTGTGGTCCAAAAATATTAAACGGAAAATTCCAGAAATAAACAATTCATAGGTTTTAATTAATTAATTAATTAATTAATTAATTAATTTAATGACAAGGTCTTGCTCTGTCCCTCAGGCTGGAGTGCAGTGGCGTGATCTCAGTTCACTGCAACCTCTGCTCCTCGGGCTCAAGCAATCCTCCCACCTCAGCGTATTGAGTAGCTGGGATTACAAGTGCACACCACCACACCCAACTAACTTTTGTATTTAAGTAGAGATGGGGTTTCACCATGTTGGCCAGGCTGTTCTCAAACTCCTGACCTCAAATGATCTATCTGCCTCGGCCTCCCAAAGTGCTGGGATTAGAGGCGTGAGCCACCGCACTCAGACAACAATTCTTAGGTTTTAAATTGCATGCCATTCTGGTTAGTGTGAGGAAATCTAGTGCAGTGGCACTGAGTTCCATTCAGGACATAAATCATCCCATTGACCAGCATCTCTATGCTGCGTATGCTATGCTCCTGTGGTGTTATGACAATATACATTGGTTTTGTCCACGGTTCATAACTCCCATAGCCCTTGTTACAGTCTTTTGTTATAATGTTCAGTGGGATTACAGGAGTGAGCCACCATGCCTGGCCTATTTTTAGTTTGTAATTTTTATTTAGTACCACTGTATAATCTTTGCCTTTTTGCCACTTGTGTTCATTTTTAGCCTTATTGCTACAGCCAGAACTTCAGTTATAATGTTCAGAAGCCTCAGAGGCAGGCTTCTGACCTTCTGCCATCCTTTTACCTGCCCCAAGGCAGGACCCTAATCTTTCTGATTGTGGGTTCTAAGACCCTCCCAAGACAGAATCCTGCCCTATACTCTAGCGGGAGAGAATGCTTAAGTCATGAAGCTTCCATAAAAACCCAAGAAGACTGGGTTCAGGGAGCTTCCAGTTAGCTGAACAACACTTGGAGGTTCCTGGAGGTTAGCGCACTCAGGGAAGCCATGGAAGCTCCATACCCCTTTCCACACACCTTGCCCTGTGTGTCTCTTCATCTGTATCTTTTGTAATATCCTTTATAATAAACCAGTAAACATGTTTCCTCAAGTTCTGTGAGCTACTGCAGCAAATTAATGAAACCTAAAGAGGGGGTTGTGAGAACCCCAACTGGAATTCAGTCAGTCAGAAGTTCAGGATACCCAGACTTGCAAGTGGTGTCTGGGGGAATGGGGGGCAGTCTGGAGGACTGAGACCCTAACCTGTAGGATCTGACACTAAGCTGTTCCAGGATTCCTGACACTCAGAGACTATGTGAGTTAATGTTTAAGCTGTTAGTTTTGTGGTAAACTGTTATGCAGCAACAGACAACACATTCCCTTCCCTGTTTGCACAGCACACAATCCCACCCATCAAAAAACATGGAAAAATGGTACTAAGGTTTCAACATGTATGTTTATACACACCCATACACACATCCCTCAGACAGCTGTTCTGTCATTTTTGACATTGTGTCTCTTTCTACTGTTTTAGATTGTATCAATCCCTGGATAGGATCAAGGAATAACCCCATCCCATTCACATCCAAAATTCTTCTAAGCCATTAGCCCACATACATGAATACAGGGGAACATACAAATGAGTCTAAGTTATAACTAGAGCAGGGATCAGCAAAGTTTTTTCTATAAAGTGTCAGGTAGTAAATATTTTAGGCTTTGCTGGGTGTATATGGGTCTCTGGCTCTAACAATGTTTTGAAAATTTAAACTTAGCCTAAAAGCCACAGTTTGCCAATGCTTGCCCTAAAGCTAAGAAAGACTTGTGTCTTAGTGGCAGTCTTGCCACACATTGATAATTGTTCTCATTTCAATCTCATAACCAGGAAAGAAAGAGTCTAAGAGGGCTAACCACTGAAATGGAATTTCCTTTGTTTTCTTTTATTTATATGATGAATGCTTTTAAAAGACAAAATAACTCACTTATATAACATTTGTTTGTTTTTTTGAAGAGTCTCGCTCCATTGCCCAGGTTGGAGTGCAGCAGGGTGATCTCGGCTAAGCCTCCACCTCCTGGGTTCAAGCGATTCTCTTGCTTCAGCCTCCCGAGTAGCTGGGATTACAGGCACACACCACCATGCCCAGCTAGTTTTTCTATTTTTAGTAGAAATGGGGTTTCACCATGTTGGCCAGGCTGGTCTGGAACTCCTGGCCTCAAGTGATCCGCCTGCCTTGGCCTCCCAAAGTGTTGAGATTACAGGTGTGAGCCACCATACCTGGCCAGCATTTGAAAGAATAAAAATCACTACAGGATTAAGTAAACTCAATTGTATTTAGAATTTATCATTCTTTTCCATAGATATTATCATGAATAATTACAATTGCAAAGTACATATAACTTTGTATGTTCCTTTCTTATTTTGCATTATAGCTAAATAAAATTGTGTACTGCAATAGCTCCTATAATCACTACTTTTGATAACTGAATACTGTTTGTAGTAGGTATATATTTAATAATTTGACTTTCAGTTTGGTTTCCAAGTTTTGGTTTTTTGTTTGTTTTTGAGGCAGCATCTCTTGTCACCTACTGGTACAATCATAACTCACTGCAGACCTCCTGGACTCAAGCCCTCCCGCCCCATCCTCTCAAGTAGCTGGTCAGACTACAGGTGTGCACCACCACGTCTTAATTTTTTTTTTTTTTTTCGAGATGCAGTTTCACTCTTGTTGCCCAGACTGGATGGAGTGCAATGGCGCAGTCTCGGCTCACTGCAACCTCCACCTCCCAGGTTCAAGTGATTCTCCTGCCTCAGTCTCCCGAGCAGTTGGGATTACAGGTGCCTGCCACTACGCCCGGCTAATTTTTGTATTTTTAGTAGAAACGGGTTTTCACCATCTTGGCCAGACTCGAAGTCTTGACCACATATGATCCACCCACCTCTGCCTCCCAAAGTGCTGGGATTACAGACATGAGCCACCATGCCCAGCTGGTTTGAATCCTTTGTTAAAGAAAATTTAAAAATAGGTCAGGCATAGTGGCGCACACTTGCAATCCCAACACTTTGGGAGGCCAGGGCAGGAGGACTGTTTAAGCCCAGGAGTTCGAGACCAGCCTGGGAAACATAGCAGAACCCTGTCTCTACCAAAAAAAAAAAAAACAAAAAAAACAAACTCACAAAAAAACAACAATGCTAAAGAAAGCGAACGAGATATAATGAATTAAAAAAATAGAGAAAACAAAACTAAAGCAAATAGGGGGGTTGCTTCTTGGAAAAAGTAAATCCGAAACATTGATAAAACCAGGACGGATTAATGACAGGAAGAGGAAATACACTTTAATATTAGAAATGAGAAAGGAAGTGGGATTCCGAGTAGTTAAAACCATATCCTACCCCAAATAGAACTACTTTTGCTTCAGGAAAGGAAGGTTTCTAACAAGAAAGCTGTAAGTGCAACCAAGTAAAAACTTGGGTTAGTAAAGAAAATGATTGTCTTAATAGATGTTGTAAATTATAAAACTAAATAATTCTCTTTAAAGATTCTAAAAAATAGAAATAGAAACTTTTTTTTTTTTTGAGACAGATCTTCGCTTGTTTCTCAGGCTGGATGCAACCTCCGCCTCCCAGGTACAAGCGATTCTCCTGTCTCAGCCTCCCAAGTAGCTCGGATAACAGGCATACGCCAGCACGCCCGGCTAATTTTTTTGTATTTAGTAGAGAGGGGGTTTCACCATGTTAGGATGGTCGTGAACTCCTGACCTCAGATGATCCACTCGCTTTGGCCTCCCAAAGTGCTGAGATTACAGGCATGTGCCACCACAGCTGGCCCCCAAAATGGAAACAGAAATTATTTAAGCAATATACTTATTACCTTTAAGGGCAAATCATTTCTCATTAAAGCCAAGAACAAAGAAGCCCATTAACCCCATCTTAAATATTGTTTAGAAGTTCTGGCTGTAGCAATAAGGCTAAAAATGAACACCAGTGGCAAAAAGGCAAAGATTATACAGTGGTACTAAATAAAAATTACGAACTAAAAACAGGCCAGGCATGGTGGCTCACTCCTGTAATCCCAGCGCTTTGGGAGACCAATGTGGGCGGATCACTTGAGGCCAGGAGTTCGAGACCAGCCTGGCCAACATGTTGAAACCTCGTCTCTAGGAAAAGTACAAAAATTAGCTGGGCATGGTGGCACATGCCCGTAGTACTAGCTGCTCGGAAGAATCACTTGAACTCAGGGGGTGGACACTGCAGTGACCTGGGATCGCGCCACTATACTCCAGCCTGAGTCACACAGCAAGACTCTGTCTCAAAAAACAAAACAAACATCCCATTTTACTTATGGTGGAAAGACAATACAGCAACAGCATTTTTTTCACAAAACATTTTATTACTATAATTGATATTTTACTTATAATTTTTGGCAACATTAATAAAATAATAAATTTCATCTGAAAGAACAAGCGAGCAAAATAGACAAGGAAATTCACAAAGGGTAATAACAAAATAGTAATCTTGACATATTCAATATATTTGTAAACAAAACAAAGTGACATTGCCTTAAAAATATATAGAGGTATCAATAGAAAAACAGAGAAAGCTCCTGAAAGAACTCACTATATTAATTTTCATTTGGTTGCAGGCACAGAAATTGACTCAAGCTAGCTCAACTCTAAGACAGAAGCAAAGCCCTTGATGATGATCGCTTTCCAGCTTTTTCATGAAAACGTAGGAAATTTAAATACTTTGAAGAGGAGTGGGGAGAGAGTAAAGTGCCTTTAAGAGGAAAAGTAAAAGTTTTTTTTTTTTTTAAAGGGAGATCTCATTGTTAGTGGCATTTTAAGAGCCTTGAAGCTCAATGAACCAAAGGAAATGTCAAAGAAGTGAGGTAGCAAGCCATGCAGGCCTAGGGGAAGGGCATTCTAAGAAAGACAATAGCATGTGCAAAGTCTTTGGATTGGGAAGAATGTGATTTGCTTAAGGAATAGCAAGGCCAGTGTGTCAAAATAGTGCATCATTGGGGAAAACAGTGGAGAAGCATGACAGAGAATGAAAAAGAGAGGAAGGAGGTAGGCAGGGGCCAGATCACTGGAATCTACAGTTGGCAATTAATGACCATATGTACTCCTTAAGAGCATGCTTTAATGAAACAGCAAACAACAGTGTTGATAATACCAACCAATCACTCAACATACAACTACAACATTCATATTTTTACCACAGAAACAGAATACGGGAGGTAAGTATGAAAAGTCTGTAGATCTATTTATATACAGTAGGAGTATCTACCTGAGACAAGAAAAACTGGCGCGCACACACCCACTTGCACACACATACCCTTTCTTCAACTAAAGAAAGGATTCAGGCTGTAATTTTGGCAAAGTGTCTTAACCCAAGCAAAGTAACTGAAAAGACCTAGTATAGTGTTCAAGGTGCAAATCAATCAAATGAGTGTCAGGCAAATAAATACAACAGAATCTACGGATCTACAGTCAGAAAATTTTCTAAAATGTAGATAATCTACTCACAACTTCTTTGTTATCTGCACTGCCTTCTACTCTAAGAGGGATGCTAAAAATCTCTTCCCGGATTTTTGTGAAAGCTTAGGAAATTTAACTAGATTGAGGAGGGAACAAAGGAGTGGGGATAGATAAGGTACCTTTAAAAAGATATCAAGGAAAAAGGGAGAGATTTCTCCAGACCTATGTCTACAGCCAAGATGGCAGATTCCTTGACTGGTGAAGACAGGCTGCTGGGCACCTTGGTCGGGGGTGGAGGAACAAAGGATGGCACCAGAACACAAGCAGGGAGACAACTCCGGGAGTCCACAGAGGCAGCCAAGGCTGCTGATGTTCAAGAACCAATACTCAAAAGGTACTCCAGAATACTGTGAAACAGCCCCTGGGGAGAGCAAGGGAAAAAGATTCACCCATAGTACAGATTAGATAGGATAGATCAGATGAAGGACATTAACTCTAAGTCTTAACACTTACTGAATTAGAGAGACATTTCTTGCACACTGGTGTGTGTCAGGTAAGACCCAAACAGCATTAGTGTCAATAAACTGGGAAACTACACATACAACAGAATAACTGCAAGCTGTAATACATTCATGTCCAAGGCAAGACATAAAGTTGCAAGCTTCACATGTTCAATTAGGGTAACATATATATGCACAGAAAAATATAAAGCCATTATGGGTTTAAATTCAGTCAGTCACCCTGGGCTATTTTTGTCCACTGTACCTACTGTTCTTGGACAGTCCTCATTCCAGCTTAACAGTGGGAAAACTAAATTTAGCCCAGTCCAGGAACTGGACAGACACCACTTGTTTGGCCCTTTTCAGTTAAAACTATGGGTCCAGTATAGTTCAAATTATAGATATTAGGGCTTCTTCCCTTTGGGAAACTTGCTTTACAGCTGTGGCTGAGAGGAATATGGCCAGTTCATTCTCCACTAACGGCTAGCCAGAAGGGAGAGGACAGGGAATGAATCAAATTCACCTTTAGATCACAGAACAGGAAGTCAGCTAGTACCAGGCACCATTCTATTAATTTTATTGCTATTTCATCTCAAACCAATGATACATGGCGGCTGTTTGATGTCTGCAGGGGCCCTTCACCAAACAAAAGCATTGTACTATGAATGGTTTGGCTTCCTTGGATGTTTTCAGGTAGGTAAAGACACTCTGAAGCAGTGTTCCTTTCGACCTGGCCCCAAGACGAGAATGAATGTGTGTCTATCCCTCAACTAGAACAAAGAACCACTGCTCTCCCTCAACTAACCTCCGCCTTCTTGGTCTCTGCTCACGCAGCAGCTTCTCTTTCAATTCCACATCCTGGCTTTTCAGAATCTTTTCAGGTTATTTTACGCCAGCACAGCAGAGGCACTTCTGGGAATTCAGCAGCAAGTGGGCCAGGGCATAACAAAGCCATTCCAGTCTGACTAGAGTTAACCATGAAATGTTGAATGCATGGAAAAAGCTGTAAAGAAAACTAAGTATTTCAAAAATTCTATGAATTCTATATATAGAAAAAAGAGCTTTCAAGCTTAGGAGTAACACGAAATACCAAAACAATAAATAGGTGCCAGCCGCAGTGGCTCACACATCCCCACACTTGGGTAGGCTGAGGCAGGAGGCTCCCCTAAGGTCAGGAGTTCGAGACCAGCCTGGATGACATAACGAGATTCCATCGCTACAAAAAATTAAAATAAAAAATTAGCTGGGTGTGGTGGCTGCGCCTGTAGTCCTAGCTACTCTCCAAAGGCTAAGGCGGACGAATGCTTAAGCCTGGGAGTTCAAGGCTGCATTGAGCTAGGATCACGCCACTGCACTCCAGCCTGGGTAACAGTGAGACCCTGTCTCTAAAGTAAAAAAAAAAAAAAAAAAAAAAAATTAAAAGTAAAAAAATAAATTAATACCTTTTTCTCTCTCACACATACATACACAAACACCTTTTATGTGTTAAGCCAGATACAGTTAACATGAAAACCAGATGTTTTAAAATAATACCTCAAAATTCAGATCAAATAATATATATCCTAAATCTTATTTAAAAAGTCATATATAATCCACTAGTTTCACTATTTTTGGTGCTACTGAATAATGTATGGTTTGTATTTTTTGTTTTATGAAGTTTTAAAATTTGGTTTGAAATACTTGCTTTAGATTTACTGAAACTAGAATTAATGGGACTTTTTTGAAATTTTGCTTTTACACCTGGGGAGTGACGGTTCAGAGTCAGATGTGCTCACAGTTATGGATGCTACATCCACTGATCCTGGCTGAAGAGGTTCCAGCGACACTTGAATAGTAACTTTTGTTTCAGGAGGTAATCCTTCTAGTTGCTTAGGCTTCTTAAACATTTGATGACACTGGGTCTTGTGCTCCATTTTCTCCTTGAAAGTTAAAAACTGTAGCCGGCACTTGGAACACTGGTGTGCACTCTTTCCCCAGTGGCCCCTATAATGACACATGTATGGTGTTGCTGTTTTGAAAATTTTGAGACAAAAGGGACAAAGCAAATTCTTTGTGTTTTCATGGCACGTTCTAAAATGTGTTTCTACATCAGCAAAGACCGACGATCTATAATGGCAAACCTGGCACACATAGGGCATTTCGCCAGGCTTATGATGGTCCTTCATGTGTTGTAAGAGGACCTGATCTGTTTCAAATGACAATTCACAGATCTTACAGACAGCAGAGGGCTCCTGGGCAGTGTGGACATTTTCGATGTGACACTGTAGCTGGAAGGGAGTGGGAAACTGCCGGTGGCAGTGCTGGCAGGTGGTGTGGTTTTCCCAGCTGTCGTTCCTCTGCTTCTCAAATTCCAAATGATGCTTCACGTGATTCATAAACTTAACATTTTTTAGAACTTTCACACAGCTGAGGCATTTAAAGGTGGTGTGAGTCTTCTGTTCTGGCTGCCCATCTCCTTTATGCTGTCCATAGTAAAAGTCACTAAGTAACACAATGGGATTTTCTTTCTTGGGATCAAAGGTCTTGTTTTGACCTGTTAGACTCAAAATGTCTGTTTTTGCCAATTCATTTTCCCTATCAAGATTTGTATTTATAGGCTTGAAATGGATATTGTCCTTTGGAAAAGCTGCTGGAAAAGGTGCTCCATTCTGAACATGGCTTAATGAGGTATGAACATTGTTTGAGGGTGTACTTTGCTGAGTATTCATTGTATGAAAGGTATCTGAAGGGGACGAAGCTGAAGAATTTCCTTCCATAATTCCATCCCTGAGTTTAGCCCTTTTGGGATTTATGCTGTTTACTTCGAAAGTGGAAAGTCGCTTTGATACACGAGGACTTTCATTTATACCTCCTACTGAAAGTGCTGCACTTACTGGATTATGCAATGAACCTGTGAATGTAGTAATCAAAGGAGAAGGTAATTCTGAAGAGTTATTAGGCACAACTTGTGGTGAACTATTTCTATAATCAGGTTTAGACAAAGGCTCAATAATAATAGGACTATCTGTTGATCTCGATTCAAGTTGGGAAGCTGGCAGGACGGTTACTGCTTCTGATGTAAGGGTCTCATGACTTTTAGGCTGCAATTTGTGAGCAGTATCTTTTCTAAGGTGACCATACTTTTTTCTCCTTGACCAGGAACCCGGGGTGACTCTGTTCAAAATGTTTGAAACGACTGGTTTTGAATTTGAAGTCACCCCAACAAAGATTAGCTCAGCATCTTCATTTACATGTTCCACACCAACAAAGATGAGCTCAGCATCTTCGTCATCTACTTGTTTGGCTTCTTTTATGTTCTTCTGTGGTTCAGGCTCTTTCTCTTCCTCACATGATTGTTCCATTTTCTAATTTTTTTATTCTTGAATGGTGTGGCCACAAGTCCCAATGCTTCCTTTATATAAACTGCCACCTAAGTACAAACATACATCAGTAAGTACAGGAAAATGCATTACCTTATTTAATTCTCCTCCAAAACACTGTTTTTATAAACATCACTATTTTACCAACAAGGACACTGAGACTGAAAGAGGATAAATAACAGCTTAAAACCTATGATAAAAGATCAGGTTCCTATGAATCTAAAATCATAACTTTGCTGTACTGATTGTGCTCTATTCCATTTAAAAAAAAAACAAACCTACCAGCAGCTAATCACTAGGCAAAATTATATGGCAAAGGACACACATTTTTACGAGGGCATCACTGTGCAGTGCTTAGAAACATGGGCTTTGGAGTTGAAGAGTAAGCTGGAATCCTTAGTCTGCCACAAACCAGCTGCTTCCTCTTCAGCAAGTTTTTTACTTTTAAATGTATTTTGTGATCTTAAAGGCAAAAATTCTTATTTCTTAGACTTACAGTAATACCTGGTTTTTTAAAAGCACCACCTATTCAATGGCAGCTTGATTTGTAGTGGAATTGGAAGAAAATTACATTAAATGTACATATCTCAATTGATTCATATATAGTAAGCTCATAAACATTAATATAGGAAAGAGGTATTAAATTTATAGAGTTATGGTGCCCACACATAACCAACAAACAGCATAGCACAATGTCAAGTGCCAGGCAGATAATCTCATCCCAACTCATGGCCTTAATTATAATCCATTCACTAATGCCTCCTAAATTTTCCCCTCCAGGTCTGACTTACCCACTGAACTTAAAACGCAACAGTGCTTCCTCCTCAATCTCTTCTCCACATAGCAAGCAGATTGATTGTGTTAAACAAAGTCAGACTGTATCATTGTTCTGCTCAAAACCCTCCAATGGCTTTCTGATTGAGAGTAAAAGACCAAGTATTACCAATGCCTAGAAGACTACACTACCAACCCCACATACTGCTCCTGCAGTTATCTCACACTACTCTCCACTATCCACTTCACTGTCGCCACACTAACCTCCTTGCTATTTATTTTATTTATTTTAATTTTTTAAATTAAATTTTATTTTTTTGAGATGGAGTCCCGCTTTATCACCCAGGTATATATTTCAGCTCACTGCAACCTCCACCTTCCAGGTTCAAGTGATTCTCGTGCCTCATCCTCCTGAGTAGCTGGGACTACAGGCATGCACCACCACATCCAGCTAATTTTTGTATTTTCAGTAGAGATCGGGTTTCACCATGTTGACTAGACTGGTCTCAAATTCCTTATCTCAGGTGATCCATGTGCCTTGGCCTCCCAAAGTGCTAGGATTATAGGCGTGAGCAACTGCACCTGGCCCTCCCTGCTATTTCTTGAACATACTAAGCTCTTTTCCTTGCTCAAAGCCCTTGTTCCTTCCAATATGAATGATCATTTGGGTATCTGCATGGCTAGCTCCTCACTGCCCTTAGGGCTCTATTCCAAGTATCCCTCTCTGTGAGGTTCTCAAATATTCCAACCAACCTCTAACCCATATTCCTAATCTCTTTTCCCTTTTCTTTCATCCCCAAAGCCCTATCACCATTTAACATATTACAATCCTATTTATTTGATTATTTTCTATTGTCCATCCAGTGGAACTTAAACTCAAAAGGGCAGGTATTGTACCTTTTGTTGACTGTTGTATACCCAGCACAAAGAACAGTGTCTGGCACAGGACAGGTGCTCAACAAATACTGAAATTTGTTAAATGAATCAATAAATAGCGACTCTCCGTCATAAGATCCTTTATTTTTAAAGAAGATTATGCTCCATTAATTCCACATTTTCTATGAATTTACTCTGAGAACTTTATCCATTGGAAATTCCGTAGGCCAATAAAGGACTTAAAGCTGCTAGCTTTTTACAAATATTTGACCACAACCAATAGTTTAAAAAAAAAAAAAGTTATATGGAGCCCAATTACACAAGCACATACACATAAATAATAACTACCTTTACTACACAGGCTGCATTCTAAAATTTTCTATTTCATTTTTCTTGTCTTTTTCTTTTTTTTTTTTTTTGAGACGGAGTCTAGCTCTGTTGCCCAGGCTGGAGTACAGTGGCGCAATCTCAGCTCACTACAACCTCTGCCTCCCGGGTTCAAGCAAGTCTCCTGACTCAGCCTCCAGGGTAGCTGGGATTACAGGCACATGCCACCACACCCAGCTAATTTTTGTATTTTTTAGTAGAGACCAGGTTTCACTGTGTTGGCCAGGCTGGTCTTGAACTCCTGACCTTGTGATTCATCAGCCTCGGCCTCCCAAAGTGCTGGGATTACAAGCACGAGCCATGGATTACAAGCCTGAGCTGCGCCCAGCCTCATTTTTCTTAAATTAACCACTGACCCACAAAATCAAGTTAAGCCTCAACACTAGGTCACTACTAGTTGTTTCAAAAACTGGTCTAATGCTAGCAAAATGTAGGCACTAGAAACCAAGGTTCATAACTCACCAATTTCTAAAAACATATCAAGATTCACTGTATCCCAATGTGGACCCTTCAAATCAGCATAATCCAAAGCATAAAAATTAAACTGACATCTAATATATGCCATGCACATTGTTTTAATTTTAATTAGGATATCAGTATCTAATTTTGGAACATATAGACAATATTTATTCCTATAAATATGTGTATCACCTTGAAAGTGAATTTAAAAAGAATACAATATTAAGCATTGTCAACTATATACAAACTGATGTATCATGAATAGTGATTTACAGCTTAATTAGTAGATATATAATGCCAGAAAAAATATAAGGCAGATATGAATACACTGCTCTCTGGAGTCAACTAAAATTGGTTTAGTCTGTCTATATACAACTTCAATCGCCTAACTCCAGGATGATGCCACCTAGCCCAGTGGTTCCTAAGCATTACTGACATCTGGGACTAGATAATTCTTTGCTGGGGGCTGTCGAGAGCACTGTAGGATGTTTAGTAGCATCTGTGATCTCTACCCACTAGAAACCAGCAGTAGTCCCCCAGGGTGGCAACTAAAAATGGCTCCAGGAATTACCAAATGTCCTGTGGGAAAACTCCTGCCCAAATCCAATCTTCTTCTCAGGATCACTTCCACAGTTCCAGTAACTACCTCTAGGTAATTCTAAATATATTTTCTAACATCCTCTCTAAAGAAAATATCTGGCCGGGCACGGTGGCTCATGCCTGTAATCCCAGCACTTTGGGAGGCCAAGGCAGGTGGATCACAAGGTTAGGAGTTGGAGACCAGCCTGGCCAACATAGTGAAACCCTGTCTCTACTAAAAATACAAAAAATTAGCTGGGCGTGGTGGTGGACACCTGTAATCCCAGCTACTCAGGAGGCTGAGGCAGGAGAATCACTTGAACCCAGGAGGCAGAGGTTGCAGTAAGCCGAGATCACGTCACCGCACTCCAGCAGGGTGACAGTGCGAGACTGCATCTCAAAAAAAAAAAAGAAAATATTGTACTTCACAATAATTAATATTCTCCAGTATCCTAAAAAATCAGACTATAATCTGACAGCATGGCCATTAGATTTATCTGAAGATTAATTAGTTTATTATTGTTATTATTTTTTCTTTTTCAAGACGGAGTCTTGCTCTGTCACCCAGGCTGAAGTGCAGTGGCACGATCTCGGCTCACTGCAACCTCTGCTTCCCGAGTTCAAGTTATTCTCCTGCCTCAGCCTCCCAAGTAGCTGGGATTACAGGTGCGCCACCACGCCCAGCTAATTTTTGTATTTTTAGTAGAGACGGGGTTTCACCATGATGGCTGGGATGGTCTTCATCTCCTGACCTCATGATCTGCCTGCCTTGGCCTCCCAAAGTGCTGAGATTACAGGCGTAAGCCACCATGCCCGGCCAATCTGAAGATTAATTTTTAAAGCCCCCAAAAGTTTATGATTTACTAAAGTTATATGGAGGGTTTGTAGACAGAGTTAGTACTAAGATGCCTAATTCCTGAATTCTGGTTTTGTGCTCTTTCTGCTAAAACTGACTTAGTGCACACCTATTTCTGATAATATTGCTGTTAACTGCTTAGTCTTTAAGAATTAAAGTGTCTCATTGGATTCATTTTTTCACTCTCTATTTTTTAAACCTGTTCAAACCTCCTCTACCTCCCAGAAAATGTCAAAGTACCTTATAAGCCATTTTAAATAACTTTTAGAGCATCGCTCATTCTACCTTTCATGTCCATTCCTATTAATGGCCCTCAGCCCAGGCTGCAACTTCTAGGTTTAGGTCCACTGGTTACTTCATTTTTGTACACTTGTACTAGACCCTAAATTGTTCTGTCTCTTTTCTCTGTCCTTCAAATTATATAACACACCAACACAAGATGGATCTTAAAACACAACTGTAATTATATCACTCCTCTATTCCTAAGCATTAAATGATTCCTCCAATTCTAGAGAATATTTTACGTATACATAATTTGGGTTATGCTATGGGATGAACTGTGTTCCCCCCACCCCCAAATTTGTATACTGAAGCTATAACCCCCAATGTGATGGTATATAGAGATGGGGCCTTTGGGTGATAATCAGGTTAAGATGTTCATGAGGATAGGGCCCTCATGATGTGATTGGCGCCCTTATAAGAGGAGATACCACAGACATTGCTTCCTCTTTCTGTCATGTCAGAACACAGCAAGAAGGCTGTCATCCACCAGCCAGGAAGAGAGCCTTCACTAAGGAACCAAATTGTCCAGCATCTTGATCTTGAACTTCCCAGCCTAAAAATGTGAGAAATGAATTCCTGTTTTTAATAAACCATCAAACAAGCAAAGAAGAAAAACTTAAACTGGGTTCTAATAACACTGCTGGACTTCCTAACCAGTTGCTCTTGGTTAGATTTTTGGCTGTTGTCCATACTGATTAACCCTTCATCCAACCATCATTCAAGATGAAAAAGAGGAATAGAGCAAGGATCAGGAACAAAGCTAATAAGTTAATGAACAAGTTCATTAAGAACAAGGGTGGCATTAGGCCATGAGAGTTTTCTTCTCCTCTAGATGTCCAGAGACCCTTCTCTACAAATGTCCACCAATGGATGAATGAATGCTTATTTTCCAATTTGCCAGAATCTTGAGATACTGGGGTAGGGAGGTTAGACATGCAAAGACATATCAGATCTAACAGATTTGTCCTCAAAAGTCAATTCACACCCCTGTGATGGGAGAAGCCAATAGGAGGGCTTCAATTCCAAAGAAAGCTGAGAGATCAGTGGATGATAACCCACCTTCCAGATTATTTCTGTGCATTCAAACAATGGCCCTTCTAGTAGATCACTGTTACAGCCACACAAGTTTTTTTCAGGCATCAGTCCCACTTGAGTAACTTCTATGATTAGATTTTAGGCCACCAGGACTCCTATGGTACCTATCCCCACCATCTTCCCTTGCCTATCACTTTCTTCACCCCACTGCTTCTTTCTCAAACTTGTCCCCCACCCCCACAAATAACTCTACACATTTGCTGTCTTAGAATTCAATGCCCATTAAACAGAGATCCTTGCAGTAAATGGGAGTTTTATAGAATCCTTAAAACTACAGCAAACATTTGTATTCCATCCCAGGGCAAATAAATAAAATAAAATATAACTTTTTCATAAATATTTTTTAATAAATACTTTTTCAAAAGTAAGCTGAGGATGGTAGAGAAATGTAAAATAGGGTTGAAACTAGCCTGAGAGGCCAGGTGTGGTGGCTCACGCCTATAATCCCAGCACTTTTGGAGGCCAAGGTGGGTGGATCACTTAGGTCAGGAGTTCGAGACCAGTGTGGACAACATGGGGAAACCCCATCTCTAATAAAAATACAAAAAATTAACCAGGCATGGTGGCGCACACCTATAGTCTCAGCTACTCAGGAGGCTGAGGCACAAGCATCTCAGGAGAAGTTGCAGTGAGTTGAGATTGTGCCACTGCACTCCATCCTGGGTGACACAGTGAGACTCCATCTTTAAAAAAAAAGGCCAGGCGCAGTGGCTCACGCCTGTAATCCCAGCACTTTGGGAGGCCGAGGTGGGTGGATAACCTGAGGTCAGGAGTTCAAGACCAGCCTGGCCAACATGGTGAAACTCCATCTCTACTAAAAATACAAAAATTCGCCGGGCATGGTGGTGGGCTCCTGTAATCCCAGCTACTTGGTAAGAGAATCAATTGAACCTGGGAGGCAGAGGTTGCAGTGAGCCAAGACTGTGCACAAGACTGTGCCACTGCACTCCAGCCTGGGCAACAAGAGCAAGACTCCGTCTCAATTAAAAAAAAAAAATTTAAAAAAAAAAAATCTAGCCTGAGAGTCTAGGAGGGGAGTAACTATTAAACCAAGGTCGTTCCTTATCAAAAGACATGACAATTTCCACAGACTAGACTGAGAGAAAAATGAAGAATTTACAGATCCTTACTACTATTTCCACTCGTTACCTCTCTGACCTTTTAGTGCATGTCCAAATTTACCTTCTCCATGAGACTTATTCTGACTACACTACGTAAAATTACAATTCTCTTATACCTCCTCAACTTCTAAGCCTGCTCTATTATTTTTTTCCTAATTCTATAACATCATCTTCCATTTCACCAGAGAATTTGCATTTTTATTATACTTACTATCTTTCTTCCTCCACTGGACTGTTTGTTAGTTTCTTCTGTTGGAGTAGTTTGTTTTGTTTTTGTTGTTGTTACTGATTTCTCTCAAGTGCCTAAAGCAGTGCCTGGCACACAATAAGCACTCAAATATTCATTAATGGAAAAAGGTTATCTAGAAGTAGTCAGAAATCAATTCAAAAAGGTAGACTGAGGGAAAAAGTGGAAAATGTTCAAATGTGGGAAACAGCCAATTTTCTTCAAGTCTGGGAGCTCCTAAGGTGTACTGTTAGAGGAAATGTGACAGCCCCACAATCCTGGGGTTCAGAAGAAAAATATGTATGGCCAGATCTCATCATAAGGACCAATAGTTTGGGGAAGCCTTTCCTCAGAAGAGTATGTGTGTGGTTAAAAAGTTGTGTGTGGTTACAACAACGGTTTACTAGAGGCTGGGCACGGTGGCTCACGCCTGTAATCCCAGCACTTTGGGAGGCCGACACAGGCAGATCACAAGGTCAGGAGTTTGAGACCAGCCTGGCCAACATGGTGAAACCCCATCTCTACTAAAAATACAAAAATTAGCCAGGCATGGTGGCATGCACCTGTAATCCCAGCTCCTCAGGCAGGAAAACTGCTTGAACCCGGGAGGCAGAGATTGCAGTGGGCCGAGATTGCGCCACTGCACTCCAGCCTGGGTGACAGAGCAAGACTCCATCTCAAAAAAAACAAAGAAAAAACAATGATCTACTAGAAGGGCCATTGTTTGAATGCACAGAAATAATCTGGAAGGTGGGTTATCATCCACTGATCTCTCAGCTTTCTTTCGAATTGAAACCCTCCTATTGGCTTCTCCCATCATGGGAGGTGAGAATTGATTTTTGAAGACAAACCTGTTAGATCTGATATGTCTTTGCATGTCTAATCTCCCTACCCCAGTAGGAGTGGGATCTACTCTTTTTTTTTTTTTTTTTGAGATGGGAGTCTCGTTCTGTCACCCAGGCTGGAGTGCAGTGCCGTGATCTTGGCTCACTGCAACCTCCGCCTCCTGGGTTCAAGCAATTCTCCTGTATTGGCCTCCCAAGTAGCTGGGACTACAGGCCCATGCTACCACGCCCATCTAATTTTTGTATTTTCAGTAGCGACAGGGTTTGACCATATTGGTCAGGCTACTCTCAAACTCCTAACCTCAGGTGATACACCCACCTTAGCCTCCCAAAGTGCTGGAATTACAAGCGTGAGCCACTGTGCCCAGCCTGGGATCTACTCTTAAGCAACAGAGAAAATCAGTCATTTTTCCCCTTTTCCTTCCCTTCCTCCTATGAACAGAATCTCGGTCTCCATCTTTCAAAAAAAAAAAAAGGCCAGGTGCAGTGGCTCACGCCTGTAATCCCAGCACTTTGGGAGGCCGAGGTGGGCAGATAACCTGAGGTCAGGAGTTTGAGACCAGCCTGACCAACATGATGAAACTCCATCTCTACTAAAAACACAAAAATTCGCCGGGAATGGTGGTGGGCACCTGTAATCCCAGCTACTTGGTAGGCTGAGGCAAGAGAATCAATTGAACCCGGGAGGCGGAGGTTACAAAGAAGATCTGACAGGGTGGCAGTTCAAACTAAAAGTGGTCTGATAGTTCAGGGTCAAGTTTCTTCACTAAAGCTGAGTTTTTAAAGGGCTTGAAGAATGATTTAAAGAGGGGTTGTGGAGGACCACAAAAAAGACAACTAAAAAAAGGCATAACAAAGTCAATTTGTTCAATGCCCAGCAACAGGGTGAAGTTAAGGGGAATGGTGGAATAAGGACCTACAAATAACTGCTGCTTCATAAAAGCAAAGAGAACACTAGCAAAAACTACAAAAATCTTGTTTTTCAGATCCTGAAAATTAACAAAAGCTTGTAAAAATCAAAAGATTTTATTACAAAATGGTTTGGCAGTTCCTCAAAATGTTAAACATAGACTTATGATCCTACAAATCTACTTCTAAGTATACACTCAAAGAAATAAAGGTACTCAAGTACATGTATACATGTTTATAGCAACAATTCATAATAATCAAAAGGTGGAAACAACCTAAATGTCCATCAATGGATGAATAGATAAACAAATCATGGTATATACATACAATAGAATGTTTATTCAGCCATAAAAGAAACGATACACTGATACATGCTACAACAGGGTAAACCCTGAAAACATATCATGTGAAAGAAGTCAGGCACAAAAGCTCATATATTGTATGATTTCATTTACAGGAAATATCAGAAATAGATAAATCCATAGATATTTAACAAAGATTTGTGGTTGCCAGAAGATACGAAAGGGAAAATGGTGAGAAACTGCTTAATGGGTAAAGGGGTATTACTTTGGAATGATGGAAATGTATCAGAACTAGATAGAGGCAGCACACATACAGTATTACAAATGCACTAAATGTCACTAAATTGTTTATTTTAAAATGACTGATTTTATGTTATGTGACTTTCACCTCAATGAATTATTTTTTAAAAATAAAGAGGGTATATTACTACCAACCACACAGAAATAAAGAGAATTATAACGGAATACTATGAAAAATTATCTGTCAACAAATTAGATAACCTAGATGAAACAAATTCCTAGAAAGACACGAACTAATGAACTGACTCAAGAACAAACAGAAAATATGAATGGATCCAAAACAAGGGATAGAATTAGTAATCAAAAAACTTCCCCAAAGAAAAGCCCAAAATCAGATAGCTATGCTAGTAAATTCTTAACATTTTTAAAAGAATTAACACCAATCCTTCATTAACTCTTCCAAAAATTAGAAGTGGAGAGAAAACTTTGCACATCTTTCTATGAGGCCAGTTATTACTCTTATACCAAAATCCAACCAAGAAATCATATAAAAAAAGAAAACTACAGGCCAATATCCTTTTTTTTTTTTTTTTGAGATGGAGTCTCGCTCTGTCACCCAGGCTGGAGTGCAGTGGCGTGATCTTGGCTCACTGCAAGCTCCGCCTCCCAGGTTCACGCCATTCTCCTGCCTCAGCCTCCCGAGTAGCTGGGACTACAGGAGCCCACCATCACGCCCGGCTAATTTTTTTGTACTTTTTAGTGGAGACGGGGTTTCACTGTGTTAGCCAGGATGGTCTCGATCTCCTGACCTCGTGATCCGCTCGCCTCGGCCTCCCAAAGTGCTAGGATTACAGGCGTGAGCCACCGCGCCTGGCCAGTATCCCTTACAGAAGCAAAAATCCTCAACAAAATGTTAGCAAACAAAATCTAACAACATATATAACGATTACATACCATGACCAAGTGGGATTTATTTTAAAAATACAAGGATGGTTCATTCTATGAAAATCAACCAACATTAACTTCATTTTTATTTTTTTTTAATTTTAATTTTTTTTTTGAGTCGGAGTTTCATTCTTGTTGCCCAGGCTGGAGTGAAATGGCACGATCTTGGCTGACCACAACCTCCGCCTCCCGGGTTCAAGCAATTCTCCTGCCTCTGCCTCCCGAGTAGCTGGGATTACAGGCATGCGTCATTACGCCCAGCTAATTCGTTTGTATTTTTAGTAGAGACAGGGTTTCTCCATTTTGGTCAGGCTTGTCTCGAACTCCCGACTGCAGGTGATCCGCCTGCCTCAGCCTCCCAAAGTGCTGGGATTACAGGCATGAGCCACCTTGCCCAGCCTATACCATTTTAATAAAGGACAAAAACTACACCTGCCTGCAGAAAAAACACTTGACAAAAGCTAACATCCTTTTATGATTTGAAACAACAAAATGATTAGGAATAGAAGGAAACTTTCTCCACCAGACAAAGGCATCTGTATGAGACTCACAGCTATTATAGTATCATACTTAATGGTGAGACTGAAAGTACCCCTGCCCCTAAGATCAGGAACAAGACAGATGTCCACTTTAACCACTTCGACTCAACACTGTACTGGAGGTTCACAGCCAAGGTAATTAGGCAAGAAAAGGAAGCAAAAAGCATTCAGATTGGAAAGCAAGAAGTAAAACTATAATGGAGATGACAAATACAAATAACTCAATTTTTTAAAAGGGCAAAGAACTTGAATAGACATTTCTCCACAGATGATATACAAAAGACCAAGTAAATATATTCAGTGTCATTAATCATAAAACCAATGCACATTAAAACCACCATGAGATACCACCTCACACCTACTAGGATGACTACTATTAAAAAACAAACATTGTTGGAAAGAAATTAGAATCCTCATGCACGGTCACTGGATTGTAAAATGGTATAACTACTATGGAAAACAGTACAGAAATTCCTCATAAAATTAAAAACAGAACTACTATATGTTCTAGCAATCTTACTTCTGGGTATACATCTAAAAGAATTGAAAGCAGGGTCTCGAAGAGATATTGGCACACCCATATTCACAGAAGGACTATTAAAATAGCCAAGGGGTGGAAGCAACCCAAATGTCTACCCAAAAATGAATAAACAAAACATTATATATATATATATATATATACACAATAGAATATTATTCAACCTTAAAAAGGAAGAAAACCTGTAATGCTACATGTTTGAACCTTGAGGATATTATGCCAAATAAAATAAACCAGTCAAAAAAAGACAAATACTTTTGTATAATTCCACCTATATGAGGTAACTAAAATAGTCAAATTCATAGAAACAGAAAGTAGAGGCCGGAAGCAGTGGCTCACACCTGTAATCCCAGCACTTTGGGAGGCTGAGGTGGGCAGATCACCTGAGGTCAGGAGTTCTAGACCAGCCTGACCAACATGGCAAAACCCTGTCTCTACTAAAAATACAAAAATTAGCCGGATGTGGTGGCAGGCACCTGTAAACCCAGCTACTTGGGAGGCTGAGGCAGGAGAATTGCTTGAACCCAGGAGGCAAAGGATGCAGTGAGCTGAGATCACGCCACTGCACTCCAGCCTAGGCAACAAGAGAGAAACTCTGTTCCAAAAAAAAATTAGCTGGGCGTGGTGGTGGCACACACCTGTAGTCCCAGCTACTCCGGAAGCTGAGGCAGAAGAATCCCCTGAATCCGAGAGGCAGAAGTTGCAGTGAGTGGAGATCACACCACGGCACTCCAGCCTGGGCAACACACCAAGACTCCGTCTCAAAAAAAAAAAAAAAAACCAAAAAATCAAAAAACAGAAGGTAGAGTAATGGTTACCAAAGACTAGGGGCAGAGGAAAAGGGTGAGTCTGTTGTTTGATGGGCATTGTTTCAGTTCTGCAAGATGAAAAAGTTCTAGAGATCTGTTTCACATCAATGCAAATATACTTGAAACTATTGAACTATTAATTTAAAAATGGTTAAGGTGGTAAATTATATGCGTTTTTACCACAATAAAACAATTCATTTTAAAAACAGTCCCCAATTGGGCATGGTGGCTCACGTCTGTAATCCCAGCACTCTGGGAGGCCAAGGTGGGAGAATCACTTACAGTCAGGAGTTTGAGACCAGCCTGGCCAACATGGCGAAACCCTGTCTCTACTAAAAATACAAAAATTAGCCGGCATGGTGGCATGCGCCTGTAATCGCAGCTACTCGAAAGGCTGAGGCAGGAAGAATCACTTGAACCCAGGAGACAGAGGTTATAGTGAGCCGAGATCATGCCACTGCAGTCCAGCCTGGGCGACAGAGTGAGACTCTGTTAAAAAAATAAAATAAAATAAAAAACAAAAAATAAGCCAGACACAGTGGCTCACGCCTGTAATCCCAACACTTTGGAAGGCTGATATGGGAGGACTGCTTGAGCCCAAGAGTTGAAGATCAGTCCAAGCAATGTAGTGAGACCCCTTCTCTACAAAAAATTTAAAAACACAGGCACAGAGTGGCTCATACCTGCAATCCCAGTATTTTGGGAGGCTGAGGGAAGAGGACTTAGCTCAGGAATTCCAGACCAGCTGGTACAACACAGTGAGACCCTACCTCTACAAAAAATTAAAAAATTAACCGGATGTGGTAGAGTATGCCTGTGATTACATCACTGCACTACAACCTTGGTACCAGAGCAAGACTGTCTCAAGAAAAAAAAAAAATTTAAATTTAGCTGGGCATGGTGGCACACGCCTGTAGTCCCGGCTACTCAGGGGTGGAATGAGGCAGGGTGGCAGCTGAGATGGGAGGATCACTGGAGCCTGGGAGGTCGACGTTGCAGTGGGCCATAATTGTGTCACTGTACTGCAGCCCGGGCAACAGAGCGAGACCCTGTCTCAAAAACAAACAATAAAAAAATGGGCAAAGGATCTGAACGCTTCTCCAAAGAAGATACACAAATGGCCAAGAAGCACATGAAATGCTGCTCAACATAATTAGTCATTAAGGAAATGCAAATGAAAATCACAATGAGCTATTACTTCACATCCACTAGGTTAGTTATAACCAAAAACAATCTCAAGTGTTGCAGAGGATGTGCAGCTATCTGAACCCTCATATACTGCTGGTGGTAATATAAACTTGTACTTTGGAAAAGTTTGGCAATTGCTCAAAATTTAAATATAGAGTTACCATATGACCCAACAATATCACTCCTAGGTATATACCCAAGAGAACTGAAAATATAACACATATATAAGCTAGCTGGAATATAGCCATAATGCTGCTACAAAGTGCAAACAACCAAATGTAAATTAATTGATGAATGAATAAACGAACCGTGGTATATCCATACAATGAAATACTATTCAGCCATAAAAAATTGAAGTACAAACAGGCATACAATACAGTGTACCCTAAAAATACACTAAGTGAATAACACCAGACACAAAAGGCCACATATTTTATTATTTTACTTATACAAAATGTCCAGAATAAGGCAAATTCATAGACAGAAATAAAGTAGCAGCTGCCATGGGCTTGATGAAGAGGAATGAAAGGAATATAGCAGGTTTGAAAAATGGCCCCCAAAATATCAGATCCTAATCCCTTAAACCTGTAAATGATACCTTATTTGGAAAAAGGATCTTTGCAGATGGGAAAATTATCCTGGACTATACAGGTGGGCCCTAAATGCCATCACAAATGTCCTTGTAAGAGAAGCAGAGGGAGATTTCACACATACGCTAGGAAAAGGTGATGTGAAGACATAAGCAAAGATTAGAGTGACATGGTCACAAGCCAAGGAACGTCACATCCACAAACTAGAAGATGCAAAGAATGGATTCTCCGCTAGAGTTTCCCAGGGGAGGACAGTCCTGCCAACATCTTGATTTAGGTCTTGTGAAACTTATTTTAGACTTCTGACCTCCCGAACTAAGGGAGAATAAATTTTTGTTGTTGTATGCCACCAAGTTTGTGATAATTTGTTATAGCAGCCATGGAAAAGTAATATAGGGAGTGACTGCTAATGGATACAAGGTTTCTTTAGGGTTGATGAAAATGTCTTGGAATTGGATATTGTTGATGGTTGTACAATTTTGTAAGTATATAATACTAAAAACCATTCAATTTCACACTCCAAAGGATGAATTTTATGGCATATGAATTATATTTCAAAGAAAAAAAATGCCTAGCAACAGGCTGGTATAACCCTCCATCTCCCAACAACCGCTGGTAAATTTTCAAAGCACCATTAAGCAGACTCAATTCGTAACAAGGATAATGGAACAATGCAAGTTAATCTAGCTAACAAAAAGAATTAAGCTAGTATCAGGTGGTCAATTTATAAATTGTAGTGGGAGTCATACACTCCCAAGGATGCAACAGTTATATCTCCTTGCAGAGTGAACTTTTCTCCGATACCAAGGACTTGGAAGACCAAATAAATTATACGTAGGATTACCAAATATGCTGGTATGACCAAGACAGTTGCAGTTTAAACTTCTATCTCTGTGTAATTATGGATAGTGCCACTCTTCAATCTTTAATATAAGTCCTTCAGTTTAGATGATAAATTACATAGTCAACCTAGTTATAAGGAATCTAGAGGTTGTGAAAAGCTGTGAGAGCATATTCTATGCAGACCACATAGGTCCTATCATGACTCCCTATGTAACCTGGGTCTCTGCGAATGGGAAGCTCCCAGGGAAAAAAACCCAGTTAAGACTTCTGCAGAGCATTCACATTTTGTTTCAAACTTATACAACACTAATGCTTAAGCTCAACTCTCAGAATTGTATTATTCAGTATTATCCAAACGACTGATTAATTTATACACTGAAGGGAAAAAACAAGGAATGGACCTATACACACTTGTAGTTTACAAGTATAAGCTAACAAAGAATAAGATTAAAATAACTTGCGCCAGGCCAGGCGTAGTGGCTCACGCCTGTAATCCCAGCACTTTTGGGAGGCCGAGGCAGGTGGCTCACGAGGCCAGGAGTTTGAGACCAGCCTGACCAACATGGTGAAACCCCATCTCTACTAAAAATACAAAAACTTAGCTGAGAGTGGTGGCACACGCCTGTAATCCCAGCTACTCAGGAGGCTGAGGCAGGAGAATCGCTTGAACCTGGGAGGCGGAGGTTGCAGTGAGCTGAGATTGTGCCACTGCACTCCAGCCTGGGCAACACAGCAAGACTCTATCTGGGAAAAAAAAAAAAAAAAAGCTTGTGCCCACATTAACTAAGTGTTAAAAGCCAAAAGGTGAAAGTCACTATTCTCTTTTCACATATCAAATTGACCCTAAGGTAATATTGCTGCATTAGAACTGAGCTGGTGGGAGGGATGTTAAGAAATTAGGGAGAAACTGTTAATCTACAGAAAGACCATCATATAAGGTTGTGTGTGTAGCCAAACATACACATTTGATGTTCTGATGTTTGCTATTTTAGTGGAACCATAGCTATAAAATGTATTCAATCAGTAGAATTAAAACATATCCCAGTCCACAAAAAGCTAAAAGAGAAATTATACAGGAATGATCAAGAATCTGCACAGTTCTGATAATCTCATGACTAGAGAGAAAAGGAGAAGGGGAAGCATCAAGGTGGTATTTGAGAGGAATTTGAGAAGACCATTCCTTCAATAAAAGTTTGGTAGGCCAACAAGGTGCCATGTATTGGTCTGGGGATATAGCAGTGATCCAATGTCCTTCACTTCAGGGAGCTGACATTCCAGAAGAGGTAGTCAAAAAATAATGTTTTTTAACAAAAGTAAGATGGTTATATAAACACTAGGGAGAAAAATAAAGTAGGAAATGGAGGCAGGTTGATATTCATATAACATGAATATGGCTATCTGGGGAAGAATACTCCAACAAAGGGAACAGCAAACACAAAGGCTCTGAGACTGGAGCACTTAACACATGCAAGGACTGATCAATAGGCTAACATACGTGGACCAATGAAAAGGGTGACAAGTTAGAAATGAGATAAAAAATGAGCTGTTTGTGGCAAAGGAAAGCCAAGATCATGTAGGCCATTCTAAATTCTTCAGCTTTGGCCGGGTGTGGTGGCTCACATCTGTAATACCAACACTCTGGGAGGCCGAGGCGGGCAGATCACCTGAGGTCAGAAGTTCGAGACCAGCCTGGCCAACATGGTGAAACCCCGTCTCTACTAAAAATACGAAACTTAGCCAGGTGTGCTGGCGCTTGCCTGTAGTCCCAGCTACTCGGGAGGCTGAGATAGGAGAATTGCTTGAACCCAGAAGACAGAGGCTGCAGTGTGCTGAGATCGTGCCACTGCACTCCAGCCTGGGTGACAGAGCAAGACTCTGTCTCAAAAAAATAAATAAAAATAAAAATAAAATAATAATAATACAAAAATTAGCTGGGTGTGGTGGCAGGCACCTGTAATCCCAGCTACTTGGGAGGCTGAGGAGGAGAATCGCTTGAACCCAGGAAGTAGAGGTTGCAGCTGATTAGAGGTCATGGAGATGAGAAGGAGCTGGTAAAGGAAATTAAAAAAAAAAAACAATTATTCACAGCCATTCAGGTGGGAGGGGAATCCAGAAAGAGAAGCATCCCAGAATCCAATGAGGAGGAGAAAAGGAACAACTATAATATATGCTGCCAATAGATCAAATAAAATCAAGAAAATCAACTAAAACTGACTAATGGATTAAGCAAAGTGGAATTCATTGGTGACCTCGACAGCAGTGGGTTTAAGGAAGAACGAGAACAGGAAATAGCAAATATGGACAACTCTGGAGAAATTTTCCCGTAAGGACAAGCAAATACAAACTAAAACAAGCAGATGGGAGATGTGGCATCAAAAATGAGATCTTTAAGGTGAGGTGACGGTACAGTCAGTATGTTTGCTATATTAATGATCTGGAGAGATAGAAAACTTAACCCTAGACAAAAAGTCTTGCTAGAATAATATCCTTAAATAAACAAATGCACATGTAGAGGTTCTGGCCTTAGCAAGAAGTCAAATTATTCACCCAGAGTAACAGGACAATGCTTTGAGATCCTATGGAAAAGGGTTAAATGGTGGATAAATGGCTGCAGTGGCCATCCTGCAAGATGGCCCTAAATGAATCCCACTTCCTAGAATTCACATAGTTGTAGCCCTCTCCCACTAACAGGGTTGGCCTGTGGGATCAAGCACATACAGCAGGAAGTGATGGTATGTCACTTCAGAAATTAGGTCATAAAGACTCTACCCTTCATCTTGGTTACAAGGTCTCTTGAATCATTTGCTCTGAAGTAAGCCAGCTGCTGTGACATGAACAGCCCCATGGAGAGGCCCACAGAGCGAGGAACTGAGGCCTCTTGCCAACAGCCCAGTGAGTGAGCTTAGAGACAGATGATCCAACCCAAGTCAATTCCGCAGAGACTGACAATCCAGCCAAAGGTTTGACTGAAACCTCATGAGAGACCTTGAGCCAGAACCAGCCGGCTAAGCCACTCTTGGATTCCAGACCTTCAAAAACTATGAAGTAATAAATTTTTTTTTTTATTTTAAACTACTAAGTTTTGAGACAATTTGTTACACGGCAATAGATAATTAATACAATGGGTCTCACTGAGCTGTAATCACAAATTGCTGGGCACAGAATTCACTATAATCTCACCTACTGGCATGCAATGACTTCAGATGACCTCCCCTGTCCTGCTGCATGCAATTACCTCATGAAATACAGTCGCTGAGAAAGAGGGTAGGATAAAAGGAGTCAGCTTTATATAACTTAACATCCATGATGCTCTTATTATTTTTTTTTTCAAGAGATCTGGTAAAAGAATGCCACTACCACCCTCTCCTTTCTCAAGAAAGCAATTTAGAGGGTTCCGAACGATCTACATCAACAATTGGCCTGAACTAATCAAACGCATCATTTAGATTCCCTCAGTAAAATATTAAATACTAAACAGCTATGTTTCAGCACAGGAAAGGGCAAGAGAGCGAAACTGAAGGAAAAAAGATACAACTTTGGTCCTTATCAGGGAGACTTCTCCTTTCTTACCTCAGGTTTATTACAACGCAACTTTTAAGAACTTGAGCTATTCCAGGCAGAAGGTCACATCCTTGAGGTAACCAGAGAGAAGCATTAGTTACTTACATGTCACAAGAATATTTTCGATCCCACTGCCTACCTGACATTGCCATTTAGGTGTTTATCAATCATCTCACACTTAACAGGAAAAGTGAACTGAACTCCTTTCCCCCAGATCTGTTCCTCCAATCTACCCTACCTTAGCAAAGGAAAACATCCCACCACCCAACTGCCCAAATCAAAAGCCTCCAAATCACCCCAGGTCCTGGCTCTCACGGGAGGGACTCCATTAGGGTCCCAGGGGCTGCATTAAGAGTCCCGACAGCGACGCAGTAAGTAAGACAAGACGCTGAAGTAGGGGAGAGAGACCGATACATTCAAATGCCTTAAGGGGTCTGGGCCTACAGGTCTCCAGAACCGGGGAGGGCCTGGGGTTACAAAGCAGTTTTCACATTTTTAAATACATTGAGCGCCAAAAGAGACCCCGCGGGGGCGATGGGGGAGGGGAGCGCACTGGGAGCCAGGAAAGGCCCCTCCTCCAGGAGGCCCGGGCCCAGCCCGGGGGTGGGGGCGTCTGCGTGAGGGAGTGGAGGCTGATGTGAAAGTGGCGCCCGCTGAGATTAGGGAAGGGGGTGTGCGTGAGGGGATCGTGGGACCTGCTTCTGCCCTGCACTCCCCACAGAAAGCGGCTGCATTGCAAAGGCCGCTCCGGCAGCGCACAGCTAAAGCGCGGTGTCGCGACCCGCAGGGCTGCGGCTCGCCATGAAATCCCTCAAATCTCCCCTCGGGGAACGCTGAAGCCGCGCCACGCCCCCGTCCTTACCGGTCCGGATCAGCTGCTGTCCCCGAGCTGCCGGCCACGCACCGGCCCCGGAGGCGCTCCCGGGGCAAAGCCGGCGGCGACTACGCCTCCTCAGGCCCCCGGCGCCGCCGACGCGCACGCCTCCACACGCGCGCGTCCAGTGGAGACCTGCGATTGGCTGCCAGGTGCCGGCGCGAGATCGGCGCGGCTCCGAGCTAGGCGCATGCGCGCGCTCTGACGCCCCTGGTGGCGACTGCTGGATGCGGGGTCAGATTCAGAAGGAGGAGGGCAGCAGCAATGCCCCTGAGGCCTTGGAAGGATCTTGGGTTCCGGATCAGGGTTCCAGGCAGTCGGGGTTCCAGAGCTGAGGGGGCATCCAAGCAGTCAGGGTTCCAGAGCTGAGGGGCATCCAGGCAGCCAGGGTTCCAGAGCTGTCGCAGCCAGGGCTCGGGGTAGGGGGTAGGCTTCCAGTCCATCAGGGGATGGTTTGCCCACCAGAAGGCCAGCTGTTATAATTCTCAGGTGTGGTCCCTTTGTTGACTGTCCATGCTTAAGGGATTGTGACAAAACAACTGAACCTAACATCTGTCCTCTTCTAGTTACATCTGGGGCCAGTTGAATCCAGCCTGCCACCTGTTTTTGTACAGCTGGCGGCAAGCTAAGAACCGATTTCACATTTTTTTTAATGGCTAAAAAAAAGGAGAATAATATTTTGTGGCATGTAAAAATTACATGAAATTCAAAATTCAGTGTCCATAAATACAGTTTTATTGGAACAACAAACATGCCCATTCCTTTAGGTATTATTTATGCCTGTTTTCCTGCTTCAACAGCAAAGTTGATTAATTGCCAGAGACCATGTATGAAAAGCTTAAAATATTTACTATCTGGCCCTTTACAGAAAGTTTGCCCACTCAATTTACTTGCAGCTTTGATTTTTTTTTTAATTGACCAATTCTGCTAAGTCTATTTTAGCCATCTTTTTGTGGGGCGGGTAAATCGCTTTTGATTTCATTAATCTATAATGTTATTTTCTTATCTATTTTATCTATTTCTTCCATTCTGTTATTTCCTTCCTTCCTGACTTCATAGGCTTGCTCTGTTACTTCTCATTACAACTTTTGGAGAAAAATGCCTACCTTGTTTGCTTGTAAACTTTTTTATTTCTCTTGTATTTAATGCGATAAATTTACCTTTAAGTACCAGTTTAACTGTGTCCCACCAGTCTGCTTGGTAATATGTTCATTATCCTTCAATTAGTTATGTCCTAATTTTCCTAGTTGTTAGAAATGCTTGTTCCCTGGTGCCACAAAGAAATAACACTTGAACATAAATTTAATTTTCTCAGCAAGGCCATTTTTACTTTCTGCAGAAAGGGTACACTCGCCAGCAGTTTTGCCACGAGAGTACCCCAAACAAAGGATACAGGGTTATTTATAACCTGATGCATCCACCCTACTGCCGTGTCCGGTTTCCATTGGTTGAAAGAGGACCTCACATTCTGTGTTTGTCCCGATTGGCTAACAACTTAGAACTTTCTAAAAGAGGCAAAGTCAGAGGAGAACAAAGGAAGGCGGATGTAACTTGTGGAATGCTGAGAAAGGTAAAAACGCCTCCAAATAGGAAGAGGAACAGGCTATGACCTAATGCTTGCTTGGACCGGTATAAGCATGCCAGGGCAAATATTTAGGCTAAATTGTGGGAGCTAAGAACACAAAGTATATTAATTTCTTTATTACGGCTAGCAGATATCTAAGAATGTTAGCACAGGTCTTTGAGTAAATTTTACTTCTAAGAGAAGTTACTATTTATTCCTAATTAGACAGGGAGGAAAGTCTTTGAAGAGGAACCTCTACTTTACTTTTTACATAGTGATTCTTTCTAACACAAGGGTTATATAGTATATGTTATTTATTTTTGAAATCTATGAGATTTTTTAAGACTTTTTAATTGTATTATAATCAAATCACATGGCCTAAATATTACTCACCCTTGAATTTGAAGATTTCTGTTCAGTGAAGTGTACCATAGTCAAAATGAAGAGATCATAGATGTCAAGAAGATATTTGCAGTATCTAAAATGTATATATGAGGCTGATATGTAAAGAAGATATTTGCAGTATCTAAAATGTACATATGAGGCTGATATGTAAAGAAGATATTTGCAATATCTAAAATGTATATAAGAGGCCAGGTGCGGTGGCTCACACCTGTAATCCCAGCATTTTCGGAGACCAAGGCAGGCAGATCACTTGAGGTCAGGAGTTCAAGACCAGCCTGGCCAACATGGTGAAACCCCGTCTCTACAAAAAATACAAAAATTAGCTGGGTGTGGTGGCACACGCCTGTAGTCCCAGCTACTCGGGAGGCTGAGGCATGAGAACTGTTTGAACCTGGGAGGCAGAGGTTGCAGTGAGCTGAGATTGCACCACTGCACTCCAGCCTGGGCAACAGAGCGAGACTCCGTCTCAAAAAATAATAAAATGAAAAATAAATATGTGTGAAATGATCTTCTTTTGGCTTCATGATAATTCCAATGTCCATCAGTAAATTAGTGTCAACTAAGCTCCAGGCTTTATTCAAATGTCACTAGTTTTTCCCATCATCCTTTTTGTTCCAGATTCCCATCCAGGATACTGAATTGTACTTAGTCACTTTGTGTTCTTAGCCTTCTGTGGTCTGTGACAGTTTCTTAAACTTTTCTTGCTTTTCATGACCTTGACAATTTTAAGAAGTAAAGGTCAGGTATTTTTCCGAGTGTCTCTCAATTTAGGTTTGATGTTTTTCTCATGGTTACAGTGGGGTTATGGTTTTTAGAAGACTATCACGGACATGATGTGTCTTTCTCATAATTTCTCATCAGCGATCCATGCTATCAATAAGACTTTCTACTGGCTTCTCTGCTGTAAATTACTTTTTCCCCCCCTTTCATACCCTATTCTAAATCTTGTCTACATGCAGGAAGGCTGTGAGGTCTCACTGAAGGAAAATTATCTACACAAATTACTTTGCAACTCTTCTTTAAGGAAGATTTGTCTCTTCTTCCTTTAGTTTTAAATTAATCAAAAATAGCTTTTTAGTTTTAAATTAATCAGAAATAAAATAAAAAATTTAGTACCTCAGTCACACTTGCCACATTTCAACAGATCAATAGTCACCTGTAGCATATTGGACAGAGCAGAAGTAGAGCATTTTCATCATTGCAGAAAGATCTACGGACAGCACTGACTTAGATCATTAGTCAACCTTTCTTCTTCCCAAATATATGCATTTAGAAATATAAATTCCCAAGAACTGCTTTAGTTCCATCCCATAAATTTTGTGGTTGTTTTCAATATTTTTCAGTTCAACATTTTCCTTTTTTCACTGCGATTTCTTAGAGGAGCTATGGGTTATTTAGAATGAGGACCAGGACTGGGGTGAGATAAGCAAGGAGGCTGGGGCACATTAAGGAGAGACCCACTCCCAGCTTCAGGGATGGCACGTTGTCACCTTAGGTTCCCTGCTTGCCTCACCCTAGTCCCAGCCCTGTTTAGAGCTGTATTGCCTAATTTAGGAACTTTGGGGGTTTTTTCAGTGATCTTTCTGTTACTGATTTGTAAGTCGATTCCCCTGTACTCAGTGGGTAACTACAAAGAGCCCCACAGCTAACATCACAATTAAAGTAAACTATTGTACCTGAGTTTGAGACCAAGCAAAGGACACCCATGACAGCCACTTCAATTAGCAAAGCATTTGGAATAGCCAAGGAAATTCTGAACACCAAAATTGGAGAAATGAAACTACCACATGGAGGATTATGCAAAGCTACAATAATTAAGATACTGCAGCATTAGCACAAGGATAGAGAACAGGACAAATGAAATGAAATAGATTCCAGAAACACATATATACAATCATACCTGATTCACACAGTTTCCACGGCAATACAGTAGGGAAGGAGTGGTTTTTTTAGTAAGTGGTGCTGATTGATTTTGGGTATGTATATGAAAAAATTAGTCTTTGTGCCTTATCACACCATTAACAAAAAATATCTTTATGTCCTTTGTAGACAATTTCTTAAATAAGACTCATGAAAGATAAACCATAAAACCACCATTGAGATCCAAATATGGGACATTTCCAGTGCCCCAGCACCCTTCCCAGTCAACAGCCCAGTTTTTAAAAAGGTAGGAGGGGGCAAAACTTGAATAGACATTTAATTAAAAAAAACTCACGTGGCTGATAACTATATAATCTCAAGGTCCATTACTCATAAGGGAAATGCAAATTAAAGCCACAATAAGGTACCACTACAATTTCAAGAGAAGGGCACTTACTAAAAGGACTGACAGTACCAAGTGCTGGATCAGTAGCAATGGAATTCGCAGTATCGGTGGTGGGAATGTAAATCGTTTCAATCACTTTGGAAATGTATTTGGCAGTATCTACACTAGACAGCTAAACACATGCAGTTCCAGCACTTCTCATAGCTATATATACCCACGAGAAATGATTACATGCTTACCAAAAGACACGCACAAGCTCATAGCAGCTTTATTCAAAATTGCCAAAGAATCAGCCTCAAAGTCCATCAACAGTGAAATAAATTTATACAAAACTGCCACAGTCACTCAACAAAATTCTATCCAGCAATGAAAAAGAATGTGCTACTGCTACACACAGCAAAAATGCATCTCACTTATTTTTTATTTTACTTTATTTTGAGACAGAGTCATGCTCTGTCACCCAGGCTGGAGGGCAGTGGCGTGATCTCAGCTCAGTGCAAACTCCCCCTCCCAGGTTCAAGCGATTCTCCTGCCTCAGCCTCCCGAGTAGCTGGGACTACAGGCGCCCACCACCACGCTTGGCTAATTTTTCTATCTTATGTAGAGAAGGGGTTTCACTATGTTGGCCAGCCTGGTCTCAAACTCCTGACCCCAAGTGATCCACCCGCCTCAGCCTGCCAAAGTGCTGGGATTACAGGCATGAGCCATCACGCCCAGCCATCTCACTTATTTTAAAAAGCCAAAGACAAGAATCTTTGTGTGATTCCATTTATTTAAAGTTCATAAACAAGAAAAACCTCTGAGGTCAGAATAAGGGATGCCCTGTTGGGAGCATTTGACTAGGGAAGGGCTCAAAGACTTTGGAGCTACTTCTTGACAATAGGGAGCTGATGAGATGTCACTGTAAAAAAAAAACCTTACAGTTGATGACATTGCTTGCTAGCATCTACAGCCACAATGCACATATGGCCTAGCCTCACTTCTGCCTTTTGGAACTCCTGGAAGTGAGTCGAACGTATTTTCAGCTAGAATCCTTGCTGCAAGGGAGTCTGGAATCTCTAGTGTTCATAGCCGTCTTCTTTTTAGTTTTTACAGAAGGCTGAGGGTCAGTGTTGCTAACAATAACGGAAGCCATTCTACTTGATCCTGGCTGAACTGAAGTTTGAATAATAACTTTGGTTTCACGAGGCAACCCTTGCAGTTGCTCCAGCTTTTTAAATGTTTGATGGTCCTTGGTTTTGTGCTCTATTTCCTCCTTCAACGTCAAAAACTGTAGCCGGCACTTGGAACACTGAAGGACCCTCCTTCTGCTGTGCCTCCAACAATGATTCATGTATGGTATTGCAGTTTTGAAAAGTTTGAGACAAAACAGACAAAGCAAATTCTTTGTGTTTTCATGGCACGTTCTAAAATGTGTTTCTACATCAGCAAAGACCGACGATCTGTAATGGCAAACCTGGCACACATAGGGCATTTCGCCAGGCTTATGATGGTCCTTCATGTGTTGTAAGAGGACCTGATCTGTTTCAAATGACAATTCACAGATCTTACAGACAGCAGAGGGCCCCATGGCGATGTGTACACTATCAATGTGACACTGTAGCTGGAAGGGAGTGGGAAACTGCCGGTGGCAGTGCTGGCAGGTGGTGTGGTCTTCCCAGCTGTCGTTCCTCTGCTTCTCAAATTCCAAATGATGCTTCATGTGATTCATAAACTTAATATTTTTTAGAACTTTCACACAGCTGAGGCATTTAAAGGTGGTGTGAGTCTTCTGTTCTGGCTGCCCATCTCCTTTATGCTGTCCATAGTAAAAGTCGCTAAGTAACACGATGGGATTTTCTTTCTTGAGATCAAAGGTCTTGTTTTGACTTGCTAGACTTGAAATGTCTGTTATTGCCAGGCCAGATTCATTTGCTCTCTCTGGATTTGTAAGATTGAAATGTGCCTTTCCATTAGCATCAGCCCAAGGAAATGTTACTCCATTCTGTACATGGTTTGATGAGTTGCAGACCCCCTGTGAGGGTGTATTTGTGCTTATTATAGAAGAGATATCTGAAGGGACCACAGCTAAAGAAGGTACTCCTGGGATTCCATCCCTGAGTTTAACCCTTTTGGAATCTCTGCTGTTTATATCTGAAGTGGAAAGTCGCTTTGAATCAGGAGAACTCTCATTTCTGCCTCTTCCAGAGACCATAGCTCCAACTAGATGCTGAGTCCCTGGTGGGAGCGAATCTGAAGAATTGGGAGAAACAACTAGTGGTGAGCTCATTTTATAACCAGGTTCAGATGAAGACTTCATAGTGACAGGACTATCTGTTGATTTCCCCTCAGACGGAGAAACTGGCATGATGGCTTCTGCCACAGAGGTCACATGATTTGCAGGCTGCGACACGTGAGCAGGATCTTGACGGAAGTGGCCTTTCTTTCTTCTTGAATTTGAGCCTGGGGTGACTCTGTTCAAAATGTTTGAAACGACTGGTTTTGAATTTGAAATCATCCCGACAAAGAGAATTTCAGCATCTCTATGTACATGCTCCACCCCAACAAAGATCAGATCTGGATCTTCATCATCCTCCTCCCTTTGTTTGGATTCTCTCAAATTCTTCTTTGGTGATTCCACTTTCTTACACAAAAAGATATCTCCCATTTTCAATTTACTTTTTGCTTGAAGCCACTGGTCCCTTCAACTTCCAGAGCTGTCGTTTTACAAATTGCCACCTAAGTGAAACCATGTGACAATAGTCAATATTTATTTCGAAAGACAAAATCATTACTTTATTGTATCCTCCCTTAAAACACTGAGATAACTATCAACATCACTATTTTACACGTCAGAAATAAGGCTTGAAACATTTTAAATGGCATAATAATTTCAAATTTACCTCTCTCTTCTCCCCTGGTCTTCTGCAGTTGTGAGGCAAAGGAAGCAAGATTTCAGGAGGTGCAGATGGAACATCTCAAGAGTGCTTGCCTCTAAATTTTGCACTCTAGATGCCTCACTCACCTCCTCCTCATCCCACAGGTACTCTCTCAGATGTCTAAGGTTTCTAACCAACTTGAACAAAACTTCTCTCAAAAACATTCTGCTCCTAGCCCAGGCAATATAGCAAGACCCCATCTCTACAAAAAAAATTAAAAATTAAAAAAAATTAGCTTGGCATGGTGGTACACACCTGTGGTCCCAGCTACTTGGGAGGCTGAGTCAAGAGGAACACTTGAGCCCAGGACTTCAAAGCTATGTTCATGCCACTGCACTCCAGCCTGGGCAACCAAATGAGACCCCATCACACACACACACACACACAAATCACAACACACACACACACACACACCCTTTGCTGTTCCTGTAATGTTCCTTTTCTCAGTAAACTCAGTTGCTCAGTCTACAAACTTCAGAGTCATCCTTTGCCAAACTTTCTCTCATACACTACAGCCAATCAAATAGCAAACCCAGTCTGCTCTATCTTTTAAAGATATCCAGAATCTGACTACTCTCTTCCACATCCACTGCCACCTCCCTGATGGAAGGTACCATGTTCTCTCCCTGGATCACTGCAGAAGTTGCCAGTCTTAAAAGTTTTGTCAGATCTCCCCATGGTGGCCCCAATGCCCCTGTTAAAATATACAGGGGAGCAAGTATATTTTGCTCTTAAGTCTTCAATGACTTTCCATTTCATTCATAGGAAATACCAGCAAACTTTAAATTTCCGCATAGAACCTTAGGTCATCATCGCCCTTGCTAACTCCTCTATTACTCTGATGCAGCTATCCTGAGCTCCATGAGTCTGGAACACACCAGGCCTTTTTCTTTTTCAGAACTTTTGTTGTTCCTGGACGTTGCATGCCTCTTTCCCCAGATTAACCCCATCTGGGCTCCTGGTCTGCCTCAGGCCCATGGTTCCTCCTCAGCAAGGCTTCCCTGACCACAATATCAAAAATCACAACCTCCTTAACTCATATGTTCAAACCCTCAATGCTATTTTTCAACTTAAATGCTATCACTGCCTACCACACAATATGTAAAATATATCTTGCAAGCCCAGGAGTTTGAGATTACAGTGAGCTATAATCATGTCACTGCATCCAGCCTGGGTGACAGTGGAAAGAAGACTCTGTGTCTTAACAACAAAAAATGGGACAGGTGCAGTGGCTCATACCTGTAATCCCATCACTTTCTAAGGCCAGGGCGGGAGGACTGCTTGAGGTCAGGAGCTCGAGACCAGCCTGGGCAACATAGCAAGACCCATCTGTACAAAAAATTTAAAAATATAACTGGTTTCTTTTCTGTGTTTACCCACTAAACTGTATACCACATGAGGGCAGGGAGTTGTTTCGTTTACTCCTCAGCTTATAGAGCAATGTCTGTCATACTGTACATGCTAAATCTTTGTTAAATAAATAGTAGCTGTTATTAATATGATCATTTAGGTGTACCAGAGGCTCTAATCCATTATTCCAGATTCTCTAAGCATTTAATGAAATCCAAATCCAAATGATTTAATACTGTTGTACAAGGGAGAAGGTAAACCTGTGTGTATGTGTGTGTAAACTGAAACAAAAGTTTTGTCAAATACTGTAATACCTTCACCTTACTGCAAGGGATAGGCTCTGATACCTTCTATGCCACATTTTATTGATTCTAAGGTATAGGCTTATATTTCCATTTTAACATCTCTAAATCAGATTGCATCTCATCATAGCATCTCATCAATATAAAATACATTTCATAATTTGTTTTTGCAGTATATATTTTTATTTCATAGTGGAATCAAAAATGACATATCTCAGATCCTTTTGTGAGGATAAGCGTGATGCTTGGGTTTTCACTCATGTGAGATGTGCCTCCCTCAAACCTTGTTATATCAGCATGTTTACCATCTGATATAAAAAAAAAAGAAAGAGAGTAATGTATCTTTTATAATTGATGGCATCTTTTTTTTTTTTTTTTTTGAGATGGAGTCTTGCTCTGTAGCTCAGGCTGGAGTGCAGTGGCGCGATCTTGGCTCACTGCAGGCTCTGCCCCGTGGGGTTCACGCCATTCTCCTGCCTCAGCCTCCCGAGTAGCTGGGACTACAGGCGCCCGCCACCACGCCCGGCTAATTTTTTGTATTTTTAGTAGAGACAGGGTTTTACCGTGTTAGCCAGGATGGTCTTGATCTCCTGACCTCGTGATCCACCCACCTCAGCCTCCCAAAGTGCTGGGATTACAGGCATGAGCCACCGCGCCTGGCCAATTGATGGCATCTTATAGTCAGTGAAAAATCCTATTTCTTTTTGTAAGCTGACAGCCTACGAAACTCATTTTATAGTTCTCTAATGGATATCAGCTACATTTTGGCAAACAATGGTTTAAGACAGAAATTGGAAAATTGGCCCTTCCCCTGTTTTTGTACAGTCAGGAAGCCAAGAATGTTTTTTACATTTTTAAGGTATTGTTTTCTTACTTTTTTTTATTATTAAGATTTTTTTAAACTTGTACATTTTTAAATTTGGGGGAATAAACATGCAAAAGGAGGCGGGGCGTGGTGGCTCACGCCTGTAATCCCAGCACTTTGGGAGGCCGAGGTGGGCGGATCACTTGAGCTCAGGAGTTCGAGACCAGCCTGGCCAACATGGTGAAACCCCTTCTCTACTAAAAATACAAAAATTAGCCAGGCATGGTAGCAGATGCCTGTAGTCCCAGCTACTCGGGAGGCTGAGGCAGGAGAATCTCTTGAACCTGGGAGGTGGAGGTTGCAGTGAGCCAAGATTGCACCACTGCACTCCAGCCTGAGTGAAAGAGTGAGACTCAAAAAAAAAAAAAAAAAAAGAAAAAGGAATATTTTGTGACGTGAAAATTATATAACATTCAAAATGTCAGTGTTCACCACAAAGTGTTGCAGAACACAGCCATGATCATTTTTTTAGTGCTGTTGTCCATGGTTGCTTTCACACTTCTATGACACAGTTGAGTACAGTAGTACCCCCTTATCTTTGGGGCATATGTTCCAAGACCCCCGAAGTGGATGCCTGAAACTGCAGATGGAACCAAATTCAATATATACTATATTTTTTCATATATATACATACCTATGATCAAGCTTAATTTATAAATAGGCACAGTAAGAGGTTAAGAATAACAAATAATTATAACAATATACTGTAATAAAAGATATGTGAGATAGGGCGTGGTGGCTCACGCCTGTAACCTCAGCACTTTGGGAGGTTGAGGCGGGTGGATCACCTGAGGTCAGGAGTTTGAGACCAGCCTGGCCAACATGGTGAAACCCATCTCTACTAAAAATACAAAAATTAGCTGGGCATAGTGGCGAGCACCTGTAATCTCAGCTACTTGGGAGGCTAAGGCAGGAGAATCACTTGAACCCGGGAGGCGTGGGTTGCAGTGAGCCGAGATCGCGCCGTGGCACTCCAGCCTGGGCGGCCAGAGTGAAACTCCGTCTCAAAAAAATAAATTAATAAATTAAATTAAAGGTATGTGAATGCAGTCTCTCGCTGACAAAATATCTTTATGTACTGTAGATCTTGGCAACCTTAGCATATGATTTTGTTTTCTTTCCTTATTATGTTAAAAACTTTCCCATTTTCACTTAAAGGAAGCACTTTACAGCTTCTCTCTGGCATATCTGAATCGCCAGCATTGCTACCCTTGTACTTTGGGGCCATTATTAAGCACCGTAAGGGTTAATTGAACACAAGCACTGAGATACCACCAGGACAGTCACTCTGATAACTGCGACGGCTCCTAAGTGACTAAGGTACAGAGAGTGCAGCCAGCCAACAGCATGGGGACTCAGGACAAAGGGAGGATTACCATCCCAGGGCAGGGCTGACTCAAGAGCTTATCACACTACTCAGAAGGGCTGGCGACTTAAAATTTATGAATTGCCTATTTCTGGAATTTTCCAATTAATATTTTGGAACCTCAGGTAACTGAAAGCACAGAAAGGAAAACCCTGGATAAGGGAAGACTACTGTAGTTGAAGCAGAGAACCGCAATGCCTAAAATATTTGCCATCTAGTCTTTCACAGAACAAGTTTGCCAGCTCTGGTTTTAGAGAAGCAAAATGAAAGATAGCAAATTTCTCAGCTCACCAGTTCCTAAAGTTGCGAGTGCATCCAGATGATTCAGTGCAGCTCAGTATGTTCCACTCTGGGCCACAAGGGAAAGCGAAGCCGGAGCTTCCTTGTCTCCACCTTCCGGAGAAATTTGTCCAGAGACCGACAGCACTCCTTCTGCAGGCGAACAACGCCGCTTGCTCTTCAAAGTCCTTTCTGAGGCCAGATCAGAAGGTCCCACTCCTTTTAAGCCCCTTATAGCCCAATCATTTTCCAGTCACGTGTCTGAAGCAGTTTATCCTGATTGGATTTTCAGTTGTTGTCCAGCTTGATTGCCAAAAGCTTTCCTCCAATTGCTACTCAAAGGAAAGAATGAGGGTGGGGCTTCAGGGCTGCCTTCCAGGTTGACTTAGCTGGTGATGGGCGTCCTCCCACCTCTCTCTTTTGTTCAGAGTCTACCACCTTCTCTGCAGTGTGCCTGGGCCCTCAGCTATTGGGGGTCAGAAGGGATGGGGTGCGGAGTGGGAGGCAGTCCACATGTCTGTTCCAACAGAGCTCAGAGGTGAGCGAGTTAAAAAGCAGATGTCTTCCCAGTAGGAGCCCCAGGGGGCAGGGTGGGTCTCACTCCCACAGCCCTTGAAGACTGAGCTCCCGTAGGAGTTTCCAGGTGTCCAAACAGGGTCCTCACTGTGAGTCTTCAACAGCTTTCTCCAAGCAGCAGCCCACTCCCTTCTTAATCCATTTCCAGGGGTCGAAGGTCTATCCTGGTTCCCTCCCATCCCCTCTCACTTCCTTCCCTCTGTCTCTCCCTCCTCCCTCCTCCTTCACTACCCCCTCCCTGGGACCTTCTCAGCTGAATTTCAGGCCCACCCTTTTACTGTCTTTACAGGCTTTGCAACACAGATTAGAAAGCAGGGGAAGGGGAGCCTCAAGAGTCCCTTGACAGGTAAGAAATATTTATATTTCCACCCCCATTCCAACGCAATGCAATCAAATCTCAAAATTAAAACGAAAATCATTTGCAAATTAAAATGTTCTAAAGTACCATCTCCTGATAAAACTTTAAAAATACCTTTCTGGGCCGGGTGTGGTGACTCACATCTGTAATCCCAGCACTTTTGGAGGCCGAGACAGCAGATCACATGAGCCCAGTAGTTTGAGACCAGCCTGGCCAACATGGTGAAAACCTGTCTCTATTCTTCATAAAGTAAAATACAAAAATTTCCTGGGCGTGGCCGTGCATGCCTGTAATCTCAGGCTGAGGCAGAATAATCGCTTGAACCCAGTAGGCAGAGCCCAAGGTGGTATAAAAGTGTGTGACCCAGGGTCTTTATTCTTGTCTAGGGACTGGGGAAAGGCTGCTTGAGGGCATTGCAAGTAGCCAAGAGCATGCCCCTGGAAAGGAAGGTGAAATGAGGCCCGCTGCTGAGGTACACCTGTAGTCCCCAACTATCAAAGGCTGAGGTGGAAAGATCTTTGAGCCCAGGAAATCCAGACAAACTTCAGCAAAATATCAAGACCTCTGTTTCTACAAAAAAAAAAAAATTTTTTTTTAATCAGCCAGGCGTTGTAGCACATGCCTGTAGTCCCAGCTACCCGGGAGGCTGAGGTGGGAGGATTGCTTGAACCAGGGAGATCGAGGTTGCAGTGAACTATGATTGCATCACCATACTTTAGCCTGGGTGGAAGAGAGAGACCTTGTCTCATTCATTCATTCATAAATAAATAAGCAAGCAAAGTGAAATGAAGTGCAAGACTTAGACAGTAAAGTTCTAATAGGGGCCAGGCGTGGTGGCTCACGCCTGTAATCCCAGCGCTTAGGCAGGCGGATGGCTTGAGCCCAGGAGTTTGAGACTAGCCTGGGCAACCTGGCAAAACCGCGTCTCCACAAGAAAATACAAAATATTAGCCTGGGTGACAGAGTGAAACTCTGTCTCAAAAAAAAGAAAGGAAGACAAAGAGAGAAAGAAAGAAGGAAAGAAAGAAAAAAAAGGAAGGAAAGAAAGGAAAGGAAAGGAAATGTGTATTCTGCAGAACTGATATTCACTCCTTCCTCTGTTCCAGAAGCAGAATCCTGCTTGGAAGATTCCAGGAAGCCTAGGCAGTGGTCAGGGGCTGGCTCAGGTATAAAGCAGGCCCTTCCCCTGAGACAGAAGGTTGTGGCAACAATGCTTGTGGGAGGTGAGAAAAATTGAGAGGAGTGTCTAGAAATAGCTCGGAGTTGCATCTTATTTTCTTTTGCTCAGTTTTAAAAGTCCCAAATAAGACCGCATCTAGCTGTTCTAACCAAGCTATTCTAACCCACTAATCTAGTAAAAATAAAATCACATGGTCTGAATATAAATTTGCATCAGGATACATGCCTTTCCTATGAAACGTTTATGTTCCCTTATAAAATGTATCCTCCTTTTCTGCAGAAAACTAACTGTAATGCATCTAAAGGTCACAGAATGTGGTGAAACATCCTCATCGTTGATTTTTTTAAAAATTTTTATTTATTTATTTATTTATTTTTGAGACATGGTCTCACGCTCTGTTGCCCAGGCTGGAGTGCAGTGGCAGGATCATGCAGTCTTGATGTCCTGGACCCGAGCGATCCTCCCACCTCAGCCTCCCAAGCAGCCAGGACAATAGGCAGATGCCAACATGTCTAACTGATTTATTTTTATTTTTTAGTAGAGATGAGATCTCACTGTGTTGCCTGAACTGGTCTCAAGCTCCTGAGCTCAAGCAATCTTCCCACCTCGGCCTCCCAAAGTTCTGGGATTACAGGCGCAAACTACCCGCACCCTGCCCTCCATAGCTGATTCTTTTTTTTGAGACTTCACTCTGTTGGCCAGGCTGGAGTACAGTGGCGTGATCTCCGCTCACTGCAACCTCTGTCTCCCAGGCTCAAGCAATTCTCGTGCCTCAGCCTCCCAAGTAACTGGGATTACAGGCATGTGCCAACACGCCTGGCTAATGTTTGTATTTTTAGTAGAGACAGGGTTTCACCATGTTGGCCAGGCTGGTCTTGAACTCCTGATCTCAGGTAATCTGCCCACCTCGGCCTCCCAAAGTGCTGGGATTATAGGCGTGAGCCACCACGCCCGGCCATAGCTGATTCTTTATCAGTCTGCCTTTGGGAAGTTTCCACTGGGAAATGCTCTCCAGGACTCTTTCGGACCAGCCCCACTTTCCAAAGAAAGAATTCCAGTCATGAGATTAAAGCTTGTCACAATATGTTTTTCAAATGACTGGTAGAAGCAGACCTTAAGATTAAAAAAGAAAAAGAAAAAATGGCTGAAATCTTGAATCCTTTATTGCTTTAAGGCACAGAATAGGAAATGGATGGCGCGTCGGGAATGGATGCAGGTCAGGGACAGACCATCACTCATGCCACCTTGCTGTGTTTATGAAACAGAGTGCTAGAAGTTAAATTTGGGGGATGCACAAAGAGGTGCCCAATCAGATGAACTCAGAGTTGGAATTGCTGTTTGTGAGACAGTTACATCAAAGGAAGAAAAGAAGGAGAGAAGAAAGGTGACTATTGGGAGAATTTTCCAGCCAGAAGAAAGACACAGAGGCACAGGCATTTCATGGCCTGGAAAAGGAAGAGCACAGAGACAAGTGTGGCTCCAGTTAAAGGACCAGTGGAGAGGAAAGATGAGGTCAGTGATTTGGGTAGGGGACATAGCAGTTAAGATATTGTTGGTCAAGGCTGGGCGTGGTGGCTAACGCCTGTTAATCCCAGCACTTTGGGAGGCCAAAGCGGGTGAATCACGAGGTAAGGAGATCGAGACCATCCTGGCTGACACAGTGAAACCCTGTCTCTACTAAAAATACAAAAAAATTAGCCGGGCGTGGTGGCGGGCGCCTGTAGTCCCAGCTACTCGGGAGGCTGAGGCAGGAGAATGGCACAAACCTGGGAGGCGGAGCTTGCAGTGAGCCGAGATCACGCCACTGCACTCCAGCCTGGGCGACAGAGCAAGACTGTATCTCAAAAAAAAAAAAAAATAGACGTGAAGGATGCAAAGATGCCTATGAGTGACAATATGTCTAATCTCCTACTTTATGAATGGCCATTTTCAAATTCTATCATTCCTTCAATATTTATTAATTCTTTTGTAAAGAAGAATGTTGATTTGTCTCTCAGTGTGGCATCAGGAAGATTTATGTTATTTAAAAATGTTATAAACAGATACTGTCATTATTTTTTTTGATGCTTCAAATGTCAAGTGAGAGTCCCTTTACCATGCTCCCCATATCTTTTTTTTCCCTTTTTGAGAGAGAGAGTCATGATCATTCATTTATTTCACACCTGATTCTCATTATATCAGTCTGAGAGAGGAAGGAGTCACGCACCAGTGCATACAATTGTGCTGTTCTATTATCCTTCAGACAGTATTGGGATCTAGGTTCTAGTTATTTTTAAGTTCAGGGATCTGAATCAGAGCCCAAAGAGGTTGACTGCTGCTGCTGGGGACTGGGGGCTGCTGGGAGAACAGCAGAAAACAGGCATGGAACTGACCCTGGAGGGTTCATGCTCCAGAACTCTGATCTTGGTACCTGAGGATCTTTCACGGAGATCATGGATAGGGGTGTGACAGCAGTTCCTCAAAGCAAATGGGGATGGCAAACCTGGGGCTGGTATGTGGGAGTTGGAAAAACAACCATATTTGCACAAGGAGAAACTGAAAAACTGCTGTCCTTCCATCTGTATCCCAGAATCCTATGTAGAACCATGAGGACAGGGCCAAGGTTGGTTCCTTGGCCTCTGTTTGTCCTCATAAGTAGTCCAGTAGGAGTCCTGCAAACATCACCATCTGGAGACAGTGCTGCCAACTCTTCTTTATGCCCCTCTGCTTGAGATGCCAGTCGATTGCTTTAGACTATTCATGATTCTTCTTCCTCAACTCTTCATGTTAAAGAAATTCCTGGCCAGTTATGGTGGCTCATGCCTGTAATCCCAACACTTTGGGAGGCCAGAAGTTGGAGACCAGCCTGGGCAACATGGCGAAACCCTGTCTCTACAAAAAAATAGAAAAATTAGCTGAGCGTGGTGGTGGCTGCCTATAGTCCCAGCTACTTGGGAGGCTGAGGTAGGAGGATCACCTGGAACCTGGGAGGCAGAGGTTGCAGTTTGCCGAGATCACACCACTGCACTCCAGCCTCAGCAACAAAGTAAGACTGTCTCAAAAAAAAGGAAAGTAATTCCCGTTCTTTGATGAAACTCTGGATCTCCCGGTCATTCCATGTTTTAATCAACTGTTCTCAGGGTTTTCTAGTTCCTTGGTTTCATAATTTCAGTCTCAAGTCTCACTTTCTCTGTTTTTATTCCTGAGTTTCCTCCTAAGGTTCTTTTCATTGCAGCCACAGGGCCTAGTCCAGGGTCTGCAGAGAGCTAGTACTTAAACTCTGCCCAAATGGAATCCAAGAGCATCAGAAGGTGCCCGAAGGTGGAAATGTGTTTCTGCTCTCTGCTTTTGGCAGTCTTGCTTTCCATGTCTTTTTTGACATGCCCCCTGATATAGTTTGGATGTTGTAATCAACCAAATCTTGTGTCAAAATGTAACCCCTGATGTTGGACATGAAGTCTGGTGAGAGGTGATTGGATCATGGAGGTGGATTTCTCATGAATGGTTTAATACCATCCTCTTGGTACTGTCCTCATGATAGTGAGTGGGTTCTCCTGAGACCTAATTGTTTTAAAGTGTGTGGCACCTCCTGCCTCTCTCCTGCTCTGGCCATGATATAGCTATTATGGAAAGCAGTACGGTGGTTCCTCAGAATATTAAAAATAGAGCTACCATATGATTCAGCAATTCCATTTCTGGGTATATATCCGAAGGAAATGAAATCAATATGTTAAAGAGGTATCTTTATTCTCATGTACATTGCAGGACTATTCACCACAGTCAAGATGTGGAATCAACCTAAGTGTTCATGATGAATGGATAAAGATAGTGTGGTATGTATGCACAATAAAATGCTATTCAGCCTTTCTTTCTTTTTTTTTTTTTTTGAAACAATATCTTCCTCTGTCACCAAGGCTGGAGTGCAGTGGCACGATGATCATAACTCACTGCTGCCTTGAACTCCTGAATTCAAGCAATCCTCCCACCTCAGCCTCCCAAGTAACTGGGACCACAAGTGCATGCCACCAACACCTGGCTAATTAAAAAAAAAATTTCTGTAGAGACAAGGTCTCACTTTGTTGCCCAGGCTGGTCGCAAATGCCTGTACTCAAGTGATCCTCCCACCTTGGCCTCCCAAAGTGCTAGGATGACAGGCAAAAGCCACCATGCCTTACCACTATTCAGCCTTAAAATTCAGCCTTAAAATCAAAGGAAGTTCTGTTATTTGAAACAACATGGATAAACCTGGACGACATTGTGTTAAGTGAAATAAGTCAGACATAGAGAGACCAATACACAGTGTCTCACTTACAGGTGGAATCTAAAAAAGTTAAACTCACAGAAGCAGAGAGTGAAATGGTAGTTACTAGGGTCAGGACGGGTAGAGGATGGGGAGAATAGGCTAAAAGGTACAAAGTTTCAGTTAAACAGGAGGAATTATTAGTTTTGGAGACCTAATGTATAGTATTACAGCATGGTGACTATAATTAATAATAATGTATAGTATATTTTAAAATTGCTGAGTGAGTAGATTTTGAATGTTCTCATCACAAAATTATAAATATGAGGTGATTGCTATATTAATTGGCTTGATTGATATGTTAATTGGCTTGATTTAATCATTACACAATGTGTGCACATATGTTTATCATGTACATCATAAAATATATACAAATTGTCATCTGTCAATCAAAATTTTAAAAAAACATTCAAGATCTGGGCACTAAGTATGCTCAATTGTTATTGCTTCAGTAGACAGACCTAGAAAATACAGTGTACTCATATTTCCATTTAAATTTAGTGCCATGGCAGGGATTCTTACCTTCTTTCATTTTAATTTATTTATTTTTATTTTTATTTTTTGAGACAGGGTCTCACTCTGTCTTCTAGGCTGGAGTGCAGTGGGATAATTTCGGCTCACTGCAACCTCTGCCTCCCAGGTTCAAGTGATTGTCCTGCCTCAACCTCTCCAGTAGCTGGAATTACAGGTGCATACCACCATGCTCAGTTAATTTTTTGTATTTTTAGTAGAGATGGGGTTTCACCATGTTGGCCAGGCTGATCTTGAACTCCTGACCTCAAGTGATCTGCCCATCTTGGCCACCCAAAGTGCTAGGATTACAGGTGTGAGCCCTGGTGCCCGGCCCCTTCTTTCATTTTATATTTTTATATATAATATACTCAAGTGATCCTCCTGCCTTGGCCTCTGATATGGTTTGGCTGTGTCCCCACCCAAATCTCGTTTTGAATTGTAGCTCCCGTAATTCCCACGTGTTGTAGGAGGGACCCAGTGGGAGACAGCTGAATCATGACGGAGGTTTCCCCTATACTGTTCCCATGATAGCGAGTAAGTCTCATGAGATCTGATGGTTTTCTAAGGGGTTTCCCCCTTTCACTTAGCTCTCATTCTCTCTTGTCTGCTGCCATATAAGATGTGTCTTTTGCCTTCCACCATGATTGTGAGGCCTCCCCAGCTACGTGGAGCTCTAAGTCCATTAAATTTATTTTTCTTTATAAATTACCCAGGCTCAGGTATGTCTTTATCAGCAGTATGAAAATGGAGTAATACAGCCTCCCAAACTGCTAGGCTTACAGGCAAGAGCCACCATACCTGGTGACCATTCAGCCTTAAAATCAAAGGAAATTCTGTTATTTGCAACTATATAGATAAACCCAGTTGGCATTATGTTAAGTGAAATAAGCCAGACATAGAGAGACAAATACAGTGTCTCACTTATTTTAATTTTTTTAATTAAATTTTTTGTACAGATGGGATCTCACTATATTGCCCAAGCTGGTCACCAATTCCTGGATTCAAGTGATCCTCCTGCCTTGACCTCCCAAGTGCTCGAATTACAGGCGTGAGCCACTGTGCCTGGCCTATTTATATTTTTAAATCCCATCATTCTTATTGTAAGACAAGTACAAGAATCTCTCCTAAGTCTAACTGTGTTAGGTCATTCTTGCATTGTTATAAAGAAATACCTGAGACTGGGTAATTTATCAAGATGTTTAATTGGCTTACGGTTCTGTGGGCTGTACAGGAAGCATAGTGGCATCTACTTGTGGGGAGGCCGCAGGCGGCTTACAATCATGACAGAGGGTGAAGGGGAGCAGTCATGTTGCATGGTGAAAACAGGAACAACAGAGCAAGAGGGGAGGTGCTACACACTTTTAAACAACCAGATCACTGAGAACTCACTCACTATCGGGAGGATGGTACCCAGGGGGATGGTGCTAAACCATTCATGAGAAATCACACCCATGATCCAAAGGCCTCTCACAAGGCCACACCTCCAACAGTGGCAATTACATTTCAATATGAGATTTCCGTGGGCAAACACATCCAAACTATATTATTCTGCCCCTGGCCCCGCCCAAATCTCATGTCCTTCTCATATTTCAAAATACAATCATGCCTTCCCAATAATCCCCCGAAGTCTTAAACTTATTCCAGCATTAATTCAAAAGTTCAAAGTCTTATCTGAGACAAGGCAAGAATCTTCCACATATGAGCCTATAAAATAAAAAATAAGTTAGTTACTTCCAAGATACAATGGGGATACAACCATTAGGTAAACATTCCCATTCCCAAGGGAGAAATCAGCTAAAACAAAGGGGCTACAGGCCCCATGCAATTCTGAAACCCAGCAGGGCAGTTGTTAAATCTTAAAGCTCCATAATAATCTCCTTTGACTCCATGTCCCACATCCAGGACACACTGATGCAAAGGGTGGGCTCCCAAGGCCCTAGGCAGCTCCACCCCTGTGGCTTTGCAGAGTTCAGCCCCACCCCTGTGGCCATGCAGGGTTCAGCCCCTGCTGCTACTCTCATGGGCTGGCATTGAGTGCCTGAGGCTTTTCCAGGCACAGGGTGCAAGCTATGGGTGGATCCACTACGGCTCCACTAGGTAGTGCCCCAGTGGGGACTCTGTGTGGCAGCTCCAACCCCACATTTCCCCTCCACACTGCCCCAGTGGAGGTTCTTTGTGAGGCTAACATTTTGTTTGTTTGTTTTCTGAGAGAGGGTCTTCCTCTGTCTTCCAGGCTGGAGTGCAGTGGCATAATCATGGCTCACTGCAGCCTTGAACTTCTGGGCTCAATAGATCCTCCCGCCTTCCACAGTGCTGGGTTTACAGGCGTGAGCCACTACGCCCAGCCAAAACGCATGCACATTCTTACTTCAACCTAATAACAGAGAGAAGCTCTTTAAAAGAAAATGATGTGTATTTGGCAATAGAGCATTGCAATGAAAATATGTATGCCCCTATGTGTGCATTTGGGGAGGTAAAGGAAGACAAAGGTTTTTAAAGGAAGGATAAGAAGGATTACATAATTGTTTTGAGATAATTATCCTTGACTACAAAGATCAATAGCAAGGGTGATGCTAGTCCAAGGTTGGATAGGCAGTTGCTGGGCAGATGCCCTTATGGAAGTATTTTTTGCTTAAGGTTGCGATGTCCTTTGTACAAGGTTGTTTCTGTAGAGTCTTTTGTCATTGTTTTTGTTATCAGGTATGCAAGTGTGAAAACCCTCTCTTCGTGGCCTTCCCAGGCTCTGTTTGTCAAGTTTTGCTTTGTTGTTGTTGTTGTTTTAACATTAGTGGCTCCATTTTGATTCTGACAACTTTCACACTTCTAAGTTAGAGTTTAGAAAATACTCTGTTACTGGCCGGGCGCGGTGGCTCACGCCTGTAATCCCAGCACTTTGAAAGGCTGAGGCAGGCGGATCACGAGGTCAGCAGATCGAGACCATCCTGGCTAACATGGTGAAACCCTGTCTCTACTACAAATAAAAAAAAAAATTAGCCGGGCATGGTGGCGGGCGCCTGTAGTCCCAACTACTTGGGAGGGTGAGGCAGGAGAATGGCGTGAGCCCGGGAGGCGGAGCTTGCAGTGAGCTGAGATCGCATCACTGCACTCTAGCCTAGGCAACAGAGTGAGACTCCATCTCAAAAAAGAAAATACTCTCTTACTTTTTTTTCCTAAAAATGTATTTTAATTTCTTTTTTCTTTTTCTTTCTTTTTTTTTTTTTTTTTTTGTTTTTATGAGATGAAGTCTCACTCTGTGGGGAAGGCTACAGTGCAGTGGTGCGATCTCAGCTCACTGAAAACTCCACCTCCCGTGTTCAAGTGATTCTCCTGCCTCAGCCTCCCGAGTAGCTGGGATTACAGGCGCCCACCCCCCATGCCTGGCTAATTTTTGTATTTTTAGTAAAGACAGGGTTTGTCATGTTGGCCAGGCTGGTCTGGAACTCCTGACCTCAGGTGATCCACTCGCCTTGGGCCCCCAAAGTGCTGCAATTATAGGGGTGAGCCACCATGCCCAGCTTTTTTTTTTTCTTTTTATACTGGATTTTAAAAAACTAAGAACAGAATTCTTAAAGTCAAATGTTTATAAGGGCCGAGCATCAAACACATTTGCAGCATAGGGTAAAAGAGAAATGAGCCCTTGGAAAATAGAAGCATGCAGGAGTCTTTCAGGGATATTAATGCTACTACTCAATTTTATCTGATTTCTGCCTGATGGCAATGCTGGTGTTGCTGATCTATTTTCCAAGCAACACTGGAAATTTAAATTTTTATGTTGTCTCTCAATTTTAAAATGCCAAAAAGTATATATTTTTTAAGTTTTAAAGCATAATGAAGCCAAATAAAGCACATCTGTGTGTTGATTTGAACTGTGAATTGCCTGTACCCCAATCTTGCTTAATGAGATGTATATTTTACACTTCACCAGTTTCTGAACTTAAGGTGAGTGGCACATGCAGAACTTAAGGTGAGTGGTACATGCAGAATGATGTGATCCCTAACTGTCCACAGAAGTGTCTCTAGTGATTGCAGCAGCTTAATCTAAGAGTTATCCCAACTGTCATCTTCATCCCAAATATTTTAATATAGTATTTTAGTATAGACATCCCTCAGTATCTGAAGGGGATTGAATACCAGCATCCTCGGATACTCGAATCTCTTATATAAAATGGCCTAGGATTTGCATATAACCGACACACATCCTCCCATATACTTCATTTTTATTTATTTATTTATTTTTGGAGACAGAGTCTCTCTCTGTCACCCAGGCTGGAGTGTAATGGCGTAATCTCAGCTCAATGCAACCTCCACCTCCTGGGTTCAAGCAATTCTCCTGCCTCAGCCTCCCAAGTAGCTGGGATTACAGGCATGAGCCACCATGCCCTGCCACCCTCCCATATACTTTAGATCATCTCTAGATTACTTATAATACTTAAGACAATGTATTATAGTTGTTGTTGTTTTGAGATAGAGACTCACTCTGTCCCCCAGGCAGGACTGCAGTGGCACGATCATGGCTCATTCCAGCCTTGACCTCTTGGGCTCAAGTGATCCTCCCACCTCGGCCTCCTGAGTATCTAGGACTACAAGCATAAGCCACCATGCCCGGCTAGGCTTTTTTTTTTCTCTCTTTTTTGGAAGTGACAAGTTCTCACTGTGTTGTCCAGGCTGGTCTTGAACTCCTAGGCTCAAGCAATCCTCTGGCCTCAGCCTCCCAAAGTGCTGGGATTACAGGCGCTAGCCACTGAGCCCAGCAATACCTATAACAATGTAAATGCTATGTAAATAGTTGTCATATTGTATTGTTTTTAAATTTGTATTATTTTTAATTGTTGAATTGTTATTATTATTTTTTGAAATATTTTCAATCCACAGTTGGTTGAATCCTCAGATGAGGAACTCATGAGGTGTGGAGGGCCAGCTGTATATTGTTTAGCAAGGCACCTAATCTAAGACTCTTAAGCTTGTGGTTCTCATCCTGCTACACATTCAAATTGCCCAACCCTACCCCAGGTCAGTTAGATTAAAACTTAGAGTAGTCCCTTTTCAGATCCCTGAATGGATCCATGTGCCCTCCACCTAAGAAAAGGCTAGTGGTGAGGGTTGAGGGGAAGTACCTTTTTCCACCTCCCACTTTACAGGAGAAGGCTTTTCTTTCACTGTTTTCAGATTATTTATATTTATTTATATTTTATTTTTTGAGACAGGGTCTCACTCTGCCACCATGCAGTGGCGTGATCACAGCTCACTGCAGCCTCAATCTTCCAGGGCTCCCCAGTAGCTGGGACCTGCAGGCATGTGCCACCATGCCCGGCTAATTTTTGTATCTTTTGTAGAGATGGGATTTCACCATGTTACCCGGGCTGGTCTCCAACTGCTGGGCTCAAGCAATCCTCCTGCCTTGGCCTCCCAAAGTGTGTGTGTGTGTGTGTGTGTGTGTGTGTGTGTGTGTGTGTCTGTGTGTTTTGAGACGGAGTCTCGCTCTGTTGCCCAGGCTGGAGTGCAGTGGCAAGATCTCGGCTGACTGCAAGCTCCGCCTCCTGGGTTCACCATATCCTCCTGCCTCAGCCTCCTGAGTAGCTGGGACTACAGGCGCCTGCCACCATGCCCGGCTAATTTTTTTTTTTTTTTTTTTGGTATTTTTAGTAGAGACGGGGTTTTGCCGTGTTAACCAGGATGGTCTCGATCTCCTGACCTTGTGATCAGCCTGCCTTGGCCTCCCACAGTGCTGGGATTACAGGCGTGAGCCACCACACCCGGCCGTGTTTTGTTTTTTTAAGACAGGCTCTTGCTCTATTGCCAGGCTCTAGGGTGCAATGACAGCTCACTGTAGCCTCAACCTCCCGGGCTCAAGTGATCCTCCCACCTCAGGGTCCCAAGTAGTGGGAACCACAAAAGTGGACCACCACACCTGGCTATTCATTTGATTCTTAACCCAGACAAATTAAATTGGTATTCCCAGAGGTGAGACCCAGGAGTGTGTACTATGAAAGCTCCCAGATGTCTAATGAGCAGCCTGGCTGGAAAACCACTGCTCTTGATGGCCCTGGCCCCTGCTCAGCTGTCACCAAGTAAAGCACCCGGTGTGAATGAAGCCCTCACCATCAATCTCTATGATGGGCTGAATTGTGCTCCCCTCAATTCCTATGTTGAAATGCTAATCCCTGGTACCTCAGAATGCAACCATATTTGGAGATAAGGCCTTTAAAGAGGTCATGAGGCCATTATGGTTGGCTCTGATTCCATCTGACAATACCCTTATAAGAGGAGGAAACATGGAGACACAAGCAGACACCAGGGATGCGAACACATAAAGGAAAGGTCAGCTGCAAGCAACAGAGAGAAGGCCTTGCAAGAAGCCAAACCTGCCAACACCTTGATCTCTGACTTCCAGCCTCCAGAGTGGTGAGAAAATAGACATCTGTTGTTTAAGCTGCCTGTTCTGTATGTTATGGCAGCAATATCAAACTAATATACTCTGCAAAATGAGAGCCACCTCATGCATAGGTAGGGGGTGTTCAGGGATAGCTCAGCTCCCAGGTGACTCCTGGACACAAACATATGCCCTTGGTGGGGGTTTCTTTTTCTTTCTTTTTTTTTTTTTGGAGTTGGGGTATTGCTCTGTTGCCTAGGCTGTAGTGCCATGGTGTGATCACAGTTCACTGCAGTCTCAATCTCCGAGCTCAAACAATCCTCCCACCTCAGCCTCCCAAGTAGCTGGACTATAGGAACGTGCCACTATGCCTGGCTGGCAAAATTTTTTTCTTTTTTTTTTTTCAGAGATGGGAATCTCACTCTTTTGCCTCGGCTGTTCCCAAACTCATGGCATCAATTGATCTTCCTGTCTCTGCCTCTGAAAGTACTGGGATTATAGGTGTGAGGCCCCCATACTTGTCCAAGGGTTTTTTTTTTTTTTTTTATTATACCAATCTACCCTGATTTTCCAAGAAACAGCCTTCTCCCACTTTGGGGTATTTCCTAGAGACCAGTGCTGGTAGGGACTCCCTCTCAATTCTCTTTCTGGCCCCAACTCCCTTGATTTCTCTCCTAAACTGTGAGGGACAAGACCTTGAGGATGGAGAGAGATCAATTTTCACACTGTTTCAAAAGCTAGGGGAATATCTGTGTTCTATCTGTCTGATATAGGTAAGAAAATAATAAAAACAAATGATAACTGTATATTAGAATGGTCTGAAAGCTAATGGCCTAATATAAAAAAAGACCGTACAATGTGAAGTTATGAAGAAGCAGAGGGTGTAAGTTCAACATGGTCTACAGATGCTGGGCAGGTCTGCTGGGGCGAGATGGCTACTTACCCAAGGTAGTTTCCATGGAGAAGGACAAGATGCTTTCTGCAGACTGAGTGGAGAGAAGACAAACTTTTCAGGTAGGCTTTAGGCCTGTAGCCAGTAATGTGAATAGAGGGAGAATTTAAAAAGGGGAGTCTATTATTATTCAGTTTTCTCCACTTCTAGAAGGTCTACACTATGAGCCTTGGACATGTGGGCTCCCTGAAGCCAGGGAGAGGAATGTCTAGTTCTGACTTTAGGAAAGCCAAAATTGGGATTGGGGTCTTGGAGCCACCTCTTACCAGTCAATATGGGGATACTCCCAGGCAGCAGGCTGGGCTCAGGAAACTACCTGCTCTCTTCCTTCTTCCTCTAGGAGTCCCATGTGTACCCATTGTTTACCTCCAACTTGTAGGTGAGAACATGCATTATTTGGTTTTCCGTTTCTGAGTTGGTTCACTTAGGATAGTGGCCTCTAGCTCTATCCATGTTGCTGCAAAGGACATGACTTCATTCTTTTTTGTGGCTGCCTAGGACATTCTTAGATGACAAATTATGGTGACCCATGTTATCCCTAGCTCATTCTGTCAAGAAAAAAAAGGGGTGGTCAGAGGCAGCCTCCAACTTTAATGGGTACTGCAAGGAAGAAGACTGGAGAACCGGTGACAGAAACGTACTCTGCTGGGTCAAATGATTTAGCTGAGTTTTACCACTGCAAGGCTGGAGGAGACTGAGGCTTTGGGTAAATGCTCAGTCACTACCAGGTGGATTAAGGAAAAAACTCCAAGTAACAGTAATGAATCATCAGAGTAGAGGAGAAAAACTTCAGTTATATCTAACACTGAAATCCTGAAATTGCATGTGTCTCTTCCGTGATTAGGAATGCATTTCTATCAGCTATTGAATAAGTGCATTATTTCGTACAAGTTTTTATTAATTTAAAAACAAGGCTACAGCAAACCACCATGGCACGTGTATACCTATGTAACAAACCTGCACATTCTGCACATGTATCCCAGAACCTAAAGTATAATAATAATCATCATAATAATAATAAAAAACAAGGCCAGGCATGGTGGCTCACACCTGCAATCCAAGCACTTTGGGAGGCTGAGGCGGGTGGATTGCCTGAGCTCAGGAGTTCGAGACCAGCTTGGGTGACATGATAAAAATCCCACGTCTACAAAAAATGGAAAAACTAGCCAGGTGTGGTGGCATGTGCCTGTGGTCCCAACTACTCAGGAGGCTGAGATAGGAGGATTGCTTGAGCCTGGGAGGCAGAGGTTGCAGTGAGCCAAGATCACACCATAGCACTCCAACCTAGGTGACAGAGTGAGACTCAGCCTCAAAATAACAATAATAATAATAATAACAAAACAAACTAAAACACTCAGGAGAGATTAGTGGCCTAAAAGCATATTTTTACAATGTATTCAGGGTTATTCCATTGTTTCCTAAAAACTACCTTTGGGAGCATCTCCCCAAACTTAGTTTGGAAGTGTTTTTGCTGGGTTGCAGTAAATAAGCAAACAAAAAACTACCTTTTAATTAAAAGTAATACTTAAATAGAGCTAAAAATAAAATCAAACACACAAAAAATCATCCATTTTTAAATTTTTTTTATATGGAGTCTTGCTGTGTTGCCCACCGAGGCTGGAGTGCAATGGTGCCATCTCGGCTCACTGCAACCTCCACCACCCGGGGTCAAGCAATTCTCTCACCTCTGCCTCCCAAGTAGCTGGGACTACAGTCACGTGCCACCACACCCAGCTCATTTTTGTATTTTTAGTAGAGACAGGGTTTCACCATGTTGGCCAGGTTGGTCTTGAATTCCTGACTTCAAGTGATCCCCTGCCTCAGCCTCCCGAGGTGCTGTGATTATAGGCGTGAGACACCGCACCCGGCCAAAATTCATACATTAATTGTAAAGTAAATTTCCCTTCTGCCCCAGATCACGGTTACCTGTCTCTATTCCCAAAATAAATGGCTGTTTAGAATTTCTGATGTGTCCTTCAATATATATTCTCTGTATCTACATACACTTATCTTCCTCTACCTTTTTATGTAAATGGGTGTTTATTATTCACATACTCTGTATTAAAATTGTGATTTATTAACATAATTTTACTGACTTATTTTAATTTGAATGGAGATAAATTTATAAAGGGGATTGATGATTAAGATTTTATGTTTAAATATTCAGAAGCAAACAGTAATGCATCTTATCTTCTGAGTAGGATGTGGGTTGAAACTGCAAAGGCAAGCATGAGATGTTTCATTAACACAAAGCCTTGAGTGCTCCAAACCCAGAAGTCAAAGCAACTTATCAATAAATGCCAAAGGATGCTATTCTGACATATCTGTGTGCTATGGTTTGAATGCGAACTCCAAATCTCATGTGTGGGAAACTTAATTTCCAATGTGGGACTATTGAAAGGTGGGGACTTTAAGAGGCGATTGAATCATGAGGGCTCTGCCTTCATGAATGAATTAATCCATTCATGGATTAATGGGTTGATGGGTTAATGGGTTATCATGGAAGGGGAGCTGGTGGCTTTATAAGAGGAGAAGAGAGACCTGAGCCAACATGCTCAGCCTCCTTCATGAGATGCCCTCTGCGGCATCAGGATGCTGCAGAGCCCCCCAACCAGGTAAGAAGGCTCTTACCAGACATGCCCCCTCCACTTTGGGCTTCCCAGCCTCCATAACTATGAGAAATTCATTTTCTTTATAAACTACCCAGTTTCGGATATTTTGTTGTAAGCAACAGACAACGGACTAAGACACTGTGTCATCTAATTATGTGATTCTTGTTTTACTATTTATTTATTTAGCCTCTTGTCAGAAACTTTTTTTTTTTTTTTTTTGAGATAAAGTCTCACTCTGTCACCCAGACTGGAGTGCAGTGGTGCTCTCATGGCTCACTGCTGCCTCGACCTCCCTGGCTCAAACGATCCTCCCACCTTAGTTTTTCAAGTAGCTGGGACTACTACAGGTGTGCGCCACCATGACTGGCTACTACTTTTTTTTTTTTTATGTTGCCCAGACTGGTCTCAAACTCCTGGCCTCAAAAGATCCTCTTGCCTCAGCCTCCCAAAGTGCTGGCATTGCAGGTGTGAGCCACCACACCCAGCCCACCAAAAATTTTTTCAGACATGTACCTGAGTGATTAAGAGTTTAGGATTGGCTGGGCACGGTGGCTCACGCCTATGATCCCAGCACTTTGGGAGGCCAAGGCGGGCAGATCCTGAGGTCAGGAGTTCAAGACCAGCCTGAACAACATGGAGAAACCCCATCTCTACTAAAAATACAAAATTTGCCAGGTGTGGTGGTGCATGCCTGTAATCCCAGCTACCTGGGAAGTCTGAGGCAGGAGAATCACTTGAACCCGCAAGGGAGAGGTTGCGGTGAGCCGAGATCATGCCATTGCACTCCAGCCTGGGCCACAGGCAACAAGAGTAAAACTCTGTCTCAAAAAAAAAAAAAAAAAAAAGAGTTTGGGATCTATATTCACTCTGTCTGGGTCCAAATCCTGGATGTTATGAACTGTATGACTTTGGGCAAGTTTATTAACACCTCCATTTTTAAAAAATCTGTACTAGGAATATAATAATAATAAATGCACACCCTCTCAGGATTTGATTAAATGGAATAAAATATATAGAACTCCTAGAACAGTGCCAGGAGTTTGAGGCCACCCTGGGCAACATAGTGAGACCCCATCTCTACAAAAAATACACAAAAAATGAGGGGGGAATAGCGGTGCACACCTGTGGACTCAGCTACTTGATAGGCTGAGATGGGAGGATTGCTTGAGCCCGGGAGGTCAAAGCTGCAGCAGTGCAGTGATTGCGTCCCAGTAATCCCAGCACTTTGGGAGGGCAAGGCAGGAGGATCCCTTGAGGCCAGGAGTTCAAGACCAGCCTGTGCAACATAACGAGACCCCATCTGTACAACAACAACAAAAATTCTTATGTACTTAGTATTTGCCAGATATAATGCCAATTTCTAGGGCACAAAGGCAAATGGTAACTACCTTTCTGGATTGTTGTAAAATAATGCATGCAAAACATTTTGTGCCCCCAATGATCCCTTCCTCATGGTGTCCCCACACTTTTATTTTGTGCTGTCACAATGAGCAGGGCACCACCAGGATACTGGGAAATAACGACGTGTGATTTCCAAGACTAAGTCACACAAAACATTTTGCCTTGCCCTCTTGAATCACCTGCTCTGGTGGAAACCAGACAACTGCTATGTCATAGCATTCGAGCGGCCCTATGGAGAGGTCCGTGTGGTAAGGAACTGAGGCTTCCTGCCAACAGCCAAGTGAAAGAGTCATCTTGGAAGGGGATCCTCCAGCTCTCATCAAGTTGGCCAAGCCAACATTTTGAATATAACCTCATGAGAGTCTCTGAGCCAGAACCACACAGCTAAGCTGCAGTAACTTCGAAGTAATAATGATTTATTGTTGTTAATCCACTAAGTTTTGGGATAATTTGTTATGTAGTAATAGATAGCTAATACAGTTGTGCTTATTACGTTTGGTACTCATTACTATCACCACCACATCAGTGCATTGTAGAAAACAAATTCTATGTATTAAACTGTTTTGTTTCCCCTCTGGATTAAGCTGGGCTCACAAGGGGAAAGGTGCCCACCAGAGTTTTTTTATTTTTTATGTAATCAAGTTTTTAAAATTTTATTCTATTCTACTTTATTTTTTTTAAGTTCCAGGGTACATGTTCAGGATGTGCAGGTTTGTTATGTAAGTAAACATGTGCCATGATGGTTTGCTGCAACTATCAACCCATCACCTAAGTATTAAGCCCAATATGCATTAGCTCTTTTTCCTAATGCTCTACATCCCCCCTACCCTCCCCCAAAAGGCCCCAGTGTGTGTTGTTCCCCTCCCTGTATCCATGTGTTCTCATTGTTAAGCTCTCCACTTATAAGTGAGAACATGTGGTGTCTGGTTTTCTGTTCCTGCATTAGTTTGCTTATGGATGTATAGTATTCCATGGTGTGTATGTACCAGATTTTCTTTCTTCTTTTTTTTTTTTTTTTGAGATGGAGTCTCACTCTGTTGCCCAGCTGGAGTACAGTGGCATGATCTCTGCTCACTGCAACCTCCACCTCCCGGTTTCAAGCGATTCTCCTGCCTCAGCCTCCCAAGTAGCTGGGATTACAGGCGCATACCACCACGCCTGACTAGTTTTTTGTATTTTTAGTAGAGACGGGGTTTCACCATATTAGCCAGGATGGTCTCAATCTCCTTACCTCAGGTGATCTGCCCGCCTTGGCCTCCCAAAGTGTTGGGATTACAGGCGTGAACCACTGCGCCCAGCCAGTACCACATTTTCTTTAACCAGCCTATCATTGATGGAAATTTGGGTTGATTCCATGTCTTTGCTAGTGTGACTAGTGCTGCAATGAATATACACAAAATTATCTGAATGACTGCAATAAACATCATGTATTTGTTTGCCAGCTACCATAATAAAATACCATAGATTGGGTGGCTTAACCAACAGAAATTTATTTTCCCACAATTCTGGAGGCTGGAAGTCCAAGATCAAGGTGTTGGCAGGGTTGGTTTCTTCTGAGGCCTTGGCTTGCAAGATGGCCACCTTCTTGCTATATCTTCACATGAACATTCCTCTGTGCGTGTTCGTGTCCTAATTTTTTCTTCTTATAAGGACACCAGTCATTTTGGATTAGGGCTCTTTCATATGACTTCATTTTAATCTTAACTGCTTCTTTAAAAGCCCTATCTGGAAATAAAGTCACATTCTGAGGTTACTGGGGGATAGAATTGCAACAAATAAATTTTGGGAGGACACAAATCAGCCCATAACACATCATTGCCAGCATCACATGTGGAGCATTCAACTGGAGAAACTGCCCTAATTTCTCATTTGAAGGTCTAAACATCTCTTTTATCAAAATAAACCAGGTTCTATTAAGAAGGCTGAATGTGCATCTGGTTCGATCAACAGGCCTCCCGGGTTCAAGCGATTTTCCTGTCTCAGCCTCCAGAGTAGCTGGGATTACAGGCGCCCGCCACCACACCCAGCTAATTTTTGTATTTTTAGTGGAGACGTGGTTTTGCCATGTTGGCCAAGCTGGTCTCAAACTCCTGACTTCAGGTGATCTGCCCACCTTAGCGTACCAAAGTGCTGGGATTACAGGCATGAGCCACTGCGCCCGGCCTTGTTTCCTGCTTTTTTTTTTTTAAGAGATAGGGTCTTGCTCTGTCACCTAGGCTGGAGTGCAGTGGCACAATCAGCTCACTGCAGCCTTGAACTCCTGGGCCCAAGAAATCCTCCCACCACAGCCTTCTGAGTAGCCAGGACTATAGGTGAGCACTGGTTAAATTTTTAATTTTTTTTGTAGAGACAGAGTCTTGTTATGTAGTATAGGCTGGTCTCTAACTCTTAGCCTCAAGTGGTCCTCCAGCCTCAGCCTCCCAAAATTTGGGAATTACAGGCATGAGCCACTGCATCTGACCATATAAAATGTTAATAAACTGGCCAGGTGTGGTGGCTTATGCCTGTAATCCCAGTACTTTGGGAGGCTGAGGCAGGGAGATCTCCTGAGGTCAGGAGTTCGAGACCAGCCTGGCCAAAGTGGTGAAACCCCCATCTCTACTAAAAATACAAAAATTAGCCGGGCGTGGTGGCCCATGCGTGTAATCCCAGCTACTTGGGAGGCTGAGGCAGGAGAACTGCTTGAACCTGGGAGGCGGAGGTTGCAGTGAGCCAAGATCACAGCACTGCACTCCAGCCTGGGCGACAGAGTGAGACTCCATCTCAAAAAAAAAAAAAAAAAAAAAAGTTAATAAACCTTTTACTCCTGGCCTCAAGTGTTCCGGCTGCCTCAGCCTCCCAAAATGCTGGGATTACAAGCATGAGCCATTTATTTTTCTTTTTTTGAGACAGGAGCTCACTCTGTTACCCAGGCTGGAGTGTAGTAGCATGATCACAACTCACTGCAACCTTGAACTCCTGGATTCAAGTGATCCTCATGCCTCAGCCTCCTGAGTAGCTGGGACTATAGGTGCACACCGACATGCTCAGCTCAAAAATTTTTTCATAGAGATGGGGAGTCTTGCTATGCTGCCCAGCCTGGTCTTGAACTCCTGGACTCAAGCGATCCTCTTGCCTTGGCTTCCCAAAAATGCTAGGATTACAGGTGTGAGCTACTGTGCCTGGCCTTTGATTTTTAGACAGGGTCTTGCTCTGTTGCTGAGGCTGGAGTGCACTGGCGTGATCATAGCTCACTGCAGCCTTGAATTCCTGAGTTTAAGTGATCCTCCTGATTCAGTCTCCCAAGTTGCTAGGACTACAGGTGTGTGCCACCATACCCAGCTACTTTATGAATATTTTGATTCCAAAGTCTGAAAAAAGTTTTCCAGATTCATCTCCAGGTCAAATAATGTCCCTACTGTCAGGCATCCTGCTTTAGAAGCAAGATGTAGCATTTTTCTTCCTTTACTTGCAGCAGGCAGCTAATAACTGTTATCCTGTGCTGGACCATCCATGTTCCACGCATTCTAATGTGTGCTTTCCATAAAAAGTTAGCCCAAGTGACCCTCACTGTGACATTACACGGTACGTATTATTATTAATCTTTTTTTTTGAGGTGGGGTCTCACTTTGTCGCCAAGGCTGGAGTACAATGGCTCATGCCTGTAATCCCAGCACTTTGGGAGGTTGAGTTGGGAAGATCCCTTGAACCCAGGACTTCGAGACTAGCCTGGGCAACATAGGAAGACCCCCATCTCTAGAAAAAATAAAAACATAGACATGCATGGTGGCATGTGCCTGTGGTCCCAGCTACTTGGGAGGCTGAGAAAGGAGGATCACTTGAGCCTGGGAGGTTGAGGCTGCAGTGAGCCATGATCATGCCACTACACTCCAGCCTGGGTGACAGAGTGGGAACCTATCTCTAAAAAGAGAGAGAGAGAGAAAGAGGGAGAGCTTTTAAAAAATGGCAAAATGTGCCCACAAGCTGATGGGCCTATTTCTTTTTCTTTTTTTTTTTTTTATTGAGACGGAGTCTTGCTCTGTCACCTAGGCTGGAGTAGTGTGTCTTGATCTCGGCTCACTGCAACCTCCGCTTCCCGGGCTTAAGCGATTCTCCTGCCTCAGCCTCCTGAGTAGCTGGAAATACAGGCACCTGCCACCATACCCAGCTAATTTTTGTTATTTTTAGTAGACAGGGTTTCCCCACATTGGCCAGGCTGGTCTCGAACTCCTGACCTCAGGTGATCCGCCTGCCTCGGCTTCCCAAGGTGCTGGGATTACAGGCATGAGCCACTGCGCCCAGCCAATTTGTTTCTTATAGAGCTTATGGTAGGAGGCTTGAAGATGGGAACAGAAGAAAAAAGGTTGAAGGGCCTAGCTGCTGTGTGTTGCAAGAGAGGATGTTGCTGACAGTCTGCAATGCCAGCAGTCTCATGGGTGGTTATCACCAGGACAGAGGCCTCAGAATAGGCAGGACTGGGTGTGCTGGCACTCACAGCTACGTGCAGATAGAGCCCGACCCTGGGCCTTGGTGTGTGACCTTCTTCCCAGGTGCTTCTTTGGGAAGCTGTACAGTTAGGGAGGTGAGGCAGCCTAAGGGCACGACACACTAGCATGGGAGCAGTGGCAGGCAAGTAGGCTGACTGCCCAGGGATTGCAGAGTCCACCTGCACAGTATGACATCTCCCATCCTTTTGGATAGATTGTTCTACAAGGTGGCCTCCACCTACCCCCAACTCCCAAATCTGACATTCATTCATCTACTTCCCCCGAAGTGCTCCCTAGCACCTGCCATGAGTTTGTTCACTCTTGGGACCCCAAATCCAAGGCATCTCACTGGCTGAGATTCAGCTTACCACCTCATTGATGGGGGGACTCTTACGTCAAAGCAGTAATTTTCTCACTGATAGGACCACAAGATGTCGTCGTATTTTTAATGTGGGTACAAATACTAAATATTTGTGTTTTGCCAAAAGGAATTAAGATGTTTTTAACAGGTCACAATTAAATTCAGAAAGGGGTTGGACCTGGTGGGATGGGTTGGTGAGGCCCAGAGGCTCCACTTCAAGTGCAGTACTGGACATCCCCTTCCAGTACGGGAGGTCTGACTTGTACACAGTCAAGCCCAATACTGGCACAGCCACAGGCCAGGGATGGAGGCTTATGAGTCCACTGGAAAACAGGGAGGACTGAGTCCAGGGTTTCAGGGGGTTTAGTAGTGAGGGGGTGTTCATTACCCGCCCCTTCCTATGTTCCAGGCCCTGAGGATGTACCTTGCATGCTCTGACCCTTCGAACACCAAAAAAATAAGCAAGGAGGTAACAGATGCCCCAAAGAGGTGAATGGTGTCATGAGATCTAGGGGCTGGGACTTTGTCCAGCCTAAAGGTATAAGTACCATGGATGAGCAGTGTCTTATTTAATCAGCAACTGGAGATTTCCTGAGGTTTAACTGGGAAAGCAGGTTCTTATACTACAAGACACCAGGTGCTTCACATTGCTTCTCTTTATTTTCAACAGTTTCTTTACAACAGTCTACACAGGGATTAACTCCTACATGTACTTCCCAAGCCAGAATCTCCCTTTAGAAATTCAGATTCTATTTGTAACTCTGTAAGATGTATCTTCCCAAAGATCCCATTAACTCCTCAAGTCAACATCTGCCTACCCCCAACTTCCCCTTTTTTCCTCACTCACACTGAACATTTGTCTGAAACTGTGGCTGCTTTGTTGCTTCAAGATGCATGCACATCCTGGCTTCAGTGTCCAAGTATGCAGAATGAAGCATCTGATATGTGCACCCAGCTAGTTAGGCATGAAACAGGGGCACAGGATGGGCTCCGGGTCATAGAAGGTTCTGTCCCCACAGTGAGGACAGGGGTTGGCACTAAGCCAGACCATGCTGGGCCGCCCCAACTCGCACAGCAACTCCCTGAGCCTGGCATGCAGATAGGCAAGCCTCCCCAGGTGGAGGGTACCATGGACATCCTCATAACTCTCCAGGGGGACAGGATACAGCACATGGGTCAGATTTCTCAGCCCGATGAGGTGCTGCAGGAGACTCTGCAGGGAAGATATGGAGATGGGATTCCCGCAGAAGCTTAAGGTCGTAAGCTGGGAGCAGTGGCTCAGGGAAGGCAGGAGGACAAGGAGCTGATCATCCATGATCCCACACTCATCAAAGTCCAGGTCCTGGAGGGTGGCAGAGGCTCTCTCCAGCAGAGCTTGGAGGGGCTCGGGACTTACATCGGTCAGCATGACCCCACTTAGACTCAGGACACTTAGCTGACTGACGTTGGGGCTCTGGGACAGATGCATCACATCCCCTTCCGAAAGCCGGCAGTTAGTTATTGAGAGGGTTTCCAAGGGGTTCACCACGTGCCTGCAAATAGACAAAGCAGTTAGTGCTGGGGAATGGTGGTAGTGGGGTAGGGAGACTGGAGAGAGGCCCATTTCACCAAAACTCAGTCTTCCTGATGATGGTTAACCCCCAGGATGCCATGCTGTAAAGGAGCATTCAAGGAGTACAAGTTCAGGTTTAGTCCTTTCTCCATCATTTGCTGCATAAGTGGTTCAAGTAAACAAAGATCTCAAACACTCCCTTGGCTGATCTGTGAGGCAGGGTCCAACACAGACCTTTTAGGTGGTGTGAGCATGAATTGAATTGACAGAGCCTGATTTGATGTCTCAAGCAAGGAAAGGCATCAGTGAATTTTAGTATTTGAAGATACAACCGAAAATACTTTCTTTCAGCTCGGGCTTCCTTCTGCCACTGCCTGGGCCCCAGTCACCTATATCTCTGTGCCTGATGAAGCTACTAGGGAGTATTCACAGTGGATAAACTGGGGCAAGGTCAGCAACATCCAAAGGGGGTTCCCAGGCTGCAGGGCTACCTTAGGTCACTGTATCATCAGCAAACCACCTATCAATTTTTGCAATTCCTCTCTCTTGTTCCTTCTTCCACATCTCCAGAATCCTGCACTTCCCACCTATTACCTTAACTGGAATTCTAAATCACCCTTTAGACAGGAAATTTGAGGCAAGTTTAGAGGGAGCAGCTCATGTTGAGAAGCTGGTGAGCGCACAGCTTACAATTTCAAATCTCACCTTTGATGGGCTTTCCCTTCTTCAATGCCCTCCTTGCTTATTTTTGATCATTTTAGGTATCACTTCCTAAGGAAGAATGCCTAAAGGCACCCTTGCCAGGCCCCAACCTCCCATTACAGAGTTTTCTAACAAGGAGTCACTGTTAACAGCATCTATCCTAATGTATACCTCTAATCCTTATGAGTAGTAGTTATGTGATACCATCCTTGGGGACAGCGGTGAACAAGACGTGTTAACTGGTAGTGACTTGCTCACTCTTGCATTATCAGTGGCTGGCACATACAAGATATCCTTTATTGTTTACTGCAATAAAGAAGGGCTTGCTCTGGTCTGCAGAGAAAACTCACCATCCCTCACCTGAGCAACTGATCCAGGCGGCCTCTAAGGAAAAATAAAGAATCCACATAGAGAGCCTGCAGGCACTGCAAACTGAGGAACTGAGAGGTGAACTGGGCGATATACTGCTCTTCCTTCTCCGGAGAAATGTAGGAAGATGCATGGATGTGGGAGAGGAGGAGTCTACGCAGATTAATCATCTGGCCCAGGTAAGGAGAAAATTTCGCCAAGGTGGGTAGCTTCCAGGTACAAGTCACTTCCAAATCTTCAATAGAGTCCAGCTGCACCATTTTCAGGATCATCTTGATATCCTGCATGGGCATTGCAAAAATCTTCAGCTTCTTACAGCACAGGTGTAGTACGTTTTTCTTTCGCTTCACTTTCTCAATGAGGTAGGAGAACAATTCATCACAGGCACCTTCCTTGAGGGACAGGTCTACGAGCACCTCTATTGGAATGAAGGGCTGCTCTGCCTCTGTGCTCAAACCATCTACTTTTCGCTTCTTTTTCATGGGCTGAGCTGCTTCTGGCTCTGGAAATGAGTACAGACTGGCCCTGTTTCCAGACCATACAGTCCAGAAGTCCTGATGAGAGTTCTTCCGTAAATCCAGCACTTGAAGTTTCCACCTCCTGTGGGGGAAAAGCAGGTAATTAGCTGAGATGCTTTAAGATCAACTCAAGATAAGACCACGAGTCTCATAATGTAGGTAAGAACCAAACAGACATCCACCTTAGATCTGCACTTTTACTCCATACTTCAGGGATCAGCTGCTCCCTTTCCCACTAGGATCCTGGGATCCTTCCTGGTCCCCACTTCCCACCCCACCAGGAGGAAGCAGGTGCATGTTCCTTCAGACACCTCTGCATTTTAATCAGTGCCCCATGTCCAGAAGCCCATTCCAAGAGTGACCCTTGCAGTAGCCCCAAGGCCTCCCTGAACTTCCTTGCTGGCACCATCAGAGCCTCTGGACCAGCTTTAGGCGCTCCATGCTCCCTGACCCAAGCTGCATCCTGCTCGGGTTTCCAGGGCCCCACACCAAGCTGCTAGGTCACCCTTACCTGGGGCGAACCTCCTGGGCAAGGAGCACATCAAGTCCATCGAGCACAGCTTTGAAGGTCTCCAGGTGAAGCTGTTGTCCCTTCATCAGCACTCCCAGAGGGAGGCAGGTGAAGGGCCAGGCCTGCACCATTGCCTTCAGGGTCTGGCTGTGTCTCCCATCAAAGGCTGCCATGAAGAGTGGCGGGAAGAGCTCCCTGGGCAGCAACTCCAGGGCGGCGATGGCCAGGGCCTCATCCTTCAGCAGGCTCTGCCCTGCCAGCTCCACAAGTCTCCGTGGGCTTGTCCACACGCTCATGCTGATGTATCGGCTCTGAATGGAACCCTGAGGAAACATATAGGGAACAAGGCATCCCTCTCAGCCCAAGCGTAAGCAACTCTATCTTTTCCTCACCCTTCTGAGGGACCAACTTAGGGCCAAAGTCACTGTGCTAGCGACAGCAGGGGAGTTCTCAGTTTACCCCAATTCCACTCTGCACTCGGTGGCCACAAAGCCACAGCTCTGCTGGCACCAGGATGAACATCTCATCAAGTGTAGAGGAGGAGACAGGATGGCCACTGGCCCCATCCTGTATCTACCCACTACTCTATTTAATTCTAGTCCCCCTGGGAAGTGAGAACTAAGGACCCTGAGAGCTGACCCTGCTCATTTTGGGAAAAAGTTTCTGATGATCACTCAAAGGCAATTCAAATGGGAGTGTCACATAGCCCAGGACAGCATCCTTCTCTGCTCCAACAAATAAGCCAGATGGGAAAGATGAGGAACACACACACAATGCACAATGGATGCCATTATGTTTCACTAAAAAATTTTAAATGAGAAACTACAGAAGCAGCACAACAGTATTACACAGCAATTGAAAGTAAAATAAAAAAAAAACATTCTGAGACATGTATTTTAAGTGTGTCTCTTTTACGTATATTAAGAGTTACTACTTTGACATGGAAATCAGCGGAGCAAACGCTTCACTGAAACAAAGCCTGGTTCTTTTTCCCCAAAACATTAGTTTTAAAATGGAGAAATAAAAATTGTGTATATTTATGGTGTACAATATGATGCTCTGAAATATGTATACATTGTAGAATGGGTACCTTAAGCTAATTAACATATGTATGATCTCACACGTGTGTGGTGAGAACACCTGAAATGTACTCTTAGCAATTTTCATGCATAGAATATATTATTAACTGCAGTTACCATCTTGTATACTAGATATCCTGAAAAAGCCTCCGCCTCCAGCACAGGGGCTCATGTCTGTCATCCCAGCATTTTGGAAGGCCAAGGTGGGAGAATGGCTTGAGCCCAGGAGTTCAAGACCAGCCTGGGCAACACAAGGAGACCTCATCTCTATTAAAAAAAAAAAAAAAGGAAAATGTCTTTAATTCCAAAGCATCCGAAAAGAAAAAGAAAAAAAAAATCTATGGAATATTTTTTAACCTTTTAGTTAAAAAAAAGCCTAACTAGTAAATCACTGATTTAAAAAATCATAAATGATGCAAATTATAATTGCTTGCCACATATTATTTAAATTGTAATAAAGTAAAATTCAAACTAGATGTCTTTTATTTTCCAAAAAAAAAAAAGCCGTTTAAGAAATTATTTTTAACATATAAAATGGCAGAAATCAAAATGTTTGGGATTCAGTATAAATAATAAATGTTCCAGGTAATGGTTATACTAATTACCATAATTTGATCATTACACACTATATATGCATAAACTAAAATTTCACATGTACCCTATAAATATGTACGATTATTGTGTATCAACTAAGAAATCAATCCAATAACCAAAGAAAAATGTTTGGGATTAAGGCAAAACTACATTTAGAGGCAAGAACAAAGCCTGTTCCTTTGTAAGTAAAGAAAAAGGAAAACCATCTAAGCAGCATTGGCCCTCATGGCTGGTGCAGACCCTGGGCTGACAGTAGAAGAAGGCAGTGGCCATAGCCTGAGGTTCCTGACTCACCAGACCCAGCTGTGGTGCAGAAGCCATCTGCCCAGACCTCTGGGAGGACCAAAACATTGACTCCAAGGCCTCTGGGTCCCTCCTCTGGCCCCTCTGAAGCTATGACAGGCCTTTCTGGGCATACCTCCCCTTTCAACTCCACGCTGCCAATGGAAGAGCCAAATCTAATTACATTCCTGGATCTCCAGCCAGTGAATCCTGATGGGGTTTTTTACTTACTTCAGGTTCAACTGATTGAATGGGATGTCCATTTACCAAAAGGAAAGAAAAAGTGAACAAAACCACCCAGAGAGTGTAACTGTTAGGGGAATTTTGGGCCACATCAAAATTACCCAAATATTCCAGTTAAGATAGCTTTATGAAGGGCATCATGACATTACCCCTCCCCACTCCCAAACAATCCCCAAGTATCAAATTGTCACTTATACCCCATGTTCCCTAACACAGCAGATCACATGCCTATTCAGGGAGAAAGGGAGGAACAACAGAGGGTGGCTGGTCTTCCAGACTTTGAAAGTCAAGGTTGTCCTGAAGGAAGGTGGGTCAAAATTACACTACAACTAGGAGTGTAGTCAGAAGTAAGGCTGGGCATTTGTAATGGGACTGAGTGGATTACCATAAAGACAGATAGGTTTTTTGGGGGGCAGAATTGAAAGACTTTGGCCTGGATGGAGTAGAGAAATTAAAAAGGGGAATGGCTAAGGAAGATGAAAGATAGTTCCAGTAAAGCCAAGGTAATCACTGAGGCAGGGAGGGAGTTCAATCTTCCTCCCTCCCTAGAGGGAAAGGGTGTTTTCTCCCAGAAAGTCAGGATCCTCTTGGCAAACAGCCTTGACAAGATTAAATCTAGGAATGTGGGCTGGAGAGGTGGGATAGAGGGTAATATTGGTGACCAAACCTAGGACAGCAACATTTTCAAGTTTGAAAGACCTTGTGGTTTCTTAGGAATCTTGGAGCCAGGACAGAAATAAACAAGGGCCGAAAGCACACATCCCTGCCATTAAGGAAGCTGTCAGAAGACCTTCTCTTTATTGTTAGGTGTCCTCTTCGACATCGGGGCTGTTCACAAGCAGGAGGTCAGGCCTTTACCACAAACATAATCTCCAATGGCCAGCCCCGTCCTAAGTATTACTAATGTTTCCACACTTCAAGAAAACAGCTGTTCCTTCTTGCCCCTAAGCTTCTCAGGTACAGAGATTCTGGTCAGTGAGATGCAATCAGGCCTATCAATTAGACTCAGTTTTTCTCTCTTTCCATGCTAGGCACAGTGCACAAATACATTTTCTGTCACAAAAATTGAAGTTACATTTGGCATTTAAGGATCTGCTTAGGGATGATTCCTATCCTGGGCCTGATCACCCACTGGTACTTTTGAAGTTTCAGAACCTCTCCACCCAAAGAATTCTCCAGGCCATTCTCTGCCTCATGCACTGTGAAGTCCCCACAATTCTTATATTCTACTGGCAAGTGTCCAGCTGGAATGTCTTGGGGCCTGGCTTTGTTTGCTGTGGCCTGCGTAAAGAGACTGTAATTCATTGAAGGATGTTTTCCATTTTGTTTATCTCTCTGGAGACTACTTTCTCCTACTTTTCACCCTCAACACCTAATGGCCTTTGTGAAAATTGGGTTAAACTACAATTTGTTCTACATTTCCTTTAATTCCCAGGTAATCATCTTTACTCATCAGCTGCGGGAGACTGAGATTAGTAATAAAGGTCATTGTCAATGTCCCTAATTATCAAGCACCTACTGGGCACAGCAAAGGCCGCAGCAGCTCTCATTCATTACCTCAAATAGCCTTCACAGAGAATCTGAAGTTCACTGTTATTTTCATTTTTAGTCTTGTAAGTCCTTGACTCTGTCTGGGGAAGAACCTGCTCGGCTCCAGGCAAGCAGGAATTGGTAGCCCTTATGTGAGGAGTTTAGAAAGATTTTCATTTCCTTCCCTATCAAACAATCTAAGTGTTAGAAAGGGCTGATAAACGTCACATAAACCATGGAAAAACAGGAAAACTGAGTAAGTCCAACAGTTAGGGAAGCTTCTATGGGATCCCCGCACTTCCAGGAGATCCAAGCGAGGAGGAAGAACCGCGATCAAGTGTGAGTTGTGCAATCTCTGAGCTGTGCAATCTCCCTGTGAGGCAGTGACACTCCTCTGCCCAGCTTCACACTGCCAGTTTGTCCAGTGGCACTGGAGGAAGCAGCACCAGGGGCACATTTGCACAAAGGTGCTGTCCTTCCTCCCAGTATAAGGGAGGAGTGAAAAGACTGGGGCTCAGCATGACTCCTAGGGTCCAGGCATGAATTGGGGAGTTATTTCTGCATGTCCTGTCTACTGGTTCTTACGGTCCTTGTGGGCTGCGCAGGCCAGAGTGGCCTCTGAGCTCATCAGGGGGATGGTCTGCACCCTCCTCTCTAGTCACAGAATCCCAGTGGGGACCCCCGAAGTATCTGCACCAGGTCCTTCAGGTGTTTTTTTTTGGAGTGCAATGGCGCAATCTTGGCTCACTGCAACCTCTGCCTCCTGGGTTCAAATGATTCTCTTGCCTCAGCCTCCTGAGTAGCTGGGATTACAGGCACACACCCCCACACACGGCTATATTTTTGTATTTTTAGTAGAGACGGGGTTTCACCATGTTGGCCAGGCTGGTCTCAAACTTCTGACCTCAAGTGATCTGCCTGTCTAAGCCTCCCAAAGTGTTGAGATTACAGGAGTTGAGCCACCATGCCCAGCCTCTTTTTCTTTTTTAGAGACAGGGTCTTACTATGTTTCCCAGGCTGGTCTTGAACTCCTGGGCTCAAGTGATCCATCCATTTCAGCCTCCCAAAGTGCTGGGATTACAGGCCTGTGGATACCAACAGCACCTGAGGACGGTCCCACAGTCCAACGCACTGGGTCATCCTTGAGCCTCTGGTTCCAGCACGAGTCTCCCGGCTTCAACCCAGGTTGCATGTCCTCCCTGATTTCCCCAGGTGGCACCCAAGGATGAGGCAGTGCAATCTTGTTGCTCACTTCCCAGGACCGACACTTACCCCTAATGGCCCAAGCCCATGGGGCAGTGAGATCAAAGCCTCCCTGAGCTCATACTCTCTGGACACCACTCGGAAGTGTGGACTTGGGAATCTGATTACCACGGGGAAAGGTGCTGAATGTAATCGTGGCTTTGGCAATAAGGTCCACAATACATTATTATTATTTTCTTTTGGAGGAGTTTCACTCTTGTCGCCCAGGCTAGAATGCACTGGCACCATCTTGGCTCACTGTAATCTCCACCTCCTGGGTTCAAACGATTCTCCTGCTCCTGCCTCAGCCTCCCGAGTAGCTGGGACTACAGGTGTGGGCCACCATGCCCGGCTAATTTTTTTTCTATTTTTAGTAAAGACAGGATTTCACCATTTTGGCCAGGCTAGTCTCGAACTCCTGACCTCAGGTGATCCGCCCACCTCGGCCTCCCATAGTACTAGGATTGGGATTACATGTAAGAGCCACCATACCCGGCCTAGAGTTAATTTTTATTTTTGGAGACGGAGTCTCGCTCTGTCGCCAGGCTGGAGCGCAGCGGCATGATCTTGGCTCACTGCAACCTTCGCCTCCTGGGTTCAAGCGATTCTCCTGCCTCAGCCACTTGAGTAGCTGGGACTACAGGCTCATGCCACCACACCCGGCTAATTTTTTGTACTTTTAGTAGACACGGGGTTTCACAGTGTTAGCCAGGAATGGTCTCAATCTCCTGACCTGGTGATCCGCCCGCCTCAGCCTCCCAAAGTGCTGGGATTACAGGCATGAGCCACCGCGCCCGGCCCTACGGTTGACTCTCATACAAAGACAGCAGGGGGAGTGAAATGCTCTTTTGGGGAAATGACCAGAAACAAAAGCAGCTCCTGCCTCTTCGTCTACTGTGAGGGACGTCAGGATGCAGCTCCCATCTGGCTCGAGTGACAAGGACAGAGGGGAACAGGGCTTCTCTGAGCACCTCAGACAGCTCAGGGGACCTTCTTACCCGCAAACGTCTTCGTTCCATTTTGAAGCGACTTAGGCTGGCCTCAGGACCTCCAACGCTTGGATTTCTAGGTCTCAGTCACTTGTTTCCACGCACGTCTGAGAGTAATAATCAAAATGCTCCAAAAAGAAGGATACATGTATAATATTTACGAAGCAACGGCCTCCTGTGAAAACCTCCGCAAATACTGCTGAGGAAACTGACAACTGGCGACTCAATCCCGCCCTTTCAGTACAAACCTCTGGCTCCAAACCAGCACCAGTGTCTCCTGGGCTGAACGAGCGGGCAGGAGAAAAAACAGACCATGTGGTTGGTCACAAGTGACCCCTGTGGTCAAGGACCCTGACTACGGTCTTGCAGCCACATTTCTGCCTCTGCTCCCGCCTTCCTAGGACGCCTACGCCACTGCCTGGGCCGTCCCCAACCCCCAGCACCTTCAGAGGGGCCAAGTCCCAGAGCATCCACCGCATTACAAATGCGCACCCACCCTGGAGAGCTCCAACCACGAGCACCGCCGCCTCGGTTCAAGGCATCCTTACAGCCACAACTCCTCAACTGTGGCCAATTTTCCGGGGCAGGCGGCCCGGGGTGACCCAAGTGGCGCACATTATTTTCTTTGGTCTTCAACCCATTTCCAGGAAGAAAACAGGGACCCGGGACAGGGGTGGTGCCGGGGCACAAGCCCAAGGTCACCCTGCGGGGAAGCGAAGGAATCACGGCTCGAACTTACGTTTTTCCTCAGAGAGTTCACCACTCCGCGAAGTTGCTGGAAGGAAAGAACGAGACAATGGCTCAGCTAAGCGCCCTAGCCGCTGCGTGGGGCGGGGGGGCGGGGGGGCGAGACGGCGGGGGTGGGGGGGGGCGAGCAGCCTGGTCTGACCAATCCCCGTTTCTCAGTCCTTCCAGGGCAAAATCTCACGAGATCCAGTGAAGTCGCCCAGAGAGTCGAGAGGCGCTTGTTTTCAAGGACTGGGAGGAGGAGGGGCAGTGGGGGGAGGGGCAGAGGAGAAGGGAGCGGGAGGAGGGGAAAAGGGGAGAGGGGGTTGGGGAGCAGAGGAGACAGTGGGTGGGGAGGAGATGGGGGTGGGGAAGGAGGGGAGATGGGGTGGGGAAGGAGGGGGCGGGGGGAGGATTAGGAATGGGGAAAGGGAGACAGGGTGGGGGAGGGGTGGGCATGGGGGAAGGGAGACAGGGTGGGGGAGGGGTGGGCATGGGGGAAGGGAGACGGTGGGGAACAGAGAAAAAAGACAGTGTGGGAGGGTGGGGATAGAGGAAGGCACACAGGGTTGGGGGGGTCGGGATGGGGGAAGGGAAACAGAGTGGTGGAGGCGTGGGGATTAGGAGCGGAGACAGACGGTGGGGGAGGGGTGGGGGAAGGGAGACGGGGTGGAGGAAGGGAGACAGAAGGCGGGGGAGGGGTGGGATGGGGGAAGGGAAACAAGGTGGGGGAGGGGTGGGATGGGGGAAGGGAAACAGAAGGTGGGCCAGGGCGGGGATGGGGGAAGGGAGACAGGGTGGGGGAGGGGTGGGGATGGGGGAAGGGAGACAGGGTGGGGGAGGGGTGGGGATGGGGGAAGGGAGACAAGGTGGGGGAGGGGTGGGGATGGGGGAAGGGACACAGAAGGTGGGCCAGGGCGGGGATGGGGGAAGGGAGACAGGGTGGGGGTGGGGATGAGAAAAGACAGAGGTTGGGGGAGGGGTGGGGATGTATAAGAGAAACGAAGGGTTGGGCAGGAGGAGGGAAGAGAGGCAGAGAGTGGGGGAGGGGTGGGGATGTGGGAAGAAACAACGTGGTGGGTAAGGGGTGGAGGAGGGGTGGGGATGGGTGAATACGTGACGCCTGCGGCCTTTCCCCCCCCCACAGTAGGGTGGGGGCAGGGTGGAAAAAGGGGGTGCGGTGGGCGAATGGAGAGGCAGTGGGGAGGCGAGGGGCTGGCTGGGAGTGTGTGATGGGGTGTTCTGGGATCACGGAGACGTCCAAGTCTGGACTCTGTCCTGGGTCTGTGCTTCTGGCGACCTCCCTTTTCTTCAGTGGGATGCGGGGTGCAGGGGCCGGTTCCAGGGAACCCTGAGCTCAGGTTCTCGCCCCACCCCGCCCCGCATGTCTAGAAAACACGCCCCTGCCCTTGGCTGGGTAATCTCTGGATTTACCTGGATTTAGCTACTTCTGTAACCCCCCGGGCTGAAGAGACCCCCGCCCCCGGGATTCAATTAACTTACTCTCTGGAGCACGCGTTCCTCCCTGCTCCCGGGAGTCCGTTTCCCAGAACTTTCTGAGGCCCGCGCATGCTCCCCTCGACTCCCCGTGTTTCTCCTCTCCACGGAAATCCACGCATTCACGCCCCTCCCCTCCCCCGAGCCTGCAGAGGACTCCGCCCTGCTTTCCCTACATTCAGGGCTGCTCCTTTTGTCGCCAATACAGACCTGTTGACAGGTCACGCCTGGGAAGCGGGTGGGGTGTCCCGGAGCAGTGCAGAGGCGCTGCAGGCCCGGCTTCTGGCTGTGGGGGAGCTGTGCCCTGAAGCCTCGCCGAAATCTCGCGTCTGGGGCCAGCAGGGGGCACTAGAGTCAACAGGGACTGTATGCAAAACCCACTTCCTCCCAGGCCCTCTAGGGGGATGGTCAGGCTTCTGCAGAGATGGGGAGGATCCTTTCCTGGTAAGGGGAGAGGGAGGGGCTAGGAGCCAAGCGGAAGGACCCCGTCGTGTTCAAGGCCCTTCAAGGGACGGGACAGGCGAGGAGTCTCTTTGAGTCTTTTGAATTGTTTTATCAGTCACGCCTGGGAAGTACTCAGCCTCCACAAACTCTGTTTTCCTGAAAGGGGTCGGGGGGACCCCAAAATCTCCTGCCACAGGCTATGATGGGCATGGTGGCTAAGAGCAACAGGCGGCGTGGTGAGGCTGGCTGTCTTTTTATGGCTCTGCCCTTCCATTCCCCGAGGCATCCCCATGCCAGTGAACAGAGCTGTGGGTTCCCAGCTGCACAGATGAATGCACGAACGAAACATAGGTCCATACAAAGGAAGTCATTGCATTGATCCAGATTCGACCTGGGATTGTCGCATAAAACAGGGCTGATAAAAACCGTCGTGTTTTCACCTTGGAAATAGAGACTCCGCCTCCCCCTCTCTGCTTGAGGCATTCAGCAAAGGTTCGTCCTTCAGTGGCTGTGGATGTTCAAGGACTTACGATTTCTGACTTTATAAAGTTTAGGGTGAAAACAAAAAACAAATAAGAAATCCATTGTTTTAAAGTGGCCGTTGTAGCTAATTATCTAAGAAAGCAAACAGGCTGGTACTGAAAGTTACACAGGCAGGCGGCTCCCTGGGAGGGTTGCCCAGGGCTGCTTTTCTGAGACCTGAGCAGGGAGCAGCCAGAGGAGCTTGAAGGGATGGAGTTCAGGGCATGGGAACGGGCTGTACACATCTTCACGGAATAGGGTGCTTGTCCAGTTTGAGAAGGGAAAGAAACTGGGGCAGAGGGCTGATGAGAAGGCAGCAGATGGATAGTGTGGGATTGAAAAGGGGATCCATTTGAAGACTGGCCACCATTAATTATTTTCATCATCTGATTGCTGTTGCTCCATTGAGATCGATGCGTGGAGAACAAGCTGGGGAGTGGAACAAATGTCAGGGAGGGGAGAGAAGTGAGTGAACATGACCCTGGTCCAGCCTCATAGGACAGAGCGTGGTCATGGAAGTCCACAGAGGAGGACAGACAGGGAGGAATCATGGCATGGCCAGGTTGCAGGGCAAGAGGCAGAGAGGAGAGAGGATTGTGGAGGATGCCTGCGGAATGCTGACTGTCAGTCGATGCTGGTCCTTTATTTTTTATTTTATTTTATTTTTTATTTTTTTGAGACGGAGTCTCGCTCTTGCCCAGGCTGGAGTGCAGTGGCGTGATCTTGGCTCACTGCAAGCTCCGCCTCCCGGGTTCATGCCATTCTCCCGCCTCAGCCTCCCAAGTAGCTGGGACTACGGGTGCCCGCTACCATGCCTGGCTAATTTTTTTGTGTTTTTAATAGAGACGGGGTTTCACCGTGTTAGCCAGGATGGTCTTGATCTCCTGACCTCGTGATCTGCCCGCCTCGGCCTCCCGAAGTGCTGGGATTACAGGCATAAGCCACTGTGCCTGGCCAAGGCTGGTCCTTTCTTTTATGGCGATGGGTGTGTGAAAGTTGCACATACCAAAATACACTCACTTTTTGTTGACCCAAAGTAAAACCCTGAGGGTATGAAAGGGAAGGGCTCATGCTTACACGGCTGAGATAAAAGCTGTCTCAGGAAGCTGGGTGTGGTGGCTCACCCCTATAATCCCAGCACTTTGGGAGGCCAAGGTTGGAGGATCCCCTGAGGCCAGGAATTCAAGACTAGCCTGAGCGATACAGCAAGACCTCATCTATATTTTTAAAAAGGGTTGGCTGTCTCAGGACTTTCTGAAATAGCCCTGCAAGACATTCCTGTTTTAGGATCACAACAGTTTAGATAAGATGCTTTTGAAAGAACACCTGCCTAGGCATAGCATCTCCACCAATGAACTGATGCCAACTGTGGTTTTGAGTCTTCATAACCAGTGAACTGTTTGCAAGCAGCTTATTTAAATCTCTTTTTTTGCCAATACAACCTTCCCTTTGCCCTCCCCTCTTGAGATGCATATGTGGCTTGCCATATCTGAGCATCTTAGGTTATAATGCTTTTTTTCTTTTTTAATTTTTTTGTAAATTTATATTTATTTTTATATTTATTTATTTTTTGAGACAGGGTCTTGCTTTGTCACCCAGGCTGGAGTGTAGTGCATAATCGTAGTTCACCACTGACTCCAACTCTCGGGCTCAAGCAATCCTCCCACCTCAGCCTCCTGAGTAGCTAAGACAACAGGAATGCACCACCACGCCCAGCTAATTATGTATTTACTTTATTAAAAATTTTTTTTTTGGTAGAGAGAGTCTCACTGTGTTTCCCAGGCTGGGCTTGAACTCCAGGCCTCAAGTGTTCCTCCCGCCTCGACCTCCCAAAGTGCTGGGATTACAGGCATGAGCCACCGTGCCCAGCCTTCAATTTTGTATTCTAATTCCTGAATAAATTCAACAAATTTGGAGGCGTTTTTAGTCTGATGGTTCCTTTTGGTCGACAATTGGAATGGGAGAGGAACAGTGTAAGGGCAAACATCAAGTGCTTTGCTGAGCTCCGGGTGCTTTTTTTGGATAAGACACACAAAATACAATAAGATGTCTGTAATGTTTGATTTTTTCCAGGTTTCTTGAGGTATAATTGACAAATAAAAATTGTATGGATTCAAGGTGTACAATTCATATACATTGATCCACATATACCTTGTTTGATGATTAATCAAATCAGTTAACACATCTTTCACCACAGTAGTCAACGTGTGTGTGCTCTGTTAGCAAATTTCAATTAATAATATAGCATTATTAACTATAGTTACTATGCTGTATATTACAGTCTCAGAATTTACCATCTTATAACTAAAATTTTGTAGCCTTTGACCAACATCTCTCATTCCTCCCACCCACAGCCCCTGGGAACTACCATCCTACTCTGCCTCTATGAGTTCCACTTTTTGTGTTTCTTTTTTCCCTTTCCTTTAAATTTTTTGTATTTGTTATATTACCAAACCATGTCAAAAGAGTTCCACTTTTTAGATTCCACATATTATTAGCTCGTACAGTATTGTCTTTCTGCATCTGGCTTACTTCACTTAACATAATTTCCTCCAGGTTCATTCGTATTGTTGCAAATGGCAAGATTCCCTTGTTTTTTTTGACTGATGATGTCTGCCTGTAATATTTGGAAAAAAATGCAGGTCACATGAATGATTGTCTAATGTAATTCTATTCATGTAAACTTGTGTATGACCATAACATTCACTCATTCGTTGCTTCAAGTTCTTTACAATCGTATGCCATATTCCTGGGGCTCTGCTAGGCCTGGAATGGGGAGTAGGAGTTACAAAGTTCCTGGGATATCAGTAATTCATATTTGTGAATGTCTTAGATAAGTGGGCTAACATGTACAGAAAATGGTCACTGAAATGATAACAGTTTGTTATAAAATACTTTTCTGTATTCTCCTGAACTTTTTTTTTTTAATCATTTATTAGACTGCTTCAGCTGCCATAACAAAATATCACAGACTGGATGGATTAAACAACAGAAATTTATTTCTCACAGTTCTGGAGGCTGGGAAGTCCAAGATCAAAGTGCCAGCAAGGTAGGTGTCATTCTGAGGCATCTTCTCTTAGCTTATAGGCTGAGGCCATTTTGCATTGTGCTCACGTGACCCCTTTGTGCGCATGTGCGGAGAGAGAGCACGGGTGCTTCTTCTTGTAAGGATGCTGATCGTTATGAGAACCCGACCCTTGTGACTTCACTTAATCTTAATTACTTCCTTAGAGGCCCCATCTCCACATACAGCCACAATGGGGATTAGGGCTTCAACATATGAATTTGTGGTGGGGGGACGCAAACACTCAGTTCATAAACATATGATTTTTTTTTTTCCTTGACCAGCAATGAAAATAGAGGTATCTTCATTTTGGAAAGTGAGAGTCAACCTGCGCTGAATTAGAGTGATGACAAGAGATACTTTAAGACTGCAATGAGGAAAGCAAGGGAGGGGGACGCATTTGACAGTCTGTTCTGCTCTGCTCCTGGAACTGAGAGAGGCTGAGTCAGCACTAACCTTTGCACGGGTGAGATAGAGAACTAAGAGAGAAAAATATGTATTTTTCTATGACCACCTAAAATAAACCTGGAGTTGAAGGGGCCAGCACTCTCAACCTAACCATTCCAGGAATAAAAATCGTAGATAACTTGCTGATTAATGGAAACAATTTGCCTTTCAATTTTCTAAGCAGACGAATGCAAGGAGTTTGTGAACTTTACTGCTGTTTTCGTTTTTTTTTTTTTTTAGGTGAAGACACTGACAGTAAGAAAAGGCAAACCACAGGTCCAAGACAAAGTGGTCAAGTCAAGAAGGAACTCAGGCTGTGTAGTCCTGGTGCAAGGCTCCTTGCCCCCAGTGTTGGGTCACACTGGCTGGCTGTGCTCCCATGACACTTAGTGCATACCGGGCTCCTGACTTAATAACACATGTTTGAAATGGCCCCTGATCCCCAATCTGCTGCAGGATTCTGCAGATGCACAAGAGGCTGCAGTGGAAGGTCTTGGAGAGAATTCAGAGTGGCTTGCCTACGTTCCCATGACCGTGTGTCCTAATGGGAGAATCACCACTTTGGAAAATTCTTTTGGAGGCCAGGCACGGTGGCTCATGCCTGTAATCTCAGCACTTTGGGAGGCCGAGGCAGGCAGATCACCTGAGGTCAGAAGTTCGAGACCAGCCTGGGCAACATAGTGAAACCCCATCTCTACTAAAAATACAAAACTTAGTCTGGCATGGTGGTGCACACCTGTAGTCCCAGCTACCCGGGAGGCTGAGGCAAGAGAATTGCTTGAACCTGGGAGGCAGAGATTTCAGTGAGCCAAGATTGCACCACTGCACTCCAGTCTGGGCAACAGAGCGAGACTCTGTCTTAAAAAAAAAAATTCTTTTGGGGCTAGCTGTGAATGAGCAGAGGGAAAGGCAGGAGCCTTCAGGTAGGGAGCAGCATGATTCCACCCCAGGTTCAGGCCTCCTGGGTGTACAGAGGGCAGGAGGATCCTCCCCAGGTATGTGAGAGGAAGGGAAGATGAGGTGTTTGGGTCAGGGAACACACTAGAAATCCAGGTGCTCACTGATGGATAGTGCTTGGCATCTCTGTGTTCTGCCAATCCAGCCTCAAAGCAACTTTGGAAGAGGATTTATGCCCTTCACACGCTTCCAGCCTGGGCCAGAGCATCTGCGCACTCCCCTGGGTATAGGCCTCCAGGGCTTGGAGCAAAGGAAGAGCTAAGAATTGTCAGTGCTCAGGAGGCAGATTTTCAGGGAGGATCCTCTTGCATCTCAGGACATGGAAAGGGCTAAAAGAGCCTTGAGTGTCCTGTCCCAGTGCTGGGGTCTCAGACGGCCGCTCTGGGGCATCTCCACCATGGTCTGACTTCTGCTGCTTGAAACCGTTCTCCCTCAGGGCACAGGCAAGAGTCCTCAAGGAAGAGCACCTGGGCACCTGGGTTGACTCTTCCTCTCTCCAGGTGGAGAGAACCAGTAGAGTTCACCTGGGGTCATGATCTGACTTAATCCCCCTCTGCATTTCTTTCTCTTCTCAGGGGCCTGGGCTCAGCCTTAACTCAGCCTTCCTCAGTGTCTGGGACTTGGGGTAAACAGTCACCATCTTCTGCACTGGAAGCAGCAGTGACATTGAGGGTTCTAACCATATCTCTTGGTACCTACAGTGCCCAGGAACTGGCCCCACACTCCTCATTTATTATGGCCATTCTCAACCCTTAGGGGCCCCAGCTTGATTTTCAGTCTCTAGGTCTGGCAACACGGCCTTCCTGGCCATCTTTGGCCTCTAGCCTGAAGATGGGCCTGACAGTCACTGTTTGTTCTGGGACAGCCATAGCATTTTTACCCACATGTGCTCCAAGTCCACGGGGAACAGAGACCAAATCTGCCATGAGTGACCAGTGTCATGGGGCTTCACACCAGTCAGGCAGTCAGATGGTGGTGTTTGCTTTCATTTCTGCTCATCATCCCAAGGGTGTGGACGCTTCAGGAATGGGACCCTATGCAACTCTCATTGCTCTTTATAATGATGTGGGAAAGAGAAATCATCTCCCAGGGGACTTGGCTTTGCAAAAATGAAAATAAAAACTTCCTCCCTCCCTCTGTGCAGTGAATGGCCTCTGAATGCAGACTTGGTCTCCCTCTTCAGTGGCAAGGTTAGAGGAAGAACAACAGCTTCTTATTGCACTGAGACAACTCAGGGGCCACCTCATTTGAAGGTGTGCATCAGTGTGAGCCCAGGTATTCCTGTACTCAGTGATCGAGGTCTCTCTCCTTACCTTGTCTCCACCTGGATCTGACCAAAGTGACCGAGATGATCCAGGTTTTAGTTTTCTCTTGCTGTGTAACAAATTTCTGCAAACCTAGCACCTTAAAATAACACCCATTTATGATCTCCCAGCTTTCCTGGATCAGGAGTCTGGGATCAGCTTAGCTGAGTCATCTGTTCAGGGTCTTCCCAACCTGAAATCAGGGCATTGGCTTGGCTGTGTTTTCATCTGGAGGCTCAACTGAGGAAGAATCTGTTTCCAAACTTACTGGCAGAACTCACTTCCTTGCTGCTGTATGACTGAAGCCAGGGTTTTGGGGGCTATTTGCCATCAGTGCCCGTAGCTCCTAGAGTTCCTAGAGGTCACCCATAGCTCATTTGCCATTTAATGTAACCTAATGAAAAGAGAAATATTCCATCACCTTTGCCATATTTATTGGTTAGAAGCAAATCACAGGTTCTTCTTGAATTCAAATGAAGAGATTCTGCAAGGGTATGACTCATTTGGGGTCACCATAGGGTACATCCTCAGTAATTGTGTGTGGTCAGGACTAGGGGAGGAGATTCTAATTATACAGAGAAGACTTGTGCTTTCTGTTCAGAATTTAAGAAGACATCCTTTACTTTTTAAGACACTCTGTCATTTTATTCATTGATTTTTAGTGGTGTTCTAGAAAGCAGATTTTCCAAGTGTAAACCACAATAATGAAATGGTAGAGCTGATGACAGTTCAGATGCTATTAGATGGGTGTGCAGATCTGGGTTTAGAGCCAATGGATGGAGTAGTGTCTCTTGGTTTCCACTGTGGAGAGGCCCCTTGGGAAAACCCACCACCCCCATTTCTCCTCACTCCCTGCCTGGCCCCATGGTCTCTGCTTGGTCTGGCCTATCCTATTAAAAATATACTTCAGTGATGATACTTATGTCTTGTGTTTCTCTCTACTCTTTGTCTATTTGCAGTGGACAGCATACTGCATGCTGATATCAAAAATTATTCCAGCAAATTCAAAAATAAGACAGTAAAAAGAAATAAAAGACAGTTTTACAATGGAAGAGACAGAAATGAATATTTGCACTTATGGTTGATTTAGCTGTTAAATCTAAGAGAACCAACTGCGAATGAGTAGAGAAAGCAGTCGTTGCTGCATACTAACCATTACTAGTGTGAGATACCAGGGGAGCTAGGATGGCCTCCTCTTCCTCCTTTTCCTTCTCTTGCCTCTCCTCTTCTTTCTTTTTTGGTAAATATCTTTCCTAGATCAGTGGTTCTCAAACCTTTTGGTCTCATGACCTAATCACTTTCCAGAGGCCCTACCTCCAAATACCATCACATTAGGGGTTAGGTCTCAACATATGAATTTTGGGGGGACATGAATATTAGTCTAGTCTGGAATTCTTTTTCAAGAAAAGGAGGGCAGAAAGGTCATACTACAGTGGCTTTTAAAAATTAGATATGGACAGCTCTTGTTTCTGGAATATGTCAGTGTGCTGTTGTGCAAAGCATCCTGGGAACAACACCTCAGAATGTTTCCTGTTTGTGCCTCAGTAAGACTTGCCTCAGTAAGACTTGAAGGCTGGTAGGGTAGCCTGAGTCATGGCTTTCAATGATATCCAGGTCCTAATTCCTGGGACCTGTGAATACTGCCTGTCTTCGTCCGTTTTGCATTGCTATAAAGGAATAACTGAGGCTGGGTAATTTATAAAGAAAAGAGGTTTATTTGGCTCAGGGTTCTGCAGACTGTACAAGAAGCATGGTGCCCACATCTGTTCTGGTAAGGACCTCAGAAAGCTTTCAATCTTGGTGGAAAGGGGAGGAGGCATCACACGGCAAGAGGCAGAACAAGAGGGAGAGGAGAGGTGCCACATTCTTTTAAACAACCAGCTCTCTCATGAACGAACTCACTGATCTCTGCAGCGAGGGCACCAAGCTATTCACGAGGGATTTGCCCCCATGACCCCAAAACTTCCCACCTTCTTTTTCTTTTTCTTTTTTTTTTTTTTTTTGGAGTCTTGCTCTGTCGCCCAGGCTGGAGTGCAGTGGCGTGATCTCAGCTCACTGCAAGCTCCGCCTTCCTGGTTCGCACCATTCTCCCACCTCAGCCTCCCTAGTAGCTGGGACTACAGGCACCCGCCACCACACCTGGCTAATTTTGTTTTTGTATTTTTAGTAGAGACGGGGTTTCACCTTGTTAGCCAGGATGGTTCTTTTTCTTTTTCTTAACCTCTGGGAGCACAGAACACAACGTAGGATTTGGAGGGGACAAATATCCAAGCTATATCATTACTTTATATGAGAAAAGGGGTTTTGCAGATGTAATTAAGGATCTTGAGGGAGACATTATACTGGATTATCCAATGGGCCCTAAATGTAGTCACAGGTGTCCTTTCAAGAGGGAGGTAGGGGAGATTTGAGGACAGAAAAGGAGACATGAACAGCGAGCGGCTGGATGATGTGGCTACAAGCCAAGGAATGCCAGCAGTATCTAGCAGCTGGAAGAGTCAAGGAAACAGATTCTCCCCTGGGACCTCCAGAAGGAACCAGTCCTGCTGATAATTTTATTTCAGTTCTATAAGCCTTCTTTTGGATTTTAGATTCTCAGAACTGTAAGAAAATAAATTACTGTTATTCTAAGCCGCTAAGTTTTTGACAACTTGTTATAGCAACAATGGGAATCTAATATAGCTAAAGTACCACACATTTTGACATCTTCTCTATATATGGTACCATTCTGATTTGTACTGTGCAAGGCTTCCTTGCCCTCTCACTGGTAAACCTTGGTATACAGGAAATTATTTTTGTACATTCTCCAGTATATTAACTTTGGTTATAGGTGATACATTATATCTTTTGCAAATTATCATTTTGTCTCCTAATTTCTATCAACCATGCGCTTGTGTCTATTTATGACTGATTGCGTAGGAAAATTCTTCAAGAAAAAATCAAATAGGATGGTGATTCCTGCATCTTGGAATGCCTAAAAATCTGGTAATAACTGATTACATAGGAGAAACCATCTGTTTACTTCCTTCAGGAACTACCTGGCACCTTCTAGTGCTTTCCCTTGTGGACCACAGGTGATGGAGGCTGGGCCCTAATCCAGCACACACCTCCAGTCTAGTGGGCTTCTGGTCCAGTTATTTACCTACAGGTATTTTATTGATGTTATTCTTCCTCTGATGACACGCTGATTTCAAAACATGCCTAAAACCAAAGACACAGGATCTTTGAAGTCCCTTCCCCCAAATACCTGAGGCTTTTCCCCAATTGAGCAGCAGTTCACATGCTTGTAAGTTTTAAAAGTGTTAGGCATTTTATTGGAAATGCTTTATATGCTTCACACTCCACAGGACTTCTTATTCCCAGCTCATTGATTGAGGAAAGTGAAATCTGCCATTTGCCGATGGGCCAATGTCAAGGCCAATGTCCCAGATCCCCTGTCAGGACAAAAGTGTGATGCAGCCAGAAGTCAGCCCTCGCCTGCAAATGCTGTCCTGAACTTGCCTACTCTGGAGGGATCTGCTCACCAGGCAGATTCCAGGTGATGCCCAAAGCACTCCCTAATAAAACTCTGTGTGCTCATTTCCGCCTTAACTTCTGTTTCCAGGAGACCCAGCTTGTGACCATCGTTTCCAGGAAGATTACCAATAGTCTCTGTTTGCCCTGGACCGAAGGTTTTCCCAGGACATAGATCTTTCAGTGCTAAAACAGGACAGTCCTGAGTTTTCTTAGGACCAGGAATGTCTAAGAAAGGAGACACTGAGAGATGGGATTCTGGAGCAATGGAGACCCCAATATGCGGGAGTTGGAGGTAGGGGCGCGGGGGTAGATGCGCATATAGCCCCTACCATGGTGGAGCAATGCAGTGTGTAAACTTTTTACCAGTGGTGAATAGGGATGATTTACCTATAGGAGGAAATGAAAAAGCAGGACCATGAGTCAGACATTTGAGAGACGTGAAGAAAACAGAATGTTAAAGGAACCAATTCCACAGCTTTCTCGGAACAGTGTGGTAGCACTGATGCTAAGTGTGATTGATGACTTGCAACAGATAAAATGCTGGAATGATTAATTAGCAATGAAAAATTAGAAGTTGTGGGTCAACAAGGCTCCAGCTCCATCCTCTTAGGGTACCAGCTGGGCTCAAGAATTGACATAAAACAGATTCGCAGGAGAAAAAACATACAAATTTACTTAATACAAGTTTCACATGGCACAGGAGCCCTCACAAGGAAATGAAGACCCAAAGAAGCAGTTAGAGTCAGTTACTTATATAAGGAATTGGTCAAAGAATAGTCAATTGTGAAGAAACAACTAAAATATGTGGGAAAAAAGCCCCAGAATCTGTTGTATCCAAATAGGACTCCACTCTGATGACAGGTTTCTTGGGCTGAGATTCCTTTGAGCCCCATCCAACTTCTTCCCAGCTGCTGAGAAGAGAAAATCTTTTGGAGGCTTCCTGGAATTTTCCCAGTCCACACTGATTTTGCTTAAAAGATAAAAGTTATATAATAAGGTCTGTTCAGCAGTATCTCAGTTTTGACTTCTCGTCCCTGAGGATAAGAATGTTGCTTTTCCTTCTAGCATAGGGAGGGACAGGGTTTTTCACATGGGACTTTTGTCTTCTGCTTTTAAGAAACAGAAAACAGGGCAGAATGATCTTTTTGTGACTGGTGTTTTCAAGTGCCTTTTACTTAAATAGTCAATTTGCTAGACTGGTACATTTTTTTTCTTTTCTTTTTTTTAATTATACTTTAAGTTTTAGGGTACATGTGCACAACGTGCAGGTTAGTTACACATGTATACATGTGCCATGTTGGTGTGCTGCACCCATCAACTCGTCATTTAACACCAGGTATATCTCCTAATGCTATCCCTCCCCCCTCCTCTCCCCACTGTGTGTGTGATGTTCCCCCACTGTGTCCATGTATTCTCATTGTTCAATTCCCACCTATGAGTGAGAACATGCAGTGTTTGGTTTTTCGTCCTTGTGATAGTTTGCTGAGAATGATGGTTTCCAGTTTCATCCATGTCCCTACAAAGGACATGAACTCATCAATTTTTATGGCTGCATAGTGTTCCATGGTGTATATGTGCCACATTTTCTTAATCCATAGACTGGTACATTTTTAACTCCATCAGAGCGCAAGCCAAAAAGCTTCCTCCTGGGCTGAAAAAAAAAAGCTTCCCCCTGGGCTGAAAAAAAGCTTCCTCTTGGGCTGAAAAAGCTTTTTGGCTTGCACTCTTCCTTTGGGCCTGAGTCTTCCCTGCCCTTTCATCTGCTTGGACAGAGAGCAGGGAAGACTGAAGCCCAGAGCTTAATCCTAAGTGTGGCAGACGATCAGGACCCTGACAGGGTAACAGCGGGGTACTGAGTCACGGCATGAGGTCATCTGGATTCACACACCTGAAAATCTTGATGTTCTTGAATTTTCCAAACCTGCAGAAGTGGCCCTCCCTTACTCATTGAAGCCCATGTCTCCCTTCCTTTTGCCTGAAGATGATGCAGAGGCCTCTGACCTGTGAGATTATATTCACCACCACAAGTGTCCCCAGAAATCTGCCACCTCCTCCTATTAAGACCAATGGACCAATAACTAGAATTGAGTCACAAAGAAACCTGGCAAGGAATGCGATAGACCTGCTGCAGAACTAAGGAGCTCCAGAACCAGCCAACACATGCAGTGGGCCCCAGGCGAGTGTGTATGGGGCTGGATTCTGAGGGTGCAAGATCAAAGTGCAAAACCTAAGATTGGACTGGGGAGGGTTTATCTGCTGGAAGCACTCTCCTGGGACGCAGGCTTTAACCCCCTAGCAAAGACATTGAGGCATTCTGCAAGCCCGCTGCAAGGATGGCCCTTAGGAGGACAGAGAAAGCAATGGTCCATACCAAGCAAGGTCATAATGCCAGACTTGCTGTGGCAGATGGTGAGCGAGGAATCAAAAGGTCCTGGGAGGCCAGGTATGGTGGCTCACGCCTGTAATCCCGGCACCTTGGGAGGCCACTGTGGGAGAATGGCTTGAGGCTAGGAGTTCAAGACCAGCCTGGGCAATATAGTGAGACCCTGTCTGTACAAAAGATTAAAAAAAATTTGTCATGCATGGTGGCACACTCCTGTAGTGCCAGCTACTAGGGAGTCTGAGGTAGGAGGATTGCTTCAGCCTGGGGAGTTTAAGATTGTAGCAAGCTGTTCCAGCCTGGGCGACAGAGTGAGACCCTGAAAAAAAGAAAGAAAGAAAGAAAGAGAGAGAGAGAGAGAAAGAAAGAAAAAGAAAGAAAGAAGAAAGAAAGAAAAAGAAAGAAAGATGAAGGAAGGAAGGGGAAGGGAAGGGAGGAGGGGAAGGAAGGAGAGAAAGAAAAAAGAAAGAAAGAGAGAAGGAGAAAGAGAGAAAGGAAGAGAGGGAGGGAGGGAAAGAAGGAAAGGAAAGAAAAGAAAAGAAAGAAAGAAAGAGAAGGGTTCTGAGAGTGCTTAGCTGGAAAGGCAATACCAGGTACTCATGGACACCTCCCCAAGTGAGAGAATTCTCAGGAGGGCCTGGGGGCTGCAGTCTGTAATTGATTGATAAGCGGTGCACTGGTAAGAGAAATCCAGCATCCTTGAGAAACTCAGTGGGTAGTTCTCTAGACCAGGCCAGCAGGGGAGGCTTGTAAGGAAGTTGATAGCAATAGGGATTGAAGGACCATGCAGTGATAGTGTCACATTGTCAGGGCTTAAGCATAGGAGCCAGGTGTGTGGCAAAAGATGAAGTGGCAGCCAAGGCACCTGACATTGAATGATGGTATCAGTCAGTACAGCATGGCACCTCTCCGGGCAAGATGCATAAGCCATGAAGAAAGGGATAGCTTCTAATCTTTTTAGCTTATTTTTTATTTTTTTGTTGAGATGGGGGTCTCACTAGGTTATCCAGAGTAGTCTCGAACTCCTGGCCTCAAGCGATCCTCCTGCCTCAGCCTCCCAAATTGCTGGGATTACAGGTGTGAGCCATAGCTTCCGGCCTAGCTTTTAATCTATATTTTCAGAGGGAAGTAAGGAAGAAGGGTCAAACCCCATTAACAAGTTTCTGAAAGAGCCCAACTTGCAATGTCTAGTCATTCCAGAGTAGGATATTTACCCCAAGGATTAATTCACTGTAGTTGCTGTGATAAATGACCAAACCATAAACTGAGTGGTTAAAAACAAAGACCTCTAAATGATCACACCTGATATCTTTGGAGGAGCCATTCAATCTACTATACGCTGCTTCCAAGTCTTCATAGAAAAACATACGAAAATCGTGCATCATCCCATGGGTGGAAGACCTCGCTCCAGGTTAGTGAACTGCTCTGATTTGTGACTCCAAAGATGGACACTGGTGACAGCAAAAGAAGGACCCAGAATCTCGTGTATTCAAACAGGACTCCACTCTCATGAGAGGTCCTTGGATCTAGACCCTTGGGTCAAGCTTCCTCTGAGCATTGTCCAACATCTTCCCACTTGCTGAGAAGGAAGATTCTTTATGTGGGCCCTGGAATAGCCTCAGTCCAGCCTGATCTCTCTCTCTTCCCTCCTGAAGTTTTATTTCAAACATTTTGAGACTCTAAAAGGGTTTCTTTGTCTCATTTCTCTCCTCCAGTCCTACTACCAGGGTTGTCTTCAATTTATATCCAATGTTTCTCTGGCCTGGAACTGAAACCTACCTCCCAAGCAGCGACCCGTGGACTGGGGTCCCTGGGGCAAGCGAGTGGCCCTTAGCCTGGAGAACCTGGGCCAGCAGGCATGGCAGGTGACACATTCCATTCTGGGTGGAGGAACCAGGGAGGGAGCACTGCATAGATCAGAAGGGTAAACAAGGGGAGGGAGAAGGAGCAAACTTAGATTTGGGAGGGAAAGGGGGAAGGGTGCAGAGGAAGCAGAACACAGATGACTGGGCCTCTTTCAGTTGTTCTTGTGACTAGACCCTCCCATCTAAGCCACCAGGGGACAGGAAAGGTATGAGTTTGAGGACTCTAATGGCCCCAAGGTACTAATGGGGTTTATCCTACTTGTAGGCAGTCCCAAGAGCTTTGTTCTCTCCAGGGACTCCAAAGGGGATGAACTTACAAGTCTTTTGTCTCCACTCAGTGCCTTCTCTGATTAGGCCAATAAACATCCCCAGGCCTCAGTCTCAGGCCACTGTAAGGGCTGAGGACAGTGAGAAAGATGTGTGAGCATCCACCCTTTGGAGAGGTTGAGTAGGAATGAGAGGTCCCCAGCCCCACCTTTGGTTCTTGTGAAGGAAGATGTTGGATATTTCCCAGCAAGGCTGGAATCCTCTCCTCACCCTCCCCATTCAGAGCAGGGATGAGTAAGTCCTCCACTTTCTCCGCAACCACAATTGTGTTTTTCAGGAAAGGATAAAGTGGGAAAGATCAGATCCCATGCCTCTTCCTCCTCTAAGTCATGGGATGACTGCAGAGAGTGAGCAAGAGGGTAAAAACAGAGCACTGAGTGTGACATTTGCTAGAGGAACAGATAATTGCATCAAAACCTATTTCTAGCAGAGTTGTGGTGCATGCCTATAATCCCAGCTACTAAGGAGGCTGAGGCTGGAGGATTGTGAGGCCGGGAGTTCAAGACGAGCATGGGTAGCATAGTGAGAGCTCATCTTTAAAAAACAAAACAAAAAACCACACTTACTTCTAATTGTCTAATTGGTATCCGCTATCAGACCTTTCTGGGAAGTTTTTTTTCTAACATGCCTAAATGTGGCTTGGAGACTCTTTGGGTGAGGCCAATAGCTTAGCCTCCCTACTTAAGTTGTCTCCTTCATTCATTCAACAAGCAAGTATTATTGAGTGGATTGTTGGGTGCATTTGTGTGTCCTCAGTAGGATGCAGGCATGCAACACATGAAGATATGATAATTCCAGTCAGAGGAATGGCCTGTGCAAAGGCCCTGAGGTAGAGAGAAACTTGATAATTGAAAGAACAGAAAGAAATCCAGTGGGACTCGGGAAAGAGAGTAAGGAGATGAGAGGGGAGTTATAGGCAGCCAACAGATCATGTGCAGACAGATCACTTGAAAGCAGAGGCAAATGGCTGGATGTTTTTGTAAATGAAAAGAGAATTTATTTGAAGATCTTCCATCATTTTTATATGGAAGAAAAATTGAAGTAGGCAGAGCATTTTATGGCCTTTGGGCACAAGAGAGTGAAGCTTGTCCCATGTAGAGTCATGGAGAGTGACTGGGAGATTCACTATGAGAGTTGGCAGGTTGGCTCTTGGATTGAATATGGGGCATGAAGGAAAGAAAGAGTTGTTGACTCCTGGAAGTTTGACTTTTATTGAGACAGAGACAGATGGGAGAGCAACAGGTTTGAGGGAAAAACATAAAGTGCTTTGTTTGGACTCACGGGGATTTTTTGGAGAAGACAGACAAGATACAAGTAACAAGATGATGATGTCTGTAATATTTGGATACAAAATGCAATTCATAAAACTGAATGTATAATATGATCCTATTTATGTAAAATCATATATGTTTAGTTACCTTGATTCAATTTATACATCACTAATTGTTACAAGTAATATTAACCAAAGGTCTACTATATGCCAAATAATCTTTTAAGGCTAGAGATAGAAAAATGAACAAAACTTACTATATGTTCATCCTTATGGAAGATACATAATTCATATTTATAAACATCAAATTTAAGTATGACAAGAAATTTGGAGGGATGGTTCCTAAAATGAAACAATAGTTTCATAGGTTTCTGAGAATTTACATGATATATCTACTCAACTTTTATGTACACCTAAAATTTTTCCTATGATCAATCAAAAATCTGCCTTTTTGGAGGCAGATTAGCAAGGTATTTATTTTGGAAAAGCAAGAGTCAATCTGAATTGAATTGGAGGGATGCTGAGAGTTCTAGAACTTCATAGAGACAAAGAAAACTGAATTATTGGGTGGGGGTTACACCTATGTTTTTGTCTTTTCTTTCTTTCTTTTTTTGAGGCAGGGTCTCCCTCTCTCACTCAGGCTGAAGTGCAGTGGTATGATCTTGGCTCACTGCAACCTCTGCCTCCCTAGTCTGCAACCTCTGCCTCCCTAGTAGCTGGGACCACCATAGGCATGCACCACCATGCCCGGCTAATTTTTAAAAATTTTTTGGTAGAGACAGAGTTTTGCCATGTTGTCCAGGCTGGTCTCAGACTCCTGGACTCAAGAGATCCGCCCACCTTGGCCTCCCAAAGTGCTGGGATTACAGGCATGAGCCACTGTGCCGGGCCGCTTATCACTTTAATGTCTAATGAGAGGCCCCTGGAGCTGGAGCCCTTAGCCCCAGCCTGACCCCGACCCTTCTCCCATGTCCTCAAATTCAGAAACTCACCTCTGACTGTCCATTAAGTTGTTCTCAAGTCTGACTGTGCTCTTTGTCCTTCATGAACTAGAACTAGTCTTTCTTTCAAACCATTTCGATGAGCTGATCAATGTCTCCTCATCCCGTTTTTCCCATTCAGCCTTCCTCCTGGGGTTGGTTTTATTTACCATCTAACAATATTTCTGTAACCCTGAACCTCTAGAGCTGCCTCAGGTGCACTAACGCTGTGACCAGCCTGCCCTGGGACAAGCTAAGAGGTTATGCGGGGGAGGGTCTGGGCCCCCTGGTGTGGCAGAAGGTGCATCCTATCCTGGAGGAAGCCAGAGGACCAAGGGCCAGGAGCCTGGGGGGGATTAGAAGGGACCAGGAGGCCTGGTCCTGAGCTGGGAGGGGAAGGAGCGGGAAGGGGCAGGAGCAGGACAGGGATTTCCAGCTCCACTCAGCTGCCTCCCTGGGGCTTGGGCTCCTCCATCTGAGGCCACCAGGGGGCGGCAAGGGCTTGGATTTGGGGAAGGGAATTGCTGTGGTTTAACCAGGGAGTGTATGAAGTTCCATGGGCTGCTTCCTCCTGAGACCCTCCTGAGGGAGAAGTGGGGAGTGGAGTGTTCAAAATATGTTGTGTCCCAATATGTTCGTTTCTAGAAAGGCTAATAAATAGCCTCAGCCCCCAGCCTCAGAGCACTGCATAGAAAGAGGACAGAGGTATTTGAGGGTCATTCTAACTGAGGGAACCTAGAAGGTATTGAGTGGGAATAAACAGTCCCCAGCTCTGCCTTTGGTCCCTGGGAAACAGAGCACTTGGATCACTCCACAGTGGTCATCTGGGATCTGGTCCGAGGTCTCTTCCTTGATTCTGTTCCCTGAGTCTTTTTTATTCTATTTTGGATCAGATCCATGCACGGGTAGCTCAGAGTTGTGCCCAAGATTTCATAAGGAATTTACAGGGTTTTTTCCTCAAACTTATTTATCTCCACAGTCTGCCCATTATTTATGGTTCCCCAGACTTTCCCTTTTGGTCTTCTGGTGAAAAAAACTGACTTTAATTAGCCTGCACTGCTGTGCACTTCCTGCAACTGAGTCCGTGTCCACACCAAACACCAAGAGGACAGAGAGTAACAAAGGTAAGGGGATTAAGTGCCACTTTCTTGGAAATCAGCTCCAAAGATGAGAAAAGAAAGTCCGCACAGTCTCTACTGTCCCTGCTGTCACCACGAAGAATTTCCTGGAGGCTGGATCATGTAGAATGGAGAGAAGAACAAACATAAGAAAAGGAAAACGTGGACATTTCAAATTTGCCCTGAGCACTAGGGGTTTCCTTTCTCATCTTCAAGCCAGAACAGTGGAGCTTCTTCTGGAACTTTTGTGGCTGCACACTGGTACCCCTTCCAGGTTTCAGGCTGCCCTGAGTGCAGGCCACAGGACACTGGGGGAAAATGGGAAGCTCTCTGATGGTTTGATTTTACTAAAAGTGCTGGTATCTCCCCTAGTCTGCCTCCAGTGATTTGGTTTTCCAAGTAATCAAATTGATGCTCCATGGATTCTGTCCTAGGTTTTATAGCTGGGTTTGGAGAAAAGGTGGTATATACCACTGAATCCTAAATGGAACCTGAAAACAATAATAATATTCTAAATGTGAAAATTAAATCAATCTGAATCACAGGCAGTGGAAAACATCAAAAGATGAAAGAGTTTTAAAAGTGATTTGAGGAAAGAAACAGGGAGAAATATTTTCACATTGGTTCTATGTTTACTCTATTTATCTTTTTAAATTTAACTTTAAAAATAGAGATGAGGTCTCACTATGTTGCCCAGCCAGGCTGGTCTCGCACTCCTGGGCTCAAGCAGTTCACCCGCCTCAGCCTCCCAAGGTGATGGATTATAGGCATGAGCCACCACACCTGGCCCCTGTGTTTCTTATGTGCTCCTTGATTAAGAAAAGTTGTTTTTTGTTTTTGTTTTTTGTTTTCTTGAGACGGAGTTTCGCTTTTGTTGCCCAGGCTGGAGTGCAATGGCGCAATCTCGGCTCACTACAACCTCTGCCTCCCAGGTTCAAGTGATTCTCCTGCCTCAGCCTCCCAAGTAGCTGGGATTACAGGCGTGCACCACTACACCCGGCTAATTTTTTGTATTTGTAGAGACGGGGTTTCTCCATCTTGGTCAGGCTGGTCTGGAACTCTTGACCTCAGGTGATCCACCTGCCTCAGCCTCCCAAAGTGCTGGGATTACAGGGGTGAGCCACCGTGCCTGGCCAAAAAGTTGGTTTATTGTAGCTTGTGGATATAGTGAGATGGAAGAAAACCCAGAAAGCAGAAATAACACTTCTTTGTAATATGAGGAAAAAAATAAAAGATAAAGTTGAATGAAATATATATATATTTCATATATATGTTTCGTATATATATTGCATATATGTTTCGTATATATATTGCATATATATGTTTCATATATATGTTTCATATATTTTGCATATATATGTTTCATATATATGTTTCATATATATTTCATATATATGTTTCTCATATATGTTTCATATATATGTTTCATATATATGTTTCATATATATATATAGTTTTTTACAGAGTCTTGCTGTCTTGCTCTTTCTCCCAGGCTGGAGTGCAGTGGCCTAATCCTGGCTCACTGCAACCTCTGCCTCCCAGGTTCAAGTGATTCTCCTGCCTCAGTCTCCCGAGTAGCTGGGATTACAGGAATGCACCACCATGCCTGGCTAATTTTTGTATTTTTAGTAGAAGTGGAGTTTTGCCATGTTGGCCAGGCTGGTCTTGAACTCCTGGCCTCAAGCGATCCTCCTGCCTCAGTCTCCCAAACTGCTGGGATAACAGGCGTGAGCTATCACTCTCGGTCTGAAATCTTTAGATAAGTATGAAGTCTATTAAAAAAATGGCTCTTACTAGGCTAGAAATGACCCATTTTAGAAGCTTTCATTTTCCACCTCACACTCATCTCTCTATAGATCCTCTGCATGGGCAGTGGGTGGGCCCTGTGGTCCTCAGTTCTCAGGCTGAGAACCAGAGGCTGAAAAGGACAAGTCACCTGCTCATGAGTGGGAAGGGCAGGATTGGGAGCAGCGGATTGTGGCTCCATTGCTCCTTGTTTCCTCCACAGGGCCCCTCCCATGTGTGCCCCTGAATGCTGCATGACCTAGAATGACTAATGTGCTCAAGGGATTTGACGCTGCAGATGCTTCAGCATGAAGGGTGGGGGTGGGGATGGGACAAGGCTGCAGCTGAAGAGATGGAAGACCAACAACACACAGCAGGGGTTTCCGTGGGGTGGGCAGCCCCATTTCCTCACAGTTTACAGAGCCTGGAGGTGGGTGCCAAGCAGAGGGCACCATGGGGTGTGCCCAGGCCTGGAGGGTCACAGAGACACAGGCGCCACACAGCAGAGACACTGAGGGCCAGGAGCTCACTCAGGTGAGGGACTTCAGCAGATCTTTCTCTCTTGAGGAAATCAGGTACAAAGGAATCAAGTTCCTACCATCAGAATAGACAACAAGTTTTACTCTCCTCGGCTGAGCCCCGCTGTCCAGGGAAGCAGAAGTCTCTGAGCCTGGCCCAGGTGAGAGTGGGGTGAGGAGAGGAGCTCAGGACGCAGATTTGCATGGAGGCCCCACCCTCCTCTGAGGCAGAGGGGATAAGACAGGGCTGGGGGCAGGCCCAGTGCTGGGGTCTCAGGAGGCAGCTCTCTCGGGACGTCTCCACCATGGCCTGGTCTCTGCTCCTCCTCACCCTCCTCACTCAGGGCACAGGTGACGCCTCCAGGGAAGGGGCCACGGGGACCTCTGGGCTGATCCTTGGTCTCCTGCTCCTCAGACTCACCTGGGCCCAGCACTGACTCACCAGAGTGTATTTCTCCCTCTTTCCAGGGTCCTGGGCCCAGTCTGTTCTGACTCAGCCTCGCTCAGTGTCCGGGTCTCCTGGACAGTTGGTTACTATCTTCTGCACTGGAACCTGCAGTGACATTGGGGGTTATGACCTTGTCTCCTGGTGCCAGTAGCACCCAGGCACAGCCCCCAAACTCATGATTTATGATGTCGGTAATTGGCCCTCAGAGGCCCCTGGTCGCTTCTCTGGCTCCAAGTCTGGCAATACAGCCTCCCTGACCATCTCTGGGCTCCAGGCTGAGGACGAGACTGATTATTACTGCAGCTCATATGCAGGCAGCTACAATTTCCACAGTGGTCCAAGTTCATGGGTAATGAGACCAAAACCTGCTCTGGGCTCTCAGGCTCTCTCTCGCTGTGAAGTTGCTTCCTTACCCTGTGCAGAAGAGGGCTTCATGCAACATGGCCTTGAGAATTTCGTCCACTCTCAGCCCCTCTCCCCTCCCACAATGAAATGCAAAAGAAACACGCTCTCTGGTTAATTGTCTAGGGACAACGGCAGCTTCTTCTTTTCCTGTGTGATATGGTCCCGGATGGTGACTCTTTCCAACTTTTCAATGGCAGGGACAGAGCAATAGGATCCATCCGCTCAGTACCATTTCTGCAGTTTTCTATGAAACCCTCACATTAAATGCCTCCATCTCCTACACTGTGCTGACTGGTCTGGGTCAGTGCTCCAGAAATAACATCTTACTCAACTCCGTATCCACCACGCTGTAGTAAGGATGGCTGTCTTTGCTGGGTTATTTATTCCTCTGCAGGTCTCTTCCCAAAGCAACAGCAACTGAGAGAAGATCCGAAGATGTTGAGAGACTGAGCACAAAAGTAAAGGGTTTTATTTATTTGTTTTCTTTTTTTTAACTTTGTTTTTATTTATTTTTTTGATACAGAGTTTTGCTCTTGTTGCCCAGGCTGGAGTGCAATGGTGCAATCTCAGCTCACTGCAACCTCTGCCTCCCGGGTTCAAGCGATTCTCCTGCCTCAGCCTCCTGAGTAGCTGGGACTACAGGCATGCGCCACCACGCCCGGCTAATGTAGAGATGGGCTTTCACCATGTTGGCCTGGCTGGTCTTGAACTCCTGACCTCAGGTGATCTGCCCACCTCAGCCTCCCAATGTGCTGGGATTACAGACATGAGCTACTGTGCCCAGCCTTGTTTTTATTTTTTAGAGTTCCTTTGTCTTTGACCCATTGTCTATCTTTGGGGGCTTAGCCAGGGCACATTTGAGTGATTGTTCTTTGTGAGAACAGCCCCTTCTAGCAGATCATTTAACCCCTGTCCTGGAAACAGTCCTGCACTTAGACTGTCTCCCTGTTAGGATGGGTTCTTTCCTAAATGATCCACAGGAAAGCTTATTTGGTGGATGAGTCTCCTGTTCCTCAAGGACTCTTTTGGTAGTTTATTTTCAAGGTGAGCCAATACTGTTTCTAGCTGGAATCCCATTTAATCTCATAACCATGATAATTAATTTTTTAAACATGCAGGGTGTTCTCTAGCCATTTTTTTATTTTCTTTGATTTTGTGAGCCACTTTTAAATTATAATCATCATTAAACCTTAAAACATATAAACTTCAATTAAGTAGATTATATATTTTATTTTATTTTTTGAGACAGAGTCTCGGTCTGTTGCCCAGGCTGGAGTGCAGTGGCACAATCTTGGCTCGCTGCAAACTCTGACTCCCGGGTTCAAGTGATTTTCGTGCCTCAGCCTCCCAAGTAGCTGGAATTACAGGTATGTGCCATCACGCCTAGCTAATTTTTGCATTTTTAGTAGAGACGGGGTTTCACTGTGTTGGCCAGGCTGGTCTCGAACTTCTAACCTCGTCATCCACCCGCCTCAGTCTCCCAAAGTGCTGGGATTACAGGCATGAGCCATCAAGACCAGCCACATATTTTTAAAAAGTACAGTGGTTATTATCCAAGTACCTTTGGGCTGCTATAACACAATACCTTAAACTGGTGGCTTATAAAAACAGAAATGTATTTCTTACACTCGTGGAGGCTGGGAAGTCTTAAGATCAATGTGCTGGCAGATTTGGTGTCTAATGACTGTCTGCTTCCTCATAAAGGCCATTTTCTCACTGTGTCCTTGGAACTGAGGACAAAGCAGCTCCTGGTAAAGTTCAGATGTCTGTTTCTTGCAGGAAAATTTCTATTCACAGTGATCTGGGCTACTGGCTCCAACACACGCACCCAGATGGATTTCTGAGCCAGTCATTGACCATTACCATTTTAATATTATCTCAAATTATAGACATTATCTCAACTATTGTTTAATATAATATAGCACATAAATGTTTAAAGCATACATAGTGAAACAAGGGTCTTACATTCAAAATTATCATTTCCCCAATCACCCATCTCCTTGTCCACCAAGCCCCAGTGCCACCACTTAGCTCATTGCTCCTTTGGCTTCACTTTCTGGTGCTCTTGCAAGTGTCTGTCATGTGTTACAAACAAGAACACCAAATAGTCCCCCAAGAACATTTACCTCCATAGAATCCCTATCCTGTTTCCTGAGTGGACATTCCCATTTTTAATCTGGCAAAGATCAGTCAGCCCTGATTAGTGTTTTTAACTCATATCCATCTCTTTCTAGAAAAACACACTAGGTTAAGCATCTCTCTGTGGATGGGGGACCCTCATGAAGGCACACAGCTCTGAGCTGAGGTGGTCTCAATGTGCACAATGGAGCAAGACAAAGAAAAGTCCCATGTTCTGTGTGATAGACAGACAGGCACTGATGAGAGGTCTCCAGAGCTGGTGCCCTTAGTCTAATCCTGACTCTAGTCCTTGTCTTTCAGACAGTTAAAAACACTAGAATTCCTGTTCTGCATTCCATTAGGTCATTCTTAAATCTAGTGAGCTGTATCTCCTTCATGCAATATTTTTCTTTCACTATTATTTTCAGCTTTATTGATATATAATTGACTAGTAAAAATTCTATATATTTATGGTATACAACTTGATATATTGATACATATATCTGTTGTGAAATTATTGCAATAATTGTGTGAAATCACAATCAATCTAATTCACATAAAATAACCTTACATAGTTATCATCTTCTTTCTTTCTTTTTTTTTTTTTTTGGTGAGAACACTTACAATCTACCAAATTAGCAAATTTAAAGTAAATAATACAATATTGTTAACCATAGGCACATTGCGGTACATTAGCTATCTAGAACTTATTCATCTTGTATAACTCTACTCTTTTGTACCCTTTGATAAACATCTCCCCATTTCCCTTTTCCCTCCCCAGTCCTGACACCAACCATTTTACTCTCTGGTTCTATGAGTTTGAATATTTTAGATTCTACATGCAAATAAGATCATGCAGTATTTGTCTTTCTGTTTCTGGCTTATATCAGTTAACATAATGTCCTCCAGCTTTATCCACGTTGTTGCAAATGACAGGATTTGCTTTATTTTTTAAAACCTGGCAATATTTGTGTGTGTGTATGTGTATGTGTGTGTGTGTGTATGTATGTATGTATGTGTGTGCATGCACCACATTTTCTTTATCCATTCATTTGTCATCAGAAATTTAGGTTGTTTCCATGTGTTGGCTATTGTGAATAATGTTGCAAAAGACATGGGAGAACAGATATCTATTCAAGATTCTGATTTCATTTTCTTTTGAGATATACCCAGAATTGGTATTGCTGGATTATATGGTAGTTCTATTTTTAATTTTTTAAGGAATCCCCATACGTTTTCTACAATGGCTGTATTAGTTTACATTCCTTCCAACAGTGTACAAGAGTTTCTTTTGTCCACATCCTTGCCAACATTTGTTATCTTTTATCTTTTTGATAAATTACAGGCATGTGCCAATACACCTGGCTAATTTTTTATATTTTTGGTAGAGACGGGGTTTCACCATGCTGGCCACGCTGGTTTCGAACTCCTGACCTCAAGTGATCCACCACCTCGGCCTCTCAAAGTGCCGGGATTACAGGTGCGAGCCACCATGCCTGGCCTATTTTTCTATTTCTATAAATAATGACGTTTGGGTATTGATAGGTCTAGCATTGAATCTGGAGATCACTTTGGGTAGTATGAACATTTTAAGAATATTAGTTCTTCCAATTTATAAACATGAGATGTCTTGATATTTATCTGTATCTTCTTTAACATTCTTCATCAGTGTTTTATAATTTCCAGTGTAAAAGTCTTTCACCTCCTTCGTTAAGTTTATTCCTAAGTACTAATTCCTTTTGTAAATGTGATTGCTTTCTTAATTTTATTTTCATATATTTACTGTCTGTGTGTAGAAACATCATCGATTTTTGTATGTGGATTTTTTATCCTTCAAATTTACTTAACTTAGTTTTAATTGACTTTTTGTTATTATGGAGTCTTTAGGTTTTTCTACAGTTATGTTTATGTCATCTGCACACAGAGATTAGGATTTTAATTATTCTTTTCCCATTTGGATGCATTTCATTTCTTTTTCTTGTGTAATTTCTCTGGTTAGGGATTCCAGTGCAATGTTGAATTAAAAAAAAGTGGAGAGGGGGCATCTTGCCTTGTGTGGGATCTTAGGGGAAAAGCTTCTGTTTTTTTCCCATTGATTATGATGTTAGTTGTGGGCTTTTCACATATGGTTTTTATTGTGTTGTGGTAAGTTTCTTCTATACCTATTTTATTTTATTTTTGTTTTTTAAAGATTTATTTTATAATAGAGATTAATTTTGCTGTGTTGCCCAGGCTGGTCTTGAACTCCTGGGCTCAAGAGATCTTCCTGCCTCAGCCTCTCAAAATACTGGGATTACAGGCATGAGCCACTGAGCCCGGCCTATAACTATTTTGTTGAGAGTTCTTTTCTTTTCTTTTCCTTTTTTTCCATTGCTTTCTTTTCTTTTCCTTTTTTCCTTTCTTTCCTTTTCTTTTCCTTTCTTTTCTCCTCCTCCTCCTCCTCTTCCTCTTCTTTCTTGCCTCCTCCTCCTCTTTCTTCTTTCTTCTCCTTCTTCTTCTCCCTTTCCTTTTTCTCCTTTTCTTTCTTCTCCTTCTTCTCCTCCTCCTTCTTCATCTTCATTTAAAATCATGAATGGATGTTGAATTTGGCCACATGCCTTTTGTACATCTGTGGACATAATCATATGTGTGTGTGTGTGAATCTTTCAGCCTGTGGATGTGCTGTGCCATCCTTGCATATGCGGAATCATCCTTGTATCCAGGGATAAACCCCACCTGTTCCTGATGTATGATCTTCTCAACATGCTGTTGAATTTGGTTTGCTAGTATTTTACTGAGAATTTTTGCATGTAATATCTGTTAATGTTTGTCAGAGGTACACTGGCTTGTAGTTTTTTTCTTTTCTGGTGTTGTCTTTGCTTTGCTTTAGTATCAGGGTGATCCTGACCTCATAAAACAATTTTGGAAGTGTTCCCTTTTCTATTTTTTGGAAGACTTTAAGAAGAATTAATATTAAATCATCTTTAAATGTTTGGTAGAGCATTCAGCTATGAAGCCATCTGGTCCTGGGCTTTTCTTTGTTGAGAGATTTTTGATTATTGAGTCAGTCTCCTTGTTTGTTATTGGTATGTTCAGGCTTTGTATTTTTTCTTGATTTGCTTTTTTTTTTCTTTAGGTTGACTGTTTCTAGGAATTTATTTATGTCTTTTAATTTATCTAGCTTGTTGGTGTGTAATTGTTCAAAATAGTCCCTCATGATCCTATTTATTTATTTGAGACTGGGTCTTTCTCTGTCACCCAGGCTAGAGTGCAGAGGCTTGACCACAGCTCACTGCAGCCTCAACCTCCTAGGCTCAAGTAATCCTCCCACCTCAGCTTTCTGAGTAGCTGGGACTACAGGCATGCACCACCATGCCCGGATAATCTCTTTCTTTTTTTTTTTTTTTTTTTTTTTGTATAGACGCGACCTCACTGTGTTGCCCAGGCTGCTCTTGAATCCCTGAGCTCAAGAGATTCACCTGCTTCAGCCTCCCAAGTGTTGGGATTACAGGTGTGAGCCTTTTTATTTCTGAGACATCTGTTGTAATAGCTCCTTTTTTCATTTCAGATTTTATTTATTTGAGTCTTCTCTCTTTTTTCATAGTGTAGCTAAGGATTTGTCAACTTTGTTTAATTTTTCAAAAAACCATCCTTAGTTTTGTTTTTTTCTATTATCTGTTTGATTTATTTCTGCTGTAATCTTTATTATTTCTTTTTTTTCTGCTAAGTTTGGGCTTAGTTTGTTCCTCTTTTTCTAGTTCGTTGAGTTGTAATTTTAGGTTGCTTATTTGAGATCTTTCTCCTTTTTTAATGTTTGCTTATCTCCATAAACTTCCCACTTAGTACTGCTTTTACTGCATCCTATAGGTTTGGTGTGCTGTGTTTTAATTTTCATTTGTCTGAAGATATTTTTAAAATTCCCTTTGGTTTTCCTCTTTGACCCAATGGTTGTTCAACATGCGATGTTTGATTTCTGCCTATTTGTGAATTTTTCCATTTTTTTACTGTTATTAATTTCTAGATTCATTTCTTGTTGTAAAAAAAGATTTTTGGAATGATTTAATTCTCCTTAAGTTTCTTAAGACTTGTTTTGTGACCAAATATGAGCTCTCTCCTGGAGAATATACCCTGTGCATGTAAGAAGACATTTTGAGAACCCAGCTGGTCTTTTCCTCATACCATTTTTCTCACCCAGTGCTTATACTGAGGTTAGTTCATTTTACATCTAACGTTTTCTCAGCCTGGAGCTAAGACACCTCAGGTACCTTTGACAAAGCCATTCTAGCACAAGCAAAACGGTCCTGAGAACGAGTATCTTAGCCACCTGGTATGGCAGAGGACACATTCATCATGGAAAAAGTCAGAGGAAAAGGGTCAAGATTAGCATGGATCGAGGGCCTGGTCCTGAGGTGGGAGGAGAAAAAGGCAGGTTGGAGTGGGACCAAAGCAGGTATTTCTATCTCTCACTTAGAATTGTGTCTTGGTACTTGAGATGAACCATCTGAGGCCACCAGGGGGCAGCAGGGGACTAGGTTGGGGACGATGATTGATAAAGTTTATCCTGACCTTTGAGAAGTCCCTGAATCAGCCGGGCGCGGTGGCTCACACCTGTAATCCCAGCAGTGTGGGAGACCGAGGAGGGTGGATCACAAGGTCAGGAGGTCGAGACCATCCTGGCCAACATGGTGAAACCCCATCTCTACTAAAAATACAAAAATTAGCTGGGTGTGGTGGCTCGTGCCTGTAATCTCAGCTACTCGCGAACCTGAGGCAGGAGAGCTGCTTGAACCAGGGAGTTGGAGGTTGCAGTGAGCTGAGATGGCGCCACCATGTCCCAGCCTGGTGACATAGCAAGACTCCATCTCAAAAAAAAAAAAAAAAGTCCCTGAATCAAAAAAAAAAAGGAATGTGACTTTATGATTAACTATAAACAGCTGCTCATTAATAAAAAACCATCAAAAAAAAAAAAAAAAAAGGAAATCCCAAGAACTACTTACCCTTGAGTATCTCTAAAGGTACTGGGAAGCAGTGCTCCAAATCTGTTGTGGCCCAGTGAATTCCCTTTTAGAAGCAGCATTAATGGTCCTAGTTCAACACGTCAGGCCCCAGCTTTAAACCACTGCAGGGGCAGGGGATGTAGCGGTGCTTAGAACCCACCCTAGCTGAGAGGGCCAAGATGGCTGGGCAGGGGATGAGGAAATGAGAAGTCCCAGCACTGTCTGAAGTCTCTGGGAGGAGGAGTGATTGAACTTTCCCATCCGGCCTGGGAGCAGCCTGTCCTCACATTCATCCCTCACAGCACAAAGGAGAAGTCTTGGTTTCCTCAGCCTGGAGCTCCTGCAATATCGAGGGTTAGGATATCTCTGGACTGGCCTGATGTCTTGGGCACTCTCATGGGTTCAGTCTGAGGAAATCCATGCCTAGGCTGGATTAATCCCCTTGGCTGAGCCTCACAGGGAAGCAGAAGTCTCTGAGCCCAGGCCCAGGTGAGGGGGAGGTGAGGAGAGGAGCTCAGGATGCAGATTTTCATGGAGGCCCTGCCCTCCTCTGAGGCAGAGGGGATAAGACAGGGCTCGGGTCACGCCCAGTGCTGGGGTCTCAGGAGGCAGCGCTCTCGGGACATCTCCACCATGGCCTGGGCTCTGCTCCTCCTCACCCTCCTCACTCAGGACACAGGTGACGTCTCCAGGGAAATGGCCTCGGGGACCTCTGGGCTGATGCTTGGTCTTCTGCTCCTGCTCCTCAGGGTCACTGGGCCCAGCACTGATCCAGTAGAGTGTGTTTCTCCCTCTTTCCAGGGTCCTGGGCCCAATCTGCCCTGACTTGGCCTCCTTTTGTGTCCGGGACTCCTGGACAGTTGGTCACCATCTCCTGCACTGGAACCAGCAGTGACGTTGGGGATTATGATCGTGTCTTCTGGTACCAAAAGCATCCCGGCACTACCTCCAGACTCCTGATTTACAATGTCAATACTCGGCCCTCAGAGATCTCTGACCTCTTCTCAGGCTCCAAGTCTGGCAACATGGTTACCTGACCATCTCTGGGCTCAAGTCCGAGGTTGAAGCTAATTATCACTGCAGCTTATATTCAAGTAGTTACACTTTCTGTAGTGGTCCAAGTTCCTGGGGGAACTGAGACCAAAACCTGCCCTGGCCTCTCAGGCTCCCTCTTTGCTCTGAAGATGCTTCCTCACCCTGTTCAAGGGGCTTCCTGCAACAGGGCCTTGAGAATTCACTTCTCTGTCAGCTCCTCTCCTTTTCCATCATTAATTCCCAAAGGAAACCTCCTCTCTTGTTTACTCTCTGGGATATGACAGCTTCTTCTTTACTCGTTTGATGGATGTCCTCTCTGAATTGGAAACTACTTTAGCTCTTTAACAGGAAGTACATACTGGCAGGGAAATGCCCGCCTAGTGCGGTCCCCATACTTCTCCGGATGATCCTCACTTTATTATTTATTTTTATTTTTGTATGCACTAAAGTCTGTCAATGTCAATCCTTACGTTGAATGCTTCCACTTCTCACATTGTGCAGCACAGCCTGGATTCAGTTCTTCAGAAATGACATCCTCTTCAATGATAAAGGACCACTGCTCTATGAACATCCCACTCTAGTGAAGATAGCCCACCTTGCTGGGTTATTCATGTACATCTTTTGTGGAAGCAGCAACCACTGTGTAAAGCTCCAAAGATGTTTTAAAGCAATGAAAACAAAGAGGAAGATGTGTGTGTGTGTGTGTGTGTGTGTGTGTGTGTGTGTGTGTGTGTGTGCAGGGTCCATCCTGTTTTCCCTAATACCTCAGGTTGCTGAGCTAGGGAGTATTTGAGTGACAGACTTGGTGCCCTCTCAGGATCCTCCTCCTCTCACATCACTGAGCCCCTGTCCTGGAAACACCCTACAGGTGGAGGATCTCCCCATAGTATGGAAGTTTCCAAAATGGCTCCACAGGGAAGAGTTGAGCTGAACACACCCACCCTTCCTCATGGGTATCAAATGTATCTAATTTCTCTGGGGAAATCATCAATTTCTAGCTGGAATCCTGATTAATCGACAGACTGTGAGAATTAAAAATTTAAAAAATATTCAGACATATCCAGAGTCCAGTATTTAAATTCTCTGGAGTTTTGTGAGCCAATCTTTAAACATAGTTATTATTATAGTTTAGAGTTCATGAACCTGAATTAAATAGATTCTATTAAACACAAAGTGCCTTAGTTGTCTATTGTTGCATAAAAATTACTCCTAAAATTAACATATTCTTAAGGAGAACACATATGCATTAATCTGTTTTTGCACTGCTATAAAGAAATACCTTATTTATAAAAGAAAGAGGTTTAACTGGCTCACAGTTCCACATGGCTGGGGAGGCCTCAGGAAACTTACAATCATGATAGAAGGCAAAGGGGAAGCAAGAACTTTGTTCACAAGGTAGCAGGTGAGAAGAGCTGGGGAGGGTGAACTTCCAAATACTTTTATTTTTGAGATGGAGTCTCACTCTGTTGCCCAGGCTAGAGTGCAGTGGCGTGATCTCGGCTCACTGCAGCTTCTGCCTCCCAGGTTCAAGTGATCCTCCCACCTCAGTCTCTGAGTAGCTGTTATTACAGGCATGCGTCACCAAGACCGACTAATTTTTATGTTTTTAGTAGAGATGGGGTTTCACCATGTTGGCCAGGCTGGTCTCGAACTCCTGACCTCAAGTGATTTGTACACCTAGGCCTCCCAAAGGCTGGGATTACAGGCGCAAGCCATTGTGCCTGGCCCCAAACACTTTTAAAACCATCAGCTCTCATGGTAACTCCCTACCCATCACTAGAACAGCAAGGGGAAAACTGCCCCCATGATCCAATCCCTTCCATCCCTCAACATGTAGGGGTTACAGGTCCCTCCTTCAACACATGGGGATCACAATTTGAGATGAGATTTGGGTGGAGACACAGAGCCAAACCATATCAGTGTATTTGTGATCTTGTAGTTTTGTTGCATCAAGAATTTGAGAGCTGCTTAGTTTGGTGGTTCTGACTCTGGGCTCCTCATGAAATTGCAGCCAAGCTGTCAGGCGGGGCTGCATTCAGAGGCCAGAGCAGGTGGCCAGGCCCAGCCTGAGGGTGCTTCCACTGTCCCTAACTTCTTTGGCAGATGTAGATGAATTGAGGGAAAAGGGGAGCTCCCCACAGTGGGTAGCATCCCAGTGTCAGAGGGAAGGCACCATGGAGCAGTGGGCCCAGCACAGGACGCTGGGGGTGCACTCAGACCTACCTGGAGGGATGGCAAGAAGGGGCATTCACAGCAGGGACAGGATAAAGGGCCTCTGCCCGTGTCCTGAGCTGTCTTGGTAGCTCAGTCACATTGGTTCTCAGGCAAATTGGAGGTAAACCCTATCCTGAGTTTTACCACTGAAAATGGGTACAATTTGAACTAGGAGTGTTTTCAAACTTTTTCTTTCCATATTGACTTCTTAATAACCGCGATTTAATTTTTTTTTAACCCCAGCCTAGTTTAGCTACATAGCTTCCAAATGTCATGCTAGTGTGAAACTGAGCAATTAGTTACTTTTATCAGAGCATTTTAAATTTGAACAGGTTCCTTGGTCTTTCTATGTGTAATTAGTCAAAGCTTAGGTATGGTGTAGAGGATCTTTACCAAATGCTTTTCTAGACTCTGTTTTCACTGGACTTATAGCAGCTGTTTCACCTGGGCCATGCAGGAATAGGAGAGTTTTTGCTCTCTTGACATAGCATCTATAACATGCCTATCCTTTCTGCCACTATAAAAATAGCTGTGCTTTCTCTCCACTTGTCTCTCCTGCTGTTTCCCTGTTTTTCCTATTAAATATGCAGTGTTTGCAATCCATCTTGCATTCTGAGAAGATGAGGATTTTTTTTCATAAAGAATTACCTAAAATAGCTCTAAAGATCATCAGAAGTCACAACTACATACTTACTGGAGTGCAATACCAAATGTGGCCTCTGTTTACAGTAACCTGGAGCTTGCAGTTTAAGCAATTCAGTCCCTGTTACTTGTGGACAGATTCGTATGTCTGTGGATGAGAAGATGAGCAAGGGTCACTCCTGTGCTCATGCACAGATCCTTCCCTGCCCCTGTCCTCAAATTCAGACTGAAATGCATGGCCCTGGAGCATTACATGAGTGACGATTTAAGAGCACGTTGGTGATACACGAATATTAATGGTATCTTAATTTGCTTGTTAAGCATAATTTGAAAACATCTGGACAAATTTGGACACAATTTGAAGGGCATATTTGGTAATAGCTTGTGACAAATGATTCCGTTCTGGGAGAGATGCTATTTTGGTTCTCTAAATCGCCATGAAATGAAAATCTCATATTATAAAGAAATAGACTCAAATCCCAAGTGTCTTCTGCTTTTCATTCTCCATCAACTGTGTTGCCCAAGCACCATGTGGACACTGCTTACAGGGTGGGCAGCCACCAGCTGAAGGCAGGTTCTTTAGTTGTCTGAGCTGTCCTGGAGCTGGGAACAGCAGCATGTGTTCTGTGCCTGTTGGTCCCCATGTAGCACACACCCACTGCATATTCTCGCTGACTCACCAGGAGGGCTTGCAGCAGCCCTGGCCTATTTTCTTCTGAAGCACCTGCTAATGGTGCGTTCTCCCTTGGTCATAATGCACCAGGAGATAAATATGGCCTTTGACACACAGGTGCTACCTGGATCTAGGACTTCTAAGCTTAAGTAGACTCAGAGTGGGCAATCTAAAAACAAAATAGGTTCTCAATCTGTAGCCCAGGCTGGAGTGCAGTGGCTCCATCTTCCTACCTCAGCCTCCTGAGTTGCTGGGACAACAGGTGTGTGCCACCATGCCCAGCCAACAGAGAGGGCAATATGGACTTGAAATGGACAATTTCCATTACTTGAAAGTTTTTGAGAAAGAACTGAGGTTTGTTTAAGAGGAAATCAGCCAGAGACTCAAAGTTAAATCTATCAGGCCCAAAGTCTCTTTGGGGAAAGGAGACTCTTGGACGTGCACGCAGCAGCAAGTGGTATGGGATCCCTTCTCTGTGGGGACCTTGGCCCAGCTGCCAATCTTTTCAACTAACCCATTTGCGTTTTCCATAAGTGCTCACCAGCCAGCAGCTGTGACTGCCCCTCAGTCTCAGGAAGGGAGGGCGGAAGAAAGAAGGAAACAGGAACAAATCCTCTTTCAATCTTAGCAAATAAAGTGGGAGCTCTGACTTTTTTGAACACCCAGATGACAGGAAAGAGGAGAAAAATTTTCCTAAAGCTGTTATTTTTTAAAGCCTCAGGAAGAATCACAACTGGAGTCTCATCCACACTTTATTTGGAGATATTTGGGTCTCAGAGTTTGTGCTGAGTTAGTTAATGATTTGGGCTACTGGGATGGGGTGAATGTGTTTTACAAGTGAGAAAGAAATAAGCTTTGGAGTCCACAGGGTGGAGGGTTGTTGGCTAAATTGTGTCCCTCAAGATTCATGCAATGAAGCTCTAATCACAATGTGTGAGTGAATTTGGAGATAGGGTCTTTACAGAGGTGATTAAGTGAAAATGAGGTCATGAGGGTGGGTTCTTATCCAGTCTGACTGGTGTTCTCCTTAGAAGAGAAAATTTGCACACACAGAGATCAGACATCAGAGATGAGCAGGCAGAGGAAAGACCATGTGAGGACACAGCAAGGAGGTAGCGACCTGCAAGCCAAGGAGAGAGGCCTCAGGGAAAATCAGTCCTACCAACACCTTCATCCTGGACCTTCCAGCTTCAGCACTGAGAAAATAAGTTTTGCTGTTGAGGCCACTAGTTCCTTGGTATCTTGTGATGGCAGCACTGGCAAATGAAAACAAGAGGGACCCCAAAGACCTTGGGTAGGGGGAACAGATGGAGCAGGGTGCAGGAGGCAGGACAGGGAGGGGCTGGAAGGTCATGCTCTGAGATTCATTTCCTGGATGGAATTGGGACTCCACTCACTACTGTCTGGGGAACTTGGGGAAAAAATTTCACCTCCCAGTATTGATTCCCTAATAAAATCTGGGCCCTGAGCACAGGGCTCCTCATCTTCCTACTCCATATGATGAAAGTTTTCTTGAAGTTTTGCTTGTAAAACACTCACCAATGCATCTGGCATATATTAAGGGCTCAAAAGTAGGCCAGGCACGGTGGCCCATGCCTGTAATCCCAATACTTTGGGAGGCCGAGGTAGGGGATCACTGGAGGCCAGGAGTTCCAGACCAGCCAGCCCAACATGGTGAAACTCCATCTCTACTAAAAATACAAAAAAATAGCTAGGCATGGTGGTGCCCTCCTGTAATCTCAGCTATTCGGGAGGCTGAGGCAGGAGAATAGCTTGAGCCTGAGAGGCAGAAGTTGCGGTGAGCCCAGATGGTGCCATTGCACTCCAGCCTAGATGATAGAGTGAGACTCCATCACAAAAGGAAAAAAAGGTTGTCATTCTGCAGCCCAGATCGTGCCATTGCACTCCAACCTGGATGATAGAGTGAGACTCCACCACACACACACACAAACACACACACACACTAACCCCCGCCCCGCAAAAATCCAAGGTAGTCGTTCTGCTGTGTGATCTATTGATACATGCAGGATGACATTTGTCCTGTGGGCACCAGGGGCCACTGTGGCCCTGGTTTGGGACACTAATGGCTCCAAGTCCCTGGTAGTACTTGAGTCATTTCCTTTCTGGCCCCTTCTATTGAGTAGAATCCTGAAACCCACCTGACTCTTCTTCTAATCTTGAAAAATTACGCAGAGAAGGTCCTCAGACATAGGGTCAGACAAGAACTTCGACATACATTTTAAAGAATGGAGAGCAGATTTACATCCGCTGCTTAACAGGGAACCAAATAACAAATAATTAAGAATAAAGGACATAGAGTTGCATGAAGAGACTCCCCTTTCTATGATAAGAAAGGCCTGGAGGTCCCTTCCCAGCTGTGGACTCAGAGGCAGAGCTCTGGGGCATTTCCATTATGGCCTGGACCCCTCCCCTGCTCGTCCTTACTCTCTGCACAGGTGCTGCCTCCCAGGGCTCAGCCCCCAGTGGGATCAAGATCAACCTGGCCCTGACCTTCAACTCAGCATAGGGAGTGATGCAGGGTGTGAGGTTCTGGGAATGAGACCCTCATCCTCAGACTCACCTCTCCTGTCCTTTCTTGTGGGCTCTGTGATTTCCTCTGGGCCAACTCAGGTGCCTGCAGTGTCTGTGGCCTTGGGACAAATGGCCAGGATCACCTGCCAGGGAGACAGCATAGAAGGCTCTTATGCACACTGGTACCAGCAGAAGCCAGGCCAGGCCCCCGTGCTGGTCATCCATGATAGCAGTGACCGGCCCTCATGGAGCAATTCTCTGGCTCCAAATCAGGCAACACAGCCACCCTGACCATCACTGGGGCCCAGGCTGAGGATGAGGCTGATTATTACTATCAGTCGATAGACAACCATGCTACTCAACTCACAGTGACACAGGCAGGTGGAAAAGTGAGACACAAACCCTTTTTCTGTCTGTGTCACTCACTTCCTCTGGCCCCAGCAGGACTGTGGACACAGCCATGGGCAGGTCTGGCTCAGTTTTCCTGGATCTGAGACCCCAGGGTGCCCTGGCTTCCAAGCTCTCCAGGGAGGATCTGCAGAGAGTGGGTTAGGTCAGGAGAGGACTTGGGGTTGGCAGGACCAGAGTGTCCTGGTATTGTCTAGAGTGGTTGTGTCTTGGCTTAAGATGACTTGAGTGTAAGGATAGTCAGAGGGAGACAGCCATTGAGTGGTAATGGTCCCTGGATTTCCTTCTGTATGGTGACTGGACCTAAGGCAGTGCTTCTTTTCTGTGGCCCAAATGCCCCAGATCATTCTTCTGAACTTCTCATGTTTAACTGAGACCCTCAAGCCCCAGCTCCATGACATCCTCATATTCTGAATAGGGAGGGCCACCACAGTGGGCAGTGTGGTGTCCATCAAGATTCCCCTTTCAGGGTTCACCCATCCACCATACACCCAAGGCTGCTGGGAGGCCCTGGCTTCTCACAGCTGTTCCCCACTGGAAAATGCCATTGATTGCAAAGAATGGCCTCCCCCAAAAGTTTGCCCACGTCAGAGCGTGGTTCAGGTGCAATGACTGCTTGATGCCTCAATCCCAAAGTCAGGCCTTAATTTAGGATGGCCTTGAAGTGTGTTGCAGCTGAGCACTCAGTTGTAACACATTCCCACTCATGCCTCCCATACTTCTTTCCTGAGAATATATCCCTATACCTCACTGCCTGGAATTCCCCCTCTCAGAGTAGGAGTCCAGGGAATTAAAAGATTTAAAAACAAACCAAAACAGTCCAAAGGGAAGAGTAACAAAGAGGAGAGAGTTGCACAGAGAGAGGACTCTGGAGTCTGCAAATGTTCGTGAGCACCGATGAGCACATGTGTGGGAGGAAACAACCTCTGGAAGAGAAAAGAATCATCCAAAGACACTTGAGGGAACACTCCAGAGCATGTGTGCATGCACACACACACACACACACACACTCTCACACCCCACATAAAGAGAACAACAGCAACACTCATCATCATCAAATTGCTAAAAGACATTTTAGCAATTTGATGCTGAAATGATGATGAAGAAATGTGGTGAAGAAATGCTCTTAAAAGTAGCCAGAGAGACGCAGTGGCTCACGCCTGTAATCCAAGCACTTTGGGAGGTCGAGGCAGGTGGATCATCTGAGGTCAGCAGTTTGAGACGAGCCTGGCCAACATGGTGAAACCCCGTCTGTACTAAAAACACAAAAAAAGTTAGCCGGATGTGGTGGCAAGTGTCTATAATCCCAGCTACTCAGGAGGCTGAGGCAGGGAGAATTGCTTGAACCTGAGAGGTAGAGGTTGCAGTGAGCCGAGATCGCACCACTGCATTCCAGCCTGGGCAACAGAGCAAGACTCAATCTAAAAAATAAATAAATAAATAAATAAATAAATAAATAAATAAATAAATAAATAAATAAAAAATAAAAAAAGCCAGAGGCAAAAGACATGTTAGATACAGGTGAACACAATGATAAAAGCAGAATTTTTATTAGAAGCAATGCAAGCAGGAAGTAGTGGAGCTATATTTATAAAATATGAAAAGAAAAGACTTATAACCCAAAGCAATCTACAGCCTCACTGCAATCCCTACCAAAATACCAATGACATACCTCACAGAAATAGAAAAAAAACCCCACAATTCTACAATTTGTATGGAAACACAGAAGACCCAGTATAGCCAAAATGACACTGAGCAAAAAACAAAACTGGAGGCATCACATTACCTGATTCAAAATATGCTACAAACGGCCGGGCGCGATGGCTCACACCTGTAATCCCAGCTCTTTGGGAGGCTGAGGCGGGCGGATCACAAGGTCAGGAGATCGAGACCATCTTGGCTAACACGGTGAAACCCCATCTCTACTAAAAATACAAAAAAATTAGTCGGGCGTGGTGGCGGGAGCCTGTGGTCCCAGCTGCTCTGGAGGCTGAGGCAGAAGAACGGCGTGAACCCGGGAGGCGGAGCTTGCAGTGAGCTGAGATCGCGCCACTGCACTCCAGCCTGGGCGAGACAGCGAGACTCCGTCGCGAAGAAAAAAAAAAAAATCAAATTCTAGGCCAGATGTGATGGCTCACACCTGTCATCCCAGCAGCTAGGGAGGCCAAGGTAGGAGCACTGCTTGAGCACAGGAGTTTGAGACCACCCTGGGCAATATAATGAGACCCTCATCTCCACAAAATTTTTTTTTTAATTAGCCAGGCATGGTGGCGTGAGCCTGTGGTCCCAGTTACTTGGGAGGCTGAAGTGGGAGGATCACTTGAGCCCAGGAGGTGGAGGTTGCAGGGAGTCATGATCTTACCACTGCACTCTAGCCTGGGCAACAGAGAAGGACACTGCCTCAAAAGCAAGCAACCAAAAAACCAAGTAATATCATTGAAAAGGGGGCAAAGGATCAGAATAGACTTTTCTCGAAGATAAACAGGTGGCCAACAAGCACATGAAAAAATGCTCAACGTCGCTAATCGTCAGGTGAATGCAAATCAAAGCCACAATGAGATATCATCCTACCCCAGCTGGAAAGGCTATCATTAAAAAGACAAAAAAATAACAAATGCTGGTGAAGATGCAGACAAAACAGAAGATAAAAACCATGTGATCATCTCAACAGTCACATAAAATGTTTTCATATAGGGAAACATTACTGTTTGTGATTTTCCAGACTTGCTAGACCATCATAAGAGGTAAGATTTGTGGTGCCGATATTGGAGGGGGTGTTATTCCATGCAAAAAACCTGGGTATCCCATACCCAGCTGTGGAGATACTTACTGATAAATGCTAAAAAATTGCAATATTATGTGTCCAAATGTTCTGGGGGTCAGGAGTGGGGTCTCACACAGGAAGCGATTCAGTCAAAGAGAAAAATAGAGAGGCTAGAACATAGAGGAAAACATAATATGTCTGTGAAATAAGGAAAGTCCAAACTAATTGGAGCTGAGTGATAACAAAAGAACAATGGCATGAACCATCTATTTCTCTCTGGAAATCTCATTGAGATATTGTGCTCTCTCCAGGGCTATGCCCAGCTAGATTATAAAATTGTCTGTTCCTGAAACGTTTCTTGCATATATGACAGGGCCTAACACTGGAATCAAGCTTAGGTTGATGAGGGCAGGGCAGTTAAGCACCCGACCCTGGTGGCCTGTGAAATACTTGGGGGAGACAGGGGTTTGTTGTCTAAAGCAGAACAAGTGAGATTTTCCACTGTGGCTTAGACTAGAGCTTCTGAAATTCCAGTGAGCAAACAAATCCCCTGTGGAGTCTGTTTAAGATGTAGATGCAGCCTCAGCAGGTCTGCGTGGGGCCCCAGAGTCTCTATGTCCAGCAGCTCCCAGGTGAGGCTGATGCTGCTGGTCCTCCAAGAACCACACTTTGAGTGGCTTAGGTCCTGTTCACCCTCCTCACTCAAGCACAGGTGAGACTCTGCCAAGGAAGACACTTCCTGAGACGCAAAGGTGACCTTCTCTCCTTCCTCCCCTGGTGTTTTAGTCCATGTTCTATTGCTATAAAGGAATATCTGAGGCAGAGAAATTTATAAATTTTAAAAAAGGTTTCTTTGGCTGAAGCTTCTGATGGCCGGAAGTTCAAGAGTGGGCATCTGCATCTGGTGAGGGCCTCAGGTTGCTTCCACTCATGGCAGAAGATAAAGGGGAGCCAGTGCGTGCAGAGACCAATGGGAGAGAGGAAGCAAGTCTTTTCCTAACAAGAATGCAGGGATGTAATTTAATCATATTCATAAAGTGTTTGACATAAAGCCTGACACACCCAGGTGCTTCTAGTTGGCAGCAATTATTACTGTCGTTGCACATGAAAATTGGACCTGGGATGGAGGAAAGGCAGCGCAGAGGGTTTGGGACAAGAGAGAGTTAAATAATTTAAAATTGAGGCATAGGAGATGAGGAGAGTATCCCTGGGTGTTCTCCTGCCAATTCTCTCAGCATCTCAGAAACTGTTTCAAGGTGATGAAGTCAACCAGAGAGGGAAGCGGAGGAGTTTGTAGAACCAAGGGTTGCAACTTCATCTATGAGGAGGAGGTGTAGTCAGCAGATTGGAAAGAGGTGGCTGAGCTCATCTGAAGGGTGTCTTAAGGTTTTCTGGCCCCCATGTCCTGGCCCATCCCTCCCTGCCCAGGGTCTCACTCCTCACCTGACAGCCCAGAGCTGGAGAGTGGCCTATGATTCTGATTAGAGCCCAGAGGGGAAGCCCAGAGGGGAGTGGCCTATGATTCTGATTAGAGCCCACCAGAGCCCAGAGGGGAAGACATGGGTGGGAGGCATCACAGAAGACAGTTTTCTGCCTGTGGTATTGGGGCAGGTTCCTGGAAAGGAAATTCAGACACTGTAGGGGAGAAGAAAACACAGGAGAGGAAGGCCCCCCCCCCAACCCAGGGGATTGTGGTGTTAGAGACCAAAGCATCTTCAAGAAGCCCAGCCCTGCAGGAGGTTCCCTGAGCCCAGAGTTCCTAGAGCTGTCTGTATTATTTTTCCTGGGGTGCCATAAAAAGTAACACAGACTACATGACTCAAAGAACAGAAATTTAATCTCTCACTAATCTGACGGTGATGGTAGAATCTGAGATCAAGGTGTTGGCATGGTTGGCTCCTTCTGAGGTTGAGGGATCATCTGTTTCATGCTTCCTGGCTTTTGGTGGTGTAGCAGTATTAGCTGTTCCCTGGCTTACAGGTGAATCACCCCTGTCTCTGCCACCATGTTCAGATGACATTTTCCCTATGTTCATGTCTGTGTCCAAGTTTTTTCTTTTTATAAAAAGACCAGTCCTGTTGGATTTGGGACTCACTCTATTCCAGTATGGCCAGATGTTAACTAATCACATCTACAACCACTCTTTTCCTACATAAGTTCCCATTCTGAGGTCCTGATGGATAGCACTTCACTATATGAATTCAAGGGGGCACACAATTCAAATTCCCAACAATGGACCTGGCACAATGGCTCACACCTGTAATCCCAGCACTTTGGGAGGCCAAGGTGGATGGATCACGTGAGGTCAGGAGTTCAAGACCAGCCTGGCCAACTGGTGAAACCCTGTCTCTAGTAAAAATACAAAAATTAGCTGGGCGTGGTGGTGCGTGCCTGTAGCCCCAGCTACTCGGGAGGCTGAGGCAGGAGAATCGCTTGAACCTGGGAGGTAGAGGTTGCAGTGAGCCAAAATCGTTCCACTGCACTCCAGCCTGAGCGATAGAGTGAGACTTCATCTCAAAACAAAAAACAAATTCCCAGCAATGTCTCAGACATGGCTTAAGCTGCCCATTGGGGCTCTGCAGGTGGGATGTGCACCATCAAGCTCTCAGGTGGGGCATTACCCGACAGCCCAGAAGGACTCGGGGCCCTCTGCAAAGTGCCTGATCTCTCGTGCACCTTGAGAGGTAGCTTTTCATGCTGTTCTTGTCCTTTTCATGCTGACATAGGAGATTTTATCCTCTGCTTTTTAAGTAGAAGCTTCCTTACCCTCCTCATCATCCTGAGTAGATGCCTAGGCTGGTTTCAGAGAAATCAAACCAGGGTGGATTATGAGTTATATTAGCCACCAGCTGTCAATATTCTCTGAATGCCCAGCATCCATCCATGCTCTCTGACCATCACCAGAGTGAGCAAATCTCTGACATGTGGTTAAGAGTTTCTTCCATGGGCTCCCAGCCAGGCTGTAAGTGAGACCAGAATACCCTTCCTTCAGTGCATGGGGCTCAGTGCAGCTGCCTCCCTGACAGTCTCCCTGGGACACTAAGCTTGTCAGCTTCTCTCTTCCAATTGCAGGTTTGGTTGTCCTAAGCCCAGCTCAGTGCTGCTGTGGAGTTTGCATCCTAAAAACATTATCAGCTCTGCCTTGTGCCTCAGTGGACTGGCCTGGAGGAAACAATATGAGGTGCCCCGGCTCTTTCCACTCCCAGCGTCTCTCTCCCTCAGTGGTACCAGTATGGTCCTCATGACGATTCATCTATACCTGCCAATCTAGGCCTCCACACTGCCTACTGTGGATGGTCACAGAACCCAAACTGCTAATCAGCCTTAAGCAGATCATGCTAATAGTTTCTGCAGATCTGGGTGCCTCATCCCAGATCTAGGAGTTCACAAACTAGGCCAGCTCCAGGGAGATAACATGTATCACAGAGTCTGGACACGACAAAGTGGCTTTGCTGTATTTTTGCTGGGACACATGATGATGATATCAGTAAGAACTGGTTCAAGTCCCTGCAGCTTAAGGCCCATTGAACAGGAAAGCATCTGGGAGGATGTGCTGCCTTTTGACCTGCACACAAATCAGTGCCATGTGCCGACTGTGTGTGAGTATCTGTGCATGTGTGTATATTTGTGTACGTGTGTACGTATGTGTACATGTCCATGTTGGTGTTGCAAGGAAGTGTTCCTACTGTCAAATGTTTCAAACTCAAATCTTTTCTGTTTTCCTAACTTACCTGCTTCTTCTATCTCTAGTGCCTTTGTTCTATACTAAGAATAAGGATGAAGATTAGGGTAGTAATACTAGCAGGAGGAGTAAATATTCACATGTGTTTAATACATATCAAGCAGTCTTCCAAGTACTTCATATTTATTAATTCCTTTCATCTCAACAACTCCATGAGTTATTCATTATCCCTCCATTTTACAGTTGGGAAATCTATGATACATAGATTTTGAGAAATGGGAAAACTAATGCAGAGAAAAGAATAACATGCCTGATGTCAGAACTAGAAAGTGGCTGACCCAGGAGTAGAATCTCAGGTCTTCTGGCCCCAGAAAACCTGTTCTTAGGCACCAGCCTGTCACGTGTCATTGCATCAGTGCGGTAAGGCATTGGTGTGTCTTTAAGGCTCCAGAAAGTTCTTTCTACTTTGTATTTATTTTGTTTTGTTTTTGAGACAGAGTCTCACTCTGTCACCCGGGTTGGAGTGCAGTGGCACCATCACAGGTCACTGAAGCCTCAACCTTCTGGGCTGAAGAGATCCTCTCATCTCAGCCTCCTGAGTAGCTGGGACTACAGGTGAATACTACCATGCCCAGATAATTTTAAAGTTTTTTTGTACAGATGGGGTCTCACTATGTTGCGTAGGCTGTTCTCAAACTCCTGGGCTCAACCAATCTTCCTGCCTGAGCCTCCCAAAGTTCTGCAATTATAGGCATGAGCCACCGTGCCCAACCTTTACTTTTTAAAAGTATCATATTGTGACTTTGAGTGCACCTGCAGTGCTCTAGTGCTGGTCTATAAGAAATTTTAAGATAAATAATTTTAAGAATATATAAATATAATATACAATTTTTTAGTAGCCACATTTAAAAGGTAAAAGAAACAGGTGGAATTCATGTTCATAATATATTGTGTTTAAATGAGTTTATCCAAAATATTATTTCAACATGCATTCAGTATTAAAATATTGAGATATTTATTTTATTTTTGTACTAATTCTTTGAAATCTGGTGTGTTTTACTCCTACAGTACATCTTACCTCAGACTACCCATGTTTCCAGGGCTCAGTAGCTCCCTGGGACTCATGGCCACCATATTGGACACAGCAAGTCCAGATGGACAAAGGTCCATTTGGGTCACAGCCCCTGCAGTACATACTGACAGCCACCTGGAAAGAATGGAGAGTTCCATGGCCCAAAGGGCCTCCCAAGGGAGGAATGGCAGCTCTACTTTCCAACCAAAGCGGGAATATTGAGGGCACTAAGAAACAAGGGAATTTTTACAGTGTGTTTCACACTTCTTCCCTTCTCAAAGACATTAAATATAACTTCAATTTTAAAGATGAACCCGGGCCATCAAAGGCATGTTTTCTATTGGTCTCTTTCCAGTGGAATGAATGGCAATGGTCCCTGTAAATTGTGCTCCAAGGATCCCTTTCAGTGGAAAGATCCTTGTGATAAACCCAATAACAAGTAAGAAAGCTATTTTTTGTACATAGGTCTAGAATAAGAAGGGCTCATGATGAAGAATATTTTATTGAAGCTTAGTGTATTGCTATTTTTCACAAATTGATATTTTTGCTTATCCCACAAGCACTGATCACTTTTATGAAGGTACATTCTCCAAGGGTGGTCTTAGCAAGTTACATCCAATGCTGTGTCAGGACCCACAAGCAAAGGTGTCAGAACTGACCTGCACGAGTGGCCAGCAGGGCACTAGGGGAGACCTGGAGGAGCCCATTGAGATGAGGAGTAGACGCGCGTCAGGTGGGAAGGGCGTGGAGAAGCTGTGTGCCACACACTCACCAAGGACAGGAGCGGGCGTATTGGTGGCCTGTGGCCTAATCTTAGGTCAGTTACCTCTTTAGACCAAATTCCAAGGAGTCAGCACATGGAGGTTTTGGTCTGTGAACATGGCACCTACAGGGCTTCACGTGACATTGCTAATTACAATGCAGCGGCACTTACAAAGGAATTAGTTTCATCACATCCTCAGCAGAACTAGGTCTAAAAACCAATACATATGTATAGGATATCAGGGAGAAATACTTTCTTGCCAATCATGTTTATTAACGTTAAAGTGGTTCAGTATCTAGTGTGACAATTGTTCAGGCTTAGTGGCCTTGACCACGTCAAAAATGGAATCCTGATCCTAACTTGTTTAGAGATTAGCCTGGCACAAGGAGCATGACCAGGCATCTGGATGTCCGCATTGTCACCGTGGACACATGCTCCTTTTTCATCTGCCAGAGGGAGCATTAGGATGTCCTCACCTCTGTCCTCAGAACTCAGGAAGGGCAGTACACCTGACTAAAGAGTAGAAGGTTGTGAAAAGAGGGACCTGGGGCACTGGGTAAGCAGGAGGAGAGGGAGCACTGAGTGGGAGGTAGAGAAAGGAGAGGGCTGAATGGTTAGGCTCTGAGGTGTGTCTCCTGGATGGAGTCTTGGATTCCACTCACTACTGTCTGAGAACTTTGAGAAAACCGTGTAACCTCCTGATGTTGGGTATCTTGTCAGTAGACATCAGTGCTTTCCTGATGTATAGGGTTACTGTAGAATTACAATGAATGCCTGGTTGAGGTGACATGTCTAATACACCCTCCAAAGTATCAGGCATACATTAAGTACTCATAAGCAGGCATTCTGTGTGAACTAGTCATACATGGAAGATGACATTCCCCGTGTGGGCACAGTAGGATGCTGTGGACCTTGGTTTGGGGTCCCTAATAATTCAAGTCCCCTGGTAGCACCCAAGTGCAAAAGGCAAAGGGCATGAGTGGTGCTTCCTGTGAGGCCTCTTCTATTTGGTAAAATTCACTCTCCACTCATCGCACCCACCTGGCCTTTATTCTAAACTTGGAAAATTGCTAACATGAAGGTCTCAGCCTCAGGGCTCAGATAAGAACACAGACACATCAACAGAGAGGATGGCTGAGGTGCTTGGCCAAGCTCAGTGAACACCCCAGAACAGGAACTGAGGAGAGTGTGCATGTGTTGGGGGCAGCACTTTCTCACTCATCCAGAAAGTGTGAGGAATCTGTACAGAACTGGGGACAGGGCCCATTTTTACACCCTTCTATAAGCCCAGCCTTTGTCTGCTCACAAGGGAGCCATTCACCAAGGCCACAGCAGGGAAGGAAGTAGATTTGCATGAACAGCCTCCCCTTCCTATGTTAAGAGAGGCCTGGAGGCCCCTTCCCAGCTGTGGACTCAGAGGCAGAGCTCTGGGGCATCTCCACCATGGCCTTGACCCCTCCCCTGCTCACCCTCCTCACTCTCTGCACAGGGGCTGCCTCCTAGGGCTCAGCCCCCATAGGACCAAGAATCAGCCTGGCCCTGACATTCAGCTCAGCACAGGGAGTAATGCAGGGTGTGGGGCTCTGGAAATGAGACCCTTATCCTCAGACTCACCTCTTCGGTCTTCTCTTGCAGGCTCCGTGGTTTCCTCTGAGCTGAGTCAGGAGCCTGCAGTGTCTGTGGCCTTGGGATAGACAGCCAGGATCACCTGCCAGGGAGACAGCATAGAAGACTCCGTTGTAAACTGGTACCAGCAGAAGCCAGGCCAGGTCCCTGTGCTGGTCATCTAACTTAACAGTGTCCAGTTTTCAGGGATTCCTAAGAAATTCTCTGGCTCCAGCTCAGGAAACATGGCCACCCCGACCATCACTGGGATTCAGGTTGAAGACAAGGCTGTCTATTACTGTCAGTCATGGGACTCATTCCGCAGTGACACAGGCAGAAGGGGAAGTGAGACAAAAACCTTTTCTCCATCTGTCACACTCTTTCTTCAGCCCCAGGAAAAAACTGTGGACAAATTCATGAGCAGGTCTTGCCCTGTTCACCCAGATATGAGACCTTCAGGCTGCCCTTCCCTCCAGGTCTCCAGGTAGGCTATGAAAAGGGTGAATCAGGAGTCAATACACAAACAATTATTATAACTTTATTCTTGTTTGAAGAAGAAGTAGAGGAATAATTGAACATGTAAAGTGAAAACATGGAGTACCGAAAAAGAGGAAATATTGAACTTGTAGAGATGAAAACTACAATGTCTGAAATTTAGAAAATACACTCGGTGAGATTGACAGCAGAAAAAAGATTAGCTGCAAAAAAAGATTAGCAAATTGTATAATACAGCAGCAGAAATTGTCCAAGATGAAACACATAAGGGAAAAATAAGGATGGAAATTAATGCTAGAAAGGAACAGAGTATCAGTGAGTTGTAGGACAACTTCAAACAGCCTAAAGTATGTGTAATTAGTCTTTGAAATAGAAATGGGTGGAGGAGAAATAGAAAAAAGTATTTGCATAAATAATGGCCAAATATTTTTCACCTTTGGTGAAAACCATAAACTGAAATATCCAAGAAGCTCAACAAAATTCAAGTATAAGAGACATGAAGGAAACAACTCCAACATAAATCATAATCAAATTAATAAAATCCAGTGATGAATGGTCACCTAAATAATAATGCTAAGAGCAGTTCTCATTAAAAGCAATGCAAGAAAGAAGACAGTGGAGCAATGTCTTGAAAACACTAAAAGAAGAAACTTGTCAACCTTGAATTCTTTTTCTTTTCTTTTCATTTTCTTTCTTTCTTTCTTTCTTTTTTTTTTTTTTTTTTTGAGACAGGGTCTTACTCTGTCACCCAGGCTGGTGACGTCCAGGTGACAGCTCACAACATCCAGGGCTTACATGATCCTCCCACCTCAGCCTCCTAAGTAGCTGGGACCACAGGTGTGCAACACTATGCCCAGGTAATTTTGTATTTTTTGTAGAGATGAGGTTTTACCGTGTTGCCCGGGCTGATCTCAAACTTGTGCACTTAAGCAATCTGCCCGCATCAGCTTCCCAAAGTGCTGGGACTACAGGTGTGAGCCACTGGGCCTGCCAACCTTGAATTTTTTATTAAAAAAAACCAAACAAACAAACAAAAAAACTTTCAAAAAAGGAGACAAAATAAACCCTTTCCAGACATATGCAAAATTACAGAATTGGTCGCTATCAGACTCTTACAATTAGAAATGGTCAAGGACATCCCTAGACAGAAAGAGAATGATACCACAATGAAATGTGAATTTATACTGAAAAATGAAAACATCAGATATGGTAACCACAAGGATAAACATAGAAACCTCTGAATTGTGTTAATGTCTAATAAAGATAATTAACACTTCAAAGAAAAGCTAACATAAATACATTGTGATTTGTAATGAAAATGAAAGTAAATTATGTGACAAAGCACAAAAGCTGAAGGGATGAACAACATGTTATAATGGTCTTATACTATATGTGCATATATAATAACACTTGAAGGTAAACCTTGATAAGTTAAATACGTACTGTAAACCCAAGCAATCATTAAGATCAACTCTTTTTTTGTTTTTTTGTTTTTTTTTTTTGGAGACGGAGTCTCGCTCAGTCACCCAGGCTGGAGTGCAGTGGCGCGATCTTGGCTCACTGCAAGCTCCACCTCCCGGGTTTACGCCATTCTCCTGCCTCAGCCTCCCGAGTAGCTGGGAGTACAGGCGCCCACCACTACACTCTGATAATTTTTTTGTATTTTTAGTAGAGACGGGGTTTCACCGTGTTAGCCAGGATGGTCTCGATCTCCTGACCTCATGATCTGCCCGCCTCGGCCTCCCAAAGATAAACCCTTTTAACAGAAATAATTATGGCTAGTAAGCCATATTAGAGTTCTCCACAGAAACAAAATCAACAGGATATGTATGTGTGTATATATGTATAATATATATATGTGTATATGCATGTGTATATATAATGTATATGTGTGTATATACATATCTAGGTACAAATATATGGAGAAGAAATTGGTTCATACAATTGTGGCTGACTAGGATGAAATCTATTGGGCAGGCTGAAGCCTGGAAATTTAGGTAAGAGTTGATCTTGCAGTTTTGAGTCTGAATTCTGCAAGGTGGGACTTCAGGAATCCTCAGTATTTGCTCTGAAAACCTTCAGCTCATTAATGATGCCCACCTGCATTGTGGAGAGCAGTGTGCTTATATAAATTCTACAGATATAAATGTTAATCGCATCTGAAAATTATCTTCGTGTCAACTTCTATACTTGTATTTGACAAAATCAACTGGGCACTATACCTAGTCAATCTAACACTTAAAATTAAACATCCCTTAAGCCAGCAAGGAGATAAAAACAAATATTTTTTAAAAATCAGTTAAAAAAAGGAGACAGAAAAAGGAAAAGAGGAGCAATGAACATATGGCACAAATAGAAAATGAAGGGCAAGTTGGCATATTTCAACCAAATTATGTTACTAATCACATTAATTGTAAATAGTCTAAATATCACAATTAAAAGGCAGAGATTGTCATGTTGAAATGAACAAGACTCAACTATACATGCTGCCTAGAAAAAAACCACTTCAAATTATAAAATCACAAAAATCCAAGTACAAATTAAGTACAATTCCCCCCACTCCCAAGTCTGTTTCACAAAGCAGTACAAAGAAGGATTCACAGTAAATTTTTTTTTTGAAGTCTTACTGTGTCACCCAGGCTAGAGTGCAGTGGCACAATCTTGGCTCACTGCAACCTCCACCTTCCAGGTTCAAGTGATTCTCCTGCCTCAGCCTCTGGAGTAGCTGAGATTGCCTACCACCATGTCTGATGAATTTTTGTATTTTTAGTAGAGACAGGGTTTCACCGTGTTGGCCAGGCTGGTCTCGACCTTCTGACCTCAAGTGATCTGCTGGCCTTAGCCTCTCAAAGTGCTGGGATTACAGGTGTGAGCCACCATGCCCAGCCCACAGTGAACTCTTAATAACACACAGCTATAGAAATATGCATCACCTCTCCCATCACCCTTTCCTCTCTCTGGCTTCCAAAAGCTTGGTTCTGGTACCAGAGCTGAGGGAAAACATTCCACAGAAATATTAAATCAAGGTGAAGAAGGGAGATTCTCAAGATGTAAGTGAAAGGCAAATGAGGGAATGGAAGCCGCAATGCCCTTACATGCATGAGGACATCTCCTGCATGAGGATGTTGTTTGAGACATTACCGAGGAATTGGTGTCCATGTTCATGCAGGACATAGGTCTATAGGATATTTTTGTCATGCCTTTGTCTGGCTCTGGTATCAGAGTAATTCAGGTCTCAAATAGGTAGTAGGGAAATGCTTGCTTCTCCTCTATATTCTGAAGGAGATTGTGTATGATAGGTGTCATTTCTTCCATAAAAACTTGATAGAATTTACCAGTGAAGTCATTTGTACTAGGTGGGCTTTTCTTAGCAGGAAGATTTTAAATTGCTATTTCAATATATTTATGTGTCATAGATCTATTCAGATTTTCTCCTTTATGAATCAATTTTGACAATTTATGTATTTCCAGATATTTATCCACTTCATTTAAGTCATCCATAATTTTGGCATTTATTGTTCACGTTATTCCCTATAACCATTCTACCTTTTGTAAGGTCAGTAGTGATGTCACTCTTTAAGTCATGGTTTTGACAATTTGGGTCAGGAGAAGATTTGGAGGAGGAGAGAACAAGGTTGTCCTGATGTTGTCTTGGCTGGAGTGTGACTTGGAGAAAAATGACTTGAATGAAAATACAGTCAGAGGGAGACATCTGTCAAGTGGTTCTGGTGCCTGGATTTCCACATGTGTGGTGACCGAGCCCAGCCCAGTGCTTCTACTCATGCCCAAATGTCCTGGATTATTCCCCTGAAATACTCAGGTGAAGCTCCAGCTACACCATGACATCCTGATATTTTAAACAGAGAAGACCAGTGTCATGGACACCGGTGATCTGCTCTTCAGGGCTGACTCATTAACCATGGCAGCTGGGAATCCCAGGGGCCTCACAGCTCTTTTCTCCCTCAAATTGCTGCTGGCTGCAGAGAACTGCCTCCACCAAGGGCATGCCCCTTTCAGAGTGTGGCTCAGGCCTAATAACTGCATGAGACTGAAATACCAAGGCCCTGTCTCAGGTTAGGATGACCTTGCAGGGCCTCCCAGATGAGTCCTCAACTGAAGTCAGATTTCAGGCTGCCCAGTTGTGCTCCCCCCATACTTCCTTCCAGAGCGAATATCTCCAAACACTACTGCATGCAATTTTCCCTCTCAGAGTCTGATTCCAGGGAACACAAACTAGAAAACAGTCTACAAGGAAGAGTGTGGAAGAAGAGAGAGCAGCACAGAGACAGGACTCTGGAATCTGCAAATATTCCTGAGCACTGATGATCACATGAGTGGAAGGAAAATATTTAAGGCCAAGAAAAGAACCACTCAAAGACATATGAGGGAACACTTGCAGGGCATGTGCATGCACGTGCGTGCACACACACACACACACAATCAGAATAGCATTTGTTCCTACAACCAGTGTGGAAATGTGCCTAATCAGAGGCATCAGGTTAACTAATTAGAATTTCTCTGCCCTGGCTGAGCAAAGTGGCTTACACTTGTAATCCCAGCAATTTGGGAAGCTGAGGCAGGAGGCTCACTTGAGGCCAGGAGTTCGAGACCAGCCTGGGCAACATTGTGAAACCCTATCTGTACAGAAAACTTAAAAAATATAGCTAAGCATGGTGACATGCACCTGTAGTCCTAGCTAATCAGGAGGTTTTAAGCATGAGGACTGCTTCTTGAGCACAGGAGTTCAAGGCTGTATTGAGCCATGATCTTGCCACACAGTTTCAAAAAAAAAAAAAAAGAAAAGAAAAGAAAAGAGAAAAAAAAATGAACAAGAAAAGCTCTGCCTTAGTGTAGGAGGAACTAACTATAGACTAAAATCTGCTCCTATCCCTCCTAGGGCACTGTAAGAGCAAGTTCAGGAAGGATCATACTCTCTTCAAGAAACCCTTCTGAACCAAAGAAGACAAAAATATGTGGAGAAATATAAAAATATCATGCACCTAAAAAGCAAAAATTCATGATGTCTGGCATTTTATTACAATAGCAGGACAATATGAGTCAGAAGTAAAAAAGTTGATCAGCTCATCATGGCCCTGAAATTGCACAGGTAATACACTTTCTAGACAAGAACAAAAAGCAGTTGTTATATCTGTAATCCATTTGTCCTGGATGGTAGAGTATTGATTGAACAAGTTGAATGGAGACATGAAAGACATTTAAAAAACACCTACATTTAAGTCCTAGAAATGACCACAGAAATATATGAAATCAAAGTACTTTGAATGAGATTGCTGGTATATTACATGCTGAAAAAGAAGAGATTAGTGAATCTGATGATATAGTAATGAGAACTATTCAAAATGAAATATGCAAAACTACTGAAAATGACAAGAAAAGAGCATCGTTGAGTTATGGGACAACTGCATGCCGATGCAGCCTAAAATAACATAATTGGTGTTACTGAAAAAAAGAAGTTGGTGGGGGTAGGGGAATATATAGAAAAACTACAAAACAAAATAATGACCAAAAATGATCCAAATTTTGTGAACATCATAAGCCATCCATTTTCACAAAGCTCAACCAGCCCCTGACAAAATATATTTTAAAATATAAATACGTTAAGATAACAATACCAACACATATCATAATCAAATTGCTAAAGAACAATGATGAAGAGACACTCTTAAAAGCAGCCAGAGAGAAAAGACATGTTAGATATAATGCTAAGAGCAGAGTTCTCATTAGAAGCAATACATGCAAGAAGACAGGTAGCTACATCTCTATAATACTAAAAGGAACAACTGTCAACACTGTAGTCTTTACCCAGTGAAATATCTCTCAAAAATGAAGGCCAAACAAAACCCTTTTCAAATATACAAAAACTTACAGAATTGATAAATCACAAGCCTTCACTAAAGAAATGATGAAAGACTTCTCTCAGACAGAACAAAAATCATACCAGATAGAAGTGTGAATCTGCACAAAGAAATGAAGAGCATCAGACATGGTGACTACATGGATAACTATTTTAATAGCGCATAATGTAGAAATAAAAGGACTTGAACAGCACTATAGAACAACTAGACTTAACCGATGCCTGTAGAACTCTCCAAGCAACAAAAGCAGAATACACATTCTTCTTGCATGCACATGGAACATTCTCCAGAAAAACCATATAAAACAGATTGATAATTTTTAAAAATATAGAAATCACACAAAGTATGTTCCCAAAACAATGTCATTAGAGAAATACAAAAAAATTGAGGGGAGACTGTGAAAACTGCATGAAAAAAATTGAGATGAATGGACAAATCACTAGAAATATATATTCTATTAAAAGTGACTCAAGAAAAAATAGAAAACCTGATTAAAACTATAGAAAGAGATTAAGTTTGTAATAATAAGAAAAGCCTTCCCATAAGGAAAGGCCTAGGCACAGAGGGCCTCACTGGTGACTATTACCAAATGTTTAAAGAAGAATTAATAGAATTTATCATTAAATTTTTCCAAAATATAAAAGAGATAAAATCACTTGCCAACTCTTTCTATGAGGCCAATATTACCCTAATACCAAAACCAGACAGAGCCATTACAAGAAAAGATAAATACAGAGCAATGACCTTACTGGATATAGATACAAAAGTCCTCAATAAAATACTAGAAAATGTAATCTAATGAGATATAAAAAGAAGTACATACCATAACCAAGTGATATTTATGCAAGGAATGCAAGGATGGTTTAACATCTGTGATTGAATTAATTAATAGAAGGCATTAATAGAAGAAAGGACAAACCACATTGTCATCTCAAAATCACTTAAAATGTTTTCATGCAAGCAGACTTTCCTTCTTGTTGTTTTTAGGCCATTATGAGAAGTGGAGATGGCATGGGGTGGTATTTCATGCAAAGAATCTGGATATTCCATGCTCAACTGTGAGGATACTTTCTGATAAACATCAAGGATTGTAACATTATGTTTCTGTATGTTCAGAGACCACTTCCTGGACAAGATATGTGTACAGAATCGAAAGGACAATTAGGATTTTGGCAGGCATTGAGTGAGGAGTGGAGTCACTGCAAGTGTCAGTCAGAGAACAAGAAAGATGTTAGGAACCATGTATTTCTACCTGGCCATCCTACTGGGATACCATCCCCTTCCCAACACATCACCCATGTGGCTTGTAACAATGTCCATACTTGAAACATTTTGTCCACATAATTACAGGTCTAGTGCTGGAATCAAGCTCCCTTTGATGACATCAGGACAGTTAAAGGATCCGCATGTCTAACTGCCCCCAGGTGATGCTAACGTTGCTGCCCTCTGAGGACCACAAGCAAAGTAGCTCAGCTCCTGACCTCCTGCTCCCAGCACAGGTGAGATGCACCTCAGCTACATCTGTGAAGCCCAGGTGACTTTCTCTGCCTCCTCAGGCTCCCTGGAGTGATGACCCAGGACTCATGCCTCTGCACATTTATCCTTCCCCTCAGAGTTTGGGGCCTTATCAGTCCTGTTACATCTTCTCAGCATCTGGAACCACTGGGGAGGTGGTCTCCATCTCCTGTGCTGACACAGCAGCGACATTGGGGGTTATAATTCTGTCTCTTGGTAACAAAAGCAACAGGGCAGAGCCCCATATGACTCAGGGGTGAGACCAGGAAAAAACCTCAGAGATTCCAATTCTAATCTCAGGCCGTTCTTTGTATTCTTTTATGAGCCAGTTAGTCAGCTGGTCAGTCAGCTGTGGCCACAAGAAGAAATGGAAGAGAGGTTCAGAAAACAGCCCTAGAGACCACAGGCCCAGAGCTCTAGAGACAGCAGGCCCAATGTGCTACACAGGGCCACAGGGAAAGACATCAGGTTCATTAGAAGACAGAAGACAGGAGGGCAGGGGATCCCTTAGACCATGATCTTTATCAGAATTTCCTCAGGAAAAGCAGGACAAGGTAAAAAATTTATGATTGGCTAGCCTGAATAATGTCAGCAGGCTTTGGGCTGCTGAGGTGGTCTCTAGCTGCTTGGTACCTGGCCCTGGGATGATAAAGGCAGAGGAATATCATATCCTGGGATGCACACACCAGACAGGGGTGGTGAGGCTCTGAACACGTTAGTTTCTGTATGAAAGGCAGGCTCCTGACTGAGCCCATTGCTCTTTCAAGGAATAGAGAATTGGGAAGACCCAGGAGGGGTGGTCTCTTCCCAGACAGAAATGTTTTTTAAGATGTCAAAATATCAAAATATATAGAAAATTATATACAGTTGACCCTTGAATAACATTGGTTTGAACTGCCTGGGTCCATTGATTTTCTTCTGCCCCTGTCACCCATGAGACAGCAAGATCAACCCCTCTTCTTGCTCCTCCTCCTCAGCTACTCAACCTGAATGCAACAAAGTCCTTTATGATCATCCAGTTCCACTTAATGACTAGTAAATATATTTTATTTTCCTTATGATTTTTAAAATAACATTTTCTGTTCTCTGGCTTACTTCATTGTAAAAAATACTGTATATAATATACATAACATACACAATATGTGTTAATTGACTGTCTAAGCTAGGCCTGGCTCTGACCCTGATCCTGGGAGACACTTTAGGCAGATTGCTATGGAAATAAGTCCCTCAGTCTCTGACCATCTCCCTCTCCTCCTCGGCAGGCTCTCTGTCCTCCCATGGGAGCTCAGTGCCCATGGTGCAGACAGTCCCTCTCAGCTGCTCAGGACCAGGTAGGGAAGCTCTGCTCTGTCTTGGTACCCGCAGAACCCAGGCTGGTGCCCATGCTGGGACTTTAATGTGGTGACAAAGCTCCTCATTCAGTGCTGATTGATTCTCTGACAGTGTCTAGGAATGTAATTCCCCTGACCAGGGGACAGGTTGAGGATGAGTTTCAGGGTGGATGACAACAAAACTCCCAATGACACAGCCACAGGGAGAACTGAGATGCACAATCTGCTGTCCCCAGCCTGGATCACACTCTCCCCCTGCATTTAGTAAAGTTGCTTAGAATTAGGCTGAAGAGATCAGGATTCAATTTTAACATTGACCTCTCTCTCATTTTCTCTTTTACTCTCTTTCCTCCTTCTCTCTTCCTCTCTCTTTCTTTTTCTCTCTCTGTGATACTGAAGCCCTTTATTCACCCCCATTCTCAGCTATGAAATGGACATGGAACCCTGACATGGTGAGTTTCCTCAAGGATCACAGGAGTGGAGTAAACACCTGAGCCCTGTCTCCAGGTGTCCTCAAGGGTCTACACCACAGGCTCCTCCATCCTGCTCTTCCCTTACACAGGGGTTCCCCTCAGATCCTGCCCATGCCTAAATTTAGGCCCCATTTCTTTTAGACCTGTGGACACTTCATCCTGAGGTTGCTGAGGGTTTTTCTCCCTGCTGACGGAAGATCCCATTGATCACATGGTCTGCTTGTTGTTTCTCAATCCTGGAGCACAGCTGCAAGTGTCACTTGAGACACGGCCAATCCCCCATACAGGACAGCAGTGAAGGTGGAAGAATCCCAGAGTGACCGGGTACAGTCATTCATTCAAATTCCATGGGGCTCTTGCTGCATCACTGGGTGTCATCCTTTGGGAACCTGGACTTCTAAACTATAGGACTCAGAGTTAGAAAACAGAATCATAAATTCCCCATGTAAGCCACTATTTCCACCCCTGGTCCTGGACTCAGATATGTTACTAATAAGGAACACAGTTCCTCATAGTGCTGCCGATTGAGGACATGGTGGGCAAACTGTGGTTGACGGGCACATCTGTCTTGCATCCTGCATTGGAACACAGTCTTGCTCATGCCTTTATGAGTGGCATGTGGCTGTTTTCATGCTGCAATACAAGGCTTGGTTGTGGTGACAGAGATCCTATGGTCTGAAAACCTGAAATACTATACTAAAGGTCCCATACTGTATCATGCCATCTACACGAATTATCTACAATAGACAAATCCATGCAGGCAGAAAGAAGATGAGTGGTTGCCCAGAATTGGAGAAGGTGATGAATGAGGAGAGGCTGCTCACTGGGTGCAGAATTTTCTTTTGGGTGATGAAAATGTAGGAGAACTACACACACAGCTGGTGGCTCCCCAACAAAGTGAAGGTGCTAAGTGCCACTGCGTTGTACATTTTGAAGTGATTAATTCTAGGTTATATGAATTCTACACAATACAAAACTATGATTTTCAGAAATTGACTGTTGTAATTGAGTTATTATATCTACAACTTTATGATGGCACTAAAGGACCATGAGCAGTCAGTGCAAAGGATCCAGACAGTATTTCAAGGGCCCTTCCAGAGTAACAAGACATGAAAAGGCAGCTCTGGTTGTCTCTTGCCTGGCATATTTTACCCTCGGAGTTTTTTGTTGTTGTTGTTGAGATGGAGTCTCGCTCTGTCACCCAGGCTGGAGTGCAGTGGTGTGATCTCGGCTCACTGCAAGCTCCGCCTCCCCGGTTCACGCCATTCTCCTGCCTCAGCCTTCTGAGTAGCTGGGATTACAGGCGCCCACCACCACGCCCGGCTAATTTTTTGTATTTTTAGTAGAGACGGAGTTTCACCGTGTTAGCCAGGATGGTCTCGATCTCCCGACCTCGTGATCCAACCGCCTCAGCCTCCCAAAGTGCTGGGATTACAGGCTTGAGCCACCGTGCCCAGCCAACCCTCGGAGTTTTTATGAGCACCAAAGGGTGCAGGGAGCTGGCAGCTACCCCCCAGGTGCCTGGCTCACTCATGTCTGGGTGCAGCAGCTCCCCCATCAGGCAGCCGGCAGAACTGAAAGGGAAGAGCTATATCCTTCTGAGCCCCCACAACTGTGGTGCAGGATTGTTCCCGACACTCCCACCTAGGCTGCTTGCTCCTGCACACTTAGAAATGATCATTATTTCTGCCCAGGACCTCCCTGGTCCTGCTCTCCTCTCTTCCTCCCCAGGCGACCTTGGGAACTTTACTCACCCTCTGGCCCTTCCCTCCTCTGTTCAGTGCTTTCCCTACCCACTGGGATCAGCTCAGATCAGCTAGTCTGTGGGACATTAGGGATCAGTCACCCATGTGAGGCCCTCGACGGGGTCCCAGGATGGAGCAGTGTATGTCCCCACAAGGCTGCTTGTTGCACAAGTAGTGGAGGAACAAAGGGGTGGGCCAGCCTCCTCCTGGGCAGCTTCAGACCCTGCTAAAATAGGAAACAGCCTGGGGCAGGTGTGACCCCACTTGTGTCTTTCTTGTCCCTGCCCCAGCAGCAGCATCCCTGGAGGCCATACCATGTGCTAAGCAGATGCCAAGGTCACGTCATTCATCATCACCTGGAAATTCCCCTAACCACACCTTAATACGCTGCACTCCTGCCTCAGCTAAAAGTATCACACACTGCATTGCAATGGGTTTGGATCCCAGATCCCCTTGATGTTTGTCATAGCTCTTTCAGATCCTCGAAAACACCTACCCCTCCCTGCAGGTCAGTGACAGACTCTTCTTCCTCACACTTCCTTTCACTGTTTCTTCCTTCCTGAGAGCAGCTCCAGAGACTCCTCTTCAGGGAGGCGCCCCAACCTCTGATTACACAGCAGTCTGCCTGTCATTTTCTGTCTGTGCATTCTATTAATGATCTGCAGAGCACCTAAACTTCATGCCTCTTTTCCTAACATGTTTATTAATTGATTTTCTAGTGCTAAATACTCCTACAATCAATCAAAAATGCTTCTCCTCTGCTTGGACACTCATGAGAAACAGTCATAAACCATTTGCTATTTTATCCTCAAAAAGTAAGTGTGGAGTTCACTGCTGTTCCCCACATACTCACCAAATAATGAGAAACCCAGCAATTATCCAACTTTCTGCTCCATCATGACACAGTTGGCTTTCCTTTCATTTGTATGGACTTAAGACCTCAGGATGGCTGCTGCAGCTCCAGCTATTACACCCATATTGAAGAGCAAAGGTCCTGCACAAAAACAGTCTGTTTATTTCCGTCACAAGAGAAAATGTTCCCTGAGAAGATTTCCAACCACCTGGCCCTTACAGCCCAGGGGCCAACATGGGACCATGTGGTCAATCCAAGCCAAGAGTAACCAGGGAAAACAAGGATCTTTTTGTAAATAAATAGAGGAGAAAATACACAGTTAGAAGATGGTGCTTCTACTACAAACTGTTTCTATTACACAGCCCCAACCCCCATGTAGGAAACTCCTGGGGTCAGAGACAGTCTTTCTCATGCTGAATTCCCAGGATGGAATATTGCTGGATCAGAGTGGGTCTCAATAAATATTGGCTGGGTGGATATGCTCCTGCCTCTGTTTTTGGTGCAGGAGCCACCACTGCCTCATGTTTTTCTACACCTGGAGCCATAAAACTTGGTGTCTGAGGTCTGCAGCACTATATGCAGAGCCTTGGTAACAAGCATTGGACCACTCACCAACCCAGTGACAGTAGAGGGATGTCTTAGGTGGGCCCTGCCCATTTTCCTCCAATAGGATGTGCTCATAATTTCATGGGTAACCAAGACCCTTATGCGTGGTATCGAGGCATATAAGGCCAAATAAAGAAGAGGAATTCCTCTCTTGGAACCAGCAGTCCATGGACAAGGGAAGCAGGGACCTGAGCAGCAGGTTCTGAATCCACACCTGCTCTGGGGCAGGACCCAGAACCTATCAAAGGCTTCTACCATTAACTATACAATGGGCTCACAAAATGCAGACAGAATGACCTGTGAATTCCACCTGGCCGGGCTGGCTGAGAACTGGGGCCAAGACATAGTTTAAGGTAAAGATGTTGGCCCAGACTTTGGGACCAGCAAGTGGAGGATAAACCAGTGTGGAGCAGCCACCTGGGAAAAGCAGAGTCACCTGGCACAGCCACCTGGGGATGGGTGGGTCTGGGTGTCAGTGAGATGCTAAGATGCAGGGAACATCAACGATTATGACCTGAGTTGAGACCTGCAGTAACAATTCTAGAGTATTGCTGTTGACACTGATACACAAATGTTTTTTTTGTCCCATGTCTCTCACATCGAGCTCTTGTTGAATTTGCGTATTTCTCTGGCACAATTCCAAGTACTGTTCTTCATTTCATTGTAGTTCACCCCAATCATGCTAAAACTCAGGAACCATCAAATATTTCCCGAGCACCAGATCTCACCTGGCTCTGAGGGCACACTTCAGATATTAAGGCACAGCTTCTGTGACCTTCCCCAGGAGCTCCATCTAGGGCAGAATCTTATAGCCGCTTCATAAATCTTAAAAATCTCCATGTGCATTTGGCAAGGGATAAATTTTACTCAAGGTTTTCAGCCCAGTAGCTGTGCTCTCGGGCAGGACCCAGAATCTATCAAAGGCTCCTATTGTTAGCTATAGAATGGGCTCACAAAATGAAGACAGAATCACCACTGAACTCCACCTGGCCTGGCTAGCTGAGAACCGAGGCCAAGACATAGTTAAAGTAAAGATGTTGGCCCAGACTTTGGGACCAGCAAATGAAGGAGAATTCCGTGGGCTGAGGTGGGTCTGTAGGGTCCTCCCCTCCCCTCTCTGTGTCCCTTGGGGCTGAGCCCTTCTCTGGAAACTACAAAGCTACTCCAGCAGCAGCCCCTGACTCTGCTGACTTGCATCATGGACAGCTCTCTCCATCAAGGGGATAAGAGAAGCCTGGGAGAAACCTACCCACCCTGGGCCACAGGAAGCAGCATCAGGGATGTCTCAGTCATGGACTGGACCTTTCTCAGCCGCCTCGCTCACTGCACAGGTGCTGCCTCCAGAGTTCCAGCCACCCACGCAGCCCTGGGCTGTGGGACCAGCCTGGCCTTGATTGTGAGCTCAGCAGGGCTCTGCTTGTGGTGGAAAGGATGCTCATGACCTTGCTGCAGGGTGAGGGGCTGGTGGAGTTGAAATCTTCCCACTCTGTACTCCTGTGCTCATGGGCACTCTGAGGGGCACAGTCAGGCTCCCTTTCATCCCAGAAGCTCTGTCCCAGCCAGGCAGGAGCAAAGGAATCCTGAGGGTCAGCTCCTCGTCTTCAAGCCTTTTCTCCCTCATCTCCTGCAGGTTTCATGGCCACATATGGGCTGTCTCAGCCACCCTCAGTGTCAGTGGTGCCATTACAGATGGCCAGGATCACCTGCTGTGGAAATACTGTTGGAGGTAGATATGTTTATTGGTACCAGCATAAGTCAGGCCAGGCCCCTGTGCCGGTCATCTATAAAGATAGCAAGTGGCCCTCAAGGACCCCTGAGTGATTCTCTGGCTCCAACTTGTGGAACACGGCCACTCTGACGATCAGTGGGTCCCAGGCCAGGGACGAGACTATTACGATAGCACCTATGATGGCAGAGGGAGCAGCAGGCAGTGGCTCACAGTGAAACAGACAGATGGGGGTGTGGGACAGGAACCTCTAATATAACTTGGCTCAATGTCTCACATCCCCTCTAAGACAGGGTGTCCAACATTTTGGCTTCCCTGGGCCACATTGGAAAAAGAAAAATTGTCTTGGGCCACACATAAATACATTAACACTAACAATAGCTGATGGGCTTAAAAAATTGCAAAAAAATCTCATAATGTTTTAAGAAAGTTTACAAATTTATGTGGGGCCATGTTAAAGCCATCCTAGGCTGCATGTGGCCTGCAGGCTGTGGGCTGGACAAGCTTGCTCTAAGCAGTGACCATGACTTTGGTCTCAGTTCACTCAGGCGGTTTCTCATGGTAGCCAAAGCAGCAGGAGAAATTGTCAGATTTCTATTTTACCATGAATTTTACAATTACATTCATTGTAAATCCAAACACCTTGTCCCTTTATTACCTGGGCCCAACAGAGACCAGTGCACAGGTTCATGGGATGAGAAATGTCTCCAGAGAGCTTGGTTTCCGCACTAGAGACAGTTGTTTCCCTCCCTTTCAACACAGAGTGTGGCAGGAAAGGAACCAGTTCTCTGAGCTTCTGACCCTGAGAACTTGGGCTTGAGAAAAAGAAAGCATTTTGAACCAGTAGGATTGTGCCTGCAGAATGAGATGTTCTACTCTGGCCCAGCCCAGCTCCTTTCATTTCAGGAGCTCTGTCTGGGCCAGGCAGGTGCAATTGAATCCTAGGGATCAGCTTCTCAGTTTCAAACCTTTTCTTCTCTGGGTGTCTGAGAACAGGAGTTGTCTCGCACGTGCACATGAGAAAGAAGTGCACACATGACTCTCAAGTGTGAGCAGCAAAGACAGAGCAAACCTTTCCAGAAGGGGCAAATTTCATTAAGATGACAGGACCCTGTTACACAACTCCACGGGTCTACACTGGGATCTCCTATTGGATCTTGACATAAATGCAAGATTTCTTCTCCCTTCATCAATTCCTGCATTGCAGTAAACCCAGCTGGGTTCTAGGGCTCAACCAGCAGGGCACTCCCACCACTGTGTGGACCTGCTGCAGAGCCTTCCTGCTCTAGGACCCACAGACATTAAACTTTTCTTTGTTTTTGATATTTGGGTTGAAGCAACATCCCAAGTGTGAATAATGCTTCTTCCAGAATCCATCATGACCATATATACTTCTTCTTGATGTGAAGTTAGGATGTAATAATGTGTCCTTTTTTTCTGTGGGAGGTGCTCAGCTGTTCTAAACAAGAAGACCCCAAACATTTCTGCTCATATGAAGGATGACTCCCTAGGTTTGCTTTCCTATTCTCTGAATGCATGGGTCTCCCCAAATCTTCCAATGACCTTCCACTGCATGCACATCTCATCCAAATACCACCACATGGTGGATGCTTGGGATGTTCTCCTGGGTGTCCAGGTGGTCCAAGACCCCATGATGATATCACGACAGGGAAGGGAGAGTTAATAAATCTGAAGGCATAAAACATGAACATGTACTGTTTCCATCCCACATGAAGGCACATGCATCTGAGCCTACTCTCTGGGAGGAATAGAGATCTCAGTTTCCACATCAGGGTTGCATTCTATGCACCCACAGCCATGTTATTCTGCTGTAGCAGATGCTACACTTGGCACCAACATTGCAGATGGAACCATGACCTTACTGGAGTTGTAGAAATCTACAACTCCAGTTTGAGACCAGCCTGATCAATATGGTGAAACCCCATCTCTACGAAAAATACAAAAATTAGTAGGGCATGGTGGCGTGTGCTTGTAATCCCAGCTACTCGGGAGGCTGAAACAGGAGAATCACTTGAACCTGGGAGGCGGAGGTTGCAGTGAGCCGAGATCATGCCACTGCACTCCTGCCTGGGTAACAGAGCAAGACTCCGTCTCAAAACAAATAAACAAAAACATTCTTACAGATTATCTTGGCTTTTATTCCTTTATTCTACCAATAAGTTGTTAGCCTCTCTTATGTGCCATTTGTTATAAAAATCAGCTGTCATTTTTATGGAGACTGAGAAGTCCCCTGATCTGTCCATTGTAAGCTGAAAACCCAGTAGGGCTGGTTTTATGGGTTAGTCCAAGCCCCAAGGCTTGAGAACCAGGGGAGCCGCTGGTCTAAGACTCAGTCCAAGGGAAGGAGAGGATCAAGGTCCCACTCATGCAGTCACACGCAAAGGAGGAATTCCCCCTGCCGGTGTCTTTTGTTGTATCCAGGCCTTCAATGGATTTGATGATGCCAACCACACAGAGGAGGGCAATGTGCTAACTGAGTCCAGGCATTCAAATGCAAATCTCATCTGGAAACACCCTCACAGACACACTCAGAAATAATATTCAATCTGGGCACCTCATGGCCTAGTCCATTTGACCCATAAAACTTACCATTACCATCATTAAAATGGCATATGTTATGTATATTTTGTCACCATAAAAAATTTGCATTCTGAAAATAAAGTACAGTGTCTTAGCCCATTTGTGCTGCTACAACAGAATATTTGAGATTGAGTGATTTACAAAGAACAGACAGTTATTTCTCACAGTTGTGGAGGCTGGGCAGTCCAAGATCCTGGTTTGGGCTTTTATACTGCATTCTCATGTGGCAAAGGCAGGAGGGCTGGAGAAACTAAAGGCTGCATGAAGCCTCTTTCCTAAGAGCCTTAATCCTTTCAAGAGTGAGGAGCTGTCACGCCCTAATTGCCTCTTAAAGGCCATCCCTTTTAATACTACCACACTGGCAACATCTGAATTTTGGAGAGGACACATTCAAACTATAGCAGCAGGTTTAATTTGGAAATAATTCTCCTCAAAAAAGCATTAGAATTGAGTAATGAGACCCTGCATATCCACTCCCTGGATGCAACAATGGGGTACATTGAGTCCTATCCAGGGGGCATTCTCTCTTCCTCTGTCTACTCCATCTTAAAAAGTTAACAATAATTTTCTGTCCACTGCATAATCCCATTTCACCAATTGCCCAAAATACCTACAGTAGTTATTTAATTATGTTTACTGACAGAATCCTCAAGATTCCAACCCTTATATTTGATTTTTACTTCTTTCTGATCGATCTGGCATTTATCGACGAAGATTCCTTTAAACCCTGGGCTTATGAAAATTTTGCAAAAATTCCACAGATAGGAAAGTGTTCATTGTGTACAGCAGAAAAACATTCATCATGCAGAGTGGAAACATGTTTATGTGTGGCAAGCAAAGGTAAAGTGAGTCCTGCATTTTAAAATGAAAGGACAGTAGATGGAAATTAGAGGTCACACTGTGAAATAATGAATTCTGTTAAAGGCAACAACATAGGTTAGTATAAAAGGCAGCATTATGGTATTTTTGGTTAGTAACTTCTCTTTGGAAACCTATCACAAGCAGAGAGACTGAATCCATCATTAAAACCTTCCAGCCAAAGAAAGTCCAGGACCAGATAGCCTCCATGGTTTTTATATCAACCATTTAAAGAATTAGCATCAATTCTTATCAAACTCTCAAAAACTAGAAGAGGAAGAAACTATTCCTGATGAGCCCAACATGACCCTGACCAAAGTCAGTTAAAGGCCCTACAAGATGTGACAACTAAAGACCAATATACCTCATGAATATAGATGCAAACATCCTCAAAATGTGTGCCAGCAACATGAATCCAACAGCATATTCAAAAGATTATGTCATATAACTAAGTGAGATTAATATCAGGAATGCAAGGAGGGTTCAATATAAGAAAATGAATCAATGCAATATACAACATTAATAGCTCAAGAGGGAAAATACATATTCCAAATAACATAGAACAACAAAATCCAACACCTGCTCTAAATGAAAAAAAAAGCACCCAGAAAACTAGAAGTAGAAGGAAACAACCTCTGTGTGATAAAAGGCATTTGTAAAAATCCCACAACAAACTTCACAATAATGGAAGACCAAAAGCTATCCCTGTGAGATCTCCGGATGCCTAACCTAAAGCCTAACCTTATTTAAGTGAGTTCAGCAAAGTTGCAAGATGCAAGATCACCATGCAAAACTCATTTTTTTGGGGGGCGGGGGGACGGAGTCTTGCTCTGTCGCCCAGGCTGGAGTGCAGTGGCTCAATTTTGGCTCACTGCAAGCTCCACCTCCTGGGTTCACACCATTCTCCTGCCTCAGCCTCCCAAATAGCTGGAACTACAGGTGCCCGCCACCATGCCCAGCTAATTTTTTGTATTTTTTAGTAGAGACGGGGTTTCACCGTGTTAGCCAGGATGGTCTCGAACTCCTGACGTCATGATCCACCCGCCTCAGCCTCCCAAAGTGCTGGGATTACAGGCACAGCCACCGCGCCCAGCAACTCATTCATATTTTATATGCACCAGCAATGAACATCTGAAAAGGACATTTTAAAAGTAACTCTATTTACAAGACCACCAAAAAGAATAAAAATAAATTTACCCAAGAAGATGAACTTCTTGTACATTGAAAATGTCAAGACATTTCTGAATGAAATGTGCAGAGATGCCTCAGGTGGCTCCTGCACATTTCCCCCCAGTGAAGCATGTTTGCATTTTCTTGGGAACTGAGCACCCCCTGCTTGGTCGTAAGGCAGACAGGCCACACAGAGAAGAATAATTCCTCCCTTTGGGCCAGCAGTTCAGGGATCAAGAATTCCTAGACCTGAGGAGTAATTTTTGAATCTACACCTAGACCAAGGTGGTGTCTGAGCCTCCAGCAGTCAGTGAAGAGCAACCAGCAGTGGTCAACAGAGAGTCACGTGGCAAAGCTGCCTGGAGCTGGGCTGGACCTGCGTGTCAGGGAGATGCTGACATGCCGGGAGGGTCAGTGACGATAACCTACCACTGGGGGGAAAAATGTCCTTCTTTTTCTAGAGTATCATCATTGACACTGATGTTTGCTCCATGTCTCTTACATCTGGCTCTTTTAGAATTTGCTTATTTCACTGCAACAAGTTCAAGTATTATACTACATTGCATCCCAGCCCACCCAATTATGCTAAAACTCTGGATATGCTCAAACACTTTCAGAGCAGCAGATTTCTACCTGGCCCTAAGAGCATAGTAGGGATAGTGAGGCACAGCTCCTAGGGCCTTCCCCTGAAGCTCCACCAAGGGCAAAAACTTATATAAGCTTCATGGATATTAAAAACCTCCATGTTCACTTAGCAAGGGAGGAATTTTATTCAAGCTCTGCAGCTCAGGAGCTGTGCTCAAGAGCAAGACCCAGAACTTCTCAAAGCCTGGTTTTGGCACCTGTAGAATGGAGCCCAAAAATGCAGACAGACTTACCTCTGAGCTCTGTAGGGCCAGGACAGCCCAGGAGTAAAGCCAGTTTGAGACACAATTTGGGGTGAAGACGTCGGCCCAGAATAGAACCAGGAGAGGAAGAAGAATCCCGTTTGCTGAGGGTGGGTCTGCTGGGACCACTCCTCTCCTTCCTGGGCCCTTTGGGGCTGAGCCCTTCTCTGAAAACCACAGAGCTACTCCAGCAGCAGCCCCTGACTCTGCTGATGCATCATGGGGATGAGAGGCCTGGGAGGAACCTGCTCAGCCTGAGTCTTGGGAAGCAGCATCGGGGGTGCCTCAGCCATGGCCTGGACCCCTCTCCTCCTTGGCCTCCTCGCTCACTGCACAGGTGCTGCCCCCAGGGTGTCACCCACTTGCCCAGCCCCAGGTCTCCAGGTCCAGCCTGGCCCTGACTCTGAGCTCAGTAGGGCCCTACCTGTGGTGGGCAGGATGCTCATGATCCTGCTGCAGGGCAGGGGGCTGGTGGGGCAGAAATCCCCCCACACTGTGCTCCTGTGCTCATGGTGCCATAAGGGCACTTTTATTCCTGAGGCTCAAGTCAGTTCAGGCAACTGGCAAGATATTCTTTAGTTAATCCCCAGAGTTTCAAGCCTTTTCGCTCCTCTTTGCTCTCCTTGCAGGCTCCGCGGCCTCATATGTGCTGACACAGCCACCCTCAGTGTCAGTGGCCCCAGGACAGACAGCCATGATCACCTGCAGGGGAAACAATACTGGAAGTAAACATGCTTAATGGTACCAGCAGAAACCAGGCCAGGCCCCTGTGCAGGTCATCTATGGGGATAGCAGGTGGCCTTCAGGGATCTGAGTGATTCTCCAGCTCCAACTCGGGGAACATGGTCACCCTGACCATCAGTGGAGCCCAGGCTGGGGACGAGGCTTTACTCTCAGGTGTGGGGCAGTGGCACTGCACACAGTGACACAGGCAGACAAGGAAGTGAGACACAGACCCCTTCCCCATCTGTGCTGCTGTCGTCCTCCAGCCCGGGAACACTGTGGACAAAGCCATGAGCATGCATGACCCAGTTCACCTGGATCTGAGACCCCCAGTCTTTTTTTTTTTTTTTTTTTTTGAGACGGAGTCTCGCTCTGTCGCCCAGGCTGGAGTGCAGTGGCACAATCTCGGCTCACTGCAACCTCCGCCTCCCGGGTTCAGGCCATTCTCCTGCCTCAGCCTCCCGAGTAGCTGGGACTACAGGCGCCCACCACCACACCCGGCTAATTTTTTGTATTTTTAGTAGAGACGGGGTTTCACTGTGTTAGCCAGGATGGAGAGCCCCAGTCTTTACTTCCTTCAGCCCTCCAGGCGGGCTGTGCAGAGGGGGCATCCAGAGTGGATTTAGGGCTGAGGTGACCAGGATGTATTGGGGTTTTGTGGACTCCACTGTGATTCAGGGAAATGAGATCTTCCAAGCAGACCAAGGTCAATATCCTCAGTTGTCTCTGGATTTCCATAGGTGGTGATAGGTCAGTCCTTGGCCGAAATGTCCTGGATCAGTCCCCAGAACTGCGCAGCTGAGGCTCCTGTCATTCTCTACAGAAAAACTAGTGGAGTGGACACTGTAGGATCCTCCCAGATCCCCTCTTATGAGCTCACCCACACAGCACTCCTGGGAGCTTCTGGCAGCTCAGAGCTGTTCGGTGCAGAAATCTGCCTCCCCCAGGTTTATGTCTTTTCTCAGGGAGGTTTGGTTTCATGACTGCCTGTGGCCAAGGTCTCAAGACTCTTCCTCAATGTAACAGGATCTGAAAATCCTCCAAGATCCATAGTTCCTTGTAGGGCTGACTGAGGCCTCGATATGTGTCAGGACCTCCTTCTGCCTGGTGTTGCCGCCATCACTTTCTTAATCATCTGTGTATGATATTCTCCGTCTCAGGGTCTGCTTCCAGGGAACCCAAACTAAGATCACCAGCCATCGCCAACACGGGCCATGAGGGAGCTGAAGACGCCACTGTACAATAGAAAGCACCAGTTTACTCTTAAATTACCACTGCAAGTCTGCAAATGCCCAGCAAGACCCGAGTGTTTTTTTTTTTTTCATTTGTGTAAAATGAAAAGGGAGCCTGACATGCCAGGTGCTCTGGGTTCTGAGGGAGAGTTAGAGTCAGATCCTTCTGCAGGAATTCAGGGGCAGCAGGAGCAGCCACGCCCCATGCAGGGACCACAGATGCACCCAGAGGGTGAGCTGCAGGATGGACACTGCTGCCCACTTCCACTCTCTACATCCTGTGCAAAAAAATCATTGTTTTCACCCCTTCTTCAGCCTATTAAAGTTGTCACTTAAAAAGCCACTACATCTCATCCTGTGAACGGAAACCCATCCACATCTCCATCAGCCACATAATCTCTACATAAAGATTCTTCAAAAAATAGTAATAATAGCCGTGAAAAAGTATCTAAAATATTGAATGACAATTAGACTACATATGAAAATGGCACTATTTTTGATATGCTAGGTAAATAAAATATATTATTTGAAGTCATTTACCTTCTTCTCTTTATACGTCTAACGTGGTGACTAGACAGTGGGATTCCCATGAGGCTCACATCATACTGTGATTGAACAGTGCTGGTCTACACCTCTTCAAGTTAACAGGGGCTGTGGAGTGACCTGGTGCAGGAAATATCATCTCCATCCATAGGATATCAGTGTGAACCCAGGGAGAGGCACTGGTGCAAGAGAGATGAGAACAGGGGTGTGGAGTAGGGGACTGAGCCTTCACTTTGAGCCAAAGAAGTTTCCTTTCCTACCCTCAGTCCTGAACAAGAGGGATTTCTGGACTTCTTTCGGTTTTCAAGTTGTGCCCCTTCAGATTTGGGGCTGTCTGGAATTCTGCCAGGGGACACTGAAAAAAAATAGGAGTCCCACACTGACTGCTGTATTTCATCTGCTGGGGCCATCCCAAACCACTGTGTACAATTTCCTTTCCTGGTGCTCAAATAGCTGCTCCACGCACTTGTCGTGGTTTCAGAGATGAATCTAGGTGGGAAGACAGGATAGTGTATGTTATAATACTTAAAGGGAACCCAAATCCGTTAATATTTATTTTAATATGGAACATTAAAAGAGTTTTGTAATAGGCAATGGGAAAAGGTGAAAAAAGATAAAAGCTTTTTGAGAAAAAAAACAAAAACGAACTTATAGAATGTGTATGTGTCTTTAGTGTTGCAGGGTTGAGACAGATCAGCTTTATGGCGCCCCATGGATGTGCTGAGATGGGGAAAATCAAGAAAGAAGGAAGTATGCACCTCTGTGACTCAACAAATAAATCAAAGTAAAATGGACTTAAATCTTTCAAAAAGTCATTCACAATTAATATCACTCAGAAATGCCTGTTAGCAAACTTTCCCTTCCGCCTGCTGACTCACGTCTCCATGGATCACCTGTGTGCGGAGTGGCTCCGGTCAGTGCTCTGTGTTCCCTCCACAGGGCTCCCTCCAACATGTGCCCTGTGTGGATGTGGGTGCATCGCCTGGGGTGGCTGATGTGCTCCAGGGATTCGATGCTGCAGATGCCTCAGCACCAAGGGTGGGGATGGGGATGGGACAAGGCTGCAGCTGGGGAGACCAAGGATCAACGACACACAGCAGGGGTTTCCACGGCGTGAGCAGCCTCATTTCCTGATAGTAGAGCGAGCCTAAAGGTAGGTGCCAGGCAGAGGTACCTGTGGGGTGTGCCCAGGCCTGGAGGGTTATAGAGACACAGGCGCCACACAGCAGAGACACTGAGGGCCAGGAGCTCACTCAGGTGAGGGACTTCAGCAGATCTTTCTTTCCTGAGCAAATCAGGTACAAAGAGATCAAGTCCCTGCCATCAGAATAGACAAACAAGGACTTTCATCTCCTCAGCTGAGCCCCACTGTCCAGGGAAGAAGTCTCTGAGCCCAGGCCCAGGTGAGGGTGGGATGAGGCGAGGAGCCAGGACGCAGATTTTCATGGAGGCCCCGCCCTCCTCTGAGGCAGAGGGGATAAGACAGGGCTCCGCTCAGGCCCAGTGCTGGGGTCTCAGGAGGCAGCGCTCTCGGGACGTCTCCACCATGGCCTGGTCTCTGCTCCTCCTCATCCTCCTCACTCAGGACACAGGTGACACCTCCAGGGAAGGGGCCACGGGGACCTCTGGGCTGATTCTTGGTCTCCTGCTCCTCAGGCTCACCTGGGCCCAGCACGGACTCACTAGAGTGTGTTTTTTCCTTTTTTCAGGGTCTCGGGCTCAGTCTGCCCTGACTCAGCCTCCCTCAGTGTCTGAGTCTCTTGGACAGTCGGTCACCATCTCCTGCACTGGAACCAGCAGTGACGTTGGGCGTTATAACTGTGTCTCCTGGTGCCAGAAGCACCCAGGCACATGATTTATGATGTCAGTTATTGGCTCTCAGGGGTCTCTGATCACTTCTCTGGCTCCCAACTCTGGCAACACGGCCTCCATGACCATCTCTGGGCTCCAGGCTGAGGACGAGGCTGATTATTACTGCAGCTCATATACAGGCAGCTACAATTTCCACAGTGGACATAAGATTGATTCTCAGGCTCCAAGTCTGGCCAGTGAGCTTCTTTGAGACTCCCTGGGATCCCAGCAGTGACACTGATCACTATTGCTGTCCCACACATCCCAAGTGACGAGGAAGTAAGACCAAAACCCTCCTGAGATTCCTGCCTTGTGTCCTGACGTCAGGGTTGTTGGGATTCCTGTCATTCCTTCAAGATTGTTCAAATAAGCAGTGACAATCACTCCCATATGAGATATGAGAAGAGAATAATTCCACGTGAACCAAACCCATGAAGCCCACACCGAAGCCTGCCAAGTTCTCTGCAGTCCAGCACGATGGAGGGAGCATTTCCATGGGGACTTTTAAGAGTATGTGGAATGTCTGAGGAAACCAGGCTCAGCTATGGGTTTCAGAGACAAAACTCTTGGATGTCTCTGCATGGCCTGGGCCCCTCACGTGCTACCTCTCCTCACTCTTTGCACAGATGCTGCCCCAGGCTAAGCCCCCACAGGACCCTAAGCCTAGTTCTGATCCTGAGCTCAGCCCAAATGATGCTTCAGGAGATGGGACCCTGAGAATGAGCCCTAAAATCTCCTCAACATGCAGCTTCTGTGGTCTCTTAGACTCAGCTACCCCCAGTAGAGGTGGCCATAAGACACCTGTCCCCCACCTGCTCAGGAGACAGTGGAGCAGGCAACAGTGCAGAGAGAACCAGCAGGAGCCAGGCCAGGCCCTGCATCCAAAGCAGCCCCCAATCCCCACAGATTCACCAGCTGTAGCCTGGGGTACAGCCCCCACCTTCTGCAGGCTGAAGTGGGCTTCTCAGCATGGCCAGGCCATGATGGGGGATGGCAGTGTGTCCATGGGACACAGCCCTGCTGCCTGCCTGGCCCTCATGCCCTCTCCCTCCCCACCCTCGTTAAGCTCTGCCCCAAAGGGCCCCGGTTCAGAACTCAGGACACCTGGGTCAGCTCCTGGACTTGCCCCCACTGCTCTCTGTTCTCCTGAGCCACTTAGTCTGTTTTGGCGTCAGTGTTACCTGCTGTAAAGTGTGGAGGCTTATACTGAACTGAGCAGCTCTTTTCTTCATTCAAAATTAAAAGATAGAGAAACAGTGAAAGTCATGTGAATTAAAGCCTGCTGAGGGGGTGTCATTTAATGGGCTTCAATGGGCTTCAGACAAAACTTCTTGTCTTTCCTCTGCAGGGATTCCAAGAAAGGGACTCAAAAAGAGCTTGCTTTCTGTATGGTGGGAACAGCAGTCCCCAGCTGAGATAAGCAGGAGAGTTCCAGTTTCATCAGGAAGACAGACTAAGGTAGTATAGAAATCCTCTCGGCACAAACTCTGAGAAGTGTGGAATAAAATAAAGATAAACATAATTTCATGTTTTCATGGTACCGACGACAGTGATGTTAGCTCACAACTAGGCTGCAGTGCCTGGAACATCGGGAAATCGCAGTGAATCACGGCTGCTCTTATTGGGTGGGAGGTGCACCAGTTTGATGCCTAAGTACATAGAAAGCCTATGGGACGGCACACGCTGGACTTTGAAAGCTTTGCAGAAGAGCTTCAGTTGACTCACTCTGATTGGTCCGGACTGAACAAAACCACTAGAGGAGGGCATTTCAACCATGAGACACTTCTATAGCCCCACCTTCCTGCACTGCGTGTGTGACCTCTCTGTGCTGGGCTGGGCAGGGCAGATTGGGTCACCCTGCAAAGAATGGGGCTGGACTCTCTGGTCCTCAACTTCTGAGGTGACAGGTGCCTTGGGGGCACGTGGAAGAAAAAAGCTCCTGGCCTGAGTCTCCTCCACCAGTTGGGGGCAGCAGAGCTGCAGCCAGGAGCAGTCAGGATTAAGGCTGGGGGCTGCCCAGCTGGGGAAAAGAGGAAGGCCAGCCTGGGGTTCAACAGGTGTCCAAGAATCAGTCTTCGGACTGAAAGTGAGTGCAGTTCATCCTATCCCCTGAGGCTGCAGTGACCACGATCTGAGGGTCAGACTCATAGAGTGTCATCCCAGGACACTGACAGAAGCCAGGCACTGTGAAGGCCTCACCTGGGAAATGCAGCTGGAGGAGGCTGGGCCCAGGTGTCAGCTTGGGTGCCTTCCTCAGGAAGGGGATTCCCTGGGAGGCGTCCCAAGGTTGAGGTGCTCTAGGAGGGGGCACAGTTGAGGTGACGGGCCTCCTACAGCCCGGGTTCTTCACCCAGGATGGCAGCCTGAGCCTCCTGCCACTCTCAGGGCCTTGTGCCTCCCTGTCCAGCAGCGTCCTGGGGAGCTGAGCCCTCTATCCTGGGCACTTCCAGATATACCCGACCCCTCCTCCCTCTGCCTTTCCTTCCAGCTCCAGGCGGACTCTGACTCAGGGGGCAGCTCCTGTGCTCAGGTGAGTCTTGGGTGGATGGGGTGAAGCATTTGGGATCCTGATCCCTTCATGGGGCATCCCCAGCTTCCTTAAGGAGACACTCTTCAGAGGGACAGGCCTTCTCACCTGCCTCAGCTCTGACCATGGGGCTGTCCACACTCAGTGACAGGACACTGACCAGGGATCTGACTGGAGTGACCAGGGACCTGGCTGGAGTAACCAGGGACCAACCCCCCTCTGGAGCTCACATGCTGTGCACAGACCATGACCCTGGGACCCCTTCAGAGACCATGGGGCCTAAAGTTAGATTTTCAGTCCAGTGTGGTTTTCTCCTGCTTTTTGCAAGTTTACATTAAACATTGATGAGAAAAGCATACATAAATAACAGATGAGCTGATGGTGCCAATTGCTAATCTCTTGTGGCAATGAGGGGTGACGTAGCAGGAGCAGCACCATGACCGAAATGAGACCAGATGCCCTGTTGACTCCACAGGGGTGTGTGGTTGCTTAAATGACCCAACTATTCCCACTGAATAATTAGCAAGTGTCCTAATGACACAGCACAGCATTTAGATGAAATGAACAAGAGGGGACCGAGTCTGAGGGACCAGGAGGAGGAAGATGATGGGTCCCTGGTCCACCTGCTGCTGAGTCAGGTGTCATCGATGAACTCTCATCAGGGCCCAGCTCAGCCCCATGGCCAACCTCCTGGAAGGTCCACAGCTCTGCTGAGCCTGGCCCGGGACAGACCCCAGGTCAGCGAGGTTTGGGACAGTGGTCATGAGGTCAGTTCCCAGGAAGGTGACTGTGATCACAGGGCTTGAAGGCTGCAGCTGATTTTCTAATCTGAGACCCTGCTTCTTCCTCCTGTTGCCTGTGCTGCCCTCACAGCTGGTTTGAGTGACATCTCTCCAAGAGGAGTCTCAGAGGATGTAAATTTGCATAAACAGCAAACACTGACTGCCCCCAAAAGCTGGAGAGGGAATAAGAGAGGCCTGGGGAGCCCAGCTGTGCTGTAGGCTCAGGAGGCAGAGCTCTGAATGTCTCACCATGGCCTGGATCCCTCTTCTTCTCCCCCTCCTCGCTCTCTGCACAGGTGCTGCCCCTAGGCTCAGTCTCCACAGACCCCAAGTTGAGCCTGACCTGAATCCTGAGCAAAGCCCTGCCACTGCCTCTCGGGGGGATTCCTGGCAATGGGTCCTTTGTCTTCAAGCCCCCTCTCCTGTCTTTTCTTGCAGTCTCTGAGGCCTCCTATGAGCTGACACAGCCATCCTCAGTGTCAGTGTCTCTGGGACAGACAGCCAGGATCACCTGCTCTGGAGATGTACTGGCAAAAAAATATGCTCAATGGTTCCAGCAGAAGCCAGGCCAGGCCCCTGTGCTGGTGATTTATAAAGACAGTGAGCGGCCCTCAGGGATCCCTGAGCGATTCTCCAGCTCCAGCTCAGGGACCACAGTCACCTTGACCATCAGCGGGGCCCAGGTTGAGGATGAGGCTGACTATTACTGTTACTCTGGGGATGACAACAATCTCACAGTGACACAGGCAGATGGGGAAGTGAGACACAAACCCCTTGCCATCTGTGTCACCTTCTTCCTCCGGCCCCAGGAGGACTGTGGACAAAGCCACGAACAGGTCTGGCCCAGTACACCCGGATCTGAGACTCTGAGGCCTCTTTCCTTCCAGATCTCCACGCAGGCCCTACAGAAGGTGGGTCAGCAATAAATTTGGGGCTGGCAGGTCCAGTTGGTCCTGGTGTTTTCTGGGCTGGAGTGTGACTTGGGGAAAAATGACTTGAATGGAAGTACAGTCAGAGGGAGACATCTATTGAGTGGTGATGGTCCCTGTATTTCCTCGTGTGGTGACTGAACCTAGGGCAGTGCCCCTTCTCTGTGGCCCAAATGCCCCAGGTTATTCCTCTGAGTTCCCCGTGTTTTATTGAGATGCTCCAGCCCCCACTCTCGTGGTATCCTGATCTGAAGGACCATGGCCAGTGCCCATTGCAGTCGGTGTCCATCTAGGTGCCATTTTCAGGACTCATGCGTCCAGCATCCAAACAAGGCTGTGTGGGAGACCGTGACTTGTCACAGCTGTTTCCCACTGGAAAATGCCACTGAGGGCAGAGAACTGCTCTCCCAATGATGTTCCTCCTTCACAGTGTGGTTCAGGTGCAATGCCTGCCTGGTCCCTAGATTTTAATGCCATGTCTTAATTTAAAATAACCACGAAGTGTCTCCTGCTGAGCGCTCCGGTGTAACACATTCCCAGTCATGCCTGTCACGCTTTTCTTTCTGACAAAATTTCCTGAAACCCTACTGCAATGAATTCTCCGTCTCAGAGTAGGATTGCAGGGAATTCACAAATTAACAAACAAGCAAAATACTGTCTAGAAGAAAGAGGATCAAAGAGGAGAGAGCTGCACAGGGAGCACACTCTGGAGTCTGCAGATATTCATGAGCACCGATGAGCATGTGCGCGGGAGGAAACCTTCTGTGATAGAGAAAATAATCATTCAAAGACATTTGAGGAAACACTCCATAGAGCTCACACACACACCCATGTGCACACACACACCCACAATCAGAATAGTGCCTGTTCCTCAGTTAAAGAAAGGCCCCAGTTAAAGGGGGTGAGGTTGACCAGTGAGAGGAGCTTTGCCTCAGTACTGGGGAAAACATTGCCCTAGACAAAAGGCATCTCTGGTGTCAACTAAGAAAGTGTAAGGCCCCTGTGCTGATGCCCATGTCAAAGACCATCACACGTATTTTAACCAACTAGCTCAGAGTTGTCACCAAGAGTTTGATCTTACAATAATCCTGCAATGAACATCCCTATTCAGACTCCTTGGGGTTCACCTATGAAGATTGCCATAGAATAAATCTCTAGAAGTTGAATTGCTGGGTCAAAAAGAAGTATGTTTGTAATTTTCACTGATTATTCTCAGATTCCTATTCACGGGGGGTTGTACCAATTTACAGTGCCAGCCATAAATCTTTGATGTGAGTATGCTGTTGAAAGTTTGGGTTTTTGCCAACATGGTAGATTAAAATTTTGTTGTCTTGTAACAGTGTTATTTTGGATTTCTCCTATTCTGCTTGAGGTTGAACATTTTCTCAAACATTTCAGGGCTCTTATATTTTAGGATTTAGTAAGCTTTTTTTCTAAAATGGCCAGGTAAGGAGGGTTTTAGCCCCTGTGGGCCAAGAGTCAACTTTGACCATATTATGAGAGAACTTATAACTCCAGTTACAATGTAACCATTTAAAGCTATAAAAACCACTCTCACCTCTGGGACCACACAAAAAAAAAAAAACAGGTGGCAGGCCAGGGGTGGCCACAGGATGTGGTTTAATGGTCCCTGTTTTGTAGGGTCATTTGAAGTTTAAAAATTTCACCAGCCTATATTTTAGGTGGAGGTCTTTTTGTGGGTAACACTATATTTCACCTCCTATAGTGGCCTGAGATTTCTCTCTAGGTAAGAACACACTTTTATAATTTTTTGGATGGATTTTGGGTCTATCTGTGATAACCCTGTGTCATAAACTCCTAACTTTTGTGTCTGTCCTTTTACTGTGATTTTTGGAAGTGTGACAGTATATCAGCAATATACTCCCCAAGGTGGAAAATCAGAGAGACGGGGAGGCGCAAGAGGGCAAGGAAGCTTGTACCAAAGCTGGAATATCCACTGCAGGCTCAGAGAAAAGTGTCCTAATATCAGCATTTGACTGAAGCCAAAACCACAAGAGACCATAGAGGTTCTGAGGATGACAAATAAAAACATAGTTTAAGTTTTAATGCATTCATTATTTTTATAATCCACAAAAGTTCTAAAACTCAGAATTTAACAATGGGATAAGGAAGACAGCTTGAGATGTTAAACGATAAAGACCCCAAGGCAAGTTGCCAGGAAAAGAACAGGACCTTTTTGGTGGAACTATGTTTATGCTGCAAATTACCCTTTTCTATACGTCTATATATATATTTAGGTGTAAGGGAACATCTCATGGAACACCCTTCGTCACTACAGTCAAAGATCACCCTCACCCAAGGAGGGAACCTAAAGGGAATGTCAATATGAAACAGAAAACATGATGCACTTTTGTATAACCATTAGGAGAGTCTCTATTTGCATATCAAATGTGGATGCTTAATGTTAACATTGGAAATAGTAGGTTAATATGCATATGAGATGAGTTTTCATTTGACTATTTCTGTCTGTGATTTATCTTTCTTAATAGGGACATTTCTGCCCTTAGAACAACTTAACTTGTGATATTTTTTGTTCTATTATCTGTATCAGGTCTGTTTTTTTTTTCAAACAGTGGCAAAGATACCCCATGGCTAATGATTAATAAATTCAATTAATGGGTATTTAAATTATTTCAAGAGTGGACAGTTGTGACTTCCCCACATCTAACTCACAGATATCGCTGATGCTGACTCGCTCTTCTCTTCCAATCATAGCGAACAAAGTGGGAGCTTTGACTTTTCTGAAGACCCAGATGACAACAGGAGAGAGGAGGTGAAACCCTCCAAAGCTGTTATCTTTTAAACCCTCAGGATGAATCACCCTGGAGAATCACCCACACTTCAGTTGGATGACATATAAATGAGAGTTTGGTCTTAGAGTTGGTGCTGAGTTAGTTCAGTATTTGGGCTGTTGGGATGGGGTGAATGTGCTTTACAAGTGAAAAACCTATGAGTTTTTGGGTCCATAGGTTGGAGAGTTCTTGGCTGAATTGTGTCCCCCAGAATTCATACAGTGAAGCTCTAATGCACAGTGTGTGACTGAATTTGGAGAGAATCTTTAAAGAGGTGATTAAGTGAAAACGAAGTCATGAGGGTGGGTTCTTATCGAATCTGACTGGTGTTCTCCTGAGAAGAGAAAATTTGCACACAGAGAAATGAGACACCAGAGATGAGCCTACAGAGGAAAGACCGTGTGAGGACTCAGCAAGGAGGTAGCGACCCGCAAGCCAAGGAGAGAGGCCTCCAGGGAAAACCAAACCTATAAACACTTTCATCTTGACTCCCCAGCTTCAGAACTGTGAGAAAATAAGTGTCTGCTCTTTAGGGCAGCAGGTCTTTGGTATCTCATTAAGGCAGCACTAGCAAATGAAAACAAAAGGGACCCCAAAGACCTTGGATGCGGGAGAAGGAGGAGACGGAGCAGGGTACAGGAGGTGGGGCAGGGAGGGGCTGGAAGTTCAGGCTCTGAGGTGCATCTCCTGGGTGGAATCCTGACTCCAGTCACTGCTGTCTGGGGACTTGGGGAAAGACAATTAACCTCCCAATATTAATTCCATAGTAAAGATCAGGCCTTGAGCATAGGGTTCCTCATCTTCCTTTTTTATATGATGAAAGTCTTCTTGAGGTCACGCTTGTAAAACACTCAGCAATGTATCTGGCATACACTATGGCCTCAGAAGTGGTTATTATGAATTTCCTAGTGATATGTAGAGGATGACATTGGTCCTGTGGGCAGAGGGGCACTGTGGACCTTGGTTTGAGGACTCTGAAAAACACCAAGTCCTCTGGTAGTGCTCAAGAGCGAAGAGCGTCACAGATGCTTCCTCCCAGGCCCCTTCTATTGGGTAAAATTTACTCTCCACTCCTGACACCCATCTGGTCCTTCTTCTGACCTTAGCAAATTATCAGTTTGAAGGCTTAAGGCTCAGGGCTCAGATGGGAGCTAGGACAGGCACATTGGGGAATGAGGAGTAGATCTGCATTCACTGCTCATCAGGGAGCCCACCCAACAAGGATACAAGAATAAAAGAAGTAGATTTGCATGAAAAGCCTCTGCTTCCCATGATAAGAGAAGCCTGAAGGTCCTCCCCAGCCATGGGCTCAGAGACAGAGCTCTGTGGCATCTCCACCGTGACCTAGACCCCTCCCCTGCTCATCCTCCTCAGTCTCTGTGCTGCCTCCCAGGGCTCAGCCCCCAAAGGACGAGAGATCAGCCTGGCCCTGAGCTTCAGCTCAGCACTGGGAGTGATGCAGAGTGTGGGGCTCTGGGAATGACCCTCATCCTCATAATTACCTCTCCTGTCCTCTCTTGTAGGCTCTGTGGCCTCCTCCATGCTGACTCAGGAGCCAGTAGTGTCTATGGCCCTGGGACAATCAGCCAGGGTACCCTGCCAGGGAGAAAACCTAAGAAGCCATGGTACAAACTGGCACCAGCAGAAGCCAGGCCAGCCTCCTGTGCGGGTCATACATGGACAAAACAACCAGCCCTCAGGTATCCCAGACCTATCCCAGACCAATTCTCTGGCTCCAAGTCAGGAACACAGCCACCCTGACCATCACTGGGGCTCAGGTTGAACATGAAGCTGACTATTACCGTCACTCATGGGACAGCAGTGCTACTCATCTCACAATGACACAGACAGATTTTAAAGTGAGATCTAAAGACCTTCGCTGTCTGTGTCACCCTCTTTCTCCAGCCCTAGCAGGACTGTGGAGACAGCCATGAGCAGGGCTGGCCTGGGTCACCTGCATCGAAGTCCTCCAAGCTGCCCTTCCCCCCAGCTCTCCAGGTAGGATCTGCAGAGAATGAGTCAGGATAGGATTTGGGGCTGGCAGAACCAGGCTGTCCTGCTGTTATTTGGAATGGATGTACCTTGGCTCAAGATGACCTGAGTGGAAAGACAGTAAGAGGGAGACAGCTACCGAGTGCTCATGGTCCCTGAATTTCCTCCTGTGTGTTGACTGAACCCAAGGTAGTGCCTCTACTCTGTGGCCCAAATACCCTAGATTATTTCTCCAAACTGCCCATGTTTAACTGAGATCCTCAAGCCCCAGCTTTGTGCATCCTGATGTTCTGAACATGGAAGCCTTTCATAGTGTGCACTGTGACATCCCTCAGATTCCTGTTTCAGGACTTATGCACCCACCATCCTCCCAGGGCTGCAGGGAGGCCATGACTTCTCACAGCTCTTCCCCACCAGAAACTGCCATGCAGTGCAGAGAATAGCTTTGCTCAAAGAATTGCCCATTTCAGAATATGTTTCAGAGGCAATGACTCCCTGATGCCTTAATCTGAAAGTCATTCTTTAATTTAAGACCCTGAATGTCACATTGAAGTGCCTTCTAGCTGAGCACTCAATTGTAAAACATTCCCAGTCACGCACCCCACACTTCTTTCGTGAGAATATATCCTGAAACCCTACTGCATGGAATCCTCCCTCTCAGAGTAGGATTCCAGGGAACTTAAAAATTAAAAAAAAAAAAAAAAGCAAAACACCAGTCTAGAGGGAAAAATATTGAAGAGGAGAGAGTTAGGGAGTTGCACAAGGAGAGAACTCTGAAGTCTGCAAATATTAATGCACTGAAGAGCACTTGTGTGTAAAGAAACTCCCTCTGAAAGAGAAAGACACTTGAGGGAACACTCCAAAGAGCATGCGTGCACACACACACACACACACACACACACACACTCAAGTCACAGAGGAAAGGCCTGAGTTACAGGGCATGAGGTGGACTCATCAGAAGAGTTCCGGCTCAGTATTGGGGAAAATGTCGGACAGATATAGGGCTACTCTACTGTCAACTAAGAAAGTGTAGAAGCAAACTGAGAAAAGTTAAGACAGTTTCCAAGTAACTTTACTGAATCCAAAAATAAAAGATCAAAATAGAGAAGAAAATGCAAAAGGATTATAAACTGAACAAAGAAAAATTCACAATGATTGGCATTCTGTCAATATTTCCTGCAAGGAAAAAAGAAAATATATGCTTTAACACAGAGAAAAATGAATCAATCCAAAGTGGCCAAAAATTGCACACACGATAGACCTTGTAGGCATGAATTTTGGAGCAATTCTTTTTTTTTTTGTTTTGATGGAGTCTCACTCTGTTGCCAGGCTGGAGTACAGTGGTGCGATCTGAGCTCACTGCAACCTCCACCTCCCGGGTTCAAGCGATTCTCCTGCCTTAGCCTCCTGAGTAGCTGGAACTACAGGCATGTGCCACCACACCCAGCTATTTTTTTTTTTTTTAATTTTTAGTAGAGACAGGGTTTCACCATGTTGGCCAGGATGGTCTCGATCTCTTGACCTCGTGATCCACCCGCCTCAGCCTCCCAAAGTGGTGAGATCACAGGCGTGAGCCACCGCGCCAGCCTTGGAGCAATTCTTATAACTCTTTTCTCCTTCCTCATGAGAATAGAGGATTTATTGAATGTGTTAAGTGGAGAAATGGAAGGCATAAAGAAAGATGCAAGTAAAACTTTTAGAAATGGCCCCTAAATATCTGCATTGAAAAAATACACTGGATGAGACTGATTGCAGATTAGATGCTGTGAAGGAATAGATGAGTGAACTTGAAGATGTGGCAATGGAAGGTATGCAAGATGAAGCACAAAAAAAGTGAAGAGAGCATCAGTGAGTTTCAGGACATCTTCAAGCTGACTTACTAGTTATAATTAAAGACATGAAAGAAGATCACATTGGTGGGGGGAGAGGAAAGGTAGAAAAGCCATTTAATGGAATCATGGCCACAATTTCCCAAATTTGGTGAAAGCTAGAAACCCACTACTCCAAAAAGCTTAACAAGTTACACACACACACACACACAGACACAAACACACACACACAAATAACACACTGCCAACACTCACCATAATGAAATTGCTAAAAACCTATTATAAAGACATACTTTTAAAAGTAGCCATAAAAACATGGTATGTACAGACGAACAACATAATAAAAAGAACAGATTTCTTTTTCTTTTTAAAATTTTCTTAAACATCTGTGGGTACATAGTAGGTGTATATGTTTGTGGGATACAGGAGATATTTTGATACAGGCATTGCCATGTGAAATAGTCACATCATGGAGAGTTGGGTTTCCATCCCCTCAAGCATTTATCCTTTGTGTTACAAACTACTCAATTACACTATTTTAGGTATTTTAAATTGTACAATTAAGTTGTTGACGTGTTATCAAATAGTATTGACGTAACTCTGACATGCTATCAAATAGTAGGTCTTATTCATTCTTTCTATTTTATTTGCCCATTAAGCATCCCCTAATAAGAGCAGATTTCTTCTTAGAAGTCATGCAAGCAGGAGGCAGTGGAGCTATATTTATAAAATATTAAAAGAAAAAACTTACTACCAAAACCCATCCACAGATTCAATGCAATCCCTATCAAAATACAAACGACATTCACAGTAGTAGAAAAAAACTCTATAGTTGGTATGGAACCACAAAATCCCCTGAATAGCCAAAGCAATACCAAGCAAAAAGCCCAGGCTGAATATATCACATTATCTGAATCAAAATATACTACAAACTACAGTAACCAAAACAAGATCGATGGTATTGGCATAAAATCAGACAGGGAGACTAATACAATGGAATAGAATACCCCAAAATAAATTCATATATTTACAGCCAACTGATTTGCGGCAAAAATGCCAAAAACATACGTTGAGAAAATGACATACTTTTCAATAAATGGCGCTGAGAAAAACTGGATATTCTTACGCAGAACCTTGAAACTAGACTTTTACCTCTCTCCATATACAATAATCAACTCAAAATTTATTAAAACCCCCAAATATAAGACCCAAAACTATAAAACTACTAGAAGGGAACCTAGAGAACACAGGGGAAGTTCTTCAGGACATTGGTCTAGACAAAAATTCCATAGCTAAGACTTCAAAAGCACAGGGAACAAAACAAACTAGACATGTGGGACTTCATTAAACTGAAAATCTTCTGAAAAGCAAAGGAAACGATCAACAGAGTGAAGACAACTTCTAGAATGAGAGAAAATATTTGCAAACTATTCAACTCAAAAGGACCTAAGATCCAGTATAAGAAAATAAGACAAGGAGCTGAAATAACTCATCAGCATAAAAAACAAATAATACAATTAAAAAGTGGACAAATGATATGAATAGACTTTTCACAGTCAAAGACATACAAATGGCCAACAGGTACATGAAAAAATGCTCAATATCACTAATCATCAGGGGTATGCAAATCCAAATCTCCATGAGATACCATCTCATCCCAGTTGGATGGCTATCATCAAGAAGATAAAAAAATAACAAATACTGGTGAGGATGTAGAGAAAATAGAAGACAAAACCACATGGTCATCTCAACAGCTACATCAAATGTTTTCATGCGAGGAAACATTACCATTTATTGTTTTTCTAGTCTTGCTAGAGCATCATAAAAAGAGAAGATTTGTGGTGCCACTATTGGAGAAAATGTTATTACATGCAAAGACTCTGGCTATCCCACATCAAACTACACGAACATTTACTGTTAAACGCTAAAAGAGGCCAGGCACGGTAGCTCACACTCGTAATCCCAGCACTTTGGGAGGCTGAGGCAGGCGGATCACAAGGTCAAGAGATCAAGACCATCCTGGCCAACACGGTGAAACCCCACCTCTACAAAAATACAAAAATTATTTGTATTTTTGCATGGTGGCACACGCCTGTAGTCCCAGCTACTCAGGAGGCTGAGGCAGGAGAATTGCTTGAACCCGGGAGGTGGAGGTTGCAGTGAGCCAAGATCATGCCACTGTACTCCAGCCTGGCGACAGAGTGAGACTCAGGCAAAAAAAAAAAAAAGAGACCTAAAAGATTACAATCCTGCATTTCCAAATGTTCTGGTGGTCAGAGACCACTTCCTTGACAAGTGGTGAGTACGGGGATCTGATAGGATAGGTGACATTTAGGCAGGTGTTGGATGAAGAATAGGGATATACACAGGAAACTTTCAAAGAGAAAAACACACGGAAGTTGGAACACAGAAAAGAACATAATATATCTAAGAAATAAGGAAAGTCCAGACTCACTGGAGCTGAGTGAGAACAAGAAAAATGGCATAAGCCATGTATTTCTCTCTGGATATCTCATTAAAATGTTGTCTCCTCCCCAACACACCACCCACGTGAATTATAAAAATGTCCATTTAAAATTTTTTTTTGCGTATCGTAACAGAGTCAAGCACGTGAATCAAGCTCAGTTTGATGAGTCCAGGGCTGTTAAGCACCAGACCCAGGGGGCCTCAGAAGGACTTGGTGGAACAAGGGCTTGTTGCCAAAATTAGAGGAAGTGAGATTTTCCATTGTGGCTTAGACCAGAGTTTCTTAAATTTCAGTGGACATACAAGGCCCCTTAAGGATCTGGTTAAGATGCAGATGCAGCCTCAGCAGTTCTGGATGTGGCCCCAAATTCTCTGTATCCAGCAACTCCCAGGTGAGTCTGATGCTGCTGGTCCTCCAAGGACCACACTTTGAGTGGCTTAACTCTTATTCACCCACCTCACTCAAGCCACAGGTGAGACTCACACAAGGAGGGCACCTTCTAGAAGCACAGATCACTTCTCACTCCTCCCCTTGTGTCTTAGATCCTTTTCTGTTACTGTAAAGTACCCAAGGCTGGGTAATTTATAGAGAAAATAAAAGTTTTATTTGGCAGACAGTTCCAATGGATGCAGAGCTCAAGATGTGGCATCTGCTCTTGTTGAAGACCTCAGGCTGCTTCCTGTCATGGTGAAAGGTGAAGGGGAGCCAGCGTGTGCTGAGGTCAATGAAGGGAAGGAAGCAAGAGAGAAAGGGAAGATACCAGTCTCTTTTAAATAAGCCGCTCTTTTGGAAACAGCGGGAATTCACTCACCCCAAGTGAGGGCATTAATCTATTCATGAGAGATCCACTCCCATCACCCGAAAAGCTCCCATTTGTTCCCACCTCCAACACTGGGATCCAATTTCAGCATAAGATTTGCAAGGGTTGAAGATCAAAGCCATAGCACCCTGAGGCTTGGCCACACACTTACTCATCTCCACATTTGTCCCTCCCTTCAGGACTGGGGTCCTGACTGCTCTGACTCAGTCTTCCTCTACCTCATGGACACCTGGCAGTCAGTCATCATCTGTTTTGCTGAATTAGCAGCAACACTGTGGGTAACAATTGTGTCTCCTGTTTCCACCAGAAACAGAGTAGAGCCCCATACAGCTGAAGTGTGGTGTCAAATATTAAAACTAAGAGACATAAGATTGATTTTCAGGCTCCAAGTCTGGCAAGTCAGCTTCTTTGAGACTCCCTGGGATCCCAGCAGTGAGACTGATCATTATTGCTGTCCCACACATCCCAAGTGATGAGGAAGTAAGACCAAAACCCTCCTGAGATTCCTGGCTTGTGTCCTGACACCAGGTCTGTTCTCACCTCCCTTGGAATAAAACATCTCTTAAGCAAAAGGCTGAAGAAATGTGGCCTCCTCCTTTCTCTTACAGCTGGTCAAAGTGTACACCTGAGAGCACCATCAGCTCACTGAGGCCTCTTGGGAAAAAAGGCTGGGTTCCAGCCTGTGATCTGTGTACTGAGACACATTCTGGATCTGCCCAGGAAAGGCAGGTATAGAAGATGTTCAGTTGTCACAGAGTCCAAGTAGGGACAATTCAGTGGTGTCTTCTTGGAACCCTGCCTCTGGCTATCTTCATCTACTTTATAATGCGCCAGAGCCATTCTTTCCAACTTTTCATATCCTTTTTCTCCTTTCCTCCTCAGGTAAAGAAGTGGGCGACAGTTGATGAGGGCTGGCTTATGAGTTACCCCAGGATGTGAATGACTTGGAGGTCAAACCCATGTGGGGTGAAGCTCAGTCTATAGCCAGGATCTTTTGAGCTCTGGAGGAGCCAGGCATCCCAGCCATCAAAGAGGCCTTGCATTTCCTAATAAATCCTCTTCTTCCAACCCACAGCTTATCTTGGCTGCCTACCCTCATCTCTCTCAGGAAGCAATCCTTAGTTGTTTAACACCAAATTATTCTTAGTTGTTCAGTTTAAAAGTCCCTTCCTCAGAAAGGTCATCCGTGGCCTGAAGACAAAGTGAGAAGGCTTTGCTGCATTTTCACTTGGGACCTTACATTGCCCCTTCTGCAATGTTCTAACCATACATGGCACATATTTACAGGACAGCGTGATAATTCACTTTTGAAAATGCAGAATATGCTCATGGAAGAGGACAATGTCATATTTTTGGGGCCTGATGAGCATGTCCTTTTCACAGGAACCCCCAGAGCTGCCCATGCATCCAGAATGTACCTTTCTACTATATACAAAATGATGGGACATTTCTATATTGCAGTTTCTTAGGGTTCCTTAGAAAGAGGCCACCCCAACACAGAGCTGCACACCTGGTGACCACTTACTGTCAATTCCTCAATGCTGTCTCCAAGTCTCACCATGCACAGGGCAGGAACACAGAGATGCTGGATTCCTAGAGACTTGCCGTCTCTTGGATGAACATGTATGGGGTTTCGCTTGTGGCAGAGAGCTCAAGGTTCATATGTGAGCATCACCTGATGCTTCTTCCTCCAGGGTCAGAGTCCAGCCCCTGCCCTGGAAGGATGAAAGATATTGTCCACAGTCGTGGTAAAAAGGTAACAGCATCGAGGACGGAGCTGCCTCTTGAAACGGGCTATTGCTTTGCACAACGCTGGAGACCTAAATTATGTTGACTATAATGGAAGAGTAGTCCCTGAAGATGGCCTCTAATTGGGTGGAAGAAAGCAGAGGGTCTGCTTCTGAGAGAGCAGCAATGGGCAGATTCAGCACAGGAATAGGCAGAGCAGCAACCAAGGGTACCTGAGCAGCAATGGCCCCAGGAGAGGCCTGGCACCTGCCGGAAGTGACATTGGAGACAGAGAAACATCTAACACTTAAGGCTTCTGTTTCTGTGCAATCCCCCACCCCACGGTTTATGTGTCACAGATATTGGCACCTCCTTACTGCAAGGGATCATATGAATAATACAGTCCTCAGGAGCATGGGTTCGAGGGGCAGCCAGGTTTATCCTCAAAGCCCACTTCTGTTACCTGCAGCTGTGTGGCTGTAAGCAAGGCATTTAATCTCTCAGAAAACCATCCTAATGAGAGGTTAAGAACCTCTGAGAAAAAAACTTAGACAAGAATTGATAGTAATTCTTCACTATTGAGGCTGCAGGGATGTAACTTTAATCATGTTTGTAAAGTGCATAACACAGAGCCTCACACGCCGCAGCTGCTCCTGAGTTGGCAGCAATTATTCCTGACATCACTCATGAGAATGGAACCTGGAATGGGGGTGGAGGGAAGGCAGTGCAGAGGGTTTCAGAGGGTTAGGAAAAGAGAGACTTTAATGATTTAAAATGAAGGCCTAGGAGTGGAGACAAGCATCCTGGGACATTCTCCTGCCAACTCTCACAATGTCTCAGAAACTGTTCCAAGGTGAAGTCTACTAGAGAGCTAAGGGAGGAGTTTGCAGAATCAAGGTTTGCAATGTCATGCATGGGGGGTGGAGAGTCAGCGGGAGGGAAGACAGCTGAGCTCATCTGAAGGGTATTTATGGTTTTCTGGCCCTAGAGTCCTTGGCCATCCCTCTATGACCAGGGCCTCAGATAAGCAGAGAGCTTATCTGCTTCTCTCCTCCAACGATACTTCCTGGTTATCCTGAGCCCAGGTCAGCGCAGCTGTGGCCTTTGCATTCTACGAGCCCATTTGACTCCCCCTTGTGTTCAACGGACTGACCTGGAGGAAACAGTAGGAGGTTCCCCTGCTCTCTGTCCCCAGGGTCCCTTCCTTTCAGTGGCACCAGCCCAGCCCTAATGTCCATCCATCTGTGCCTGCCCAGTCAGGCCTCCATGCTGCCCCCTGTAATGGCCACAGGTCAAAAACTGATTGTCAGTCTTGAGCAGATTGTCCTGACTCTTTCTGCAAAACTGAGCCTCTCACCCAGCACCAGGACGTCACAAGCAAGACCAGCTGTAGGAAAGCAAGTAGGGGAGTAACATGCATCACAGAGTCTGGACAAGACAAAGTAGTTCTGCTGGGACACATCCTGGTGATGTTTCTCAGGATGGTTCAGGTCCCTGCAATTGCAGGCCCGGAGAACAGTACTGCAGGCTGGAAGATGTGCTCCCTTTCTCCTGCACACAAAACAGTGCCATGTGTGCATGTGTGTAAATGCATATGCCTGTGTGTGAGTGTGTGTGTGCATGCGTGTAAATGCATATGTGTGTGTGAGTGTGTGTGCATGTGTGTAAATGCATATGCCTGTGTGTGTGTGTGCATGTGTGTAAATTCATATGCCTGTGTGTGTGCATGTGTGTAAATGCATATGCCTGTGTGTGCATGTGTGTAAATGCATATGCCTGTGTGTGAGTGTGTGTGTGCATGTGTGTAAATGCATGTGCCTTGTGTGTGTGTGTATGTGTGTAAATGCATATGCCTGTGTGCTGGTGTGTGTGCATGTGTGTAAATGCATATGCCTGTGTGTGTGCATGTGTGTAAATGCATATGCTGTGTGTGCATGTGTGTAATGCATATGCCTGTGTGTGTGCATGTGTTTAAATGCATATGCTGTGTGTGTGTGCATGTGTGTGTGCACATGAGTGTGTGCACGTATGTAAATGTATATGCTGTGTGTGAGTGTGTGTGCACGTGTGTAAATGCATATGCCTATGTGTGAGTGTGTGTGCATGTGTGTAAGTGCATATGCCTGTGTGTGAGTGTGTGTGCATGTGTGTAAATGCATATGCTATGTGTGTGTGCATGTGTGTAAATGCATATGCCTGTGTGCTGGTGTGTGTGCATGTGTAAATGCATGTGCCTTGTGTGAGTGTGTGTGCACGTGTGTAAATGCATATGCTGTGTGTTGGTGTGTGCATATGTGTAAATGCATGTGCCTGTGTGTGTGCATGTGTGCAAATGCATATGCCTGTGTGTAAATGCATATACCTGTGTGTGTGCATGTGTGTAAATGCATATGCCTGTGTGTGTGTGTGCATGTGTGTAAATGCATATGCTGTGTGTGAGTGTGTGTAAATGCATATGCCTGTGTGCTGGTGTGTGCGCATGTGTGTAAATGCATATGCTATGTGCTGGTGTGTGTGCATGTGTATAAATGCATATGCCTGCGTGTGTGTGCATGTGTGTAAATGCATATGCCTGCGTGTGTGTGCATGTGTGTAAATGCATATGCTGTGTGTGTGCATGTGTGTAATGCATATGACTGTGTGTGTGCATGTGTGTAATGCATATGCCTGTGTGTGTGCATGTGTTTAAATGCATATGCTGTGTGTGTGTGCATGTGTGTGTGTGAGTGTGTGTGCACATGCATGTGCATGTGCACATGTGCAAATGTATATGCCTATGTGTGAGTGTGTGTGCATGTGTGTAAATACATATGCTGTGTGACTGTGTGTGCATGTGTGTAATGCATATGCCTGTGTGTGCATGTGTGCACATGTGCATGTTAGTGTTGCCAGGGAGTGCTTCAAGTATCGAATGTCCCAAATTCACAACTTTTCTATTTTCCTCACTTACCTCCTCCCTGACACATGCTTCTCGGTTAAATGAGTTCATATGCGCAAGGCCTATAAACAGGCAAGGCATGGGCCATAGTCAGTGCTGAGTCAGTGTCATCAAATATTGTTATGCTTATATAGAACCTTGTCCAGGGTGGGCCAAATGTATGCCCCTGTCTTGTCCTGACAGAGCAGCAGAAAGGGGGACTGAGACAAAACAATGGCCAGGGCCCTGGCAACACGGAGACACCTTCCCACCCCTGTGAGCTTCACAGACAACCCTGGGTATGGGATTCCTGTCATTCCTTTACGATTGTTCAAATAAACAGTGACAATCACTCTCATATGATATATGAGAAGAAGAATAATTCCATATGAACCAAACCCATGACGCCCACACTGAAGCCTGCCAAGTTGTCTCCAGTCGAGCCCAACGGAGGGAGCATTTTCATGGGGACTTTTGAGAGTATGGAGAAGACCTGATTAAACCAGGCTCAGCTGTGGGGTCCAGAGGCTAAGCTCTGGGATGTCTCCTAATGGCCTAGACCCTTCGCCTGCCACCTCTTCTCGCTCTTTGCACAGATGCTTCCCCCAGGCTAAGCCCCGACAGGACCCTAATCCTAGTCCTGACCCTGAGCTCAGCCCAGGTGATGCTTCAGGAGATGGGACCCTGAGAATAAGCCCTAAAGTCTCCTCAACCTGCAGGCTCTGTAGTCTCTTAAAGACTCAGGTACCTCCAGTAGAGTTGGCCATGAGACATCTGTCCCTCCAACTGCTCAGGAGCAGCCAACAGTGCAGAGAGAACCAGCAGCCCAGGCCAGGCCCTGCACTCAAAGCAGCCCCCAATCCCCACAGATCCTCCAGCTCTAACCTGGGGTACAGGCCCCACGTCTGCAGGCTGAGGTGGGCTCCTCACCATGGCTAGGCCATGATGGGGGATGGCAGTGTGTCCATGGGACACAGCCTTGCTGCCTGCCTGGCCCTCATGCCTCTCCCTCCCCACCCTGGTTAAGTTCTTCCCCAAAGGGCCCCGGTTCAGAACTCAGGACACCTGGGTCAGCTCCTGGACTTGCCTCCACTGCTCTCTGTTCTCCTGAGCCACTTAGTCTCTTTTGGCCACAGTGTTACCTGCTGCAAAGTGAGGAGGCTTATACTGAACTGAAGAAGCTCTTTTCTTCATTCAAAATTAAAAGATAGAAAAACAGTGAAAGTCATGTGAAAGGGGGGATGTCATTTAATGGGCTTCCGTGGGCTTCAGACATGGAATTTCTTGTCTTTCCTCTGCAGGGATTCCAAGAAAGGGACTCAAAAAGAGCTTGCTTTCTATATGGTGGGAACAGCAGCTGCCAGTTAAGAATAAGCAGGAGAGTCCCAGTTTCATCAGGAAAACAGACTACGCTAGTGTAGAAATCCTCCCTGCAGAAACTCTGAGAAGTGTGGAATGAAATAAACATAAACATGAAATTAATCTGCCAACGATGGTGATGTTAGCTCACAACTAAGCTGCAGTGCCGGAAACATGCGGTGATTGCAGTGAATCACAGCTGCTCTTATTAGGTGGGAGGTGCACCAGTTTGCTTCCTAAGTGCATAGAAAGCCTGGGTCCCTGTAGGATGGCACACGTGTCTCTCTGGACCTTGAAAGCTTGGCAGAAGAGCTTCAGTTGACTTACTCTAATTAGTCCTGACGGAACAAAACCACTATAGGGGGGCATTTCAACCCTGAGACACTTCTATAGCAATTGCACCTGCCCCACCCCACTGCACTGCGTGTGTGACCTCTCTGTGCTGGGCTGGGCAGGGCAGATTGGGCCAACTGGCACAGAATGGGGCTGGACCCTCTGGTCCTCAACTTCTGAGGTGACAGGTGCTGTGGGGTCACCTGGAAGGAAAAAGCTCCTGGGCTGAGTCTCCTTCACCAGCTGGGGGCAGCAGAGCCGCAGCCAGGAGCAGTCAGGATTAAGGCTGGGGCTGCCCAGCTGGGGCAAAGAGGAAGGCGAGCCTGGGGTTCAACAGGTGTCCAAGAATCAGTCTTCAGACTGAAAGTGAAGACAGCTCATCCTATCCCCTCGGGCTGCAGCGACCACGTTCTGAGGGTCAGACTCACACGGTGTCACCCCAGGACACTGACAGAGGCCTGGCACTGTGAAGGCCTCACCTGGGAAATGCAGCTAGAGGAGGCTGGGCCCAGGTGTCAGCTTGGGCAGCTTCCTCAGGAAGGGGATTCCCTGGGAGAAGTCCCGAGGTCGAGGTGCTCTAGGAGGGGCACGGTGTGAGGTGACGGGGTTCCCAGGGCCCGGGTTCTTCACCCAGGATGGCTGCCTGAGCCTCCTGCCACTCTCAGGGCCTTGTCCCTCCCTGTCCAGCAGTGTCCTGGGGAGCTGAGCCCTCTGTCGTGGGCACTTCCAGATACACCCTCCCTATCCTCCCTCTGCCTCTCCTTTCAGCTCCAGGCAGACTCTGACTCAAGGGCAGCTCCTGTGCTCAGGGGAGTCTCAGGTGGGTGGCATGAAGCATTTGGGGCCCTGGTCCCTGCATGGGCATCACCAGCCTCATTGAGGAGACACTCTCCAGGGGGACGGGGATTCTCACCTGCCTCAGGCCACAGCTCTGACCCCGGACCTGTCCATGCTCAGTGACAGGACAATAACCAGGAACCTGGCTGGAGTAACCAGGGACCACCCATCCTCTGGAGCTCGAATGCTGTGCAGAGACCATGACCCTGGGACCCTGGGACCCTGGGACCCTGGGACCCTGGGACCCTGGGACCCTGGAACCCTGACAGAATCCATGGGGCTTAAAGGTAGATTCTCAGTCCACCGTGGTTTTCTGCTGCTTTTTGCAAGTTTACATAAAACATTGATGAGAAAAACATAAATAAATAACAGACGAGCTGAGGGTGCCAATTGCTAATCTCTTGTGGCAATGGGGGAATGGTATAGAAGGAGCAGCACCATGGCTGAAATGAGACCAGAGGCCCTGTTGACTCCACAAGGGTGTGTGGTTGCTTAAATGACCCAACTATTCCTACTGAATAATTAGCAAGGGTCCTAATGACACAGCACAGCATTTAGATGAAATGAACAAGAGGGGACTGAGTCTGAGGGACCAGGAGGAGGAAGATGATGGGTCCCTGGTCCACCTGCTGCTGAGTCAGGTGTCAGCATGATCTCTCATCAGGGCCCAGCTCAGCCCCATGGCCAACCTCCTGGAAGGTCCACAGCTCTGCTGAGCCTGGCCCGGGACAGACCCCAGGTCAGCGAGGTTTGGGACAGTGGTCATGAGGTCAATTTCCAGGAAGGTGACTGTGATCACAGGGCTTCAAGGCTGCAGCTGATTTTCTAACCAGAGATCCTGCTTCTTCTTCTTCCTCTTGTCGCCTGTGCTGCCCCCACAGCTTGTTTGAGTGACATCTCTCCAGGAGGAGTCCCAAAGGAAGTAAATTTGCATAAACACCAAACACTGACTACTCTAAAAAGCCTGACAGAGAATAAGAGAGGCCTGGGGAGCCCAGCTGTGCTGTGGGCCCAGGAGGCAGAACTCTGGGTGTCTCACCATGGCCTGGATCCCTCTTCTTCTCCCCCTCCTCACTCTCTGCACAGGTGCTGTCCCCAGGCCCTACTCCAGGCCCTGCTCCAGTCTCATTCCCCACAGATCCCAAGTTGAGCCAGCCCTGAATCCTGAGCAAAGCCCAGACACAGCCTCTGGGTGAGACTACTGGGAATGGGTCATTTGCCTTCAAGCCCCCTCTCTTGTTCTTCCTTGCAGGCTCTGAGGCCTCCTATGAGCTGACACAGCCACACTCGGTGTCTGTGTCCCCAGGACAGATGGCCAGGATCACCTGCTCTGGAGATGCATTGTCAAAAAAATATGCTTGTTGGTACCAGCAGAAGCCAGGCCAGTCCCCTGTGCTGGTGATATATAAAGACAGCGAGAGGCCCTCAGGGATCCCTGAGCGATTCTCTGGCTCCAGCTCAGGGACAACGGTCACATTGAGCATCAGTGGAGTCCAGGCAGAAGACGAGGCTGACTATTACTGTCAATCAGTAGACAGCAGTGGTACTTATCCCACAGTGACACAAGCAGACAGGGAAGTGAGACATAAACCCCTCCCCCTCTGTTTCATCCTCTTCCTCCTGCCCCAGGAGGACTGTGGACAAAGCCATGAGCAGGCTTGGCCAAATTCACCCAAATCTGAACCCCCAGGCTGCCCTTCCCTCCAGACCTCCAGGCAGGCGCTGCAGAGGAATCAGTCTTGAGTGGATTTGTGCCTGGCAGGCCAGGCTGTCCTGTGTTTCTTTGCCTGGGGTTTGAGTTGTTGATGGAGGGTCTGACTGGAAAGACAGACACATGGAGACATCCATGCAGGCATGTCCAGAGGGATGTGGGGAACTCTCAGGTATCAGTTCAATACAGTCATTGTTGTATCCTCTGGGAAAGCATTCCTCCAGTGTGCCTAAGGCCTCTAGACCCACAGAGCCTGAGATCAGGAGGAGAGGATGTTAAATATTTGCTAATGGATCACTAAAGACATTTTTGAGTGGAGCCACTACAATTTACTCCTTGATTCTGAACTCATGGATCCTCACTGTGGGAGAAACAGCACCATATATTGGACACTGATGCACAGCACATGCACTATCCTGGAAGACATTGCCCAGCCCTACACATACTTGCCACTTGCCTGATTCAGTAACAGAGTCTTCAAGTTGTCATTAAACCATTCATATAAGCCACATGCCTCAGAATGTTGGGGACAATAGTAAGACTCTTGAATGCCAAGAGAAAAGGCCCACAGCCCTTTATTTGCTGTGAAATGAGTTCCCTGGTCAGAACCTCCTGTGGAATACCATCATGATGCGTGTATCATTCTGTAATCCAGAGATAACAGTTTTGGCAGAAGCACTGCAGTCAATGAAAGCAAATCCTCTGTAGAGTAAATGTCAATTCTAGTAAGAAAAAGAGCTGTCTCTCCCATGATGGAAGAGCTCTAATGAAATTAATATCAAGAAGGCCCCTGGCTATTTTCCACAGATAAGGTCATCCTATAGGGATCTCTGCATTGGTCTCTGCTGTTGACAGATGGTCACTCAGCAGTGGCTTCAGCCAGGCCAGCGCCAGTTAGTGAAAAAAAGAAGTTAAACAAGAACTCATAATAATTCTTCCCTATTAAGTCTACAGGAATAACTTAATCATGTTTACAAGGGTATAACACAGAGCCCGATATGCCCCAGGAGCTCATGAGTTGGCAGCAATTATTCCTGACAATACTCATGAAAATTGGACATGGGATGGAAAAAACGCAGTGCAAGTGGGTTTCAGAGGGTTTCGGTGGAGAGGGACTTTAATGATTTAAAATGAAGGCCTAGGAGCGGAGGCGAGCATCCCTGGGGCTTTTTCCTGCCAACTCTCACAATGCCTCAGAAACTGTTTCAAGGAGAAGTCAGCCAGAGAGCAAAGGGTGGAGTTTGCAGAATCAAATATTGCAACTGCATGCATGAGGAACGTGGAGTTAGGGGATGGGAAGATGCAGCTGAGCTCATTTGATGGAGTGTTTAAGGTTTTCTGGGCCTGGAGTCCTAGGCCATCCTGCTATGACTAGAGCCTCATTCCTCGGTTGACAGCCCAGACCAGGAGACTGACCTGTAAGTCTGGTTAGAGACCCCATCAGGGGCCCCAGAGGGAGCAGGTGTGGGAGGGAGGGGTCTAAGGTCACAGGATACACTGTTTCCTGTCTGGAGGGTTGGGACAGGATCCTGGAGAGGAAATTCAGACAGTTTAGGAGAAGAAAACATAGGACAGAAAGGTCCATTCCCAGGTGATTGTGATGATAGAGACAAAAGCATCTGCAAGGAGCCCAGCCCTGCAGGAGGTTCCCTGAAAATAGGGGCATTGTTTTATGTTATTTTTTCAGGACTGCCATAAAGAAGTGGCAGAGCGTGGATGGCTCACAGAACAGAAATTTAAGCTCTCACTAAGCTGGAGGTGATGTTACATCAAGGTGTCGGCAGGGTTGGTTTGTTCTATGGCTGAGGGAGGATCTGTTCATGCCTCTCTCTGGCTTCTTGTGGTTTGGAGTTATTTGCTGTTCCCTGGCATGTAGGTAAATCACCCCAATCCCTGTCTCCATGTTCACGTGGCATTTTCCTCATCCGGCATGCCTGTCTCCAGGTTTCCCCTTATTATAATATCACCAGTCCTGTTTGATTGGGGCCAACCCTACTCCAGTATAACCACACGTTAACTAGTCACAAATGCAAACACCCTATTTCCATACAAGGTCCCATTGTAAAGTCCTGGTGATTGGGACCATCCCATATGAATTTCAGGGGTCACACAATTCAAATTCCCAACAGCGTCTGTCACATGGCTTGAGCTTCTGAACTCTGGGGCTCTGAAGATTGGACTTGCACCACCAAGCTCTGAGGTGGGGCATTAACTGACAGCCTAGGAGGACCCCTGGCCCTCTGCAAAACACTTGATCTCTTGTGCATCCTGAGGGGCAGGTTTTCATGCTATCCTTGTCGCCCTTTTTATGTTGACACAGGGGACTTCATTCTCTGCTTTTGAATGAACAGACCCAGGATTGACTTTCAAGCTCTCAGTCTGACAAGTCAGTTTCTCTGAGACTCCCTGGGATTCCAGCAGTGAGGCTGATCATTATCACTCTCCCACACATCCCAAGTGATGAGGAAGTGAGACCCAAATCCTCCTGAGCTTCCTGACTTGTGACCTGACACCAGGTCTGTTGTCACCTTTCCTGGAAGGTGACATCTCTTCTGCGCAAAGCTGAAGAAGTGTGGCTTTTGAAAGGTCTCCCTCACCCACCCCATTATCCCAAGCAGGTGCCCAAGCTGGGTTCAGAGGAACCAAACCTGGGTGACTGGATAATTATATGAATCATCAGCTGTCAGTATTCCCTGAAAGTCCAGCACTCATCCATGCTCTCTGAGCATCCCCAGAGTGAGCAAGGCTCTAATGTGAATAAGAATTGCTTTCACGGGCTCCTGGCCAGGCTGAAAGTGATGAAAGAACCTCCTTTCTTCAGTGCTTGGAGCTCATTGCAGCTACCTCCCTGACAAGGTCTCCCCGGGACACTAAGCTTGTCTCCTCCAACCATAGTTCCCAGTTATCCTGAGCCCAGCTCTGTGCTGCTGTTATCCTGAGCCCAGCTCAGCCCAGCTCAGTTATCCTGAGCCCAGCTCTGTGGCCTTTGCAGCCTAAGAGCCCATTTGACTCCACTTGTGTTCATGGCCTGACCTGGAGAAAAGAGTAGGAGGTTGCCCTGCTCTCTGTCCCCAGAGCCTCTTCCCTTCAGTTGCAGCAGCCAAGCCCTAATGTCCGTTCATCTGTGCCTGCCCATCTGGGGCTCCATGCTGCCCACTGGAAATGGCCATAGGTCAAAAACTAATTGCCAGTCTTGAGCAGATTGTCCTGACTGTTTCTGCAGAACTGGACATCTCCTCCCAGCACCAGGAAGTCTCAAGCAAGGTAGGTGTAGGAAGGCAAGCAGGAGTGTAACATACATCACAGAGTTTGGACAAGACAAAGTGGTTTTGCTGTAGTTCTGCTGAGACACGACCTGGTGATGTCTCTCAAAACTCGTTCAGGTGCCTGCAACAGAAAGCCCACAGAACAGGACAGCAGGATGAAGGCTGTGCTCCCTTTTTACCTGTGCACAAAACAGTGCCATATGTATGCATGTGTGTAAATGCATATGCCTGTGTGTGAGTGTGTGTACATGTGTGTAAATGCATATGCCTGTGTGTGAGTGTGTGTGCACGTGTGTAAATGCATATGCCTGTGTGCGAGTGTGTGTACATGTGTGTAAATGCATATGCCTGTGTGTGTGCACGTGTGTAAATGCATATGCCTGTGTGCGAGTGTGTGTACATGTGTGTAAATGCATATGCCTGTGTGCGAGTGTGTGTGCATGTGTGTAAATGCATATGCCTGTGTGTGAGTGTGTGTGCATGTGTGTAAATGCATATGCCTGTGTGTGAGTGTGTGTGCATGTGTGTAAATGCATATGCCTGTGTGTGAGTGTGTGTGCACGTGTGCACGTGTGCACATGTGCATGCTGGTGTTGACAAGGAGTGCCTCAAGTATCAAAAGTCCCAAATTCAACACTTTTCTGTTTTCCTCACTTACCTCCTTCTTCGGATGTGCTTCTGGGTTAAATGAGTTCTTGTGGGCAGGGCCCACAAACAGGCAAGGCACAGGCCATATCAATGCTGAGTAAGGGTCATTAACTATTGTTATGCTCATATAGAACCTTGTTCAGGGTGGGCCACAAGTACACCCCTGTCTGGTCCTGATAGAGCAGAAGGGGGACTGAGGCACAACAGTGGCCAGGTCCCTGGCAACATGGAGACACCTTCCCACCCCTGTGAGCTTCACAGACAACCCTGGGTATGGGATACCGGCCTTCCTTTAAGATTGTTCAAATAATCACTCCCCTGTGAGATATGAGAAGAATAATCCCACATGAACCAAACCTGTGAATCCCACACTGAAGCCTCCAAGGTCTCTCCAGTCCAGTGTGATGAAGTAAGCATTTTCGTGGGGACCTTTGAGAGTATGGAGAAGGCCGGAGGAAAACAGGCTCAGCTACGGGTTCCAGAGACAAAGCTCTGGCACATCTCTCTGTGGCCTGTGCCCCTCACCTGTCACCTTTCCTCACTCTGCACAGATGCTGCCCCCAGGATAAGTCCCCACAGGACCCTAAGCCCAGGTGATGCTTCAGGAGATGGGTCCCTGAAAATGAGCCCAAAAGTCTCCTCAATCCGCAGGCTCTGTGGTCCCCTAAAGACTCAGCTGCCCCCAGGAGAGGGGGCCATGAGACAGCTGTCCACCACCTTCTCAGGAGAGAGTGGAGCAGGCAACAGTGCAGAGAGAACCAGCAGGAGCCAAGCCAGGTCCTGCACCCAAAGGAGCCCTCAATCCCCACAGATTCTCCAGCTCTAACCTGGGGAACAGCCGCCACCTTCTGCAGGCTGAAGTGAGCTTCTCAGGATGGCCAGACCATGACGGGGGATGGCAGTGTGCCCATGGGGCATATCTCTGCTGCCTGCCTGGCCCTCATGCCACTTCCTCCCTACCCTGGTCAAGCTCTGCCCCAAAGGGCCCAAGTTCAGAACTGAGGACACGTGTGTCAACTCCTGGACTTGCCACCACTGCTCTCTCTTCTCCTCAGCCACTTAGTCTCTTGGGACCTCAATATCGCTTCCTGTGAATTGGGGAGGCTTATATTGAACTTAAAAATCTTTTTTCTTAATTTAAAATTACATGACAGGAAAGCAACAAAAGCCATATTAATTAAAGTCTGATGAGGGGGTATCATTGAATGGGCTCTAATGGGCCTCAGACATGGAATCTCTCATCATTCCCCTGCAGGAATCCCAAGAAAGGTGGTCAGAAAGAGCTGGTTTTCTGTACGGTGGGAACAACGGTCCCCAGCTGAGAATAAGCAGGAGAATCCCAGCTTTATCAGGAAGACAGACTAGGCTAGTGTAGAAATCCTCCCGGCACAAACTCTGAGAGGTGTGGAATGAAACACACATAAACATGAAATTAATCATACCAACGATGGTCATGTTACTTCACAACTAAGCTGCAGTGCTGGAAACATGGGGTGATCACAGTGAGTCATAGCTGCTCTTATTAGGTGGGAGGTGCACCGGTTTGCCTCCTAAGTGTATAGGAAGTCTGAATCGTTGAAGAACGGCATACGTATCTCTCTGGACTTTGAAAGCTTTGCAGAAGAGCTTCACTCTAATTAGTCCTGACAGAACCAAAGCACTGGTGCAGGACATTTCAAACCTGGGACACCATTATGGCAATTCCACCTGCTCCACCTCCCTGCAAGTGTATGTGACTTCTCTGTGCCGAGCAGGGCAGATGGGGTAACACTGGCACAGAATGAAGCTGGACTCCCTGGTCCACAGCCTCTGAGGTGACGGGTGCTACACGTCACCTGGAGGGAAGCTGCTGGTATGAGTCACATCTACCAGCAGGGGGTAGCAGAGCAGCATCCAAGAGCAGCCAGGAGACAGGCTGGGGCTGCCCAGGTGGAGCCTAAGAGGGAGGCCAGACTGGGATTCAACAGATGTCCGAGAATCAGTCCTCAGACTGGAAGTCAGGACAGTGCATCATACCCCCTCAGGCTGCAGTATCCATGTTCTGAGAGTCAAGCACACAAAGCATCACCCCAGGACACTGGTAGGAGACCAGGTATAGTTAAGATTTTGCCTGGGAAATGCAGCTGGAGGAGTCTGGGCCCAGGGGTCAGCCTGGGCAGCTCCCACAAGATGGAATCCCTGGGAGATGCCCAGAGGTCGAGGTGCTCTAGGAGGAGGCAAAGTTTGAGGGGATGGGGCTCCTAAGTCCCAAGTCCTTCACCCAGGATGGCAGCCTGACCCTCCTGCCACTCTCAGGGCCTCGTCCCTCCCTGTCCAGCAGTGTACTGGGGAGCTGAACCCTCTGTCCTGGGCACTTCCAGAGACACTCGGCCCCTCCTGCTTCTGCTTTTCCTTCCAGCTCCAGGTGGACTCTGACTCAGGGGGCAGCTCCTGTGCTCAGGGGAGTCTCGGGTGGGTGGGGTGGGGCATTTGGGGCTCTGGTCCCTGCATGGGCATCCCCAGCCTCCTTGAGGAGACGCTCTCCAGAGGGAAGGGGATTCTCACCTGCCTCAGGCCACAGTTCTGACCACGGGGCTGTCCTTTGATCAGTGGCAGGATCTGCATGGCTGGAGGGACCACTGACCACATGCTCTCTGGAGCTCATGTCTTGTGTGGAGACCATGACCTGGGGACCCTCAGAGAGACCATGGGGCCTAAAGTTAGATTTTCAGTCCAGTGTGATTATCTGGTTCTTTTTGCAAGTTTACATAAAACGTTGATGAGAACAAGTGAATAAATATAGGAAGAGCTGAGGATGGCAATAGCTGGTCTACTGTGGGGTTGGGGGATACCATGGAAAGAGCAGCATCACATGTCAAATGAGACTAGAGATTGTGATGCATCTGAAATATGTGTGGTTGCTCAAATGACAAAACTCTTCCAACTGCAATGATTAATAAGTGTCCTAAAGACACAGTACATCATGTACATAAAATTACCAGGATGGGGCCAAGTGATTCTGGGGTATCCGGAGAGGAGATGAAAGAGGAGAAAGATGATGCGTCTTTGGTGTACTTGCTGCTGAGTCAGGCGTCATCAATGATTTCTCAGCAGGGCCCAGCTTAGCCCCAGGCCAGGCTCCTGGAAGGTCCATAGTCCTGCTCAATGCAGCCCAGGACAGACCACATGACACAGAGGTTTGAGACAGGGACCACGTTGTCAATCCTCAAGACAGTGACTGTGATCACAGGCCTTGGAAGCCAAGGCTGATTTTCTGACTAGAGAAGCAGATGAAGGAAGCTGGGGACTCACCCCTTCATTTTAAGTTTCTCGTGCTGCCCCCAGAGCTGGCTTGAGGGATATCCCGCCGTGAGGAGTCCCAGAGAAGTAAATTTGCATAAACACCAAGGATGCACTGCCCCAGTGGGCCTGAGAGGAAATAAGAGCAGTCTGGGAAGCCCAGCTGTGCTGCGGGCTCAGGAGGCAGAGCTGTGGGTGTCTCACCATGGCCTGGGCCACATTCCTGCTCCCGCTCCTCAACCTCTACACAGGTGCTGCCCCCAGGCCCTGCCCCAGGCTCAGCCCTCCTAAGCCCCTGGGCTGGTCCTGCCCTGAACCTTGAGCTCAGCCCAGGCATAGCCTCAGGGTGACACCACTGGAATGGGTTTGTTATCTTCAAGCCCCTTCTCTTTTCCTCTTGCAGGCTCTGTTGACTCCTATGAGCTGACACAGCCACCCTCGGTGTCAGTGTCCCCAGGACAGACAGCCAGGATCACCTGCTCTGGAGATGTACTGGGGGAAAATTATGCTGACTGGTACCAGCAGAAGCCAGGCCAGGCCCCTGTGTTGGTTATATACAAAGATAGTGAGCGGCCCCCTGGAATCCCTGAGCGATTCTCTGGGTCTACCTCAGGGAACACGACCACCCTGACCATCAGCAGCGTCCTGACCGAAGACAAGGCTGACTATTACTGTTTGTCTGGGGATGAGGACAATCCCACAGTGACACAGGCAGATGAGGAAGTGAGACACAAACTCCTTTTTCGTCTGTGTCATGTTCTTTCCCCAGCACCAGGAAGACTGTGGACCAAGCAATGAGCAGGTCTGGCCAAGTTCTACTGGATCTGAGACCTCCAGGCCATCCTTTTGTCCAGCTGTCCCGGTTGGCTTTGCAGAGAGTGGAGCAGGAGTGGATTTAAGGCTGCTATAATCAGAATTTATGGTGTTTTTGGGCCTCATGAGTGACTTGGGGAAATAAGAACTGGACGGAAGATGAGAGAGATGTAGAGAACCATCACTTGGCCTTAGATTTCCATACGATGGTGATTGGGTCACTCCTTCTTCAAAATATCCTACATCAGTCCCAAAAAATACCCACCTCAGCTCAACACCTGAGCTTCCAGGCTTCCATGGAAGCCTGGGATTTTGAACAGGAAAAGCCAAGGCGGGGACACTGTGGCATCTGCCTCAATACCCTTTTCTGAGCTCACCCACCCTCAACTGCTGGGAGCTTCTAGGAACTCAGAGCTGTGCCCTCACTGGGAAGTGCTATTAGTTCTAGAAAACTTCCTTCCTCATATTTAGGCCCAGTTTTGAGAGTTTTGGTTTGATGACTGCCTGAGCCAAGATCCCAAGGCCTTGCCCTAATAGAGGATGACACTGAAAGGCCTTCCAGATCCAGACATCTCAGTATGGATGCCTGAGGCCTCAGTTGCAACCTTATTGTGGGTCAGGGTCTCCTTCTGGTGGGCGATGCCTCCCTCACTCCTTCTAGATCCTCTGTGCATGCACATCTTTATCTCGGAGTCTACTTCCAGGGAACCCAAACTAAGATGGCCAGCTGTCATCAAAATAAACTACCATAGACCTGAGGTGGAAACACCAGCGAATTTCCCAAATTTCCACTGTGAGCATCCAAATGCCCATTTATATCTGAGTGTTCCTTGTATTCTTATAAAATGAAAATGGAGCCTGACATACCAGGTTCTTGGAGTCCTGAAGGAGAGGTGGAGACAGATCCTCCTGCAAGGAATCCACCAAAAGGGGAGCAGCCTCACCCCATGCAGGGGCCGGAGATGCTCCCATAGGGACAGCTGTAGCATGGACGCTACCAACCTCCACCCTGCACATCCTGCACAAGCACTCTTTCGCCCCGCCTTCAGCTTATCAAAGTTGACACTTACGAAGCCAGCACAGCTCACCCTTGTCAATCGGACTCCTTCAAACCTCCATCAACCACACAATCTCAACGTAAAGAATCTCCCCAACATAATAATAGTAACAGTAGCTATGAAAATGACTATAAAATATCTCATAAATAATTTTAGATTGTGTGCTTGTGGAAATATTATTTTTCACACTTTGGGTTAAATAAAATATATTATTGAAACTAGTTTACCTTTTTATTTTTTATGTCTAGGATGGTGACTAGACAGTAGGATTCACATAAGACTCACATCATGTGATTGTACAATGCTGGTCTCGTCTTACCCCTTGAGGCGACAGGTGCTCTGGAGTAACCTGCTTCAGCAAGCCCCATCTCCACCCGTAGGACATATGTGTGAAGCAAGGGAGAGGCACTGGTGGAAGAGAAATGAGAACACAGATGTGGACCAGCTGTTTATGCAGGTGACTGAGTCCTGGAGCCCTGGCCCTGCTCTAACCTAGATGTGTCACATCCATCTCACCAGAGACCACTGCTGGCCTGCCTTAGCTCACAACTGGGGGGATCTGGCAGTTCATGAAACATGGTCGCTTGATGTCCAGTGTTATCCTGTCTCTCAGGGTCCAGTAAGACAAAAGGAGCTGCTTTTAGAACGGGAAGTAATACTCTACTGCACATGACATGGACTTCTTCCAAAACCCAGGAGTCTACATTGGGATTCTCCAGTGGGGTTTGCCACGTGCAGGAGGTTTCAGTTCCCACAGCAGAGTCAGCTGGATTCTCTGGACCCAACAACAGGACACTTACAACCCTGCCTGCACCTGCTGCAGAGCCTCAATGCTCTGGGCCTGGAAAACAATGGGTGATATTTATGGCTCCTGATATACGGGTTGGAGCCACATCCCCAAGTGTAAAATATGCTACTCCTAGACCTTTATAGACTTTGTGTCTCTTTCTTTCTGGGGGAAATTGAAGGGTATAATAACAAGTTCTTTAATTCATAGGAGAGTCTCAGCTGCTCCAGACAACTAAACTCCCAATTTCAGCTAATAAGGAAGAGGAAACAGTTAATTTCCCACTCTCAAAAGTGCATGGATCTCACAAAAGCTTCCAGTAGGCCATGCCCATCATGTATATGTGATTCAGCTATGATATCCAGATGGTCTGTACCCTCATGATGATATCATGATAGAGATAAGAGAGCTAATGAAGCTGGGCAGAAAAAGTGTGAATGTATACTGTCGTCCATTCCACGTGACTGCACACTGATTCTGATCCTATTCTCTGAGAGAAATAGACAAGACCTCAGTATCTGCTTCAGTGATGTAACTGTGCACCCGCAGCCATAGCATTCTGTTCCAGGAGATCCCCATCTGGCACAGATATTGCTAATGCCACTATTGCCTATCTGGGTCTGTACAAATCCAAATTCATTCTCCAGGATCATTCAACTATTGTAGAGATCAGTCCAGTAAACTGAAAACAAAGACCCCAGAAGTAATCACACATACTGCAGGAGAGGAGAGAGCTGTCTCAGAGGGCACAGTCCTTTGAAATTCCTCTGCTACTTGGGAAAAAACAGCCCAGAAAAGGCCCCAGGGGCTGCGTCTCATCTGGGTTCCTGGATGAGGCACACCCCCTACTGCACTGAGATTCCACAGAAGCTGGGGATGAAGTGCAAACACCATCTTTGGTTCATCCTTGGGATTTTCTTTTTATCACACACTCGTCATTTTGTCCACAATGTCCAAAGTTTCTAAAGTGCTGTCTAATAGACACAGAGGTTCTGTGTGTGCTGAACGAAAAGCTCTGGGGTTGGATAGTGGTGATGTTTGCACAACATTTTTACTGTACTTACTGCCGCTTAATTACACACTTAAAAATGATTAAAAGGATGAAACTTTTTGTTATGTGTATTTTACCATAATAAAAATACTGCATGCTCAGGAAGCAAAGTAATTTTGCAATTATACAACGTTAAAAGTGGAAGAATTATATACTAGCACCATTTTCTCTGTTCTGTACGCTACAATTCAACTTCTCTCTCTCTCACTCTTTCTCTAATTAGCAATGATCTTCTGTCTGGTCCAAGGTCACACATTTCCAGTCTTCCAGGAATGTCTATTGAATCTGTTAATTTGTTGCCAGGAGGAATACTCAAACTTGTCATGCTCATATTTGAGTGTCAGCTGTCTCCAGCCAGCATTTCTAAGCCAGATCCTTTGTCAAGGCTTTTGAATAATTTTGTGAAAAGTACCCCCCAAGATGACAGTGTTCACTGTTGGCAGCAGGACTGTTTCCATGCAGTAGGGCTATGCTGGGTGTGCGGTGGAGCCGTGCACACTGTGCTCACGGGGCAGATTCTGTGCTGCGGACTCTGATGCCTGTGCTTGGGAGGACCGTGTCCACTGCTGAGTCTACATCTGAATTTGATTCTCAAGAAAAAGGTCATTCATAGCTGCTGGACACTGAGTCACATAGAGGGAAAGAAGGTGGCTGAGGACACCTTATCTCTGATGAGCATAAGGGGATTAGATCTGCTGGTGGAATAGGAAGCTGAAGAAACCTGTGGCTCTAAACATGGAATTTCCAGCCCTCAGTCTCTGCTGTCCATGCCCCTGTCATCTGTACATTCCTGGAAGATGTGGACCACGGGGGTTAGAGGTGAAGGGGATTGGGAAGCTTTCATATTCTCTGTCACCATCTCCCTTGCTTATCTAACACACTCTTAGACACCTACTTTATTAGAGCTTCTGCTCTACAAACATGCCTGACCTCTAAATTAGAGATTTTTCAAAGTGCAGACGGATGCAGGAACTCGTCCATCTGGAGACTTTCCACCACTTGAAGCAGTGAACACGTCTGTGCAAGGCTCAGAATTTCAAGTGACAGGATTTTGGGATTTCAAAGAAAACTAAATCTTTGAAGAGGGAAGGTTCACACATTTCCCTGCCACTTGGGCCTCAGTGAGGACTGACTCACCCAGTCTCAGGCTCCTGGAGACCGCCTGGGAGATCTGCACTAGGAAACCCTTCTCAGCACAACCTGGGGCTGGTAAGAGGCCCTTGCTCTGATATTCTGCTCCCTGATAATTTTGCATCCAGAGGAGAATTAGGACCTGTGAGTCCCGGAATTTCAAAGCCCACAGACGAGGTCCCCTCATTCTCCCATGACAGCCTCAGCTCTGCTTTCCGAAAAAAAGAGCATCTTCCCGGCATGAAGAACCAGGAGCAAAGAGGGAGCTTCTCCCGGGGCTGAGCAGGGCAGAAGCCGCCTTGGTCAGTGGGAAGGAAACGTGCTCAGCTCACATCTGACCCGGAATGACTCAGTCACAGCTGTGCAGGGTCACCTGCGTGTGAGCATCATCTATGTGCTCCATGAGAAAATACCTTGTGTGGCTCTTGGGTAAAATCATACCACAGGTGACATTTCTGTGCCTATTGCTTCAGCCGATGTTTTTCGTGATTCCCTTTAGGACACTGGCATAAGGTAAGCATGTCAGGTGTAGGACGTATTGAACAGGAAAAGCAGAGGCTTCCCATATCAATGCTCATGGCTTGTATTTGGGCCCATACCTCATGGAAATGGGGAAACAGAAAAGAAAATGATACTCTCCTCAAAAAAGCACTGAGAAATACTATGGTATTAATAGATCGACAACTCTTTTATTGAGCTAATGAAATATTAACATACACAGATCATTTTTATAGGGGGATCCCTAATCCTTAAACATTATATTAAAAATTTGTCAGGTTAAAGGATCATTAAAAGGCCTATGTTTGATCGAAACCTGGAGTACTGTACTTTGAGTCTTCTAATCAGCCAATGAGTGCAGGAAGCTGGCTGCTCTCCCAGGCCCTGACTGGTTCCATGTCCAGGTAGAGCAGTGCTCCCCACAGGCAGCTGGAGGAACTGACAAGGGGAAGCTGTTTGCATCAGGGCCTCAAAAATTTGACTCAGGATTTTCCCATGTCCCCTCCCGAAGTCCAGGCGGGTCCCAGGACACTCAGAAGAGCACATCATTATGGGTCTAGGACTTCCCTGGTCCTGCTCTTCTTTCTTCCTTCCCCAGTGGCCTTAAGATTGTCACTCCCTCTCACAGGCCCTTCCTTTCCTTGTCAATTACACTCCCTGAATTCTCTGGTCCTGGTCAGGAAAGCCCTGGAACTTCAGGGAAAGCAGTGCTGGGTGACCCAATGAGGCCCCAGAAAGCTGGCCCAGGACCAGACACACAGGCCGCAGGGTGGGTCCCCACAGGGCTGCCTGGTGGGCATCGGGTAGAGGGGAGTGACCAGGACCAACTCCCCTGAGTGTCCGTAGGGCCAGGTGAACTAGGGAGGGACTGGGACCTGGTCTGGACCCATGCACTGGTTACTGGACTGACCCAGGAATAGGACAGGAAACTCCTCAGAGCAAGGACTGTGTTTTCCTCATGCTGAACTCCTAAAAAGCTGTCTTACCAGGATAGAGTGGGCCAGTGTGAACATATGTTGGGTGAATGAGCTTCTGTCTCTGTTTTATTGCAGGAGTCACTACCAAGCTACGCTGGCCCTGTATTTCTATCCAGAACCAGTCAAAGCCACCCCTGAGTCCTGCAGTTCTCCGTACCAAGCCCCAGTCCCCCTTCAGGACCACCCATCACCCAGAGAGACAGACGTGCAGGGAGCCCGAGGAAGAACCTGAAACCTCCACTACTACATGGAGTGTTTGTATTTCCATCAGGAATCTTGAGCACCTTGTGCCGGGTCTTGAGGCAGGAAGGGGCCACACAGAGAAGAAGTAGTTCCTCCCTGAGGTCAGCAGTCCATGAACGAAGGGATCAGGGACTTGAGCAACAGATTCTGAAGCAACACCGGGACCCAGGAGGCCCCTGAGCCTCCAGCCGCCAGTGCAGACTGGCCACCAGGGGGCAGCAGAGAGTAACCTGGCAGAAACACCTCGGGATGGGGTGAGCCTGGGCATCAGGGAGATGCTGACAAGCAGGGAGGGTCAGTGAACATGACCTGAGATCCAGAGGGAAAGAGGTTCTTCTTTTCTTAGAGTATTTGTCCTTGACGCCGATGTTTACATTCTTCTGACTTCCTGGTTCTCAGATCTGACTCTTGGAGATGATCCTTATTTTTCTCACACACATTCAGGCACTTTGCCACTTTGCCTCTTCTCATCGACATGGCCCCCATCTCACTGTCACACATGCCATCCCATCCTGTAGTCACACGTGTCCCACCTCCCTGCCTTTGCTCTGGGAGCCCCTGTCCTGCAGACACAGTGGCTTCTCCTTCCCTGGCCACCCTTCAACATCCACTGTCCCTGGTCTTTCCTGACTCTGTCCTGGGGAACCTGCCAATTCATAGTTCTTGATTTCCTTATGAGGCACACAATACTTACTCATTAATCTTTTGTTGACTTAAGTTTTTATCCATTGATACATTTTCCCAGCAACTGAAGACAACTTAGTTACAATAAACATTCACTTCCAGGGTCTTGGAGTTTGCAGCCCCCTCTCATTTTCTCATGAAGCAAACATTTCCTTCACCTCCTGATCTGTCCCTGGTCCTGATGGCACCCTGGTGATACTGAGGCACAGCACCTATGACCTGGCACTAGAACTCACAGCCAAGGTAGAAACTTACCGCATCCCCTGGATCTTCCAAAATTCTATGTGCCCTTGGCAACCAAGGATTGCATTCTCCTCTAGCACAGAGGAGCTGTGCCCTGGAGTGGGGCCTGTGCCTGTCCAAGGCTTGTGCTGTCCCCTGTGGGAGATGAGAAGGGTCCCCGCATTGGGCTCTTGGGGACCCGTCTTGGACATGAGTGAGGATGAAGAGGGTCCCGGCATTGGGCTCTGGAATGTGACTTAAAATGGACTTAGGCCTGTAACAGACATCTCATGTCTGACAGAAAATATTTACAATCAGGACATTACTAGAGAAGCAGAAAAAAGCTAATCACCTCCCTCCTGAGCCAGGATGGAATGGAGGAGGGGACTGTGGACCCCAGATAATTCCCGCGTCACCACTGTGACTCTAACAACCTCTTAAATCACAGCCAACATCTATCCCACAGGAAGGACTTTATATCCCCTAGAAAATACAGAGGAAGTCAGCTCTGAGCTTTTCCATGACCAGCCCAGCCAAGGAGCAAGGCTGGGCACAACCTGGGTAAAGATGTGAGCCCAGACCATGGGACCAGTGGGTGAAGGAAAATCGCGTGGGCTGAGGGAGTGGGTAAGCAGGGGCCATCCCTCCTCTCTGTTTCCTTTGGGGCTGAGCCCTTCTCTGGAAACCACAGATCTCCTCCAGCAGCAGCCTCTGACTCTGCTGATTTGCATCACGGGCCGCTCTCTCCAGCAAGGGGATAAGAGAGGCCTGGGAGGAACCTGCTCAGTCTAGGCCTAAGGAAGCAGCATTGGTGGTGCCTCAGCCATGGCCTGGACCGTTCTCCTCCTCGGCCTCCTCGCTCACTGCACAGGTGCTCCGCCCAGGGTCTCACCAACCTGCCCAGCCCAAGGGCTCTGGGTCCAGCGTGTCCTTGATTCTGAGCTCAGGAGGGCCCTTCCTGTGCTGGGCAGGATGCTCATGACCCTGTTGCAGGGTGGGAGGCTGGTGGGGCTGAACTCCCCCCAAACTCTGCTCAAAGGCTTGTGAGAGCCTGAGGGACTGCACCTGCCAGGAGAGAGTAGTGAGTTTTCAGTTCAAAGTCTCCATACAACAGGAAAGTCATGGGCCACTGGGGCTGGGGCTGACTGCAGGGGATACTCTGAGGGTTCCCAGACTCTTTGGAGCTTGTCTGGGACAGCAGGGCAAGGGATTTCATAAGAGGCATCTTTCACCTGCAAGCCAACCTCTCTCTCTTTATTTATTTATTTATTTTTATCTTTGCAGGCTCTGCGACCTCCTATGAGCTGACTCAGCCACCCTCGGTGTCAGTGGCCCCAAGACAGACGGCCAGGATTACCTGTGGGGGAAACAACATCGGAAGTAAAATTGTGCACTGGTACCAGCAGAAGCCAGGCCAGGCGCCTGTGCTGGTCATCTACGATGATAGCGACCGGCCCTCAGGGATTCCTGACCGATTCTCTGGCTCCAACTCAGGGAACACTGCCACCCTGACCATCAGCAGGGTGGAAGCCGGGGATGAGGCCGTCTATTACTGTCAGGTGCGGGACAGTAGTAGTGATTATCCCACAGTGACACAGGCAGATGAGGAAGTGAGACAAAAACACCCTCCCAGCCTCAGTGACCCTCTTGCTTCAGCCCTGGGAAGACTATTGATAAAGCCATGAGTGGATCTGGCCCGGTTCACCTGGATCTGAGCCTTTCAGGCTGCCCTTCCCTCCAGCCCCCTCCAGGAGTCTCTACAGAGCATACATCAGACATACACATGGCCCGGAAGGGCCAGAATCATCTGGTGACTTGGGGCTGTTGTGTGAGTTAGAGAATGAGGGCCTGGGTGGAAAGACAAACAGAGGCAACCTCTGTCCACTGTCCTGTCCCTGGATGGTCATATGGTGGAGACGGAGCCAGTCCTTACACCAACTGTCTGGATCTGTCCCCAGATCTGCTGCCCAGCCCTGCTGAGGTCCTGGCCCCCAGGCTGTGTGGCAGCCTGTGATTCCCAACAGAGCAAACCAGAGGAATGGACACTGTGAACTCTGCCCAGATCACCTCCTCAATGTGACCCACCTAGCATTGCTGAGAAGCCCAGCAGCTCAGAGCCGTGCCCACACTGGGAAGTGCTGTTGGTTGCAGAAAGCTTCCTCAAGTTTATGTCCCTTCTCAGAGGGGTTCAGTTTAATGAACCAAGATCTCAAGTCCCTGCCTCAATGTAAGACACCACTGAATGAAGGGCCTCCCAGCTCCAGAGCTCCCTCTGTGGAGCCTGAGGCCTCATTGGCAACCCCATCATGAGTCAGGGTCTCCTTCTGCCAGTGTTGCCTCCCTCACTCCCTTCTAAATCTTCTGTGCATTGTAATCTCCATCTCAGAGCTGGCTTGCAGCGAACCCCATGGAAGATGGCCAACTGCCCCTACATGGGCCACCAGGGACCTGAAGAGACCACTATGCACTGAAAACTCTGGTTTCTGTCCTAAAGTTTCAGAGTAAATGATGAAATGCCCAATCTGATGGTTCCTGAAACTTTTATGGAATGAAGGGAATCTGACCTGGCAGGTGCTCTGGGTTGAGGGAGAGTTGGAGTCAGGTCTCCCTTCAAGGAACCCCGGGGCAGGCAGAGCAGCCACACCCCACGCAGGGACCACAGATGCACCCAGAGGGTGGGCTGCAGGATGGACACTGCCCACTTCTTCTGCAAATATCGCTCCTTCCTACACTCCCAACCAGATATGTAGATGTGATTGATTAACTAGGTAAAACACAGGTCACTTGTCACATCAAAAGTCACTGCAGGTCACCCTGGTCAACAGAAAAACCATTCACATTCCCATCAACTACACAGTCCCCAAATCACTGATCTCCAGAAAAATAGCAATAACAATAGCCGTGAAAATCTATGTAATTTATCTCATAAATTATTTCATGTTGATAACATGTGAAAATGCTAGTATTTTGCTTTACTGACAGGAATAAAATATACTATTTAGCCATGTTTATTTTTCTTATCTTTTTATATTTAATCTGGTTACTAGACACTAGGGGTCACAGGAGGATTGTGTCATACTGCTATAGGACAGAGCTGGTCAGGACTCTTTCAGGTGACAGGTGCTGTCGAGTAACCTGGTGCAGGAAGCCCCATCTCCACCACACGATGGAAGTGTGAACCCAGGAAATGGCACTGAAACAACGGAGAGGAGAACTTGCTTCTGCGGAAGACAGTGCCCTTGAGCTCTGCTCCTGCTCCATCCTACGTGTGCCACTTCCATCTCAATGTGGATCATTTCTTGCCCTGACTGAGCATGTATAGGAGGTTTTACCTCCCATGGCAGAGTCTGCTGGATTCTCTGGCCCCAACAGCAGGACACTCACAACCCTGCCTGCACCTGCTGCAGAGCCTCCCTGCTCTGGGCACAGAAAGCAATGGATGATATCATGACATGGAAGAGAGAGCTAATGATGCTCGGCAGAAAAGTGTGAATGTATACTGTTGTCCATCCCACATGAATGCGCACTGATTCTGATCCTATTCTCTGAGGGCAATAGACAAGACCTCAGTATCTGCTTCAGTGGTGTATCTGTGCACCTGCAGCCATAGCATTCTGTTCCTGGAGATCCCCGTCTGGCACAGACATTGCAAATGCCGCTATAGCCTGTCCGGCTCTGTACAAATCCAAATTCATGTTTCCAAATCATTCAACTATTGTAGAGATCAGTCCAGTAAACTGAAAAAGAGGATCCCAGAAGTAATCACACATACTGCAGGAGAGGAGAGAGCTGTCTCAGAGGGCACAGTCCTGTTGAAATTCCTCTGCTCCTTGGGAAAAAACAGCCCAGAAAAGGCCCCAGGGGCTGCGTCTCATCTGGGTTCCTGGATGAGGCACACCCCCTACTGCACTGAGATTCCACAGAAGCTGGGGATGAAGTGCAAACACCGTCTTTGGTTCATCCTTGGGATTTTCTTTTTATCACACACTCGTCATTTTGTCCACAATGTCCAAAGTTTCTAAAATGCTGTCTAATAGATACAGAGGTTCTGTGTGTGCTGATCGAAAAGCTCTTGGGTTGAATAATGGTCATGTTTGCACAAAATTTTTACTGTGCTTACTGCCGCTTAATTACAGACTTAAAAATGACTAAAAGGATGAAACATTTTGTTATGTGTATTTTACCATAATAAAAATATTGCATGCTCAGGAAGCAAAGTAATACTAGTTTAATTTTGCAATTATACAACTGTTAAAATGGGAGAATTATGTACTGAGCACCATTTTCTCTGTTCTGTACGCTACAATTCAACTTTCTCTCTCTCTCACTCTTTCTCTAATTAGCAATGATCTTCTGTCTGGTCCAAGGTCACACATTTCCAGTGTTGCAGGAATGTCTATTGAATCTGTTAATTTGTTGCCAGGAAGAATACTCAAACTTGTCATGCTCATATTTGAGTGTCAGCTGTCTCCAGCCAGCATTTCTAAGCCAGATCCTTTGTCAAGGCTTTTGAATAATTTTGTGAAAAGTAGCCCCCAAGATGACAGTGTTCACTGTTGGCAGCAGGACTGTTTCCACGCAGTAGGGCTATGCTGGGTGTGCGGTGGAGCCGTGCACACTGTGCCCACGGGGCAGATTCTGTGCTGCGGACTCTGATGCCTGTGCTTGGGAGGACCGTGTCCACTGCTGAGTCTACATCTGAATTTGATTCTCAAGAAAAAGGTCATTCATAGCTGCTGGACACTGAGTCACATAGAGGGAAAGAAGGTGGCTGAGGACACCTTATCTCTGATGAGCATAAGGGGATTAGATCTGCTGGTGGGACAGGAAGCTGAAGAAACCTGTGGCTTTAAATATGGAATTTCCAGCCCTCAGTCTCTGCTGTCCATGCCCCTGTCATCTGTACGTTCCTGGAAGATGTGGACCACGGGGGTTAGAGGTGAAGGGGATTGGGAAGCTTTCATATTCTCTGTCACCATCTCCCTTGCTTATCTAACACACTCTTAGACACCTACTTTATTAGAGCTTCTGCTCTACAAACATGCCTGACCTCTAAATTAGAGATTTTTCAAAGTGCAGACGGATGCAGGAACTCGTCCATCTGGAGACTTTCCACCACTTGAAGCAGTGAACACGTCTGTGCAAGGCTCAGAATTTCAAGTGACAGGATTTTGGGATTTCAAAGAAAACTAAATCTTTGAAGAGGGAAGTTTCACACATTTCCCTGCCGCTTGGGCCTCAGTGAGGACTGACTCACCCAGTCTCAGGCTCCTGGAGACCGCCTGGGAGATCTGCACTAGGAAACCCTTTTCAGCACAACCTGGGGCTGGTAAGGGGCCCTTGCTCTGATATTCTGCTGCCTGATAATTTTGCTTTCAGAGAAGAATTAGGACCTGTGATTCCGGGAAGTTCAAAGTCCACAGATGAGGTCCCCTCATTCTCCCATGACAGCCTCAGCTCTGCTTTCCGAAAAAAAGAGCATCTTCCCGGCATGAAGAACCAGGAGCAAAGAGGGAGCTTCTCCCGGGGCTGAGCAGGGCAGAAGCCGCCTTGGTCAGTGGGAAGGAAACGTGCTCAGCTCACATCTGACCCGGAATGACTCAGTCACAGCTGTGCAGGGTCACCTGTGTGTGAGCATCATCTATTTGCTCCATGAGAAAATACCTTGTGTGGCTCTTGGGTAAAATCATACCACAGGTGACATTTCTGTGCCTATTGCTTCAGCCGATGTTTTTCGTGATTCCCTTTAGGACACTGGCATAAGGTAAGCATGTCAGGTGTAGGACGTATTGAACAGGAAAAGCAGAGGCTTCCCATATCAATGCTCATGGCTTGTTTTTGGGCCCATACCTCATGGAAATGGGGAAACAGAAAAGAAAATGATACTCTCCTCAAAAAAGCACTGAGAAATACTATGGTATTAATAGATCGACAACTCTTTTATTGAGCTAATGAAATATTAACATACATAGATCATTTTTATAGGGGGATCCCTAATCCTTAAACATTATATTAAAAATTTGTCAGGTTAAAGGATCATTAAAAGGCCTATGTTTGATCGAAACCTGGAGTACTGTACTTTGAGTCTTCTAATCAGCCAATGAGTGCAGGAAGCTGGCTGCTCTCCCAGGCCCTGACTGGTTCCATGTCCAGGTAGAGCAGGGCTCCCCACAGGCAGCTGGAGGAACTGATGAGGGGAAGCTGTTTGCATCAGGGCCTCAAAAATTTGACTCAGGATTTTCCCGTGTCCCCTCCCGAAGTCCAGGCGGGTCCCAGGACACTCAGAAGAGCACATCATTATGGGTCTAGGACTTCCCTGGTCCTGCTCTTCTTTCTTCCTTCCCCAGTGGCCTTAAGATTGTCACTCCCTCTCACAGGCCCTTCCTTTCCTTGTCAATTACACTCCCTGAATTCTCTGGTCCTGGTCAGGAAAGCCCTGGAGCTTCAGGGAAAGCAGTGCTGGGTGACCCAATGAGGCCCCAGAAAGCTGGCCCAGGACCAGACACACAGGCCTCAGGGTGGGTCCTCACAGGGCTGCCTGGTGGGCATCGGGTAGAGGGGAGTGACCAGGACCAACTCCCCTGAGTGTCCTTAGGGCCAGGTGAACTAGGGAGGGACTGGGACCTGGTCTGGACCCATGCACTGGTTACTGGACTGACCCAGGAATAGGACAGGAAACTCCTCAGAGCAAGGACTGTGTTTTCCTCATGCTGAACTCCTAAAAAGCAGTCTTACCAGGATAGAGTGGGCCAGTGTGAACATATGTTGGGTGAATGAGCTTCTGTCTCTGTTTTATTGCAGGAGTCACTACCAAGCTACGCTGGCCCTGTATTTCTATCCAGAACCAGTCAAAGCCACCCCTGAGTCCTGCAGTTCTCAGTGCCAAGCCCCAGTCCCCCTTCAGGACCACCCATCCCCCAGAGAGACAGACGTGCAGGGAGCCCGAGGAAGAACCTGAAACCTCCACTACTACATGGAGTGTTTGTATTTCCATCAGGAATCTTGAGCACCTTGTGCCGGGTCTTGAGGCAGGAAGGCGCCACACAGTGAAGAAGAAGTTCCTCCCTGAGGTCAGCAGTCCATGAACGAAGGGATCAGGGACTTGAGCAACAGATTCTGAAGCAACACCGGGACCCAGGAGGCCCCTGAGCCTCCAGCCGCCAGTGCAGACTGGCCACCAGGGGGCAGCAGAGAGTAACCTGGCAGAAACACCTCGGGATGGGGTGAGCCTGGGCATCAGGGAGATGCTGACAAGCAGGGAGGGTCAGTGAACATGACCTGAGATCCAGAGGGAAAGAGGTTCTTCTTTTCTTAGAGTATTTGTCCTTGACACCGATGTTTACATTCTTCTGACTTCCTGGTTCTCAGATCTGACTCTTGGAGATGATCCTTATTTTTCTCACACACATTCAGGCACTTTGCCACTTTGCCTCTTCTCATCGACATGGCCCCCATCTCACTGTCACACATGCCATCCCATCCTGCAGTCACACGTGTCCCACCTCCCTGCCTTTGCTCTGGGAGCCCCTGTCCTGCAGACACAGCAGCTTCTCCGTCCCTGGCCACCCTCAACATCCACTGTCCCTGGTCTTTCCTGACTCTGTCCTGGGGAACCTGCCAATTCATAGTTCTTGATTTCCTTATGAGGCACACAATACTCACTGATTAATCTTTTGTTGACTTAACTTTTTATCCATTGATACATTTTCCCAGCAACTGAAGACAACATAGTTATAATAAACATTCACTTCCAGGGTCTTGGAGTTTGCAGCCCCCTCTCATTTTCTCATGAAGCAAACATTTCCTTCACCTCCTGATCTGTCCCTGGTCCTGACGGCACCCTGGTGATACTGAGGCACAGCACCTATGACCTGGCACTAGAACTCACAGCCAAGGTAGAAACTTACCGCATCCCCTGGATCTTCCAAAATTCTATGTGCCCTTGGCAACCAAGGATTGCATTCTCCTCTAGCACAGAGGAGCTGTGCCCTGGAGTGGGGCCTGTACCTGTCCAAGGCTTGTGCTGTCCCCTGTGGGAGATGAGAAGGGTCCCCACATTGGGCTCTTGGGGACCCGTCTTGGACATGAGTGAGGATGAAGAGGGTCCCGGCATTGGGCTCTGGAATGTGACTTAAAATGGACTTAGGCCTGTACCAGACATCTCATGTCTGACAGAAAATATTTACAATCAGGACATTACTAGAGAAGCAGAAAAAAGCTAATCACCTCCCTCCTGAGCCAGGATGGAATGGAGGAGGGGACTGTGGACCCCAGATAATTCCCGCGTCACCACTGTGACTCTAACAACCTCTTAAATCACAGCCAACATCTATCCCACAGGAAGGACTTTATATCCCCTAGAAAATACAGAGGAAGTCAGCTCTGAGCTTTTCCATGACCAGCCCAGCCAAGGAGCAAGGCTGGGCACAACCTGGGTAAAGATGTGAGCCCAGACCATGGGACCAGTGGGTGAAGGAAAATCGCGTGGGCTGAGGGAGTGGGTAAGCAGGGGCCATCCCTCCTCTCTGTTTCCTTTGGGGCTGAGCCCTTCTCTGGAAACCACAGATCTCCTCCAGCAGCAGCCTCTGACTCTGCTGATTTGCATCACGGGCCGCTCTCTCCAGCAAGGGGATAAGAGAGGCCTGGGAGGAACCTGCTCAGTCTAGGCCTAAGGAAGCAGCATTGGTGGTGCCTCAGCCATGGCCTGGACCGTTCTTCTCCTCGGCCTCCTCGCTCACTGCACAGGTGCTCCGCCCAGGGTCTCACCAACCTGCCCAGCCCAAGGGCTCTGGGTCCAGCGTGTCCTTGATTCTGAGCTCAGGAGGGCCCTTCCTGTGCTGGGCAGGATGCTCATGACCCTGTTGCAGGGTGGGAGGCTGGTGGGGCTGAACTCCCCCCAAACTCTGCTCAAAGGCTTGTGAGAGCCTGAGGGACTGCACCTGCCAGGAGAGAGTAGTGAGTTTTCAGTTCAAAGTCTCCATACAACAGGAAAGTCATGGGCCACTGGGGCTGGGGCTGACTGCAGGGGATACCCTGAGGGTTCCCAGACTCTCTGGAGCTTGTCCGGGGCAGCAGGGCAAGGGATTTCATAAGAAGCATCTTTCACCTGCAAGCCAACCTCTCTCTCTTTATTTATTTATTTATTTATTTATTTTTATCTTTGCAGGCTCTGCGACCTCCTATGAGCTGACTCAGCCACCCTCGGTGTCAGTGGCCCCAAGACAGACGGCCAGGATTACCTGTGGGGGAAACAACATCGGAAGTAAAATTGTGCACTGGTACCAGCAGAAGCCAGGCCAGGCGCCTGTGCTGGTCATCTATGATGATAGCGACCGGCCCTCAGGGATTCCTGACCGATTCTCTGGCTCCAACTCAGGGAACACCGCCACCCTGACCATCAGCAGGGTGGAAGCCGGGGATGAAGCCGTCTATTACTGTCAGGTGTGGGACAGTAGTAGTGATTATCCCACAGTGACACAGGCAGATGAGGAAGTGAGACAAAAACACCCTCCCAGCCTCAGTGACCCTCTTGCTTCAGCCCCGGGAAGACTGTTGATAAAGCCATGAGTGGATCTGGCCCGGTTCACCTGGATCTGAGCCTTTCAGGCTGCCCTTCCCTCCAGCCCCCTCCAGGAGTCTCTACAGAGCATACATCAGACATACACATGGCCCGGAAGGGCCAGAATCATCTGGTGACTTGGGGCTGTTGTGTGAGTTAGAGAATGAGGGCCTGGGTGGAAAGACAAACAGAGGCAACCTCTGTCCACTGTCCTGCCTCTGGATGGTCATATGGTGGGGACAGGGCCAGTCCTTAAACCAACTGTCTGGATCAGGCCCCAGAATTACTGCCCAGTTCTGCTGAGGTCCTGGGCCTGAGGCTGTGTGGCAGCCTGTGATTCCCAACAGAGCAAACCAGAGGAATGGACACTGTGAACTCTGCCCAGATCCCCTCCTCAATGTGACCCAGCTGGCACTGCTGAGAAGCCCAGCAGCTCAGAGCTGTACCCTCACTGGGAAGTGCTGTTGGTTGCAGAAAGCTTCCTCAAGTTTATGTCCCTTCTCAGAGGGGTTTAATCAACCAAGATCTCAAGTCCTTGCCTCAATTTAAGATGCCACTGAATGAAGGGCCTCCCAGCTCCAGAGCTCCCTCTGTGGAGCCTGAGCCTCAATGTCAACTCCATCATGAGTCAGGGTCTTCTTCTGCCCCGTGTTGCCTCCCTCACTCCCTTCTGAATCTTCTGTGCATGGACATCTCTATTGCAGAGTTGGCTTCCAGAGAACCCCATCTAAGATGGCCAGCTGTCCCCAATATGGGTCATCAGGGACCTGAGGACGCCACTATAAACTGAAAACTCTGGTTTCTGTCCAAATTTTCAGAGTAAATGTTGAAATGCCCAAACTGATGGTTCCTTGAATTTTTATGGAATGAAAAGGGAGCCTGACATGCCAGGTGCTCTGGGTTGAGGGAGCGTTGGAGTCAGATCTCCCTGTAGGGAAGCCCGGGGCAGGGAGAGCAGCCTCACCCCTCCCAGGAACCACAGATACACCCGCAGGGTGAGCTGCAGGATGGACGCTGCCCACCTCCACCCTCCACATCCTCTGTAAATGTTGCTCCCTTCTACAACTCCAATCAGATATGTAGATGTGGTGAACTACGTAAAATACGGATCACTCATCGCTTCAAATCCCACTGCAGGACACCCTGGTCAACAAAGAACCCAATCACATCCCTATCAACTACATAGTTTCCAAATTTTCCATCTCCAGAAAAATAACAACAATAGACATGAAAATCGATGTAATTTATCTCATAAATAATTTCATGTTGATAACGTGAAAATGATAGCATTTTGCTGTACTGAAATAAATAAAATATATTTTATATATTTATCTGAATTTATTTGTCTTATCTTTTCATATTTAATGTGGTGACTAGACACTAGGGGGTCACAGGAGGATCGTGTCATACCGTTATGGCACAGAGCTGGTCCCAACTCTTTCAGGTGACAGGTGCTGTTAAGTAACCTGCTGCAAGCATCTGCATCTCCACCAGACTATGTAAGTGTAAACCCAGGAAGAGGCACTGGAACAATAGAGAGAAGAACCTGCTTATGCGGAAGACAGTGCCCTTGAGCCCTGCTCCTGCTCCATCCTATGTGTGCCACATTCACCTCATGGTGTAATATTTCGTGCCCTGCCTGAGCTCATGACTGAGGGGATATGGGAGGTCTGACTGTGTGGTTACTGGTGTCTCATGTGGTTCTGGATGTAACAAAGCCCTCGTATATAGAAGAGGTTGTTTTCAAAAGGAAATAATTACCTGCTGCACATGACATAGACTTGTTGCTAAATCCATGGGTCTAGAGTAGGATTCTCCTCCAAAGCCTTGCCTTAAGCACAAGGTTTCAGTTCCTATGTCCAGTTCCTCTATTATGGTAGAGTCTGCTAGTTTCTCTGGCCCAATAGCAGGACACTCACACCCCCACCTGCACCTGCTGCACAGCCTTTCTGCTCTTGGCCCCAAAACAATGGGTGACACAGTTCTCAGACCCATGATTTATGGTGTCAGTATTCAGGCCTCAGGGGTCCCTGATGGCTTCTCTGGCTCCAAGTCTGGAAACGCAGCCTCCATGACCATCTCTGGCTTCCAGGCTGAGGATGAGTCTGATTATTACTGCAACTCACGTAGGAGAGGTGGCACTTTCCACAGTGGTCCGAGTTCATGGAGAATTGAGACCCAAACTTGCCCTGGGCTCTCAGCCTCTCTCTTGCTCTGAAAATGCTTCCTCATCCTGTGCAAGGGGCTTCTTGCAGCACCACCTTGAGAATTTCCCCTCTCCCAGCTCCTCTCCTTTCTCACCAGGAAGTCCAAAAGGAAACCTGCTCTGCGGTTTCTCATCCAGGACAGTGACAGCTTCCTGATGCTTGTGTGCTGTGGTCCCTGAATGTGCAACTCTTCCTAGCTCTTCAAATGCAGGCACATAGTGAGAAAAGCTGCCTGACTGGTGCATTCACTGCTGTTTTTAGGGATGTCCTCACCCAAAATGCATCCTCCTCCCACACTGTGAAGAACAATCTGGACAGAAGTCATTACGGGGAGTTTCAAGAAACTGCATCTTATTCAATTGTGTCCACCACGGTCTGGTAAAGATGGCCCTCCTGGATGGACTATTCCTCTGCATGTCTGTCCTGAAGCAGTGACCACTGTGAGAAGATCTGAACATGTTTGTGAGGTATTAAGGACGAGAGGAAGCTGTTGTTTTTGTTATTCTTTTGTTTTCGTTTTTGAAACAAACTTTTGCTCGGTCGCCAGGCTGGAGTGCAGTGGCAGAATCTTGGCTTACTGAAATCTCAGCCTCCCAGGCTCTACCAATGCTCCCCGCCTCAGCCTCCCGAGTAGCTGGGATAACAGATGCCCACCACCATGCCTGGCTAATTTTTGTATATTTAGTAGAGACGGGGTTTCACCATGTTGGTCAGGCTGGTCTTGAACTCCTGATCTCAGGTGATGTACCCACCTTGGCCTCTCAAAGGGGTGGGAATACACACACGAGCCACTGCACCTGGCCGTGTTTTTTTTTTGTTTTTTTTGTTTTTTTTTTTTTTGCTCCTCCTCTTTGCCTCAATACCTCAGGTTGCTGAGCTGGGAAGATTTTGCATGACAGGCTCAGTGCTCCCTCAAAATCCTCCTGTCTCACATCGCTGAGGCCCTGTCCTGGAAACTCCCCAAAAGTGGATGGTGTCCCTATAGGTTGGGAGTTTCCAAAATGGCCCCACAGGGAAGAGTTAACCTGAGTCCATTCCTTCTTCCTCATTGACATTCAGCATTTGTAATTTCCATGGGTGTCAATACTTTTGTAGCTGAAATCGTCCTTAATCTACTAAAGGTGAGAATGAATTTAACAAATATTCAGACATTAGTTGCATCCAATATTTAAATCTTATGAGTCAATTGGTAGACGTAGCCATTATTATATATAATTTAGGCTTCATAAACTTTTATTAAATAGATTTTATTAAAAACAAAGTAACCATTTTATTATGTGTTTAGACTATATCAACATGTTGTGTACCTGAAATATCCACAAGAAAATATATTTCAAAAACCAATTGTATTTATTGTCTATTGTTGCATAAAAATTGCTCCCTGATAGTTAGCATGGTAAGAGAACACGTGTTTGTAATCTTGTCACCTCGGTGCATCTGGAATTGAGAGCAGCTTAGTTTTGTGGTTCTGGTTCTGGGTTGGTCATGAAGTTGCAGCCAAGCTGTCAGGCCAGGCTGCATTCCGAGGCCAGAGCAGGTGGCCAGGCCCAGCCTGAGGGCCTTCCACTGTCCCTAAGCAGTTTGTCTGATGTGGAAAAGCTCAGCGGAAAAGGAGAGAGTGAAGTGTAAGGCGCCTGTCTTCGTCACACTTGTCAAAGGCCATCCCATACCTGCACCATTTCTTATTCTTTCCTGGGACATTCTAGGCATAGAGTACTGCCCATTCATTCTAAAGCTGTAGAGTATTCCACAGTAGGATTTTAGCCATGCAGCCTCTAATGGTTATCACCATGATTTTGATCTTACAAATCACACAGCAGCGAGCATCCCTGTGCAGACTCCTTTGAGTTCATGTGTGCGTATCACCGTAGGATAAATTTCCAGAAGTGGAATTGCTGGGTCAAAAGGATGTGCATTTCTAACTTTTATCCATTGTTTTCACATTCCCCTCCAGTTCTACCAGTTTACAATACCAGCCCTACATATTGATTGGAACTCACTGGTGAAAGTGCAAGTTTGTGCCAACCTATCAGATATAAAAAGTTATCTTGTTACACATTTATTTTTGATTTCTCCTATTTTGCTTGAGGTTGAGCATTTACTCATATATTTCAGTGCTCATTATTTTTTAGGATTTGGTAAACTTTTTCTTCAATGTCTCAATAAGAGATATTTTAGTCTTTGCCACGCATGAGACAACGTTGGGATAATATGTAGGTTCTGATACACCACCTGCGACGTAATCATTAAAACATATAAAAATCACTATCAGTTCTGGGGCCATTAAAAAAATAGGTGGCAGGCCAGGGATGTCCCACAGGATGTGGTTTAACGGTCCCTGGTTTCTAGGGTTATTTGAAGTTTGAACAGTGCACCCACATATGTTCTAGGTGGAGATCTCTTTGTGAGGGACACTGTAATTCACCTCCTCTAGGGGCCTGAGGTCTTTCTTTGGATAAGAACATACCTGTACCATGTGTTTGATTGGATCTTGTGTCTGCTCAAGACAGTCCTGTGTCACAAGCTCATGACTTTCATCTTCATCCATTTGCTCTAAGTTTTGTGAGAGCTTCAGTATATCAGGAATAGAGGTTCCTCTGAGGTGAAAAATTAGAGGGAGAGGGAGGGGCAAATGGGCAAGGAAGTTTGCACCAAGTCGGGAGTGATCCAGTGTAGGCTGAGAGAAAAAAGGTCTTAAAATCAGCCTTGTAGCTGAAACCAAAAACACGCAAGATGGTTGGTGTTCTGAGCATCATTAACAAATGATAAATGAAGTTCAACTTTTAAATGTATTTCAAATTTTTATAAAGCAAGTAGATCGTTAAACTCAGAATGCAACAATGGAATAAAGAAGAGAGTTTGAGATGTTTTTAAAATTAATTAATTAATTAATTTATTTTTGAGGTGGAGTCTCACTCTGTTGCCAGGCTGGAGTGCAGTGGCACAATCGCGGCTCACTGCAACATCCACCTCCCGGGTTCAAGAAATTCTCCTGCCTCAGCCTCCCAAGTAGCTGGGATTACAAGCTCCTGCCATCATGCCAGGCTAATTTTTGTATTTTTTGTAGAGACATGGTTTCACAATGTTGGCCAGGATGGTGTCGATCTCCTGACCTCATGATCCACCTGCCTCAGCCTCCCAAAGTGCTGGAATTACAGGCATGAGTTACCGTGCCCGGCCGAGTTTGAGATTTTAACTGTAAGTCCTCCAACTGAGTTGCCATGACAAGAACAGGGATGGTGAAGTGGAAATATGTTATCCTGCAAATTATCATTTTATGTAAAAGAATATTTTCCCTTTCTTAGGTAAAGGAAACATCCTCTGGAGCACCTTCTCTCTGACTGTCAAAGCACCATTAAGCCACACATAAACTGTAACATGAAGTAGGAAACAACTGCCCTTTTATATAACCCCTGAGAGGTGGCTTTATTTGCACACCAAAATGTTGATGCTCAATGCTAAAATTGGATTTAGTAATTTAATATGCCTACAAGAGATTAATTTTCTTTGGATTATATTATTTCTGTGTACGATTTATCTTAGTTAACTTGGAAATATTCTGCTCTAAAAACAACTCTTGCTTTTTGGGTTATATTTTCTGTATCAACTATAGCTCTTTTCCAAATGCTGTCAGAAATAGCCCATGGCTACTGATTATAAAATTCAATTTTATGGCATTTAAATTATTCTATACTCTAAATTATTTTAAAAATGCACATATGTGAATTTTTCACATCTGACTCAAAAATGTTGCTGATGTTGATTCACTTTTTTATTTCATTCTTATTGAAGTAGGAATTTACTTTTCTGGAACCTGGATGATAACAGGAGACTGGAGAGGAAACCTCCCAAACTGTTTTCCTTTAAACCCTCAGGATGAATCATCCTGGAGAATCACCCACACTTGATTTGGGTGATATCTAGATGAGAGTTGGGTCTTAGAGTAGGTGCTGAGTTAGTTTAGGACTTGGGCTGTTGTAATGAGGTGAATGTTTTTACAAGTGAGAAAGACATGAGTTTTTTGGAATCCAGAGGGTGGGGGTTATTGGCTGAATTAAGTCCCCCAAAATGTATGCATTGAAGCTGTAACACACAATATGTGACTGAAATTGTGCATAGGGTCTTTAAAGAGGTGACTAAGTGAAAATGAAAAAATTAGGGTGGATTCTTCTCAAATTGGACTGATGTCCTCCTAGGAAGAAGAAATTTGCACACACAGAAATGAGGCACCAGAGGTGAGCATGCAGAGAAAAGACCAGGTGAGGATACAGCAAGGAGGTAGCAACCTGCAAGCCAAGGAGAGAGTCCTCAGGTGAAACCAAACCCACTACCACCTTTATCTTGGGTTTTCCAGCTTCAGAACCGTGAGACAATATGTTTCTGCCATTTCGGTCACGAATTCTTTCCTATCTTCTTGTGGGAGCTCTAGCAAAAACAAGAGGGACCCTAAAGACCTTGGATGAGGGAGAAGGAAGAGATGGAGCAGGGTGCAGGAGGTGGAGCAGGGAGGGGCTGGAAGATCGGGCTCTGAGGTGCATCTCCTGGGTGGAATCTTGAATCCACTCTCTATTGTCTGGAGGACTTGGGAAAAACATTTAACCTCCTAATATTCACTCACTAATAAAGATGGGCTTGAAGCATAAGGCTCCCCATCATCCTACTCTATATTACAAAAGTCTTCTTGAGGTAACACTTGTAAAACTCTCGCTAATGCATCTGGCATGTATTATGGACTCATAAGTAGCCCTTCTGAGTGATCTAGTGATGTGCAGAAAATGGCATTCATGCTGTGTGCACCAGGGGGCGCTGTGAGGTTTAGTCTGAGGCCTCTAATGAGTCCAAGCACCTGGTAATGCTCAAGTGCAAAGGGCCTGACTGTTGCTTCCTTTGAGGCCCCTTCTAGTGGGTAAATCTGAAAACGCACTTGGCCTGTCTTCTGATCTTGAGAAATTACTCGGAGAAGGCCATCAGGCTCAGGGCTCAGACAAGAACCAGGACAAATGTTTTAGGGAATGGAGAACAGATTTGCATCCACTGCTCACCAGAGCCACCTAACGACGACACAAGAATAAAGGAAGTAGATTTGCATGAAGAGACTTCCCTTCCTATGATAAGAGAGGCCTGGAGTTTCCTCCTTAGCTGTGGGCTCAGAGGCAGAGTTTTGGAGTGTCTCCACCATGGCCTGGACCCCTCTCTGGCTTAGTCTCCTCACTCTTTGCATAGGTGCTGCCTCCCAGGGCTCAACCCCATATTATCATGCTAGCTGTGCCAGCCTGGCCCTGAGCTTCGGCTCAACACAGGGAGTAGTGTGGGGTGTGGGACTCTAAGCGTGAAACCCTTATCCTCACCTCTCCTGTCCTCTTTTGCAGGTTCTGTGGTTTCTTCTGAGCTGACTCAGGACCCTGCTGTGTCTGTGACCTTGGGACAGACAGTCAAGATCACCTGCCAAGGAGACAGCCTCAGAAGCTATTATGCAAGCTGGTACCAGCAGAAGCCAGGACAGGCCCCTGTGCTTGTCATCTATGGTAACAACAACCGGCCCTCAGGGATCCCAGACCGATTCTCTGGCACCAGCTCAGGAAACACAGCTTCCTTGACCATCACTGGGGCTCAGGCGGAAGATGAGGCTGACTATTACTGTAACTCCTGGGACAGCAGTGGTAACCATCCCACAGTGACACAGACAGATGGGGAAGTGAGACAGAAACCCCTTCACTATCTGTGTCATCCTCTCTCTCCAGCCCCAGCAGGACTGTGAACAAAGCCATAAGCAGGGCTGGCCCAGTTCACTTGGATCTGAGACCTCCAGGCTGCCTTTCCCTCCATTCCTCCAGGTAGGCTCTGCAGAAGGTGGGTCAGGATGATGTGAGGCTTGAAGGACATCAAGCCTTCTGCTGTTGTTTGGACTGAGTTTGCCTTGCCTCAAGATGACCTGAGTGGAAGGACCGCAAGAAGGAGACGGACAGCTGTTGAGTGGTCATGATCCCTGGAGTTCCTCTTGTTTGGTGACTGGATCTAACACAATGCCTGTACTTTGTGGCCCAAATGCCCTGGATTATTGGTCTGAACTCCCCATGTTTAACTGAGACCCTCAAGCCCCAGCTCCATGCATCCTGATGTTCTGAACAAGAAAGTCTTTCCTAGTGAGCACTGTGGCATCCCTTCGCACCCCAGCTTCACACTGCAATTCCCCACCGAAAAATGCCTTTGAGTGCAAAGAATGGCTTCATGCAAAGATGTGCCTCCTTCAGAATGTAGTTCAGGAGCAATGACTACCTGATGCTTTAATCCCAAAGCCATACTTTAATTTAGAATGATCTTGAAGCGCCTTCTAGCTGAGCAGTCAGTTGTAACACATTCCCAGTCACGCCTCCCACACTTCTTTCCTGAGAGTATATCATGAAACCCTACTGCATGGAATCCTGCTTCTTAGAGTAGGATTCCAGTGATCTCAAAAATTTTTTAAAAATGAACAAAAACAGTCTAGTTGGAAGAGTATCAAAGAGGAGGCAGTTGCACATGCAGAGAACTCTGAGGTCTGCAAATATACATGAACTGATGAGCACTTGTGTGTAAAGAAACACCTCTGAAAGAGAAAAGAACCATGCAAAGACTCTTGAGGAAGCACCTCACAGAGCTCACTCCCACACACACACCTCCACGCACTCACACTCACACACTACAGTCATAGAGGAAAAGCCTGAGTTACAGGGCATGAGGGTGACTCATCAGAAGAGCTTTGCCTCAGTACTGGGGAAAATGTCACCCTAGACAAAATGCTGCTCAGATCTCAACTATGAAAGTGTATCCCACCATTTTGGGAGGCCGAGGCGGGCGGATCACGAGGTCAGGAGATCGAGACCATACTGGCTAACACGATGAAACTCCATCTCTACTAAAAATACAAAAAATAGCTGGGGGTGGTGGTGGGTGCCTGTAGTACCAGCTACTCAGGATGCTGAGGCAGGAGAATGGCGGGAACCCGGGAGGCAGAGCTTGCTGTGAGCAGAGATGGCGCCACTGCACTCCAGCCTGGGCGACAGAGAGAGACTCTCTCAAAAAAAAAAAAAAAAAAAGCAAAAGAAATTGTAAAAGCAAACAGAAAAACTCAAACTGTTTTCAAGTAATTTTACTGAATTCAACAATAAAAGACAGAAATAGAGAATGAACTGCGAAAGAATTCTCAACCCAGCAGGAAAAATGCACAATGCCTTCATCCTGTCAATATTTCCTGCAAGGTAACCAGAAAATATATGCTATGTCAAACAGAGAAGTGAATCAATCCCAAATGGCAATAAAATTGCACACATGATAGACCTTGTAGGCAAGGATATGAAAGAAATTCTTATAACTCTATTCTATTCTACTTGTTCATGAGGATATAACATTGAAAAATCATGTTAAGTGGATACATAAAACATATAAAGAGAGACGCAAGGTATGCTCTTATAAATGATCCATAATATGTCTGCAATAAAAAATACACTGAATGAGACTGATTGCAGATTGGATTCTGTGAAAGAATAGATGAGTGAACTTGAAGATATGGCAATGGCAGCTATTCATGACGAAGCACAAAAGCGTAAACAGAGCATCAGTGAGCTTTAGAACATCTTCAACCGCCTAAATTGGTATAATGAAAGTTATTAAAGGAGGTAAGATTGGATAGGGAAGAGAAAAGGCAGAAAAACAATTTAAAGGAACAATGGCCAAAATTTCCCTAATTTTGTGAAAACTAGAAACCTACTATTCCAAAAAGTTTAACATGTCCCAAAGACACACACACACACAGAGAGAGAGAGAGAGAGAGAAAGGGAGAGAGAGAGATACAGGTGAACAACATAATGACAAGAACAAATTTGGTTTTTAAAAATTTTTTTAATTTTAGTGGCTGCATAGTAGGCATATATTTTTATTGGGTACACAAGATGTTTCAAAACAGGCATGCAATGTGAAATAGTCACATTATGGAAAATTCAGTATTCATTCACTCAAGCATTTGTCCTTTGTATTATAAACTATTCAATTACACTCTTTTAGCTTTATAAAATGTACAATTAAGTTGTTATTGACTATAGTCATCCTGTTGTGCTGTCAAATAGTAGGCCTTATTGATTATTTCTAACTAGTTTTTTCTTACCCAGTAACCATCCCCAGATAATAGTTGATTTCTTATTAGAAGTAATGCAAGCCTAAATCAGTGGAGTTATATTTAGAATATATTAAATAAAGAAACTTACTACCCAAAGCAATCTACAAACTCAATGCAATTTCTATCAAAATACCAATGACATTATTCACAGAAATTAAAAAAACCTCTAAAATTGGTATAAAACTAGAAAAGACCCTGAATAGCCAAAGCAGTACTGAGCAAAAAGAACACAGCTGAAGATATCACGCTACTAGAATTAAAATATGCTACAAACTATAGTAACCAAAACAGGAAGTTATTGGCATGCAATCAGACACTGACACCAATATAACAAAATAGAAAACCCGTAAATAAATCCATATATCTATATATAGCTGACTGATTTTCAACAAAGATGTCAAGAATGTACACTGAGAAAATGGCACAATTTTCAATAAATGGTGACGAGAAAACTGGATACCCATGTACAGAACAATGAAACTAGACACTTATCCTCTCCACAAAAAATATCAACTAAAAACGGATTAAAGACCAAAATATAACACCCCAAACTATAAAACTACTAGAAGGGAACTTAATGTAGGGGAGGAACAAATTCTTTAGGACATTGTTCTAGATAAAAAATTATATGGCCAAGACTTCAAAAGCACAGACAACAACAAATAATAGAGATATGGGACTTCTTTAAACTACAAAGCTCCTGAAAGGCAAAAGAAACAATCAACAGAGTAAAGACAACGTGTTGAATGAGAGAAAATATTTGCAAACTGTTCACCTGACAAGGACCTAACATTCAGTATAAGAAAATTAAAAAAAAAAAAAACTGAAATAACTCACTAGCATAAAAAACTAATAATACCATTAAAAAGTGGGCCAAGAATTTGAAGAGACTTTTCTCAATAGAAGATATACAAATGGCCAACAGGCATACGAGAAAAATGTTGAACATCACTAATTAGCGAGGGAATGAGAATCAAAACTCCAGTGAGATACAATCTCACCCTAGCTGGAATGGCTATGAGCAAAAAGACAAAAAGTGCAAATGCTGGTGAAGGTAGGCGACTTCATATTTCTCTAGTCCGATTCTCTGGGAACAATGAGAGCGCTCTGTCTTTGCTCTCCCTCTAGTAACTATTTTTCACACGCAAAAATATGGACCCTAGTGGGAAATAATGCCTAAGACCACCAACACCTTAAACATTTGTTCATCACACTAGAAATGAAACTGTTTTCCAAATAATATTAACATCTATCTGTGTCTATCGCCATTGTGTCAATGTCTGTGTGATCCTATAACATTTAGAAGACCTAGAAGAATGCCCTTGCTTTTTGCAACATGAAAATGGCCGATATCATAGATGATATAGATATAGATAGATAGGGGGTTGTATCTTGAAATTTATTTCTCTAAAGGACTTCTTTCACTTCAAATTTGAAATTATTCTGGTTTTCAGTGTCACAAATGATAAACCTTATAGAATGATAACACAATTGTATATGTTATAAAGTCACAGGGTCTATCAAATAATGAACCAATCATTTGGTGTTGAGGTTAGTAGTATACATTTTTATTTCAATTCTCACCAAATGAGAACACGTTTTATATTGAGGGTCCATGCCCTAACCATACCACATTGTGGGGTTGCTCAGAGACTGTGAGGTTCTGCCTACACTAAGCCAGGATGAGAATTTTATTCCTAAGCCAGGATGAGAATTTTATTCCTCACACTGCTGTCTGCACTTGTTTGTATCCCATAATATCCCCCAAAAGTGAGCATGAAAAGTTCATTTTTTAAGCTGCTTGTTCATTCTCTTACATTTAATACATGTACCCAAAATTGTCTTCATTTTTAAAATAAAATGTTATGCTATCTTGTAATCTATGACCCTATAGAATAATCTTGATCCATACACTTTTGCTATCACAGGCAGAACAAGATCAACTTCCTCTCTCTGGGATAAATGCCATGACCTCTGCTCTTTGAGCATTATTTTTCTTAAGTTATTTTTTAAACAGAAATTTATCTCACTTACCTTAACCAAATGTCTTTTCAAAGTAACCGCATTTCTTTTAAGTGAAAAATTAAATAGTTACCTTCTGTTATCAAGAATTATCTGAATACAAAATATGCATTGTTTTAACTTTAGAAGGAATGAAAAACATCTACAGGTTACTAATCTAAAAATGCAGGCTCTGGGTTTATATGGTGTTAACATGTCTTCCAAATTTTAAGTAACAGGTATTTAAATAACATGAACTTTGTTTTCAAACTTAGAAAATGTTTCAACCTTTTGGCTGGGCATGGTGGCTCAAGTCTATAATCCCAGCAATTTGGGAGGACGAGCTGTGAGTTTTGACTGATCCCAGGAGCTCAAGACCAGCCTGGGCAACATGATGAAACTCCATCTCTACCAAAAGTTACAAAACTTTGCCAGGCATGGTGGCACCGCCTGTAGTCCCATCTACTCAAGAGACTGAGATGGGAGGATTGCTGGAGCCAGACAAGCTGAGGCTGCAGAAGGTAAACTGTCGAGGCTAAAACATGGTAAATGTTTAATCCATCACTTAAAAGAAATGTTGGTTACATTGAAAAGAAATTTGATTAATGTAATTAGATATGATTCTGTTTAAAAAATAATTGAAATGAGCCCTGTTAGCACCACTGCATTCCAGCCTGGGCAACAGAGCAAAACCTGTTGAAAGAAAGAAAGAGAAGGAAGGATGAGGAAGGAAGGAAGGAAGGAAGGAAGGAAGGAAGGAAAGAAGGAAGCCAGGCAGGCAGGAAGGAAGGAAGGAAGGAGAAAGAAAAAAAGAAAGAAGATATTTCAAGCTTTAGAGTACCAGAGCCACTCTGTAATCAATAAGCAACAGAACCAAAACAGAAAGAGATTCTATAGAACAGTCTAATAAGCAATACAATTATAAATTTCTGTTCAGATATCAAAACCATTTTCAATAGTAAATATATGGTATGAACACCCCACAGAGATCAAGTAGGATGTATTATGTGTGAATGAAATTATGAGTTGAGAGTAGGAAATTTATAAATTTAATCAAACAAGTTAAAGCATTATGAGGAAGTTGTACTGCTAATGTATTACTTGGCAAGCTGTTCAGTGGAACACCAAGATATTCTTAAGGAAGTTGCAAATATCTTTTAAAATGTTATCATTGAAGTGGATTTTAAAAAAATGAGGATGTGAATACCTTTACAAAGTATTCAGGGATAAAGAGAGAAAAATAAATTTAGATTGTGTATACATATATAAAATTTATTTTAAAAGATAAGCTTGTCTTTTTTATCCCTTAAATAAAAGGAGCAGATATTTAAATTCCTTGTCTTTTATTTTAAAATTTAGAAAACGCTTACAGCTTTCCACACTGAAATTTATACTAAGACAGATAATCCAATCAAGGGATAACAAAATCAAAACAGAATTCTCTTGATGAATCTATTTTCTTGATTTTTAAGTCTCAGTGTATACTCTATAGTAAAACTATTTATAATTGATTCTGCTGTTTGAAAATATTTACTGATCATTTATCTTGTACCAAGTGATCTCCAGCTCTGAAGATAGGTCAGTGGAAAAACATACAAAGTTGCCCAGCTTCGTTAAACTTAAATTCTAATGAGGAAAAAAGAAATAATTAATCAGGGACTTTAAAACAGGAGTGTTGTGATATGGCTTGGAATTCTAACTGCATCCTGTGCTTGCTGTGTGGAGACTGGATTGAAAAATAGGGTGATGAGAGGAGCTTAAATTCGTATAGAATATGGCTAGCCTGTATTTTGAGGGCTCTTGAAATAAGAATGTATAATAGTTCTCATTATTTCCTCAAGAAATCTGTGCAGTAGAGCTTTGGCCTTGGGAGGGAAGTACTATAGTCACCAAGCGGTGAGGGTGGGAAGGTGAATTTGCAAATACCATTTGGAATGACTTCACTTTAAAGGTAAAGCTGGCAGGATTTTCATACATGTCAGATCTGAAAAAATGTGTGTGTGTGTGTGTGTTAGAGAGAGAGAGACAGAGAGAGAAAGAGAGAGTGAAAACCAGACAGATACAGAGAGAGGACGACAGAGCTGCAGTGACAGAGAGAATTAAAAGCGGACACCATGAATATTGAGCTGAGAAACTATAAAATGGGAATTGCCATTAAACAGAATGGGGAAGAGCAAGTTTGAGGAGTATCAGTGGCTCCATGTGGACTTATTTTGACATTCCTAACAGATGTCCAAATGGAGAAGTCAGACAGTGTTGTGCATAGTCTAGTGTTATGGTATCAAAGAAAATATCAGGAAATGAATGACACAAAAATTAGTAAGAAAGCAAACTTAAGAAATGTTAGTCAAAGTCCTGAGTCCAGTGGTTATCTAACACCCAAAAAGTAGTAGGCCGGGCGCGGTGGCTCATGCCTGGAATCCCAGCACTTTGGAAGGCCAAGGCGGGCAGATCTCCTGAGGTCGGGAGTTCGAGGCCAGCCTGACCAATATGGAGAAACCCTATCTCTACTAAAACTACAAAATCAGCTGGGTGTGGTGGCTCATGCCTGTAATACCAGCTACTCAGGAGGCTGAGGCAGGAGAATCGCTTGAAGCCAGGAGGTGGAGGGTGCGGTGAGTCGAGATTGCATCATTGCACTCCAGCCTGGGAAACAAGAGCAAAACTTCATCTCAAAAAGAAAAAAAAGTGATAAAGATGAGAAGAAACCAGCAAAAAAGTACTAGGGGTAATTATCAAAAATGTCAAGGGGGAAGTAGGTTAAGTGTTCTGGAATTCTCTCAAAGAAAGTTTTGAAAAAAGGAGGGAGGGAGAGATCAACTGCTTTCAATGCTGCTGATACATAATTAAGACAAAGCCTGAGGAATTATGCTTCAATTCATCATTTAACGATATGGATATTGTTTGTGCTTTGATAAGAGCAATTTTCTTGGAGTGAGTAGGTGAGAAACCATATTAGAGTGGTTTCTCAAAAGAATGCCTGATCTCTGGATTATTAAGGAAACTTTTTATTGAACAGTGGAGGCACAAATTGGATTTGTCTTAATTCCAGGGTCGGGACACACTCTAAACATGTGCCTCTGCATGCCTTGCTTATTACAGCTAGGTATCCTGTTATCTTTCAATAACAGAATAATCACCTGCAAAACCCACACCCATTTAATGGACACACTTTACAAAGACTGATACTAGAAGTTGTTGGAGAGGATGTGGTTCCACGTAATATGTCTTTGGAAAACTCACTATACCTGCTATACTAAAACATTCAGATACCAAACACCAGCAATTCCATATTGTAATATATGTCTATGAGAAAAAACAAGAGCCCTGTATTAAATATAGATTATTATTAAAAATAATCACACTGGGTTTCCTGATTTTTTTATTAGCAAGTCAGTCTCTGCCTGATTTCAATCGTACAGCCTCCATCTAATATGTATATATTGTGTTTTTAATCAACCACTAAGAAAAAGTATTATATTTTATATAAATTTTACATTCAGTGCCGAAACCAGCATTTTGTAGATTCCAGAGATTTGTTGAATAAATAATGAGTAACTTAGATAAGTTAATATTTATAGTGTCTATATACAAATAATACATCATCTCAGAATACAATAATAACATTTGTTATGCAGAAAATGATTTCAATCTCAGTTAAAAATATTTTGGGCTTAGGAGTTACTGTCACATATGGATGTTCACATTGTTTTGTTTATACGAAAATGTTTGTTGTTAACGTACATTTTTGGTACTTAAGCCTTTTGCTCTTGCTGCCATAGCAAATAGTGTGCCTATTAAGAACAAGAACCAGAGGTTTACTTCATTTTAACAGATTTCTTAATAAAATACATGCCATACTGTTTGGTTTAATACATAAGCAAAGAGCCATTCACTCCACCATTGCTACCTGTCCCTCCTGTAATACGGCTCCTGAAGATGTTACCGATAGCAGAGGACTTTGTGTTCAACCTAAGCACTTTACAGCCCTTTCATTTTCAACTAAGTATGAGATAAAATAATTCAGCACCAATAAAACAAACACTTCTTAAATAATGACCCTTTTTTTGAGCCTGTTTCACATTATGCCGCAAGACAGAGTACACTTCTCTTTCCCAGCAAATCAGTGTTGGCACTACACCCTCTATACTCTGAAAACTTGTATTATTGGCTTTCTTAGAAACACAATTTGAGCTTATAATTTAGATGTCATCAAATAATGTACAAAAATGTGCTACATCCTTCCCCTTCGCTTCTCTTCTCTTCTTATCAGATAATTGTCAGTTTTCTTTTCTCTCCAATTCCTTTCCTCCGTCTACTTGACTTTTAAAAGACTTTCTGCACATTTCCAATCTTAGTATTATAGAGACCAAATGTGTGGTCAAACTGCATATATAGGAAGAGTTGAATTATATGCAAGCATTTTTAGATAAACAATTCCTCCTCAGATTTCTGTGATTATTTCATATAATCAAATGTCTTCCAGATACACATCCCAAATGAGTGGTTGTCAAGCTCTGCTTTGTGGTCTAATTTCATCAGAATTATCCAAAATTCTTATGATAAATACAGACAAATTGACATAACTCCAGATTTCCGAAATCAACATTTTCAGAACCTAGGAATATGCATTGAAACAATGTATTCCTCAGATGATGCTGACATGATACGGGATCCGACTTTACAATGCCAGGAAAATTACCTTTCTTGCCCTTCAGTTGACCCTTGCATCCAGAGGTCCTCTTCCCCTTTCATATTCTGCCCTCTCTCCTTCTGCACCTTCCTCCTTTCCTCCCTCTACTTCTGCTCATCCAGATCCCAAGCCCTCCCCCACGGATTCGCTAAACCTCCAAATGGTCAGTTGCCAATAAAGTTCCCTCTGTCTCCTGAACAAGTTATGTGGGCAAATGTAAAATTTAAGTTTGGACCAAGCTGAATCAAGAGCGGCAATTACAAATTTCCCTAAACCCAAAGGGGACCAGCAAACACTTGTAGAAGATTAGAGATTTCCTGTGAGTGCAAAGGGCTCAGAGTGCCCTGATGCTATAGACTAAATCTTACTGTCCCCTCTAATTCATGTGTTAAAATCTAATTCCCTATGTGATGGGATTTGGAGGTGAGGCCTTGGAAGGTGATTAAGTGATGAAAGCAGAGAACCCGTGAATGGGATCAGTGTCCCTATCAAAGGGACAGCTGAGAGCTCCCTCATCCCTTCTGTCATGTGAGGACACAGTACAAAGATGGCCATCTATGAACCAGGAAGGAAGCCCTCACCAGACACAAAATGTGCTGACCACTCAGTGCTGACTCCAGTGAGTCAGACAGCCCAGGCCACATACCCGGCTCTCTGCCTCCATGCCTCCCACAGTGCCCAGGGCTGAGAGCAGAGTGGCAGCTGCTGACTGGGGCTGTGCTGGCCACCCACTCTCTTCCACCTCTTGCTCCAGCCATGCTTTCAGCCCCAGGGCTGAGGCCAGTGGCTAGAGCAGGTGCCATGATGTCAGGCAGCTCCTTAATGGGCTGGTCCTTGGCCGGGCCAGGGCAGGGGCAGGAGGGCTCTGCAGCTGCCTCTAGGTCCAGTTCTGTCCCTGAAGGGGGCTCTTCCCCTAGTGCTGGCACTGGCTCATCAGCTGGTGCTGGAAGGTCCTGTATTGCTGCACATTGAGCAGGAGATGAAAAAGAAGAAAGAGTCACCAATGTCAGTTACTTTCCACTGGGATTTCCACACACAGAGTCAGTCTCACTGAATTAAAGGAATTCCAGTCCAAAAACACTGCCCCCACAAAGTCTCCAAAACTACAGGCCCCCCTCACCGTGTGCCTGTGCCTGGAGGGACTCCAGAGGCTCCAGCTGGCCAAAGACAATGCACAGATGTGGCCCAGATGGGATCACCAGTGAGGCCTGGCCTCGTAGGGCCTGCCCAGGGCTGTCCTGTTGTACCTGGGGGCGCCTTCGGCCAGAGGTGCCTGGGGTGAGGAATGAGCCTGCATTGTCATCATGGGAAAAGGCTCTCACTCTGGGCCCTCCTGAAGCAGGAGCCTCAAGATGTGCGGATGCAGCATGAGAACATCTTGCTCTCCTGAGTATCTCCCACAAAGGGAACTGGCTGCAGGACTGTCTCTAGGATGTGGGTGCCTGGTTACCAGAGTTCTAAGTTCTGTGAGGGTATATCACCAAGGAAGTGAAGTCACTTCTTCAAGTTTCCATATCCTCAGCCCCTTCCTTCCATAAGACCTACTCAGAACCCCCTGGGCTGCTGGCTGCTCACCCTCCCCCCAGGTCAGCTCCTTACCTGTACACAGGTAAGTCCACCCAGGGCCTGCTTGTACACCTGCTCCTGATGTGCACCTGGGACCTAGGAATCCACTTAGGGCCTGTGATCCAACAGGGGCCTACTGTCGATTGAAAGTATTTTTTTATTATTCCCACAGGAAAGAAAAGGCCTTCTAGCAATAAAAAGCACAGTTTCACATCAAAAACATAAAAGTGATCAAAATCTTGGGGAAGAAATGCATCAGTTTTAATCACTGAAATGTTAACTTTTGATAAATATTTAAGTTTATAAGGAAAAATAAAACCATGCTGATAAAACCACAGTTGTAGGGAATGCTATAGAGTTTCTCATATGTGGTTTGAACACAGAAAGGTCCCACCTAGTTATGCTCATAATTTTCTACATTAATCTTCTTGTTCTTACGATTAATGGAAAGAATACCATGACAATGATGGTGACGATGGTTCAAGTACACACTGAGGTTTAGTGACAGAAACATCAGGTACTCCCGGTTACAGTGCAGCTGTTCTTATTGGGGTGGGAAAATCAATCTTGTGTTCAGTATACACAGGAAGCAGGAGTACATGTGGATATGACCACATTTCACTGGACTTATATTTTAAACAGAAGATATGCAGTTTATCCTGCACTATCCATTCTGTGATCAAAAACCACGGAAAAGAAGAGCATTTCAACCTGAGACTCAGTTACTAGGATTGCACCTGCCCCACCTCCCTGTAACCATATCTGTCACCTCTCTGTGCTGAGCCAGAGGGGTTCACATATGGCACAGACTGAGGCTGGACTCCATAGTTTTCAACCTCCCAGGTGTCAGGTGTCCTGGAGTCACCTGGAGGAAGGAAGCTCCTGGGTTCCCTCTTCTTGACCAGCAGGAGGCAGCAGAGCTGCAGCCAGAAGCTCCGGGGCTGCCCAGGAGGAGCCTAAGAGGGAGGCCAGCCCTGAAGGCTCAGGAGGTGTTTGAGGATCAGTCCTGGGTCTGGAAGCCCAGTAAAGTGCATCCTATCCCCTCGGGCTGCAGTTACCCCATCCTGAGTGCTAGATTTACACAGCATTCACCCAGGACACTGACAGGAGATAGGGAACATGAGGGCCTCGCCTGGGAAATGCAGCTGGAGGCATCTGGGCCCGCTGTCAGCCTGGGCAGCTCCCACAGGGCTGGGATTCCCTGGGAGATGCCCCGAGGTTGAGGTGCTCTAGGAGGGGAACACAGTGTGAGGCGATGGGGCTCCCAGGGCCTGAGTCCTTCACCCAGGATGGCTACCTGAGCCTCCTGCCACTCTCAGGGTCTTTTCTCTCTCTGTTCAGCAACATTCTGAGGATCTGAGCCCTCAATCCTGGGCACTTCAAGAGACCCCCACCCCCTTCTTCCTCTACCTTTCCTTCCAGTTCCAAGCACACTCTGGCTCTGGGGGCAGCTTCTGTGCTCAGGAGAGTCTCAGGTGGGTGGGGTGGTGCATTCAGGGCCCTGGTTCCTGGATGGGGCATCCCCAGCCTCCTTGAGGAGATGTTCTCCACAGGGAAGGGGATTCTCACCTGCCTCAGGCCACAGCTCTGGCCACCAGGTGGTCTTTGGCTCATTGACAAGATACATCTCATTGCAGGGACCAGGGACCACCCATCCTATGGAGGCCACACCCTATGCAAAGGCTGTGTCCCCAGGATGCTCACTGAGACCATGGGGCTTAAAGTTGAATTTCCCATCAATATTTCATGTAAACTTGTAAAAAGCACCAGAAAACCACATTGGATAGAGAATCTTGGTGCTTTTTACCAGTATACATAAATTATTGGTGGGAAAAATAAACAATGGCAGAGCTGAGGATGGCAATGGCTGGTCTACTGTGGGGATGGTAATGGCCTAGGAGCATCGGCACCATGGGTGAAATGAGACCAGACATCCTGATGACTCCACATGGGTGAAGGCTTCCATAAATGACTCAACTATTCTCACTGAAATAGTTAACTAGTGTCCTAATGACAAAATCCATCATTTAGAGGAAATTGCCAGGATGGGACATTTCCTCCAGCCAGGAAGACTGTGGACAAATTCATGAGCAGGGCTGGCCCAGTTCACCTGGATCTGAGAACCTCAGAACTGAGTCCCTCCAGTCCTCCAGGCAGACTCTGAAGAGGGGGTGTCACGAGTGGGTACGAATTAGGTGACCAGGATGTACTGCGGTTTGGGGACTCAGTTGTGACTTAGGGAAATGGGGCCTGATTGAATCATCAGACAGTAGGTCTCTGGATTTCCATAGATCATGACAAGCCAGTCCTTGGCCTGAATATCCTGAATCAGTTCCCAGAACTGCCCAGCTCATGTCGTGCCATTCTCTACAGAGAAACCAGTGGAGTGGACATTGTGGGATCTGCCCAGATTCTTCTTCTGAGCTCACCCACCCAGCTCTCCTGGGAGCTTGTGGCAGCTGAGAGCTGTGCCTTCACTGGGAAGTGTGGCTCAGTGCAGAAAACTGCCTCCTCCAGGTTTATGCCCTTCCTCAGCGAGCTTAGATTTCATGACTGCCCCAGGACAAGATCTCAAAACTCTGCCTCAACATAGGAGGACCTAAAAATCCTTCCCGCTCCACAGCTCCCTGTAGCAGAGACTGAGACCTCAATGAGGGTCGGGGTCTCCTGCCCGGTGTTGCCTCCCTCAGCTCCTTTCACATCCTCTGTGCATGCAATTCTCCATCTCAGAGTTTGTTTCCGGGGAACCCAAATTAAGATCACCAGCTATCCCCAACATGGGCCATGCGGGACCTCAGGAGGCCACAGCACACTGGAAAGCACCCGTTTATTCCTAAGTTAGCATTGTGAGTATCCAAATGCCCAATAAGACCTGAGTTTTTCTTGCATTTGTATGGAACAAAAAGGGAGCCTGACTCGCCAGGTGCTCTGGGTTCTGAGGGAGAGTTGGAGTCAGATCTCCCTGCAGGGAAACCTGGGGCAGGAGGAGCAGCCTTACCCCATGCAGGGACTACAAATGCACCCACAGGGTGAGCTGCAGGATGGACACTGCCCACCTCCACCTTCCACATCCTGTGCAAAAAATCATTCTTTCCACCCCTCCTTCAGCCTATCAAAGTTGACACTTAAAAAGCCACCACAGCCCACCCTTGTCAACAGGAAACCCATTCACATCTCCGTCAGCCACACAATCTCCAAGATTCTTCAAAAAATAATAGCAATAGCCATGCAAAGTATATGACATATATCATAAATAATTGTACTTAGATAATATATGAAAATGATACTCTTTTTGATACGCTAGGTAAATAAAATACATTATTTAAACTCATTGACTTCTTCTGTTTGTATTTATAACATGATGACTAAGACAGTGGGATTCCCATGAGGTTCACATCATATTGTGATTGAACAAGGCTGGTCTGCAAGGCTTCAGGTTACAGGGGCTGTGGAGTGACCTGGTGCAGGAAACCCCGTCTCTATCCACAGGACATCAGTGTGAACCCAGGGAGAGGCGCTGGTATAAGAGAGATGAGAACCCAGGTGTGAACCACCTGCTTGTGCAGGGGACTGAGCCTTCACTTTGAGCCAAATAAGTTTTCTTTCCCAGGTTCAATCCTGAACAAGAGGGCTTTCTGGACTTCTTTTTGCTTTCAGGCTTGTGCCCCTTCAGGTTTGGGGCTGTCTGGATTCCAGCCAGGGGACACTTAGGAAATCCGGGAGTCTCACACTGACTGTTGTATTTCATCTGCTGGGGCCATCCCAAACTACTGCGTACCGTTTCCTTTCCTGATGCTCAAATAGCTGCTCCATGCACTTGTCATGGTTTCAGAGATGAATCTAGGTGGGAAGACAGGATAGTGTATGTTATAATATTTAAATGGAAGCTGAATCCGTTAATATTTATTTTAATATGAAACAAAAGAATTTTGTCATAAGCAATGAGGAAAGAGGAAAAGATATTAAAGTTATTTTGAGGAAAAAAACAAAAATGTATTTATCGAATGTCTGTGTGTCTTCAGTGTCGCAGAGTTGAGAGCAGCCAGCTTTAGGTTGCCCTGAGGATGTGCTCAGATGGGAAAAAGCAAGAAAGCAGGAAACACACATCTCTGTGACCTGACACATAAATCACAGTAATGGAAATAAATCTTTCAATAAATCAAACATTCACAATAAATATCACTCTGATGCACACAGAAAGGCCTGTTAGCAAACTTTCCCTTTCCCCTGCTGGGTCATATCCGCATGGATCACCTGTGTGCAGAGTGGACTCTCTGGTCCCCATTTCTCAGGCTGAGAACCAGAGGCTGGGAAGGACAAGTGGCCTGCTCATGAGTGGGAGGGGCAGGACTGGGAGCAGTGGACTCAGGCTCAGGACTGTGGCCCTGGTCAGTGCTCCTTGTTCTCTCCACAGGGTCCCTCCCACATGTGCCTGTGTGGATGTGGGTGCACTGCCTGGGGTGGCTGATGTGCTCCAGGGATTCAATGTGGCAGATGCTTCAGCACCAAGGGTAGGGAGTGGGGATGGGATAAGGCTGCAGCTGTGGAGACCAGGGACCAATGATGCCCAGCAGAGGTTTCCACGGGGAGGGCAGCCCCATTTCCTGACAGTAGAGACAGCCTGGAGGTGGTTGCCAAGCAGAGGGCACTGTGCCATGTGCCCAGGCCTGGAGGGCCACAGAGACACAGGCGCTACACAGCAGAGACACTGAGGGCCAGGAGTTCACTCAGGTAAGTGATGTCAGCAGATCTTTCTCTCCTGAGCAAATCAGGTACAAAGAAATTAAGATCCTGCCATCAGAATAGACAAAAAGGGACTCTAGTCTCCTCAGCTGAGCCCCACTGTCCAGGGAAGCAGAAGTCTCTGAGCCCAGGCCCAGGTGAGGGTGGGGTGAGGAGAGGAGCTCAGGGTGCAGATTTGCATAAAAGCCCCACCCTCCTCTGAGGCAGAGGGGATAAGACAGGGCTGGGGGCAGGCCCAGTGCTGGGGTCTCAGGAGGCAGCTCTCTCGGAATATCTCCACCATGGCCTGGTCTCTGCTCCTCCTCACCCTCCTCACTCAGGACACAGGTGACGCCTCCAGGGAAGGGGCTTCAGGGCTGATCCTTGGCTCCTGCTCCTCAGGCTCACCTGGGCTCAGCACTGACTTACTAAAGTGTATTTCTTCCTTTTTCCAGGATCCTGGGCTCAGTCTGCCCTGACTCAGCCTCCCTCCGTGTCCGGGTCTCCTGGACAGTCGATCACCATTTCCTGCACTGGAACCAGCAGTGACGTTGGTGGTTATAACTATGTCTCCTGGTACCAGCAGCACCCAGGCACAGCCCCCAAACTCATGATTTATGATGTCAGTAAGCGGCCCTCAGGGGTCCCTGATCGCTTCTCTGGCTCCAAGTCTGGCAACACGGCCTCCCTGACCATCTCTGGGCTCCAGGCTGAGGACGAGGCTGATTATTACTGCAGCTCATATAGAAGCGGAGACACTTTCCACAGTGGTCCAAGTTCATGGGGAACTGAGACCAAAACCTGCCCTGGGCTCTCAGGCTCCCTTTTTGCTCTGAAGATGCTTCCTCACCCAGTGCAAGGGGCTTCCTGCAGCACGGCCTTGAGAATTCTTCTCTCTCAGCTCCTCTCCTTTCCACCACGAATTCCAAAAGGAAACCCGCTCTGTGGTTTCTCATCCAGGACAGGGACAGCTTCCTGATGCTTGTGTGCTGTGGTCCCTGAATGTGCAACTCTTCCCAGCTCTTCAAATGCAGGGACAGTGACAAACAGCTGCCTGATTGGTGCAGTCACTGCTTTTTTTCAGGGATGTCTTCACCCTAAATGCATCATCATCCCCTACACTGTGGGTAGAATTTTAGCACCTACATTCTAATGGTTATCGCCACAACTTTGATCTTAAATAGCAGTGCAGCGAACATCCCTATGCAGCCTCCTTTGAGTTCCTGTGTGAATATGACCACAGGATTCATTTCTAAAAGGGAAATTGCGGGTCAGAAAGATGTGTGTGTGTAATTTTCACCCATTGTTATCAGATTCCCCTCCAGAGGGATTCTACTAATTTACAATGCCAGCTGGAAGAACTTGTTCAGAGTACGTTGTTGAAAGTGGAAATTTTTGCCAACTTATCAGACAGAAAAATGGTACCTTGTTACAGTTTTATTTTTGAGTCTCCTGTTCTGCTTACATTTGGGCCTTTTCAGAAATAGTTCAGCACTTTTTCTTTTTTTAGGATTTGGTAAACTTTATAAAAAATATCCAGATAAGGAGAATTTCAGTGTTTGTGGGCAGGCACAGTGGCTCACACCTGTAATCCCAAGCACTTTGGAATAGTAAGACAGGTGAATTGCTTGTTCCCAGGAGTTTGAGATTAGTCTGGGCCACACAGCAAACCCTCATCTCTATTAAATTAATGCAAATAAAAATAAATTTAAAAAAGAATTATTTTAGTCTTTGTGGCCCAAGAATCAACTTTAGGGATATTCCATAGGTACTTATAGCATCATTTACAACATAACCATTTAAAATGATAAAAGCCACTGTCAGCTCTGGGCCATACAAAAACAGGTGTCAGGCCAGGAATGGCCACAGGATGTGGTTGAACGGTCCCTGGTTTGCAGAGTTATCTGAATGTTGAAAATTCCACCAGCACATGATCTAGGTGGGAATCTCTCTGTGAGGGTCACTGTATTTCACCTCCTGTATTCGGCTGAGGTCTTTCCTTGGATAAGAACATGCTCACATCATCTATTTGATTGTATCATGGGTTTAAGACAGCCCTGTGTCACAATCACATAACATTTATCTGCATTGCTTGTTCTGAGTTTTGGGAGAGCTTTAATTTATCAGGAATAGAGTCCTCCTAAGGGAAAGTCTGAGGGAGAGGGACGGGCAAGTGGGCCAGAAAGCTCATACCAAAGCTGGAATATCCAGGGCAGGCTCAGAGAGAAAGGTCCTAATATCAGCATTTGATTGAAGCCCAAAACAGAAGAGAATATGGAGGTTCTGTGAATGACAAATAAACAAATAGTTTAAGTTTTAAATGTATTGAATATTTTTATAATCCATGAAAGCCCTAGAACAGAATTTAACCATGGGATAAGGAAAAGAGCTTGAAATGTCAAAACTATAAAGACCCCAAGCCAAGTTGCCAGGAAAAGAACAGGACCTTTTTGGTGGAACTATGTTTCTGCTGCAAATTATCCCTTTATACATATAATATGTGTGTGTGTGTGTGTGTGTGTGTGTGTGTGTGTAAGGAAACATCCCATGGAACATCCTTCTCTCCTACAGTCAAGATCACCCTCACCCCAAAGGGAACCTAAACAAAATGTCAATATCAAATAGAAAAAATAATGCACTTTGTATAACCATTAGAGAGTCTCTATTTGCATATCAAAATGTGGATGCTTAATGTTAACATTGGAAATAGTATTTTAATATGCATATGAGATGAATTTTCTTTAGACTATTTCTCTGTGAGTTATATTTCTTAATAAGGACATACTCTTCTCTTAGAACAGTTTAACTTAATATACTTTTTGTTCTATTTTCTGTAACAGTTGTTTTTTTCTAAACACTGGCAAAGATATCCCATGACTACTGATTAATATATTTAATTAATGGATGTTTAACTTATGTAAATTAGTTCAAGAGTGGACGTATGTGATTTCCCCACATCCACCTCACAGATGTTGCTGATGTTCACTTGCTCTTCTTTTCTAATCTTAGCAAATAAAGTGGGAAATATGACTTTCCTGAACACCCAGATGACAACAGGAGAGAGGAGGTGAAGCCCCCAAAGCTGTTATTCTTTAAATCCTCAGGATGAATCAGACCTGGAGAATCATCCACACTTGAGTTGGATGATATGCAAATGAGAGTTTCATCTCAGAGTTGGTGATGAGTTAGTTCGGGATTAAGGTTGTTGGGATGAGGTGAATGTGTTTTACAAGTAAAAAAGACATGAGTTTTGGGGTGTATAGGGTAGAAAGTTCTTGGCTGAATTGTGTCCCCCAGATCTGGGTTGAGTGACATCCCACCATGAGGAGTTCCAGAGAAGTAAATTTGCATAAATACCAAATATCCACTGCCCAAGGGGCCTGAGAGGAAATAAGACAGGTCTGGGGAGCCCAGCTGTGCTGTGGGCTCAGGAGGCAGAGCTCTGGGTGTCTTATCATGGCCTGGACCCCTGTCCGGCTCTCCCTCCTCACCCTCTTCAAAGGTGCTGCCCCCAAGCCCTTCCCCAGGCTCAGCCCTTGCAGGCTCCTGAGCTGGTCCTGCCCTGAACCCTGAGCTCAGCCCAGGCATAGCCTCAGGGTGATACCATTGGAAATGTGTTTGTTATCTTCAAGCCCCCTCTCCTGTCCTCTCCTGCAGGCTCTGTGGCCTACTGTGAGCTGACACAGCCACCCTTGGTGTCAGTGTCCCCAGGACAGACAGCCAGGATCACCTGCTCTGGAGATGTACTGAGGGATAATTATGCTGACTGGTACCAGCAGAAACCAGGCCAGGCCCCTGTGCTGGTGATATATCAAGATGGTGAGGGGCCTCATGGAATCGCTGAGCCTTTCTCTGGGTCCACCTCAGGGAACACAACCACCCTGACCATCAGCAGGGTCCTGACCAAAGGCGGGGCTGACTATTACTGTTTTTCTGGGGATTAGAACAATCCCGCAGTGACACAGGCAGATGGGGAAGTGAGACAAATCCATTTTTCATCTGTCTCTTCTTCTTCCTCCAGCACCAGGAAGACTGTGGACAAAGCCATGAGCAGGTCTGGCCAAGTACTACTGGATCTGAGACCTCCAGACCATCCTTTTGTTCACCCCTACAGGTTGGCGCTGCAGAGCGTAGAGCAGGAGTGGATTTAGGGCTGCTATAATCAGAATTTATGGTGTTTTGGGGCCTCAGGAGTGATTTGGGGAAATAAGAAGTGGATGGAAGATGAGAGAGATGTAGAGATCCATCACGTGGCCTTAGATTTCCATACGATGGTGATTGGGTCACTCCTTCCAAATATCCTACATCAGTGCCCAAAAATGCCCAGCTCAGCTCAACACCTGAGGTTCCAGGCTTCCATGGCAGCCTGGGATTTTGAACAGGAAAAGCAGAGGAGGGGACACTGTTGCATCTGCCTAGATATGCTTTTCTGAGCTCACCCACCCTCAACTGCTGGGAGTTTCTAGAAGCTCAAAGCTGTGCCCTCACAGGAAAGTGCTATTTTGTTTCCAGAAAGCTTCCTTTCTCATATTTAGGCTCAGTTTTGAGAGTTTTGGTTTGATGACTGCCTGAGCCAAGAACCCAAGGCCCTGCCTTAATACAGGATGACGTTGAAAGGCCTTCCAGCTCCAGACCTCCCATTGTGGATGCCTGAGTTGTCAGTTACAATCCTATGATGGGTCAGGGTCTCCTTCTGCGGGCGATGCCTCTCTCACTCCTTTCAGATCCGCTGTGCATGGAAATATTTATCTCAGAGTCTACTTCCAGGGAATCCAAACTAAAATGGCCAGCTGTCACCAAAATGAACCAACATAGACCTGAGGTGGCCACTATACACTGGAATGCACCAGCGAATTTCCTAAATTTCCATTGTGAGCATCCAAATGCCCAACTATTTCTGAGAATTCCTTGTATTCTTATAAAATGAAAAGGGAGCCTGAAATGCCAGGTGCTCTGAGTCCTGAAGGAGAGGTGGAGTCAAATCCTCCTGCAAGGAATCCAAGGAAAAGGGAGCAGCCTCACCTCATGCAGAGACCAGAGCTGCTCCCACAGGGGCACCTGTAGGATGGATGCTGCCCACCTTGACCCTGCACATCCTGCACAATCATCTTTTCACCCTTCCTTCAGCTTATCAAAATTGACACTTACGAAGCCAGCACAGCTCACCCTTGTCGATCAGACTCCTTCAAACCTCCATCAACCACACAATCTCAATATAAAGAATCTCCTCAAAATAATAATAGTAACAGTAGCTATGAAAACATCTATAAAATGTCTCATAAATAATTTTAGATTGTGTGCATGTGTAAATATTATTTTCTACACTTTGTGTTAAATAAAGTGTATTATTGAAACTAGTTTACATTTTTATTTTTTTATCACTAATATGGTGATTGGACAGTAGGATTCACATGAGACTCAGATCATGTTGTGATTGTACAATGCTGGTCTGGTCTTACCCTTTCAGGTGACAGGTGCTGTGGAGTAACCTGCTTCAGCAAGCCCCATCTCCACCCGTAGGACATATTTTCAAAGCCAGGGAGAGGCACTGGTAGAAGAGAAATGAGAACACAGATGTGGACCAGCTGTTTATGCAGGTGACTGAGTCCTGGAGCCCTGACCCTGCTCTAACCTAGATGTGTCACATCCATCTCACCAGAGACCACTGCTGGCCTGCCTGAGCTCACAACTGGGGGGATCTGGCATTTCTGGCAACATGGTCGCTTGATGTCCAGTGTTATCCTGTCTCTCTCAGGGCCCAGTAAGACAAAAGGAGCTGCTTTTAGAAAGGGGAGTAATACTCTACTGCACATGACATGGCCTTCTTCCAAAACCCCAGGAGTCTACATTGGGATTCTCCAGTGGGGTTTGCCATGTGCAGGAGGTTTTATTTCCCATAGTGGAGTCTGCTGGATTCTCTGGCCCCAACAGCAGGACATTCACAACCCTGCCTGCACCTGCTGCACAGCCTCCCTGCTCTGGGCCTGGACATCAGTGGGTGACATTTATGGCTCCTGATATATGTGTTGGAGTCACATCCACAAGTGTAAAATATGCTACTCCTAGATCTTTATAGGCCTTGTGTCTCTTTCTTCCTGGGGAGAATTGAAGGATATAATAACATGTTTGGTGTTTTGTTTGTTTGTTTTTTGTTTTGTTCTTGTGACAGAGTCTCACTCTGTAGCCCAGGCTGGAGTGCAGTGGTGTGATCTCAGCTCACTGCAAGCTATGCCTCCCAGGTGACGCCATTCTCCTGCCTCAGCCTCCCTAGTAGCTGGGACTACAGGCATACGTCACCGAGCCCGGCTGTTTTTTGTTTTGTTTGGTTTTGTTTTGTTTTAGTAGAGATGGAGTTTCACCGTGTTAGCCAGGATGGTCTTGATCTCCTGACCTCATGATCCATCCGCCTTGGCCTCCCAAAGTGCTGGGATTACAGGCGTGAGCCACTGCGTCCGGCCATAACATATTGTTTATTTTGTAGGAGATTCTCTGCTGCTCCAGACAACTAAACTCCCAATTTCAGCTAATATGGAGGAGGAAACATCTTAGTTTATTTTCCACTATCAAAAGTGCATGGATCTCACAAAAGCTTCCAATACACCATGCCCATCACGTACATGTGATTGAACTATGATATCCAGATGATCTGAGCCCCCATGATGATATCATGATAGGGAAGGGAGAGCTAATGAAGCTGGGCAGAAAAAGTGTGAATGTATACTGTCGTCCATTCCACGTGAATGCACACTGATTCTGATCCTATTCTCTGAGGGAAATAGACAAGACCTCAGTATCTGCTTCAGTGATGTAACTGTGCACCCGCAGCCATAGCATTCTGTTCCAGGAGATCCCCATCTGGCACAGATATTGCTAATGCCACTATTGCCTTTCTGAGTCTGTACAAATCCAAATTCATCTTCCAGGATCATTCAACTATTGTAGAGATCAGTCCAGTAAACTGAAAATCAGGACCCCAGAAGTAATCACACGTACTGCGGGAGAGGAGAAAGCTGTCTCAGAGGGCACAGTCCTGTTGAAATTCCTCTGCTCCTTGGGAAGAAACAGCCCAGAAAAGGCCCCAGGGGCTGCGTCTCCTCTGGATTCCTGGATGAGGCACACCCCCTACTGCACTGAGATTCCACAGAAGCTGGGGATGAAGTGCAAACACCATCTTTGGTTCATCCTTGGGATTTTCTTTTTATCATACACTCGTCATTTTGTCTACAATGTCCAAAGTTGCTAAAGTAGCTGTCTAATAGATACAGAGGTTCTGTGTGGGCTGATCAAAAAGCTCTGGGGTTGGATAGTGGTGATGTTTGAACACTTTTACCGTACTTACTGCCACTTAATTACACACTTAAAAATAATTAAAAAGATAAGACATTTTGTTATGTTTATTTTACCATAATAAAAATATTTCATACTCTGGAAGCAAAGTAATACCAGTTTAATTTCGAAAGCATACAACTGTTAAAAATGGAAATAATTATGTACTAAGCACCATTTTCTCTGTTCTATATGCTACAACTCAATGTTGTCTCTTTCTCACTCTTTCTCCAATTAACAATGATCTTCTGTCTGGTCCAAAGTCACACATTTCCAATTTTCCAGGAATGTCTGTTGAATCTGTTAGTTTGTTGCCAGGAAGAATACTCAAACTTCTTATGCTCATATTTGAGTGTCGGCTGTCTCCAGCCAGCATTTCTAAATCAGGATCCTTTGTCAAGGCTTGGGAAGAGTTTTGTAAAAAGTACCACTGAAGATGACAGTGTTCACTGTTGGCAGCAGGACTGTTTCCACGCAGTAGGGCTATGCTGGGTGTGCGGTGGAGCCGTGCACACTGTGCTCACGGGGCAGATTCTGTGCTGCGGACTCTGATGCCTGTGCTTGGGAGGACGGTGTCCACTGCTGGGCCTACATCTGAATTTGATTCTCAAGAAAAAGGTCATTCATAGCTGTTGGACACTGAGTCACACGGAGGGACAGACAGTGGCTGAGGACACCTTATATCTGATGAGCATAAGGGGATTAGATCAGCTAGTGGAACAGGAAGCTGAAGAAACCTGTGGCTCTAAACATGGAATTTCCAGCCCTCAGTCTCTGCTGTCCATGCCCCTCTCATCTGTATGTTCCTGGGAGATGTGGACCATGGGGGTTAGAGGTGAAGGGGATTGGGAAGCTTTCATGTGTTCTCTCTCTCCATCTCCCTTGCTTATCTAACACACTCTTAGACACCTACTTTATTAGAACTTCTGCTCTACAAACATGCCTGAGCTCTAAATTAGAGACTTTTGAAAGTAGAGACAGATGCAGGAATTGTCCATCTGGAGACTTTCCACCACTTGATGCAGTGAACATGTCTCTGCAAGGCTCAGAATTTCAAACGACAGAATTTTGGGATTTCAAAGAAAACTAAATATTTGGATGAATCACAACAGAAGAAGGAAGCTTCACATGTTTCTCTGCTGCTTGGGCCTCAGTAAGGACTGACTCAGCCAGTTTCAGGCTCCTGGAGACCTCCTGGGAGATCTGCACTAGGAAACCCTTTTCAGCACAACCTGGGAGAGGTAAGGAACCACTGCTCTGATATTCTGCTCCCTGAAAATTTGGCATCCAGAGAAGCATAAGGACCTGTGAGTCTGGTAACATCAAACCCCACAGATGAGGTCTCCTCATTCTCCCCTGACAGCCTGAGCTCTGCATTCCCAAAAGGAAGAGCATCTTCCCGGCATGAAGAGCCAGGAGTAGAGAGGGAGCTTCTCCCGGGGCTGAGCAGGGCAGAAACCACCTTGGTCAGTGGGAAGGAAACGTGCTCAGCTCACATCTGACCCGGAATGACTCAGTCACAGCTGTGCAGGGTCACCTGCGTGTGAGCATCATCTATTTGCTCCATGAGAAAATACCTTGTGTGACTCTTGGGTAAAATTTTACCATTGGTGACATTTCTCTGCCTATTGCTTCAGCTGATGTTTTTTGTAATTCACTTAAGGACACCTGCATATTGTAAGCGTGTCAGGTGTGGGATATATTGAACAGGAAAAGCAGAGGCTTCCTGTATCAATGTTCATGGCTTGTATTCGTGGCCATACTTCATGGAAATGGAAAAAAAAAAAACAGAAAAGAAAGTAATACTCTGCTCAAAAAAGCATTGAGAAATACTATTGTATTAATATATCTACAACTTATTAATTGAGCTAATGGAACAATAACTTAGAGAAATCATTTTTATTGGGGGACCCCTAACCCTTAAACATTGTATGAAAAATTTTGTCAGGTGAAAAGATCATTAAAAAGCCAATGTTTGATTAAAAGCTGGAGTCTTTTACTTTGGGCTGCAATCAGCCAATGAATGCAGGGAGCTGGCTGCCCTCCCAGGCCCTGACTGGCTCCATGTCCAGGTAGAGCAGCGCTTCCCACAGGCAGCTGGAGGAACTGATGAGGGGAAGCTGTTTGCATCAGCGCCTCAAGAATTTGGCTCAGGATTTTTCCATGTTCCTCCCTAAGCCCAGGCTGGTCCCAGGGCACTCAGAAGAGCTCATCATTATGGGTCTAAAACTTCCCTAATCCTGCTCGTCTTTCATTCTTACCCAGTGACCTTGGAATTGTCACTCCCTCTCATAAGCTCTTCCTTTCCCAGTCAAGTGGACTCCCTGAATTCTCTGCTGCTGGGTCAGCAAAGCTCTAGAACTTCAGGGAAAGCAGTGCTGGGTCACCCACATGGGGACCCAGAAAGCTGGCTAAGGACCAGGCACACAGGCAGCAGGGTAGGTCCCCACAGGGCTGCCTGGTGGGCATCGGGTAGAGGAGACAGACCAGAAACCACTCGCTGACTGTCTTGAGGGTCAGGTGAACTAGGGCAGGGCTGGGACATGGTTTGGACCCACAGGAGCCACACCTGTCTTCACAGAGTAGCATCTTTCTGGAGGTCATCAGTGATTTTGTTTGCTATGCTGCCCCAGATCACCTAATTTCTTACCTGTGAATTTCACACACTGCATATCATGCTTGTCCCCAAATTCCTCACTTGTGAGCAAATGTCACATCTGACCTGAACTGGTTTACATCTCAGATCCCCTTCAGGCTTCCCACTGTCCTTTCAGATCCTCACACACCCAAGACCTTTCCCCTCAGGGCACAGACACAGCTCCCTGCACACACTTCCATCACTTGTCTCTTCACTCCTTCCTCAAACAGGGAGGCCTTCTCCAAACGCTGAATCTACAGCAGCCGGCCAGTCAGCTTCTGTCGGAACTTTCCATGATTATCTGCATACAGCCTACAATTCCACGTTTACTTTTTTCTATCATTATCTTTTGATTGTTTGATTTCTATTAATCATTGCATTATCAGTCAGAAATGCTTTTTCACTACAAGTACACATGTGGCAGGAGCCAGGGAGCATCCAATTTTCTCCCACAAAAATAAGTCTGCACGTGCTTGGTGTTTGTTTTCCAGATGCTCACCAGTTCCATAGGAAGCTCAAATATTTCTAACTTTCCATTCCCTTTCAATGCGATGTCGACTTTGCTTTCATTGTCGTTGATGTAAGACCTCAGCACGGCTGTGGCAGCTCCAGCTATCACGCCCATGTTCAAGAGAAAAAGCAAAGCACAAATCCAATCTAGTCTTTCGTTCACAAGAGGAAAAGTTCCCTGAAAAGAACCTCAGCCATCTGACTGTTACATCCTATGGACCAACACCAGGCTACATGGAAACCCCTGGGGGAAACAACTGGAAATTTGCCTGGCTTTCAGTTGAATAGAGGGGATGACACACAGGTAGAAGGTGGTAGGGAGTATCTGCTGGGTCTGTAAACCCAGTCTGCCTACTGCACTGACCCAGCAACAGGACAGGAAACTCCTCAGAGCAAGGACTGTGTCTTCCTTGTGCTGAATTCCTAAAATGCAGTCTCGCCAGGACAGAGTGAGTCAGGGTGAATATTTGTTGGGTGAGTGAGCTTTTGTCTCTGTCGTATTGCAGGAGTCATCACCAACCCACATTGGCCCTGTATTTGCAGCCAGACCCGGTCAAAGCCACACTTCATTCCTTCATCCCTCAGTATCAAGCCCCAGTCCTCCTTCAGGACCACCCACCACTCAGAGACACATGCAGGGAGCCTCAGGGGGGCCCTGTCACCACCTCATCCATATGGGAGTGTTTGTATTTCCATCAGGAATCTGAGCACCTTGTGCCCAGGTCCTGAGGCAGGAAGGAGCCACACAGAAAAGAGGAACTTCTTCCCTGAGGTCAGCAGTCCATGAATCAAGGAATCAGGGGCCTGAGCAGCAGATTCTGAAGCTACACCTGGACCTAGGAGGCCCCTTAGCCTCCAGCTGCCCATGTAGAGAGGACACCAGGGGGCAGCAGAGAGTAACCTGGCAGAAACACCTGGCTCCCTGCAACCTCTGCCTCCTGGGTGATTCTCCTGTATTAGCCTACTAAGCAGCTGGGATTACAGGCCCCCGTCCTCACGCCGGCTAATTTTTGTATTTTTAGTAGAGATGGGTATCACCATGTTGGTCGGGTTGGTGTTGAACTCTTGACCTCAGGTGATCCACCCATCTCGGCCTCCCAAAATGCTGGAATTACAGGTGTGAGCCACTGCGCCCAGCACAATAGTTTTTTTAATATGAAATGTTAAGAGTTTTGTCATAGACAATGGGAAAGTGAAAGTAGATTGAAAGCTTTTTAAGGAAAAAACCAACAATGTACTTGTAGACTGTCTGTGTGTCTTCAGGGTTTCAGGGTTGAGAGAGGTCAGTTTTATTGTTCCCAAAGGATGTGCTAAGATGGAAGAAACCAAGAAAGCCAAAAACACACATCTCTGTGACTCAAAACATAAATCAAGGTAAAATGGAAAAAATCTTTCAATAAATCATTCACAATAAATATCACTCTGGTGCACACAGAAAGGCCTGTTAACAAACTTTCCCTTTGACCTGCTGGCTCATATCACCATGGATCACCTGTGTGCAGAGTGGACTCTCTGGTCCCCATTTCTCAGGCTGAGAACTAGAGGCTGGGAAGGACAAGTGGCCTGCTCATGAGTGGGAAGGGCAAGGATTGGGAGCAGCGGACTCAGGCTCAGGACTGTGGCCCTGGTCAGTGCTCCTTGTTCTCTCCACAGGGTCCCTCCCACATGTGCCTGTGTGGATGTGGGTGCACTGCCTGGGGTGGCTGATGTGCTCCAGGGATTCAATGTGGCAGATGCTTCAGCACCAAGGGTAGGGAGTGGGGATGGGATAAGGCTGCAGCTGTGGAGACCAGGGACCAATGATGCCCAGCAGAGGTTTCCATGGGGCAAGCTGCCCCATTTCCTGACTGTAGGGACAGCCTGGAGGTGGGTGCCCAGCAGAGGGCACTGTGCCATGTGCCCAGGCCTGGAGGGCCACAGAGACACAGGCGCTACACAGCAGAGACACTGAGGGCCAGGAGTTCACTCAGGTAAGTGATGTCAGCAGATCTTTCTCTCCTGAGCAAATCAGGTACAAAGAAATTAAGATCCTGCCATCAGAATAGACAAAAAGGGACTCTAGTCTCCTCGGCTGAGCCCCGCTGTCCAGGGAAGCAGAAGTCTCTGAGCCCAGGCCCAGGTGAGGGTGGGGTAAGGAGAGGAGCTCAGGGTGCAGATTTGCATAAAGGCCCCACCCTCCTCTGAGGCAGAGGGGATAAGACAGGGCTGGGGGCAGGCCCAGTGCTGGGGTCTCAGGAGGCAGCTCTCTCGGAATATCTCCACCATGGCCTGGTCTCTGCTCCTCCTCACCCTCCTCACTCAGGACCCAGGTGACGCCTCCAGGGAAGGGGCTTCAGGGCTGATCCTTGGCTCCTGCTCCTCAGGCTCACCTGGGCCCAGCACTGACTTACTAAAGTGTGTTTCTTCCTTTTTCCAGGATCCTGGGCTCAGTCTGCCCTGACTCAGCCTGCCTCCGTGTCCGGGTCTCCTGGACAGTCGATCACCATTTCCTGCACTGGAACCAGCAGTGACGTTGGTGGTTATAACTATGTCTCCTGGTACCAACAGCACCCAGGCAAAGCCCCCAAACTCATGATTTATGAGGTCAGTAAGCGGCCCTCAGGGGTCCCTGATCGCTTCTCTGGCTCCAAGTCTGGCAACACGGCCTCCCTGACCATCTCTGGGCTCCAGGCTGAGGACGAGGCTGATTATTACTGCAGCTCATATAGAAGCAGCAGCACTTTCCACAGTGGTCCAAGTTCATGGGGAACTGAGACCAAAACCTGCCCTGGGCTCTCAGGCTCCCTCCTTGCTCTGAAGATGCTTCCTCACCCAGTGCAAGTGGCTTCCTGCAGCACGGCCTTGAGAATTCTTCTCTCTCAGCTCCTTCCCTTTCCACCATGAATTCCAAAAGGAAACCTGCTCTGTGGTTTCCCATCCAGGACAGGGACAGCTTTCTGATGCTTGTGTGCTGTGGTCCCTGAATGTGCAACTCTTCCCAGCTCTTCAAATGCAGGGACAGTGACAAGGAGCTGCCTGATTGGTGCAGTCACTGCTTTTTTCAGGGATGTCTTTACCCTAAATGCATCACCATCCCCTACACTGTGGGTAGAATTTTAGCAACTACGTTCTAATGGTTATCGCCACAACTTTGATCTTAAATAGCAGTGCAGCGAACATCCCTATGCAGCCTCCTTTGAGTTCCTGTGTGAATATGACCACAGGATTCATTTCTAAAAGGGAAATTGCGGGTCAGAAAGATGTGTGTGTGTCATTTTCACCCATTGTTGTCAGATTCCCCTCCAGGGAGATTCTACCAATTTACAATGCCGGCCGGAAGTACTTGTTCAGAGTACATTGTTGAAAGTGGAAATTTTTGCCAACCTATCAAACTGAAAAATGGTACCTTGTTAGTTTTATTTTTGAGTCTCCTGTTCTGCTTGTGTTTGGGCCTTTTCAGAAAGTGTTCAGTAGTTTTTTCTTTTTTAGGATTTCATCAACTTTTTCTTAAATATCCAGATAAGAAGAATTTTAGTCTTTGTGGCCAGGCACAGGGGCTCACGCCTGTAATTCCAATGACTTTGGAAAGGTAAGACGGGTGAATTACTTGATCCCAGGAGTTTGAGATTAGTCTGGGCCACACAGTGAACCCTCATCTCTATTAAATTAAAAAACATAAAAATAAATTTAAAAAAGAATTATTTTAGTCTTTGAGGTCCAAGAATCAACTTCAGGGATATTACACAGGTACTTATAGCATCATTTACAATGTAACCATTTAAAATGATAAAAGCCACTGTCAGCTCTGGGCCATACAAAAACAGGTGTCAGGCCAGGGATGGTCACAGGATGTGGTTGAACAGCCCCTGGTTTGTAGAGTTATCTGAGGGTTGAAAATTCCATTAGCATATGATCTAGGTGGGGATCTCTCTGTGAGGGTCACTGTATTTCACTTCCTGTATTAGCCAGAGATCTTTCCTTGGATAAGAACATGCTCGCATCATCTATTTGATGGGCTCATGGGTTTGCCCAAGACAACCCTGTGTCACAGTCACATAACTTTTATCTGCATTGCTTGTTCTGAGTTTTGGGAGCGTTTTAATATATCAGGAATAGACTCCTCCTAAGGCAAAGTCTGAGGGAGAGGAAGGAGCAAGTCGGCAAGAAATCTTGTACTAAAGCTGGAATATCTAGGGCAGGCTCAGAGAGAAGGGTCCTAATATCAGTATTTGACTGAAGCCAAAAACAGAAGAGAACATGGAAGTTCTGAGAATAACAAATAAATAACTAAATAGTTTAAGTTTTGAATGTATTGAATATTTTTATACTACATGAAAATTCTGGAACAGAATTTAACAATGGGATAAGGAAGACAGCTTGAGATGTTAAACGTATAAAGACCACAAGCCAAGTTGCCAAGAAAAGAACTGGACCTTTTTGGTAGAAATATGTTTATGCTGCAAATTACCATTTTCTATGAAATAATTTTTTAGGTATAAGGAAACATCCCATGGAACATTCTTCTCTCCTAAACTCAAAACCACCCTCACCCCACAAGGGAACCTCAATATCAAATAGAAAAAATAATGCACTTTTGTATAACCATAAGGAGAGTCTTTATTTGCACATCAAAATGTTGATGCTTAATGGTAACATTGGAAATAGTAGTTTAATATGTGTATGTGATGAATTTTCTTCTGACTGTACCATTTCTGTCTGCAATTTATCTTAATAGGGACATACTCTGTTCTTAAAACAATTTAACTTGTGTTATCTTTTGTTCTATTTTCTGTATCAGCTCTGTTTTTTCCCAAACACTGGCAAAGATATTCCACGGCTAATGATTATTAAATTCAACTTATGGATATTTAGATTATTTAAATTATTTCAAGAGTGGACAGATGTGATTTCCCCACATCTAATTCACAGATGTTGCTGATGCTGACTCACTCATCTCTTCCAACCTCAGCAAACAAAGTGGGAAATTTGATGTTTCTGAACAACCAGATGACAACAGGAGAGAGAAGGTGAAACCCCCTAAAGCTGTTATCCTTTAAACCCTCAGGAGGAATCATCCTGGAGAAACTCCCACACTTGAGTTGGATTATATCTAAATAAATGAGAGCTTGGTCTTAGAGTTGGTGCTGAGTTAGTTCAGGATTTGGGTTGTTGGGATGGAGTGAATGTGCTTTACAAGTGAAAAATACATGAGTTTTTGGGTCCGTAGGTTGGAGAGTTCTTGGCTGAATTGTGTCCCCCAGAATTCATACAATGAAGCTCTAATGCACAGTGTGTGACTGAATTTGGAGACAGTCTTTAAAGAGGTGATTAAGTAAAAATGAGGTCATGAGGGTGGGTTCTTATCCAATCTGACTGGTGTTCTCCTGAGAAGAGAAAATTTGCACACAGAGAAATGAGACACCAGAGATGAGCCTAGAAAGGAAAGACCGTGTGCGGACTCAGCAAGGAGGTAGCGACCCGCAAGCCAAGGAGAGAGGCCTCCAGGGAAACCACACCTATAAACACTTTCATCTTGACTCCCCAGCTTCAGAACTGTGAGAAAATAAGTATCTGCTCTTTAGGCCAGCAGGTCTTTGGTATCTCATTAAGGTAGCACTAGCAAATGAAAACAAAAGGGACCCCAAAGACCTTGGATGCGGGAGAAGGAGGAGATGGAGCAGGGTACAGGAGGTGGGGCAGGGAGGGGCTGGAAGTTCAGGCTCTGAGGTGCATCTCCTGGGTGGAATCCTGACTCCACTCACTGCTGTCTGGGGACTTGGGGAAAGACAATTAACCTCCCAATATTAATTCCCTAATAACAATCGGGCCTTCAGCATAGGGTTCCTCATCCTCCTATTCCATGTGATGCAAGTCTTCTTGAGGTCACACTTGTAAAACACTCAGCAATGTATCTGGCATACACTATGCTCTCAGAAGTGGTTATTCTGAATTTTAAGTGATGCGTGGAGGATGGCCTTCGTCTTGTGGGCAGAGGTGGCGCTATGGACCTTGGTTTGAGGACTCTGAAAGACACCAAGTCCCCTGGTAGTGCTCAAGTGCGAAGAGCCTCACAGCTGCTTCCTCCCAGGCCCCTTCTATTGGGTAAAATTTACTCTCCACTCCTGACACCCATCTGGTGCTTCTTCTGACCTTAGCAAATTGCCAGTATTAAGCTAAGGCTCAAGGCTCAGATGAGAGCTAGGACAGGCACATTGGGGAATGAGGAGTAGATTTGCATCCAGTGCTCATCAGGGAGCCCACCCAACAAGAATACAAGAATAAAAGAAGTAGATTTGCATGAAGAGCCTCTCCTTCCTATGATAAGAGAGGCCTGAAGGTCCCTCCCCAGCGGTGGGCTCAGAGACAGAGCTCTGTGGCATCTCCACCATGGCCTGGACCACTCCCCTGCTCACCCTCCTTACTCTGTGCTGCCTCCCAGGGCTCAGCCCCCAAAGGACCAGAGATCAGCCTGGCCCTGAGCTTCAGCTCAGCACAGGGAGTGATGCAGAGTGTGGGGCTCTGGGAATGACCCTCATCTTCATAATTACCTCTCCTGTCCTCTCTTGTAGGCTCTGTGGCCTCCTCCATGCTGACTCAGGAGCCGGTAGTGTCTGTGGCCCTGGGACAATCAGCCAGGGTACCCTGCCAGGGAGAAAACCTAAGAAACCATGGTACAAACTGGCACCAGCAGAAGCCAGGACAGGCCCCTGTGTCGGTCATACATGGTAACAACAACCAGCCCTCAGGGATCCCAGACCAATTCTCTGACTCCAAGTCGGGAACACAGCCACCCTGACCATCACTGGGGCTCAGGTTGAACATGAAGCTGACTATTACCGTCACTCATGGGACAACAGTGGTACTCATCTCACAATGACACAGACAGATTTTAAAGTGAGATCTGAAGACCTTCACTGTCTGTGTCACCCTCTTTCTCCAGCCATAGCAGGACTGTGGAGACAGTCATGAGCAGGGCTGGCCCAGGTCACCTGGATCGAAGCCCTCCAGGCTGCCCTTCACTCCAGCTCTCCAGGTAGGATCTGCAGAGAATGAGTCAGGATAGGATTTGGGGCTGGCAGAACCAGGCTGTCCTGCTGTTACTTGGAGTGGATGTACCTTGGCTCAAGATGACCTGAGTGGAAGGACAGTAAGAGGGAGACAGCCACTGAGTGCTCATGGTCCCTGAATTTCCTCCTGCATGTTGACTGAACCCAAGACAGTGCCTCTACTCTGTGGCCCAAATACCCTGGATTATTTCTCCAAAGTGCCCATGTTTAACTGAGACCCTCAGGCCCCAGCTTTCTGCATCCTGATGTTCTGAACATGAAAGCTTTTCATAGTGAGCACTGTGACATCCCTTAGATTCCCATTTCAGGAATTATGCACCCACCATCCTCCCAGGGCTTCAGGGAGGCCCTGGCTTCTCACAGCTCTTCCCCACCAAAAAATGCCATGCAGAGCAGACAATAGCTTTGCTTAAAGAATTGCCCATTTCAGAACATGTTTCAGGGGCAATGACTCCCTGATGCCTTAATCTGAAAGTCATGCTTTAATTTAAGACCCTGAATATCACATTGAAGTGCCTTCTAGCTGAGCACTTAGTTGTAAAACATTCCCAGTCATGTGCCCCACACTTCTTTCCTGAGAATATATCCTGACACCCTACTGCATGGAATCTTCCCTCTCAGAGTAGGATTGCAGGGAACTCAAAAATTAAAAAAACAAACAAACAAAAAACAGTCTAGAGGGAAGAGTATTGAAGAGGAGAGAGTTAGAGAGTTGCACAAGGAGAGAACTCTGAAGTCTGCAAATATTAATGCACTGATGAGCACTTGTGTGTAAAGAAACTCCCTCTAAAAGAGAAAGACACTTGAGGGAACGCTCCACATAAAACACACACGCACACTCACACACACACACTCACATACACTCCAGTCACAGAGGAAAGGCCTGAGTTACAGGGCATCAGGTGGACTCGTCAGAAGAGCTTTGGCTCAGTATTGGGGAAAATGTCACCCTAGACATACGGCTACTCTGCTCTCAACCAAGAAAGTGTAGAAGCAAACTGAGAAAAGTTAAGACAGTTTCCAAGTAACTTTACTGAATCCAAAAATAAAAGACAAAAATAGAGAAGAAAATGCAAAAGAATTATAAACTCAACAAAGAAAAATTCACAATGATTGTCATTCAATCAACATTTCCTGCAAGGAAAAAAGAAAATATATACTCTAACACAGAGAAAAATGAATCAATCCAAAGTGGCAATAAAATTGCACACATGATAGACTTTATATGCAAAAATTTTGGAGCAATTCTTATAACTCTCCTCCTTGCTCATGGGGATAGAGGATTGATTGAAGGTGTTAAGTGAAGAAATGGAAGGCATAAGTGAAAACCCAAGTTTAACTTTTAGAAATGGCCCCTAAATATCTGCATTGAAAAAACACACTGAATGAGACTGATTGCAGGTTAGGTGCTGTGAAAGAATAGATGAGTGAACTTGAAGATATGGCAATGGAAGCTATTCAAGATGAAGCACAAAAAAAGTAAAGAGAGCATCAGTGAGTTTCAGGACATCTTCAAGCTGACTTACTTGGTATAATTAAAGGCATGAAAGGAGATAACATTGGTGGGGGGAGAGGAAAGGTAGAAAAGCCATTTAAAGGAATCATGGCCACAATTTCCCAAATTTGGTGAAAGCTAGAAACCTACTACTCCAAAAATCTTAACAAGTTACACACACACACACACATACACACACACATATGCAAATAATACAACACCAACACTCATCATAATGAAATTGCTAAAAAAAAAACTGTGATAAAGGCATACATTTAAAAGTAGCCAGAGAGTAAAGACATGGTATGTACAGGCAAACAAAATAAGAAGAAGAACAGATTACTTTTTCTTTGTAAAATTTTCTTCAACATCTGTGGGTACGTAGTAGATATATGTATTCATGGAATACATGAGATATTTTGATACAGGCATGCCATGTGAAATAGTGACATCATGGAGAATTGGGTATCCATCCCCTCAAGCATTTATCCTTTGTGTTACAAACTACTCAATTACACTATTTTAGGTATTTTAAATTGTACAGTTAAGTTGTTATTGACATGCTATCAAATAGTGTTGACGTAACTCTGATGCACTATCAAATACTAGGTCTTACTCATTCTTTCTATTTTTTTTTTTTACCAATTAAGCATTCCCAAATAAGAGCAGATTTCTTATTAGAAGTCATGCAAGCAGGAGGCAGTGGAGCTATATTTATAAAATATTAAAAGAAAAAACTTACTACCCAAACCCATCTACAGACCATGAATATCTCTCTGGATATCTCATTAAAATATTGTCTCTTATCAAATCCCTATCAAAATACCAATGACATTCACAGAAGTAGAAAAAAAAATTCTGTAATTGGTATGGAACCACAAAAGCCCCTGAATAGCCAAAGCAATACCAAACAAAAAACCCCAAGCTGAATATATCACATTATCTGAATCAAAATATACTACAAATTATGGTAACCAAAACAGGATCAATGGTATTGGCATAAAATCAGACACTGAAACTAAAAAAATGGTATAGAACATGCCAAAATAAATTCATGTATTTATATCCAACTGATTTTCAGCATAAATTCCAAGAACATATGTTGAGAAAAGGGCGCACTTTTCAATAAACGGTGCTGAGAAAGTGGATACCCATATGCAGAAGAATGAAACTAGATCCTTGTCTCTCTCCAAGTACAACAATCAACTCAAAATCTATTAATAACCCCAGGTATAAGACCCAAAACTGTAAAACAGCTAGGAGGGAACATAGAGGACATAGGGAAAGTTCTTCAGAACATTGGTCTAGACAAAAATTTCATAGTTAAAACTTCAAAAACACAGGCAACAACAAAAACTAGACATACAGGACTTCATTAAACAAAAAATCTTCTGAAAAGCAAAGGAAACAATCAACAGAGTGAAGACAACTTCTAGAATGAGAGAAAATATTTGCAAACTATTCAACTCAAAAGGACCTAAGATCCAGTATAAGAAAATAAGACAAGGAGCTGAAATAACTCATTAGCATAGAAAACAAATAATAGCATTTAAAAGTGTACAAATGATATGAATAGACTTTTCACAGTCAAAGACATACAAATGGCCAACTGGTAAATGAAAAAATGCCCAATATCCCTAATCATCAGGGTATGCAAATCGAAACCTCCGTGAGATATCATCTCATCCCAGCTAGGATGGCTATCATTAAGAAGACAAAAAAATAACAAATGCTCATGACGATGTAGCGAAAATAGAAGACAAAACCACATGGTCATCTCAACAGTCACATCAAATGTTTTCATGTAAGGAAACAATACCATTTGTTGTTTTTCTAGTCTTGCTAGAGCATCATAAAAGATAAGACTTGTGGTGCCAATACTGTAGAAAATGTTATTATATGCAGAGAATCTCACTAGCCCATACCAAACTACATGAATACTTACTGTTAAATGCGAAAAGCTTACAATTCTGCGTTTCCAAATGTTCTGGTGATCAGAGACAACTTCCTTGACAAGTGATGAGTACGGGGATCTGAAAGGATAGCATCTAGGCGGGTATTGGGTGAAGAATAAGGATATACACAGGAAATCTTTCAAAGAGAAAAACACATGGAGGTTGGAACACAGAAAAGAACATAATATGTCTGAGAAATAAGGAAAGTCCAGACTCACTGGAGCTGAGTGAGAACAAGAAAAATGGCATGAACCATGTATTTCTCTCTGGATATCTCATTAAAATATTGTCTCCTCCCCAACACACCACCAATGTGAATTGTAAAAATAGCCGTTCTTAAATTATTCTTTGCACATCATGACAGAGTCAAGCATGTGAATCAAGCTCAGTTTGATGAGTCCAGGGATGTTAAGCTCCAGACCCAGGCGGCCTCAGAAGGACTTGGGGGTAAAAGGGATTGTTGTCAAAAGTAGAGGAAGTGAGATTTTCCATCTTGGCTTAGACCAGAGATTCTTAAATTTCAGTGGACACACAAGTCCCCTGAGGAGTCTGGGTAAGATGCAGATGCAGTTCTGGATGTGGCCCCAAATTCTCTGTGTCCACAACTCCCAGGCGAGGCTGATGCTGCTGGTCCTCCAAGGACCACACTTTGAGTGGCTTAGCTCTTATTCACCCAGCTCACTCAAGCCACAGGTGAGACTCACACAAGGAGGGCACATTCTAGAAGCACAGGTCACTTCTCACTCCTCCCCTTGTGTCTTAGATCCTTTTCTGTTACAACAAAGAAGTACCCAAGGCTGGGTAATTTATAGAGAAAATAAAAGGTTTATTTGGCTCACAATTCCAATGGCCGCAGAGTTCAAGATATGGCATCTGCTCTTGTTGAAGACCTCAGGCTGCTTCCAGTCATGGTGAAAGGTGAAGGGGAGCCAGTGTGGGCAGAGGTCAATGGGGGAGAGGAAGCAAGAGAGAAGAGGAAGATGCCAGGCTCTTTTTAATAACCAGTTCTTTCGGAAACAGCGGGAATTCACTCACCCCAAGTGAGGGCATTAATCTAATCATGAGAGATCCACTCCCATCACCCTAAAAGCTCCCATTAGTTCCCACCTCCAACACTGGGGATCCAATTTCAGCATAAGATTTGGAGGGGGCAAAGATCAAAGCCATAGCACCCTGAGGTTTGGCCACACACTTGCTCATCTCCACGTTTGTCCCTCCCCTCAGGACTGGGGTCCTGACTGCTCTGACTCAATCTCCCTCCACTTCATGGACACGTGGCAATCGGTCATCATCTGTTTTGCTGAATCAGCAGCAACATTGGGGGTAACAATTGTGTCTCCTGGTTCCACCAGAAACAGAGTAGAGACCCATACAGCTGAGGTGTGGGATCAAAAATTAAAACTAAGAGACATAAGATTGATTCTCAGGCTCCAAGTCTGGCCAGTGAGCTTCTTTGAGACTCCCTGGGATCCCAGCAGTAACATTGATCACTATTGCTGTCCCCCACATCCCAAGTGATGAATAAGTAAGACCAAAACCCTCCTGAGATTCCTGACTTGTGTCCTGACACCAGGGTTGTTGGAATTCCTGTCTTTCCATCAAGATTGTTCAAATAAGCAGTGACAATCACTTCCATGTGAGATATGAGAAGAAAATAATTCCACATGAACCAAACCCATGAAGCCCATACCAAAGCCCGCCGAGTTCTCTGCAGTCCAGCGCGATGGACGGAGCATTTTCATGGGGACTTTTAAGAGTATGTGGAATGTCTGAGGAAACCAGGCTCAGCTATGGGTTTCAGAGACAAAACTTTGGGATGTCTCTCCATGGCCTGGGCCCCTCACGTGCTACCTCTCCTCACTCTTTGCACAGATGCTGCCCCAGGCTAAGTCCCCACAGGACCCTAAGCCTAGTTCTGATCCTGAGCCAGCCCAAATGATGCTTCAGGAGATGGGACCCTGAGAATGAGCCCTAAAGTCTCCTTGCCCTGCACGCTCTGTGGTCTCTTAGACTCAGCTACCCCGAGTAGAGTTGGCCATGAGACACCTGTCCCCCACCTGCTCAGGAGAGACTGGAGCAGGCAACAGTGCGGAGAGAACCAGCAGGAGCCAGGCCAGGCCCTGCATTCAAAGCAGCCCACAATCCCCACAGATCCTCCAGCTCTAGCCTGGGGTACAGCCCCCACCTTCTGCAGGCTGAAGTGGGCTTCTCAGCATGGCCAGGCCATGATGGGGGATGGCAGTGTGTCCATGGGACACAGCCCTGCTGCCTGCCTGGCCCTCATGCCCCTCCCTCCCCACCCTCGTTAAGCTCTGCCCCAAAGGGCCCCGGTTCAGAACTCAGGACACCTGGGTCAGCTCCTGGACTTGCCCCCACTGCTCTCTGTTCTCCTGAGCCACTTAGTCTGTTTTGGCCTCAGTGTTACCTGCTGTGAAGTGTGGAGGCTTATACTGAACTGAAGAAGCTCTTTTCTTCATTCAAAATTAAAAGATAGAAAAACAATGAAAGTCATGTGAACTAAAGCTTGATGAGGGGATGTCATTTAATGGGCTTCAATGGGCTTCAGACAAAACTTCTTGTCTTTCCTCTGCAGGGATTCCAAGAGAGGGACTCAAAAAGAGCTTGCTTTCTGTATGGTGGGAACAGCAGTCCCCAGCTGAGATAAGCAGGAGAGTTCCAGTTTAATCAGGAAGACAGACTAGGGTAGTGTGGAAATCCTCTCGGCACAAACTCTGAGAGGTGTGGAACGAAATAAAGACAAACAAGAAATTAATGGTGCCGACGATGGTGATGTTAGCGCACAACTAAGCTGCAGTACCAGAAACATGCGGTGATGGGCTGAGCCTCCTCCACCAGCTGGGGGCAGCAGAGCTGCAGCCAGGAGCTTTCAGGAGAGAGGCTGGGGCTGCCCAGCTGGGGCAAAGAGAAGGCCAGCCTGGGGTTCAACAGGTGTCCAAGAATCTGTCTTCAGACCGAAAGTGAAGACAGTTCATCCTATCCCCTAGGGCTTCAGTGACCACGCTCTGAGGGTCAGACTCACACGGTGTCACCCCAGGACACTGACAGAAGCCTGGCACAGCGAAGGCCTCACCTGGGAAATGCAGCTGGAGGAGGCTGTGCCCCGGTGTCAGCTTGGGCAGCTTCCTCAGGAAGGGGATTCCCTGGGAGGCGTCCCAAGGTCGAGGTGCTCTAGGAGGGGCACAGTGTGAGGTGACAGGGCTCCCAGGGCCCGGGTTCTTCACCCAGGATGGCGACCTGAGCCCCCTGCCACTCTCAGGGCATCGTGCCTCCTGGTCCAGCAGTGTCCTGGGGGGCTGAGCCCTCTGTCCTGGGCACTTCCAGATACACCCGACCCCTCCTCCCTCTGCCTTTCCTTCCAGCTCCAGGTGGACTCTGACTCAGGGGGCAGCTCCTGTGCTCAGGGGAGTCTCAGGTGGGTGGGGTGAAGCATTTGGGGGCCCTGGTCCCTGCATGGGGCATCCCCAGCCTCCTTCAGGAGACACTCTTCAGAGGGACAGGGCTTCTCACCTGCCTCAGGCCACAGCTCTGACCATGGTGCTGTCCATGCTCAGTGACAGGACACTGAGCAGGGACCTGGCTGGAGTAACCAGGGACCACCCACCCTCTGGAGCTCACATGCTGTGCACAGACCATGACCCTGGGACCCTTACAGAGACCATGGTCCTAAAGTTAGATTCTCAGTCCAGTGTGGTTTTCTGCTGCTTTTTGCAAGTTTACATAAAATATTGATGAGAAAAACATGAATAAATAACAGACAAGTTGACGGTGCTGATTGCTAATCTCTTGTGGCAATGAGGGGTGATGTAGCAGGAGCAGCACCATGGCTGAAATGAGACCAGATGCCCTGTTGACTCCACAGGGGTGTGTGGTTGCTTAAATGACCCAAATATTCCTACTGAATAATTAGCAAGTGTCCTAATGATACAGCACAGCATTTAGATGAAATGAACAAGAGGGGACTGAGTCTGAGGAACCAGGAGGAGGAAGATGATGGGTCCCTGGGCCACCTGCTGCTGAGTCAGGTGTCATCAATGAACTCTCAGCAGGGCCCAGCTCAGCCCCATGGCCAACCTCCTGGAAGGTCCACAGCTCTGCTGAGCCTGGCCCGGGACAGACCCCAGGTCAGCGAGGTTTGGGACAGTGGTCATGAGGTCAATTTCCAGGAAGGTGACTGTGATCACAGGGCTTGAAGGCTGCAGCTGATTTTCTAACAAGAGACCCTGCTTCTTCCTCCTGTTGCCTGTGCCACCCTCACAGCTGGTTTGAGTGACATCTCTCCAGGAAGAGTCACAGAGGATGTAAATTTGCATAAACACTTAAAACTGACTGCCCCCAAAACCCTGAGAGGGAATAAGAGAGGCCTGGGGAGGCCAGCTGTTCTGTGGGTCCAGGAGGCACAGCTCTGGGCATCTCACCATGGCCTGGATCCCTCTCCTGCTCCCCCTCCTCACTCTCTGCACAGGTGCTGACCCCAGGCCCTGCCCCAGGCTCAGTCCCCACAGATCCCAAGTTGAGCCTGCCCTGAATCCTGAGCAAAGCCCAGACACAGCCTCTGGGTGGGACTCCTGGAAATGGGTCCTTTGCCTTCAAGCCCCCTCTCTTGTTCTTCCTTGCAGGCTCTGAGGCCTCCTATGAACTGACACAGCCACCCTCGGTGTCAGTGTCCCTAGGACAGACGGCCAGGATCACCTGCTCTGGAGAAGAATTGCCGAAAAAGTATGCTTATTGGTACCAGCAGAAGCCAGGCCAGTCCCCTGTGCTGGTGATATATAAAGACAGCGAGAGGCCCTCAGGGATCCCTGAGCGATTCTCTGGCTCCAGCTCAGGGACAACGGTCACATTGACCATCAGTGGAGTCCAGGCAGAAGACGAGGCTGACTATTACTGTCAATCAGCAGACAGCAGTGGTACTTATCCCACAGTGACACAAGCAGACAGGGAAGTGAGACATAAACCCCTCCCCCTCTATTTCATCCTCTTCCTCCTGCCCCAGGAGGACTGTGGACAAAGCCATGAGCAGGCTTGGCCAAATTCACCCAAATCTGAACCCCCAGGCTGCCCTTCCCTCCAGACCTCCAGGCAGGTGCTGCAAAAGAGTCATTCTGGAGTTGATTTGTGCCTGGCAGTCCAGGCTGTCCTGTGTTTCTTTGCCTGGGGTTTGAGTTGTTGATGGAGGATCTGACTGGAAAGACAGACACAGGGAGACATCCATGCAGGCATGTCCAGAGGGACGTGGGGAACTCTCAGGTCTCAGTTCAATGCAGTCATTGTTGTGTCCTCTGGGAAAGCATTCCTCCAGTGCGCCTAAGACCTCTAGACCCACAGAGCCTGAGGTCAGGAGGAGAGAATGTCAAATTTTTGCTGATGGATCACTAAAGACATTTTTGAGTGGAGCCACTACGATTTACCCCTTGATTCTGGACTCATGGATCCTGACTGTGGGAGAAACAGCACCATCTATTGGGCACTGATGCACAGCACATGCCCCATCCTGGAAGACATTGCCCAATCCTACACACACTTGCCACTTGCCTGGTGCAGTAATGGAGTCTCCAAGCAGTCATTAAACCATTCATATAAGCCACATGTCTCAGAATGTTGGGGACAATAGTAAGAATCTTGAATGCCAGGAGAAAAGGCCCATAGCCCTTTATTTGTGGTGAAATGAGTTCCTTGGTCAGAACCTCCTGTGGAATACCATCATGATGGGTGCGTCATTCTGTAATCCAGAGATAACAGTTTTGGCAGAAGCACTGCAGTCAATGAAAGCAAATCCTCTGTAGAGTAAATGCCAATGCTAGTAAGGAAAAAGAGCTGTCTCTCCCATGATGGAAGAGCTCTAATGAAATTAATATCAAGCAGGCCCCTGGCTGTTTTCCACGGAGAAGGTCATCCTGTAGGGATGCCTGTGTTGGTCTCTGCTGTTGACAGATGGTCACTCAGCAGTGGCTTCAGCCAGGCCAGCTCCAGTTAGTGGAAATTCACATTGATGAGCCCATTATCAGCCTCTATCCCTGCCACCATGGGCACTTTTTTTTGGAGTCTGTTGGACAATGACAGGAGTGGTTGAGGGAGGCTGCCCGGTGTCCATAAAACAGGTCACCCTACTCACCTGATTAGCAAAATCACTTCATTTTCACATCAGACTTGGTGAATATTTATATATGGAAAAAAATTCTCGTGCTTTTTGCCAGCCAGAGGAGGTCTACTCACACATCTCTCCCCCTGACATATTTGTGATTAGTATTCCTGTTGCATCTCTCCCAAGTCCCTGAACATCCTTGACCATATTCCAGGACCCTAAGTCATAGCCCATGAATTAGGAACCTCTGCCCATCTCTTTGCAGGTGACGTGAACCAATTTCACTGCTTAAAATTCTGCTTTAAGGAGAATGTTCTTCCACCACTGCTGTTCAGGGATTCTCAGAGGCCAGGTGGAGTACTAGCACTGTCCACACCAGTGGTGGCTGCATATCCTGCAGAAAACTCTGTAACCCCAGCCTAAGTGCCTCCTAGTAGGCAGCTGATCTCAGGGAGCCACTCTGGAGGCCAAGGCTATAGGGTGAGAGGAAGGCATGGTGGAGGGCTCGGGTCATGTCTATTTGGCCAACTCTTCACGCAACTTACTTGGCCCTTGTAAGCTAATCCTTCAAGTCACAAATACATCCCTGCCATGTGATTGCAGAGCTGCCTGAAAAGGCCACTCGGGACTGTGGTTCAGACCAAATCCAGCGTATCAGCAACTTGAGTCACATGGTGAGCTCTGTGGCCACAATCACACAGAGCCTCCGCCAAGGCTCAGGAGCCCTCACAGTCTTTCTCAAATGGTGCTTTCTGCTCATTCAAAACAAAATAAGTAGGTCGGGGGCTGCTCACGTGCTTCCGGTCTGGGACACTAGGACCACCTAGACCACACCCATGATCTTGTCTGATTATTCTGATTCCTCGTTGGCTCAGCTATGCATTATGGCAACCAAACCACAGTGTCATTGGCCATAAAATGCCAATCCCTGGTCCCCACCTACCCTGGGATCCCTTCAACCACATCTTGCTACCCATTAAGGTTTCAGCAACACTGAGAAAAATGTCTTTTTATACTGAGAGAGGAAACATTAATTATTTCAATTGTGAAAAATTTATAAGGCAGTAATGTGAAAATATTTTAAAAGACATTTTACAAAGGGTGAAAGACCCTCCATTAAACCACTCAATATATGACACTGTAATTGGCCTCCCAAACCCTGACTTCAGCTCTGGGTTGGGACCTTCTATAAATGGGCCTTTCATCCTCAAGCCCTCTCTCGTCTCTTCTTCTCTCCTCTGCTCTCCTCTCCTCTCCTCTCAGCCTGTGCCTCCTACATGCAGAGACAGCTGCTCTCAGTGTTGGTGGCCCTGAGACTGACAACCATGATCACATGCTCTGGAGATAACCTCAGGATAAACATACACTTAGGTAACCTCAGGATAAACATACACTTAGGAACCAGCAGATGCCAGGCCAGGCCTCGGTGCTTGTAATCTAGTATAACAGCAAGTGACCCTCAGGGACCTCTGCCCAATTCTTAGGCTCCAAATCAAGGAACATGGCCACCCTGACCATTAGCGGGGCCCAGGCCCACGACGAGGCTATTACTGTGCTGCAGATAGTAACAGTGGGAGTAGCTGGCAGGAACTCACAGTAACACAGAGAGATAGGGACAGGCCACAGAACTGTCCCACCTCGGCCTGGCTCTCATTCTCACCTGCCCTCTGAGCAGCTGTAGGTCAGGCCTCAGGGTCAGGTGTCCTGTCTGGTCTTAACCTGGCCCCTGCAGGGCTAGTGATTCTGAGCAGCTTCTCCATCCTCTCAGGACCTGCATGTGTCCAGTGAGATGTGGACAGGGTGAAGGTGGTCAGAGCTGCCGGGACTGTTGTCAGGTTTGTGGTGTACATAAACAGTTTAGGAATCCACGCAACAGCACATGGCCCCAGATGTAATCATACGTCACGCAGGGGAGGGAAGAGCTGTCGCAGAGGGCACGGTCCTGTGGAATTTCTCCTTTCCTTGGGTAAAACCAGCTCAGTGGAAGCCCCAGGGGCTGTGTCTCCTCTGTTTCCAGATGAGTTGACCCCCACATTCTAATAGGTTGCCTGAGGCCTGACGAGGACTGGAGACCCAGCCCCTTTTGGCCCCAGGGCCCTTTCTGTACTGATATTTCACAGAAACTGAAGAGGAAGCACAGACACTACCTTTGGTCCCACCTGGGGACTGTGTTTGGGGCACACTGACCTCCCATGGCCCCCAAAGTCCCATCACCTTCCCCAGGTAGGTCAGACCTGACTGGATGTGCCCCCAGCGCCCTGATAGTTTGGAGTTTATCTTTGGGCTCTGCGCTGCTTTCTGAGGAGCTCACTAATAAACCCTTGATGCCAGGCCCAGGACCTGCCCCTCTGCTGCATGTCCCAGGGCTGCAGGTGTAAAGGGAGGGTCCTGCTGGGTGAGGGTGGTGCCCTTTTCCAGGAGAGATGTCTGATTCCAGTCTCTAGGGCCACGTTTATTGGGCTTTCTTTTCTCACTGGGATGTCTCAGTCTTTTTATTTCCTTCTTTAAAAGTACAACTGGTTTAGGGTGACCCACTCGGGTCCCCTTCCAGATTGTAGAAGCTTTGTTATTTCACTCTTCATAAAAAATCTCGCTGCTGCTCACTCTTTGGGTCTATGCCACCTTAAAAAAGTACAACTGGTTTAATCATGAAATCATGTGTACACACTAAAGTTTACAGATTATTGCCATCAGCACATATATATATAGTCTTTCTGGATGGGACAACTGTGGACAAGGCCATACTGGGGTCTCTGTCTTTCTCGTTATCACAAGTGAGGATACTAACAGCTCTCTTCTATGCAGACTGTGGTCATGTTTCCCAGTTGTACACGAATGTCTCTTATGGTTGTTTAGTTTCCTTACCAGCCAGGACCCTTAAGTTTTCATGCAGACAATTGGATGCTATTTCTCTCTGATCCAACATTTTTCAAACAGTATTCCTTGGAACCCAACAAAAGTTCCACAAGGAAAGCTCAAGTTTCTGGTGCACAGTTGGACCAGGTTCATTGTGTGCAGTAGGACCTTGCTCAAGTGATGGGTCCATTTGATGTTTTCACTGTCAAGGGGAAGGGTGTTATGACTTTTGGGCACTGAGTTGATAGAGGGAAGATAGCAGCTGATTATGGCCCTACCCACCAATGTGTGTGTGGGCAGTACCTATTGATGGATTTAGAAGTTGAGAGAACTGTTTATTCTGCAGATGGAATTTCCAGTACTGAATCTCCAGCACCCAGCCACTAGCATTCAGCAGGTGCTCTGTAAGAAGCCCTTCACTACCAATCACGGCCATTACACAGGTGAAGGAGAGGATGACTTTTAACAGCCATTGACTCACAGTAAACTGAGGTAGAAACTCAACTTCACAAAATGACTTTGAGGGAACAGACTGAGGAAGCAGGTTAATTAGTAGCAGAAGGCTTGCCCAGAACAGAAACAAAACAGGGTCGGTGAGGACCTGGTGATGCCCTGGTGTGGAAGGAACAAGGCCTGCACCCGGAGCAGGAAGAAGCATGGGAAAGACCACGCTGCCCCATGTGATGAGTCAGCACGTGGAAGGCACAGCAAATGTTGCCCAAAGGTTTTTGTGTAATAACCTGGCAAACAGCTGCTTCTCTATCCAGATTGACGAGCCAAAAAATGTTACTGATGCATTGCTGTCACATGTTAATATGCTGGGAAGCACGGTGACATTCAAGGAAACCTGTTCTCTGCAAACACCTACCCACCAGCACAGGAGACATCCAGCTATGCCAAGGGCTTTGTCTTCCTCTGGATTAAGAGCCTGGGAACAACCGGGTGGCCCCCGAAAGGGGTGCCGCATCATCTGCTCTGCATGGCTGAGTTAAATGGGGAGCTCCCAGAGAACATTCCAGAAAACAGTCAATCTGTTTGTGCTGGGTGCATTGAGCATGACCCAGGATCAATGGAAGAGACAGAAGCTTAATTTCCCTATGGCTGCAAGGTGAGCACTGGGAGGACGGCTGAGGCAGGTTAGCCACCACCCCTAGTGACTTCAGCCCCAGGCAAACAGGGACAGGTGAAGGGCCTATCTGAGCCCACCTGTATCTAACCAGTCCCAGCATCAGCAACTGCATCCTGTGGACCATGAGGGGGTGTGTGTGCCCAGCCCCTCACAGATCGCCTGAGCATAAACAGGAAATTCTCCACCTTACACCCGACTGCACCACACATCTGCCTCCAACTCTTCATTTACAAGGTGATATCACATCAGACATGGACTGGTCTGGGTCCCAGATCCCTCAGCTTTCCGCTGTCCTCTCCAATCCCCACACAGAGCAGACTCTTCACTGTAGGGGGTCGAGCCAGCTCTTCCCCTCACAATGCCTGTTACAGGTTTACAAGTTACTCTTCTCCAATATGATGGGGGTTTGTTTCACTGTTTCTATATATATATATATATATATATATATATATATATATATATATATATTTGTATTTTCTTGGGTAAGCTGAGCCCCTTGTACCTGGTCTTGAGTCAGGCAGGGGCCACACAGAGAAGAGGAATTCCTCCCCTGGAACCAGCAGCCCACGGATCAGGGCATCAAGGACCTGAGCAGCAGGTTCTGAATCCACACCTAGACCCCGGAAGTCCCTGAGCTCTCAGCCCACAGTGTGGAGCAGCCACCAGGGGGAAGCAGAGAATCAACTGGCAAAGCCACCTGGGGATGAGGCAGGCCTGGGTGATAGGGAGATGCTGACATGCAGCAAGAGCCAGTGACCACCACCTCAGACTTAGAGGGAAAGGGTCTTTATTGTCCTAGAGTATTGTCCTTGACACTGATGTAAAAATTCTAGAATCACATTTTGTCTTCAGCTCTTTTGCATGCTGACTCTTTGTCTGACACAGATCCAGGCACTTGACTTCTCACAACGCCCCCTCCTCCACACCCAGTTGTGCTAAAACTGCATCCCCCTCATGTGCAGTGTCCTCTCTGAGGTCACAGGTATCCCCTACTCCCATTTGATCTGGGAGCCCCTGTCCTGCAGACATAGTGGCTTCTGACTTCCTAGCTGCTCCTCCACATCCACTGTCCCTGGTCTTTCCCAATTCTTTCCTGGGGAAGCTGCCAAATCACAGCTCTTGATTTCCTGGTGAGTCACAAAATAGTTGCTCATTAACCTTTAGTTGACTTAAGTTCTTATTCATTGATACATTTTCCCCAGCAACTGGAGACATCATATTTATAATAAACATTCACTTCTGGGGGTCTTGGAGTTTGCAGCCCCCTCTCATTCTCTCATGGAGCAAACATTTCCTTCACCTCCTCATCTGTCCCTGGTCCTGACAGCATCCTGGAGATACTGAGGCACAGCAGCTATGAGCAACCTAGAAGCTCACAGCCAAGGCAGAAACTTATAGCATCTCATGGATCTTCCAACACTCTGCACACTTGGCAAATAAGGAATTTAACTGACCTCTATCACTCAGAGGCTGTGGGCTGTGGTGGGACCCACACCTGTCCAAGGTGTGCGTTATCACCTATACAGTGGAGATGAGGAGGGAACCTGCATTGGATTCTGGAAAGTACCATCTAAAAATAGATTTAGACCTGCAACAGAAATCTCCTCTCTAACATAAAATATTTATGATTAGGACACATTTGGAGGCCTAGACCAAAATGAAATACCTCCCTCCTGAGCCAAGATAGAATGGAGGAGGGGACTGGGGACCCCAGATAATTCCACAGTTACCAGCATGTCTCTATGGTCACCTCCCAGACTAGGTCAAAACCCATCCCATAGGAAGGACTTCATATTCTCCCTACGAAATACAGACAAAGTCACCTCTGAGCTCTGCTGTGACCAAGTAAGCCCAGGAGTGAGGCTGAGCACAGTGCGATGTGGAGATGTCTGCAGAGAATATGGAATCGATTCATAAAAGAGATCCTGTGGGCAAAGGGTGGGAGGACAAGGCCACCCCTAACCTCTTTGGGTCCCTTGGGGCTGAGCCCTTCTGGAAACCACAAAGCTCCTCCAGCTGCAGTCCCTGACTCTGCTGATTGGTATCACGGGCCATTCTCTCCAACAAGGGGTTGAGAGACCTGGGAGGAGACTGCCCAGCCTGGGACTTGAGAAGCAGCACTGGAGGCACTTAAGCCATGGCCTGACGCCTCTTTTCCTTGGTCTCCTGACGCACTGTACAGGTGCTGCCCCCAGGGTCTCACCCACCTGCCCAGCCCTAGGCCTCTAGGTTCAGCCTGGCCGTCAGTCTGAGCTCAGCAGGGCCCTGCCTGTGGTAGGCAGGATGCTCATGACCCTGCTGCAGGGGGAGGGGCTGGGGGAGCTGAAATGCCCCCACTGTGTGCTCCTGTGCTCATGGGTGCCCTGAGGGCACCTTTATTCTTGGGGCTCACTCCAGTCCTGGCAAGTAGCAAGATATCCTTGGGTTGAGCCCCTCAGTTTCAAGATTTTCTCTCTCCTTTTCTTTCCTTGCAGGCTCAGTCACCTCCCATGAGCTGACACAGTCACCCTCAGTGTCAGTAGCCCCAGGACAGATGACCAGGATCACCTGCGGGGAAAGCAATATTGGCAGTAAAAGTGCTCAATGGTACCAGCAGAAGCCAGCCAGGCCCCTGTGTGGGTCATCTATGGGGATATCAGGCTGCCTTCACGGATCTCTGAGAGATTCTCTGGCTCCAACTTGGGGAACATGGCCACCCTGACCATCAACAGGACCCAGGGTGGGGAAGAAGCTATTACTGTAAGATGTGGGACATTAGCACTCCTCATCCCACAGTGACACAGGGAGATGAAGGAGCAAAACACAAAACCCTCTTCCATTGGTGTCACTCTTGTCCTCCAGCCCAGGAAGACAGTGGACAAAGCCATGAGTGTGCGTTGCCCAGTTAACCTGGATCTGAGACCCCCCAGGCTGCCCTTTCCACAGGCCATCCAGGCAGGCTCTGCAGAGGGGGCATCAAGAGTGAAGTTAGGGCTGAGGTGACCAGGATATATTGAGGTTTGGGGGACTCAGTTGTGATTTGGGGAAACGGGGCCTGGTCGGAAGGTCAGGCCAAGGTCGACATCCTGAGTTGGGCTCTGGATTTCCATAGGGGATGAAGGCCAGTCATTGACTTGAATATCCTGAGTCAGTTTCCAGAACTGCCCAGCTTAGGCTCCTGTGGCATCCTGCCATTCTCTTCAGGAAAACCAGTGGAGTGGACACTGTGGGATCCACCCATATTCCCTCTTCTGAGCTCGCCTACCCAGCACTGCTGGTAGCTCTGGCAGCTCAGAGCTGTGCCCTCACTGAGAAGGGCTGTCAGCAGAGAAAACTGTCTCCTCCAGGTTTATGCCCCTTCTCAGCAAGGTTTGGTTTCATAACTGCCTGAGGTGAAGCTCTCAAGACTCCCTTTCAATATAGAAGAAACAAAATCCTCCCAGCTTCACAGCTCCTTATTGGGATAGTAGAAGACTCACTGTGGGTCAGGGTGTCCTTGTGCCCGGTGTTGCCTCCCTCACTTAGTTTCACACCTGCTGTGAAAGCAAAGCTCCATCTCAGAGTCTGCTTCCAGGCATCCCAAAATAACATAACCAGCCATCCCCAACATGAGCCATCAGGAACCTCAGGAGGCCACAGTACACCGGAAAGCACGAGTTTATTCCTAATGATCATTGTGAGTCTGCAAATGCCCAATGAGATCCAAGTGTTTCTTGCATTTGTATGGAATGAAAAGGGCCCTGGCATGCCAGGTGCTCTGGGTTCTGAGGGAGAGTTGGAGTCAGATCTCCCTGCAGGGAAACCTGGGGCAGGAGGAGCAGCCTCACCCCATGCAGGGACCACAAATGCACCCACAGGGTGAGCTGCAGGATGGACACTGCCCACCTCCACCCTCCACATCCTGTGCAAAAAATCATTCTTTCCACCCCTCCTTCAGCCTATCAAAGTTGACACTTAAAAAGCCACCACAGCCCACCCTTGTCAACAGGAAACCCATTCACATCTCCATCAGCCACACAATCTCCACATAAATATTCTTCAAAAAATAACAGCAGCCATGCAAAGTATATATAAGATGTCTCAAATAATTGTACTTAGATTACATATTTTTGATATGCTAGGTAAATAAAGTAAATTATTTAACTCATTTACTTCTTCCCTTTGTATTTTTAATGTGATGACTAGACTTTCAGATTCCCATGAGGCTCAGATCATATTGTGAATGAACATTGCTGGTCTGCACCCCTTCAGGTTACAGGGGCTGTGGAGTGACCTGGTGCAGGAAGCCCCGTCTCCATCCATAGGACATCAGTGTGAACCCAGGGAGAGGCACTGGTATAAGAAAGATGAGAACAGAGGTGTGAACCACCTGCTTGTGCAGGGGACTGAGCCTTCACTTTGAGCCAAACAAGCTTCTTTTCCCATCTTCAATCCTGAACAAGAGGACTTTCTGGACTTCTTTTTGTTTTCAGGTTTGTGCCCCTCCAGGCCTGAGGCTGTCTGGATCCCAGCCAGGACACACTGAGGAAATCCAGGAGTCTCACACCAACTCTGTTGTATTTCATCTGCTGGGGCCATCCCAAACTGCTGCATACCATTTCCTTTCCTGGTGCCCAAATAGCTGCTCTATGCACTTGTCATGGTTTCAGAGACGAATCTAGGTGGGAAGATAGGATAATGTATGTTATTATATTTAAAAGGAACTTAAATCCATTAATATTTATTTTAATATGAATCATCAAAAAAATGTGTCATAGGCAATGGGGAAGGAGGAAAAGATATTAAAATTATTTTGGGGAAAAAACCAAAATTGTATTTATCGAATGTCTGTGTGTCTTCAGTGTCTCAGGGTTGAAAGAAGTCAGCTTTAGGTTATCCTGAGGGTGTGCTCCGATAGGGGAAAGCAAGAAAGCATGAAACACACATCTCTGTGACCTGACACATAAATCACAGTAAAATGGAAATAAATCTTTCAATAAATCAAACACTCACAATAAATATGACTCTGATGCACACAGAAATGCCTGTTAATAAACTTTCCCTTTGTACTGCTGGGTCATATCCGCATGGATCACCCGTGTGCAGAGTGGACTCTGTGGTCCCCATTTCTCAGACTGAGAACTAGAGGCTGGGAAGGACAAGTCGCCTGCTCATGAGTGGGAAGGGCAGGATTGGGAGCAGTGGACTCGGTCTCAGGACTGCGGCCCTAGTCAGCGCTCCTTGTTCCCTCCACAGGGTCCCTCCCACATGTGCCCCGTGTGGATGTGGGTGCACTGCCTGGGGTGACTGATGTGCTCTAGGGATTCGATTGTGCAGATGCTTCAGCACAAAGCATGGGGGTGGGGATGGGATGAGGCTGCAGCTGGGGAGACCAGAGACCAACGCCACCCAGCAGAGGTTTCCACGGGGCAGGCTGCCCCATTTCCTGACTGTAGGGACAGCCTGGAGGTGGGTGCCAAGCAGAGGGCACTGCAGGGTGTGTCCAGGCCTGGAGGGCCACAGAGACACAGGCACCACACGGCAGAGACACTGAGGGCCAGGAGATCACTCAGGTGAGGGGCTTCAGCAGATCTTTCTCCTGAGCAAATCAGGTACAAAAAAATTAAGATCCTGCCATCAGAATAGATAAACAAGGACTTAATCTCAGCTGAGCTCCACTGTCCAGGGAAGCAGAAGCCTCTGAGCCCAGGCCCAGGTGAGGGTGGGGTAAAGAGAGGAGCTCAAGGTGGAGATTTGCATGCAGGCCCCACCCTCCTCTGTGGCAGAGGGGATAAGACAGGGCTGGGGGCAGGCCCAGTGCTGGGGTCTCAGGAGGCAGCGCTCTCGGGAGGTCTCCACCATGGCCTGGTCTCTGCTCCTCCTCACCCTCCTCACTCAGGACACAGGTGACGCCTCCAGGGAAGGGGCTTCAGAGACCTCTGGGCTGATCCTCGGTCTCTTGCTCCTCAGGCTCACCTGGGCCCAACACTGACTCACTGGCATGTGTTTCTCCCTCTTTCCAGGGTCCTGGGCTCAGTCTGCCCTGACTCAGCCTCCCTCCGTGTCTGGGTCTCCTGGACAGTCGATCACCATCTCCTGCACTGGAACCAGCAGTGACATTGGTGGTTATAATGATGTCTCCTGGTACCAACAGCACCCAGGCACAGCCCCCAAACTCATGATTTATGAGGTCAGTAAGCGGCCCTCAGGGGTCCCTGATCGCTTCTCTGGCTCCAAGTCTGGCAACACGGCCTCCCTGACCATCTCTGGGCTCCAGGCTGAAGACGAGGCTGATTATTACTGCAGCTCATATAGAAGCGGCAACACTCTCCACAGTGGTCTAAGTTGGTGGGGAACTGAGACCAAAACCTGCCCTGGGCTCTCAGGCTCCCTTTTTGTTCTGAAGATGCTTCCTCACCCAGTGCAAGGGGCTTCCTGCAGCACGGCCTTGAGAATTCTTCTCTCTCAGCTCCTTCCCTTTCCACCGTGAATTCCAAAAGGAAACCCGCTCTGTGGTTTCTCATCCAGGACAGGGACAGCTTCCTGATGCTTGTGTGCTGTGGTCCCTGAATGTGCAACTCTTCCCAGCTCTTCAAATGCAGGGACAGTGACAAGGAGCTGCCTGATTGGTGCAGTCACTGTTTTTTTCAGAGATGTCTTCACCCTAAATGCATCACCATCTCCCACACTGTGGGTAGAATTTTGGCAACTACATTCTAATGGTTATCGCCACAACTTTGATCTTAAATAGCAGTGCAGCGAACATCCCTATGCAGCCTCCTTTGAGTTCCTGTGTGAATATGACCACAGGATTCGTTTCTAAAAGTGAAATTGCGGGTCAGAAAGATGTGTGTGTGTAATTTTCACCCATTGTTGTCAGATTCCCTTCCAGAGGGGTTCTACCAATTTACAATGCCGGCCGGAAGTACTTGTTCAGAGTACATTGTTGAAAGTGGAAATTTTTGCCAACCTCTCAGAGTGAAAAATGTTACCTGTTATGGTTTTATTTTTGAGTCTCCTGTTCTGCTTAAGTTTAGGCCTTTTCAGAAATAGTTCAGTACTTTTTCTTTTTTTAGGATTTGGGAAACTTTTTCTTAAATATCCAGATAAGAAGAATTTTAGTCTTTGTGGCCAGGCACCGGGGCTCACGCCTGTAATCCCAAGCACTTTGGAAGAGTAAGATGGGTGAATTGCTTGCTCCCAGGAGTTGAGATTAGTCTGGGCCACACAGTGAACTCTCATCTCTATTAAATTAAAGAACATAAAAATAAATTTTAAAAGGAAGTATTTTAGTCTTTGTGGCTCAAGAATCAACTTTGGGGGTATTCCATAGGTATGTATAGCATCATTTACAATGTAACCATTTAAAATGATAAAAGCCACTGTCAGCTCTGGGCCATACAAAAACAGGTGTCAGGCCAGGGATGGCCACAGGATGCGGTTGAAAAGTCCCTGGTTTGTAGGGTTATCTGAGGGTTGAAAATTCCACCAGCACATGATCTAGGTGGGAATCTCTCTGTGAGGGTCACTGTATTTCACCTCCTGTATTCGGCTGAGGTCTTTCATTGGATAAGAACATGCTCACATCATCTATTTGATTGTATCGTGGGTGTAAGACAGCCCCGTGTCACAATCACATAACATTTATCTGCATTGCTTGTTCTGAGTTTTGGGAGAGCTTTAATTTATCAGGAATAGAGTCCTCCTAAGGGAAAGTCTGAGGGAGAGGGACGGGCAAGTGGGCCAGAAAGCTCATACCAAAGCTGGAATATCCAGGGCAGGCTCAGAGAGAAGGTTCCTAATATCAGCATTTGACTGAAGCCAAAAACAGAAGAGAACATGGAGGTTCTGAGAATGACAAATAAACAAATAGTTTAAGTTTTAAATGTATTAATGTTTTTATAATCCATGACAATTCTAGAACAGAATTTAACAATGGGATAAGGAAGAGAGCTTGAGATGTTAAAACTATAAAGACCCCAAGCCAAATTGCCAGGAAAAGAACAGGACCTTTTTGGTAGAAATATGTTTCTGCTGCAAATTATCATTTTATATGCATGTGTGTGTGTGTGTGTGTAAAGAAACCTCCCATGGAACATCCTTCTTCCCCACAGTCAAGATCACCCTCACCCCACAAGGGAACCTAAACAAAATGTCAATATCAAATAGAAAAAATAATGCACTTTGTATAACCACTAGAGAATCTCTATTTGCACATCAAAATGTGGATGCTTAACATTAACATTGGAAATAGTATTTTAATATGCATATGAGATGAATTTTCTTTAGACTATTTCTATCTGTGAATTACCTTTCTTAATAAGGACATACTCTCCTCTTAGAACAATTTAACTTGTGATACTTTTTCTGTTTTCTGTATCAGTTCTGCTTTTTCTAAACACTGGCAAAGATATCCTATGGCTACTGATTAATAAATTCAATTAATGGGTATTTAACTGAGGTAAATTAGTTCAAGAGTAGACAGATGTGATTTCCCCACATACACCTCACAGATGTTGCTGGTGCTTACTTGCTCTTCTCTTCAAATCTTAGTAAATAAAGTGGGAAATTTGACATTCCTGAACACCCAGATGACAACAGGAGAGAGGAGATGAAACCCCCAAAGCTGTTATTCTTTAAATCCTCAGGATGAATCACCCTGGAGAATCACCCACACTTGAGTTGGATGATATGCAAATGAGAGTTTGGTCTTAGAGTGGTGCTGAATTAGTTCAGGATTTGGGTCATTGGGATGGGGTGAATGTGTTTTACAAGTGAAAAATACATGAGTTTTGGGGTCTGCAGGGTAGAGTGTTCTTGGCTGAATTGTGTCCCCCAGATCTGGGTTGAGTGACATCGCACCAAGAGGAGTCCAGGAGAATTAAATTTGCATAAACACCAAACATGCACTGCCCCACTAGGCCTGAGAGGAAATAAGCGAGGCCTGGGGAGCCCACCTGTGCTTTGGGCTCAGGACGCAGAGCTCTGGGTGTCTTACCACGGCCTGGACCCCTCTCTGCCTCTCCCTCCTCACCCTCTGCAAAGGTGATGCCCCCAACCCGGCTCTAGGCTCAGCCCTTACAGGATCCTGAGCTGGTCCTGCCCTGAACCCTGAGCTTAGCCTAGGCATAGCCTCAGGGTGACACCACTGGAAATGTGTTTGTTATCTTCAAGCCCCCTCTCCTGTCCTCTCCTGCAGGCTCTGTGGCCTCCTATGAGCTGACACAGCCACCCGCAGTGTCAGGGTCCCCAGGACAGACAGCCAGGATCAGCTGCTCTGGAGATGTACTGAAGGATAATTATGCTGACTGGTACCCGCAAAAGCCAGGCCAGGCCCGTGTGCTGGTGATATATAAAGATGGTGAGCAGCCCTCTGGAATCTCTGAGCGATTCTCTGGGTCCATCTCAGGGAACACGACCACCCTGACCATCAGCAGGGTCCTGACCAAAGGCGGAGCTGACTATTACTATTTTTCTGGTGATTAGAACAATCCCACAGTGACACAGGCAGATGGGGAAGTGAGACACAAATCCGTTTTTCATCTGTCTCATCTTTTTCCTCCAGCACCAGGATGACTGTGGGCCAAGCCATGAGCAGGTCTGGCGAAGTTCTACTGGATCTGAGACCTCCAGGCTATCCTTTTGTTCAGCCCTGCAGGTTGGCGCTGCAGAGGGTGGAGCAGGAGTGGATTTAGGGCTGCTATAATCAGAATGTACTTGTGTTTTCAGGCCCCTGGAGTGACTTGGGGAAATAATAACGGGATGGAAGATGAGAGAGATGTAAAGAACAATCACTTGGCCTTAGATTTCCATACAATGGTGATTGGGTCACTCCTTCCAAATATCCTACATCAGTGCCCAAAAATGCCCAGCTCAGCTCAACACCTGAGGTTCCAGGCTTCCATGGCAGCCTGGGATTTTGAACAGGAAAAGCAGAGGAGGGGACACTGTGGCATCTGCCTAGATATGCTTTTCTGAGCTCACCCACCCTCAACTGCTGGGAGCTTCTAGAAGCTTAGAGCTGTGCCCTCACAGGAAAGTGCTATTGTTTCCAGAAAACTTCCTTTCTCATATTTAGGCTCAGTTTTGAGAGTTTTGGTTTGATGACTGCCTGAGCCAAGAACCCAAGGCCCTGCCTTAGTACAGGTTGACACTCAAAGGCCTTCCAGCTCCAGACCTCCCATCGTGGATGCCTGAGGCCTCAGTTGCAATCCTATGATGGGTCAGGGTCTCCTTCTGGTGGGTGATGCCTCTCTCACTCCTTTCAGATTCTCTGTGCATGAAAATCTTTATCTCAGATTCTACTTCCAGGGAACCCAAACTAAGATGGCCAGCTGTCACCAAAATTAACCACCATAGACCTGAGGTGGCCACTATACACTGGAATGCACCAGCGAATTTCCTAAATTTCCATTGTGAGCATCCAAATGCCCAACTATTTCTGAGAGTTCCTTGTATTCTTATAAAATGGAAAGGGAGCCTGAAATGCCAGGTGCTCTGAGTCCTGAAGGAGAGGTGGAGTCAGATCTTCCTGCAAGGATTCCATGGAAAAGGGAGCAGCCTCACTCCATGCAGGGACCAGAGATGCTCCCACAGGGGCAGCTGTAGGATGGATGCTGCCCACCTCCACCCTGCACATCCTGCACAATCACTCTTTCAGCCCTCCTTCAGCTTATCAAAGTTGACACTTACAAAGCCAGCACAGCTCATCCTTGTCAATCAGACTCCTTCAAACCTCCATCAACCACACAATCTCAACATAAAGAGTCTCCCCAAAATGATAATAGTAACAAAATAATAATAATAAAAAAAGTATCAAAATAATAATAGTAATAGATTTTCATGCACAGAAATAGTAATAATAGTAGCTATGAAAACTTCTATAAAAATATCTCATAAATAATTTTAGATTGTGTGCATGTGTAAATATTATTTTTCACACTTTGTGTTAAATAAAGTATATTATTGAACCTAGTTTACCTTTTTATTTTTTATGTCTAGTATGGTGACTAGACAGTAGGATTCACATGAGACTCACATCATGTGATTGTACAATGCTGGTCTCGTCTTACTCCTTCACATGGCAGGTGCTTTGGAGTAACCTGCTTCAGCAAGCCCCAGCTCCACCTCTAGGACATATGTGGGAAGCCAGGGAGAGGCACTGGTGGAAGAGAAATAAGAATATGGGTGTGGACCAGCTGTTTATGCAGGTGACTGAGTGCTGGAGCCCTGACCCTACTCTAACCTAGATGTGTCACATCCATCTCACCAGAGATCACTGCTGGCCTGCCTGAACTCACAACTGGGGGGAACTCACATTTCTGGCAACATGATTGCTTGATATCCAGTGTTATCCTGTCTCTCAGGGCCCAGTAAGACAAAAGGAGCTGCTTTTAGAAAGGGGAGTAATACTCTACTGCACATTACATGGCCTTCTTCCAAAAACCCAGGAGTCTACACTGGGATTCTCCAATGGGGTTTGCCATGTACAGGAGGTTTTATTTCCCATGGTGGAGTCTGCTGGATTCTCTGGCCCCAATAGCAGGACACTCACAACCCTGCCTGCACCTGCTGCACAGCCTCCCTGATCTGGGCCTGGAAAACAATGGATGACATTTATGGCTCCTGACCTATGGGTTGGAGTCACATCCCCAGTTGTAACATATGCTACTCCTAGACCTTCATAGGCCTTGTGTCTCTTTCTTCCTGGGGAGAATTGAAGGATATAATAATATCTTTTTTTTTTTTTTTTTTTTTTTTTTTTGCTGTGGAGTCTCGCTCTGTAGCCCAGGCTGGAGTGCAGTGACCCGATCTTGGCTCACTGCAAGCTCCACCTCCCAGATTCACACCATTCTCCTGCCTCAGCCTCCCTAGTAGCTGGGACTACAGGCACACGCCACCACACCCGGCTAATTTTTTGTATTTTTTTATTTTAGTAGAGGTGGGTTTTCACCGTGTTAGCCAGGATGGTCTCGATCTCCTGACCTCATGATCTGCCCACCTCGGCCTCCCAAAGTGCTGGGATTACAGATGTGAGCCACCGTGCCCGGCCATAACATGTTGTTTATTTCGTAGGAGACTCTCAGCTGATCCAGACAACTAAAGTCCCAATTTCAGCTAATATGGAGGAGGAAACATCTTAGTTTATTTCCCACTCTCAAAAGTGCATGGATCTCACAAAAGCTTCCAATAGGCCATGCCCATTATGTACATGTGATTGAACTATGATATCCAGATGATCTGAGCCCCCATGATGATATCATGATAAGGAAGGGAGAACTAATGAAGCTGGGCAGAAAAAGTGTGAATGTATACTGTCGTCCATTCCACATGAATGCACACTGATTCCGATCCTATTCTCTGAGGGGAATAGACAAGACTTCAGTATCTTCTTCAGTGATGTAACTGTGCACCTGCAGCCACAGCATTCTGTTCCAGGAGATCCCCATCTGGCACAGATATTGCTAATGCCACTATTGCCCATCTGGGTCTGTACAAATCCAAATTCATCTTCCAGGATCATTCAACTATTGTAGAGATCAGTTCAGTAAACTGAAAATCAGGACCCCAGAAGTAATCACACATACTGCAGGAGAGGAGAAAGCTGTTTCAGAGGCCACAGTGTTGTTGAAATTCCTCTGCTCCTTGGGAAGAAACAGCCCAGAAAAGGCCCCAGGGGCTGAGTCTTACCTGGGTTCCTGGATGAGGCACACCTCCTACTGCACTGAGATTCCACAGAAGCTGGGGATGAAGTGCAAACACCGTCTTTGGTTCATCCTTGGGATTTTCTTTTTATCACACACTCGTCGTTTTGTCTACAATGCCCAAAGTTTCTAAATAGCTGTCTAATAGATACAGAGGTTCTGTATGGGCTGATGAAAAAGCTCTGGGGTTGGATAGTGGTGATGTTTGCACAACATTTTTACTGTACTCACTGCCACTTAGTTACACACTAAAAAATGATTAAAAGGATGAAACATTTTGTAATGTTTATTTTACCATAATAAAAATATTGTATGCTCAGTAAGCAAAGTAATACTAGTTTAATTTTGAAATTACACAACTTAAAAATGGAAAGAATTGTGTACTAAGCACCATTTTCTCTGTTCTATATGCTACAACTCAACTTTCTCTCTCTCTCTCTTTCTCTAATTAACAATTATAACCTGTCTGGTCCAAGGTCACACATTTCCAGTGTTGCAGGAATGTCTATTGAATCTGCTAATTTGTTTCCAGGAAGAATACTCAAATTTCTCATGCTCATATTTGATTGTCAACTGTCTCCAGCCAACATTTCTAAACCAGGATCTTTTCACAAGACCTGTGAAGAATTTTGTAAAAAGTACCCCCCAAGATGACAGTGTTCACTGTTGGCAGCAGGACTGTTTCCACGCAGTAGGGCTATGCTGGGTGTGCAGTGGAGCCGTGCACACTGTGCCCACGGGGCAGATTCTGTGCTGCGGACTCTGATGCCTGTGCTTGGGAGGACCGTGTCCACTGCTGAGTCTACATCTGAATTTGATTCTCAAGAAAAAGGTCATTCATAGCTGCTGGACACTGAGTCACATAGAGGGAAAGAAGGTGGCTGAGGACACCTTATCTCTGATGAGCTTAAGGGGATTAGATCTGCTGGTGGGACAGGAAGCTGAAGAAACCTGTGGCTTTAAATATGGAATTTCCAGCCCTCAGTCTCTGCTGTCCATGCCCCTGTCATCTGTATGTTCCTGGGAGATGTGGACCATGGGGGTTAGAGGTGAAGGGGATTGGGAAGCTTTCATGTTCTCTCTCATCATCTCCCCTGCTTATCTAACACACTCTTCTACACCTACTTTATTGGAGCTTCTGCTCTACAAACATGCCTGAGCTCTAAATTAGGGACTTTTGAAAGTGCAGATGGATGCAGGAACTCGTCTATCTGGAGACTTTCCACCAGTTGAAGCAGTGAACACATCTCTGCAAGGCTCCAAATTTGAAGTGACAGGATTTTGGGATTTAAAAGAAAACTCAATTTTTGGATAAACCACAATACAAGAGGGAAGCATCACACATTTCCCTGCTGCTCAGGCCTCAGTGAGGACTGACTCAGCCAGTCTCAGTCTCCTGGAGACCTCCTAGGAGATGTGCACTAGGAAAGTCTTTTCAGTACAACCTGGGGCAGGTAAGTGGCCCTTACTCTGATATTCTGCTCCCTGATAATTTTGCTTTCAGAGAAGAATTAGGACCTGTGATTCCGGGAAGTTCAAAGTCCACAGATGAGGTCCCCTCATTCTCCCATGACAGCCTCAGCTCTGCTTTCCGAAAAAAAGAGCATCTTCCCGGCATGAAGAGCCAGGAGTAGAGAGGGAGCTTCTCCCGGGGGTGAGCAGGGCAGAAGCCGCCTTGGTCAGTGGGAAGGAAACGTGCTCAGCTCACATCTGACCCGGAATGACTCAGTCACACCTGTGCAGGGTCACCTGTGTGTGAGCATCATCTATTTGCTCCATGAGGAAATACCTTGTGTGGCTCTTGGGTAAAATCATACCATAGGTGACATTTCTCTGCCTATTGCTTCAACCCGTGTTTTTCAAAATTCACTGTAGGACACTTACATAAGGTAAGCATGTCAGGTGTGGGATGTATCGAATAGGAAAAGTAGAGGCTTCCTATATCAATGCTCACGGCTTGAATTCATGGCCGTAACTAGTGGAAATGGAAAAAAAAAAACAGAAAAGAAAATGATACTCTGCTCAAAAAAGCACTGAGAAATACCATTGTTTAATATATCTACAACTTATAAGTTGAGCTAATTGAACATTAACTTAGATAGATCATTTTTATGGGGGGATTCCTGAACCTAAAACATTGTATTAAAAATTTTGTCAGGTGAAAAGATCATTAAAAGGCCAACGTTTGATTAAAAGCTGGAGTCTTTTACTTTGGGCTGCAATCAGTCAATGAGTGCATGGAGTTGGCTGCCCTCCCAGGCCCTGACTGGCTCCACATCACGGTAGAGCAGCGCTCCCCAGAGGCAGCTGGAGGGACTGACGAGGGGAAGCTGTTGGCATCAGGGCCTCAAAAATTTGGCTCAGGATTATCGCATATCCCCTCCCCAAGCCCAGGTGGGTCCCAGGACACTCTGAAGAGCTCATCATTATGGGTTTAGGACTTTCCTGGTCCTGCCCTTCTTTCTTCCTTCCCCAGTGACCTTGGAATTGTCACTCCCTCTCACAGGCCCTTCCTTTCCTTGTCAAGTGCACTCCCTGAATTCTCTGCTCCTGGGTCAACAAATCTCAAGAACTTCAGGGAAAGCAGTGCTGGGTCACCCACATGGGGCCCCAGAAAGCTGGCTAAGGACCGGACACACAGGCAGCAGGCTAGGTCCCCACAGGGCTGCATGGTGGGCCTCGGGTAGAGGGGAGGGACCAGGAACCACTCACTGAGTGTCCGTAGGGCCAGGTGAACTAGGGAAGGGCTGGAACCTGGTCTGGACACATGCAAGCCACACATGTCCCCACACAGTAGCATCTTCCTGGAGGTCATGAGTGATTTCGTTTGCTATGCTGCCCCAGATCACCTAATTTATTACCTGTGAATTTCACACACTACACATCATGCCTGTCCCCAAATTCTTCACTTGTGGGCAAATGTCGCATCTGACCTGAACTGATTTACATCCCGGATCCCCTTCAGGCTTCTCAGTGTCCTTTCATATCTTTACACACCCAAGACCCTTCCCCGCAGGGCACAGACACAGCTCCCTGCACACGCTTCCATCACTTGTCTCTTCACTCCTTCCTCAAAGGAACTCCACAGACTCTTCTTCAGGGAGTCCTTCTCCAATCACTGAAGCTACAGCAGCCAGCCAGTCAGCTTCTATCAGAACTTCCAATGATTAGCTGCATAGAGCTTACAATTACACGTTTATTTTTTCTATCATTATCTTTTGATTGATTTATTTCTGTTAATCACTGCATTATCAGTCAGAAATGCTTTTTCACTACAAGAACACATGTGGCAGGAACCAGGGAGCATCCAATTTTCTTCCACAAAAATAAGTCTGCATGTGCTTGATGGTTGTTTTCCAGATGCTCTCCAGTTCCATAGGAAGCTCAAATATTTCTACCTCTCCATTCCCTTTCAATGCAATGTTGACTTTGTTTTCATTGTTGTTGATGTAAGACCTCAGCATGGCTGCTGCAGCTCCAGCTATCACGCCCATGTTCAAGAGAAAAAGCAAAGCACAAATCCAATCTAGTCCTTCCTTCATAAGAGAAAAAGTTTCCTGAGAAGAATCTCAGCCATCTGACTCTTACATCCTATGGACCAACACTGGGCTACATGGTCACTGCTGGCTGGAAGAAACTGGAAATTTGCCTGACTTTCAAATGAATAGAGGGGATGACACACAGGTAGAAGGTGGTAGGGAGTATCTGCTGGGTCTGTAAACCCAGTCTGCCTACTGCACTGACCCAGCAAGAGGACAGGAAACTCCTCAGAGCAAGGACTGTGTCTTCCTCATGCTGAATTCCTAAAATGCAGTCTCACCAGGACAGAGCGGGTCAGGGTGAATATTTGTTGGGTGAATGAACTTCTGTCTCTGTTGTATTGCAGGAGTCACCATCAATGCACATTGGCCCTGTATTTGTATCCAGAACCAGTCAAAGCCACCCCTGAGTCCTGCATCTCTCAGTACCAAGCCCCAGTCCCCCTTCAGGACCACCCACCACACAGAGACACATGCAGGGAACCTCAGGAGGGCACTGTCACCTCCTCCTCCACATGTGAGTGTTTGTATTTCCATCAGGAATCTGAGCACCTCGTGCCCGGGTTTGAGGCAGGAAGAGGCCACAAAGAGAAGAGAAATTTCTTCTCTGAAGTCAACAGTCCATGAATCAAGGAATCAGGGACCCGAATAGCAGATTCTGAAGCTGCACCTGAACCCAGGAGGTCCCTGAGCCTCCAGCTGACAGTGTAGAGTGGCCACCTGGGGGCAGCAGAGAGTAACCTGGCAAAAATCCCTGGAAAGGGGGTTGACCTGGGCATCAGGGAGATGCTGACATGCAGGGAGGGTCAGTGACCATGACCTGAGACCTGGAGGGAAAGAGGTTCCTCTTTTCTTAGAATATTTGTCATTGACACTGATGTTTAAATCCTTCTGACCTCCTGTCTCTCAGATTTGACTCTTGGAAATGGTGCTTATTTTTCTGAAACAGATTCAGGCAATTTGCCTCTTCTCATTGCCTGGCCCCCATCTCACTGTCACACATGCCATTCCATTCTGTAGTCACATGTGTCCCACCTCCCTGCCCTTTTCTCTGGTAGCTCCTGTCCTGCAGACACAGGGGCTTCTCCTTCCCTGGCCACTCCTCCACGTCCACTGTCCCCAGTCTTTCCCAACACTGTCCTGGAGAACCTGCCAAATCACAGCTCTTGATTTCCTTATGAGGCACAAAATACTTGCTCCTTAATCTTTTGTTGACTTAAGTTTTTATCCATTGATATATTTTCCCAGCAAGTGAGGACAACTTAGTTATAATAAACATTCACTTCCAGGGTCTTGGAGTTTGCAGCCCCCTCTCATTCTCTCACAAAGCCAACATTTCCTTCACCTCCTGATGTGTCCCTGGCCCTGACAGCACCCTGGGGATACTGAGGCACAGCACCTATGACCTGGCACTAGAACTCACAGCCAAGGTAGAAACTTATCACATCCCATGGATCTTCCAAAACTCTGTGTGCATTTGGCAAGCAAGAATTGCATTCTCCTCTAGCACTGAGGGGCTGTGCGCTGGGGTGGGGCCTGTGGTCCAAGGCTTGTGCTGTCCCCTGTAGAGTGGGAATGTAGAGGGTCCCTGCATTGGGCTCTGGATTATGTCTTCAAAATGAATTTAGGCCTAAACCAAACATCTCATGTCTGATATAAAATATTTATGACCAGGACATTTCTAGAGAAGCAGAAGAAAGTTAACCACCTCCCTCCTGAGCCAGGATGGAATGGAGGAGGGGACTGTGGACCCCCAGATAATTCCCCCGTCACCACTGTGACTCTGGTAACCTCTTGAACAGGGCCAACCACTATCCCATAGGAAGGACTTTATATCCCCTAGAAAATACAAAGAAACTCAGCTCTGAGTTTTTCCATGACTAACTCAGCCCAGGGCCAAAAGTGGGCACAATCTGGGTAAAGATGTGAACTCAGACCATGGGACCAGTGGGTGGAGGAGAATCCCGCGGGCTGAGGGGGTGGGCAAGCAGTGGTCACCCCTTTTCTCTCTGTGTCCCTTGGGACTAAGCCCTTCTCTGGAAACCACAAATCTCCTCCAGCAGCAGCCCTTGACCCTGCTGATTTGCATCATGGGCCGTTCTCTCCAGCAAGGGGATTAGAGAGGTCTGGGAGGAACCTGCCCAGCCTGGGCCTCAGGAAGCAGCATTAGCAGTGCCTCAGCCATGGCCTGGACCCCTCTCCTCCTCGGCCTCCTCGTTCACTGCACAGGTGCTCCCCCCAGGGTATCACCAACCCACCCATCCTCAGGGCTCTGGGTCCAGCGTGGCCATGACTATGAGCTCAGGAGGGCCCTGCCTGTGGTGGGCAGGATGCTCATGACCCTGCTGTAGGGTGAGGGGCTGGCGGGGCTGAAGTCCCCTCAAATTCTGCTCAGAGGCTTGTGAGAGCCTTAGGGGCTGCACCTGCCAGGAGAGACTACTGGGTTTTCAGTTCAAAGGCTCCATGCAGCGGGAAAGTCCATGAGCCACTGGGACTGGGGCTGGGGATGATTGCAGAGGATACCCTAAGGATTCACAGACTCTCTGGAGCTTGTCCAGGCCAGCAGGGCAGGGTATTTCATAAGGATCTTTTACCTAAAAGCCAACCTCTACTTTTTTTTTTTTAATCTTTGCAGGCTCTGTGACCTCCTATGAGCTGACTCAGCCACACTCAGTGTCAGTGGCCACAGCACAGACGGCCAGAATCACCTGTGGGGGAAACAACATTGGAAGTAAAAGTGTGCATTGGTACCAGCAGAAGCCAGGCCAGGCCCCTGTGCTGGTCATCTATGATGATAGCGACCGGCCCTCAGGGATCCCTGAGCGATTCTCTGGCTCCAACTCAGGGAACACCGCCACCCTGACCATCAGCGGAGCCCAGGCTGGGGATGAGGCCGACTATTACTGTCAGGTGTGGGACAGTAGTAAACATGACACAGTGACACAGGCAGATGGGGAAGTGAGACAAAAACACCCTCCCAGCCTCGGTCACCCTCTTGCTCCAGCCCCGGGAGGCCTATGGATAGAGCCATGAGTGAATCTGGTCCAGTTCACCTGGATCTGAGCCTCCCAGGCCGCCTTTCTCTCCAGCCCCCTCCGGGAGTCTCTACAGAGCATACATCAGGCAAACACATGGCCTGGAAGGACCAGAATCATCTGATGACTTGGGGCTGTTGTGTGAGTTGCAGAATGAGGGCTTGGATGGAAAGACAGACAGAAGCAACCTCTGTCCTCTCTCTTACCCCTGGATGGTAATAGGGTGGGGATGAGGCCAGTCCTTAGACCAGCTATCTGGATCAGTCCCCAGAACCAACCCTGCTGAGGTCCTGGCCCCCAGGCTGTGTGGCAGTCTGTGATTCCCAACAGAGCAAACCAGAGGAGGGGACACTGTGAAGTCTGCCCAGGTCCCCTCTTCAATGTGACCCACCTAGCACTACTGAGAAGCCCAGCAGGTCAGAGCTGTGCCCACAATGGGAAGCGCTGTTGGTTACAGAAAGCTTCCTCAGGTTTATGTCCTTTCTCAGAGGGGTTCGGTTTAATCAACCAAGATCTCAAGTCCCTGCCTCAATGTAAGATGCCACTGAATGAAGGGCTTCCCAGCTCCAGAGCTCCCTGTGTGGACGGACGCCTGAGGCCTCAGTGGCAACCCCATTATGAGTCAGGGTCTCCTTCTGCCCAGTGTTGCCTCCCTCACTCTCTTCCAAATCTTCTGTGCATGGAAATCATTGCAGTCACCTTCCAGTGAACCCCATCTAAGATGGCCAGCTGTCCCCAACATGGGCTATCAGTGACCCAAGGAGTCCACTATCCACTGAAAATTCTGGTTTCTGTCCTAAATTTTCAGAGTACATGTTCAAATGCCCAATCCGATGGTTCCTTGAATTTTTATGGAATGAAAAAGGAGCCTGACATGCTCTAGGCTGAGAGATAGTTGGAGTCAGATCTCCCTGCAGGGAAACCTGGGGCAGGCAGAGAATCCTCGCCCCAAGCAGGGACCACAGATGCACCCACACGGTGAGCTGCAGGATGGACACTGCCCATCTCCGCCTTCCACATCTTCTCCAAATGTCACTCCTTTCTACAACCCCAACCAGATATGTAGGTGTGATGAACTAGGTAAAACACAGGTCACTTGTCACACCAAAAGCCACTGCAGGCCACCCTGGTCAACAGAAAACCCATTCACATCCCCATCAACTACACAGCCCCCAAATCATTGATCTCCAGCAAAATAACAGTAACAATAACCATGAAAATCTATGTAATATATCTCATAAATAATTTCATGTTAACATGTGAAAATGATAGTATTTTGCTTTATTGACATAAATGAAATATACTATTTATCCAATTTTATTTGTCTTATATTTTTATAGTTAATGTGGTAACCAGACACTAGGGGTCACAGGAGGATCGTATCATACCGTTATGGGACAGAGCTGGTCAGGACTCTCTCAGGTGACAGGTGCTGTTGAGTAACCTAGTGCAGGAAGCCCCATGTCCACCAGAGGATGGAAGTGTGAACCCAGGAAGAGGCACAGGAACAACGGAGAGGAGAACCTGCTTCTGCGGAATACAGTGCCCTTGAGCCCTGCTCCTGCTCCATCCTACGTGTGCCACCTCCATCTCAGTGTGGATCAGTTCTTGCCCTGCCTGAGCTCATGACTGAGGGGATCTGGCAGGTCTGGCTGCGTGGCCACTGCTGTCTCATGCGGTTCTGGTTGTCACAAAGCCCAGGAACATAGAAGAGGCTGTTTTCAAAAGGTAAACAATAATCTACTGCACATGACATAGACTTGTTGCTAAATCCCATGGGTCTACAATAGGATTCTCCTGTTGAGGTTTGCCTTAAGCAGAAGGTTTCAGTTCCTTTTTCCAGTTCCTCTATTATGATAGGGTCTGCAGTTTCTCTGGCCCAATAGCAGGACACTCACACCCCCACCTGCACCTGCTGCACAGCCTTTCTGCTCTTGGCCCCAAAACAATGGGTGACACAGTTCTCAGACCCATGATTTATGGTGTCAGTATTCAGGCCTCAGGGGTCCCTGATGGCTTCTCTGGCTCCAAGTCTGGAAACACAGCCTCCATGACCATCTCTGGGTTCCAGGTTGAGGATGAGTCTGATTATTACTGCAGCTCACATAGGAGAGGTGGCACTTTCCACAGTGGTCCAGGTTCATGGGGAATTGAGACCCAAACCTGCCCTGGGCTCCCAGCCTCTCTCTTGTTCTGAAAATGCTTCCTCACCCTGTGCAAGGAGCTTCTTGCAGCACCGCGTTGAGAATTTCCCCTCTCTCAGCTCCTCTCCTTTCTCACCAGGAAGTCCAAAAGGAAACCTGCTCTGTGGTTTCTCATCCAGGACAGTGACAGCTTCCTGTTGCTTGTGTGTTGTGGTTCATGAATGTGCAACTCTTCCCAGCTCTTCAAATGCAGGCACGTAATGAGAAAAGCTGCCTGACTCGTGAAGTCATTGCTGTTTTTAGGGGAGCCCTCACCCTAAATGCATCCTCATCTCCCACACTGTGCAGACCAATCTGCACAGAAGTCATTACAGGGAATTTCAAGAAATTGCACCTTAGTCAACTCTGTGTCCACCACGCTGTGGCGAAGATGGCCCTCCTGGCTGGGTTATTCCTCTGTACCTCTGTTCTGAAGCAGTGACCACTGTGAGAGCTGAGCATGTTTTTGAGGCATTAAGAACCAGAGGAAGCTGTTGTTTTTCATTATTATTATTATTATTATTTTGAAACAGAGTCTCGCTCTGTCACCAGGCTGGAGTGCAGTGGCACAATCTTGGCTCACTGTTAACTTCAGCTTCCCAGGTTCAAGCAATTCTCCCTGCCTTAGACTCCTCAGTAGCTGTGATTACAGGTGCCCATCACCATGCCTGGCTAATTTTTGTATATTTAGTAGAAACGGGGTTTTGTCATGTTGGCCAGGCTGGTCTTGAACTCCTGACCTCAGGTGATCCACCCCCCCCCTTGGCCTCCAAAGTGGTGGGAATACACACATAAGCCACCACACCTGGCCGTGTTTTTCTTATTTTTGCTCTTCTTCTTTGCCTCAATACCTCAGGTTGCTGAGCTGGGGAGATTTTGAGTGACAGACTCAGTATTCTCTCAAAATCCCCCTCTCTCACATCACTGAGCCCCTTTCCTGGAAACTCTCCAAAAGTGGATGGTCTCCCTATAGGATGGGAGCTTCCAAAATGGCTCCACAGGGAAGAGTAAACCTGAGTTCATTCCTTCTTCCTCATTGACATCCAGCATTTGTAATTTCCATGGGCATTAATACTATTATAGGTGAAATCTTTATTAATCTACTAAAGGTGAGAGTGAATTTCATACATATTCAAACATTAGTTTCATCCAACATTGAAATTTTATCAGTCAATTGGTAAACATAGCCATGATTACATGTAGTTTAGGCTTCATAAACTTTGATTAAATGGATTTTATTTAAAACAATGTAATCATTTTACTATATGTGTATCCTACCTATATCAACATGTTGTGTACTTGAAATATTCACAAGAAAATATATTTCAAAAATCAAATTGTATTTACTGTCTATTGTTGCATAAAAATTGCTCCCTAATAGTTAGCATATTAAGAGAACACGTGTTTGTGATCTTGTCACTTCGGTACATCTGGAATTGAGAGCAGCTTAGTTTTGTGGTTCTGGTTCTGGTTCTGGGTTGGTCATGAAGTTGCAGCCAAGCTGTCAGGCCAGGCTGCATTCAGAGGCCAGAGCAGGTGGCCAGGCCCAGCCTGAGGGGCTTCCACTGTCCCTAACCTGTTTGGCTGATGTGGAAAACTCAGACGAAAAGGAGAGAGTGAAGTGTAAGGTGCCTGTCCTGGTCCCCCATGTCAAAGACCATCCCATACATGCACCATTTCTTATTCTTTCCTGCAACATCCTAGGCATAGAGCACTGCCCATTCATTCTAAGGCTGTAGAGTATTCCACAATAGAATTTTAGCCATGCAACCTCTAATGGTTAACACCATGATTTTGATCTTACAAATAACACTGTAGCAAGCATCCCTATGCCGACTCCTTTGAGTTCTTGTGTGCATATGATCATAGGATAAATTTTCAGAAGTGGAATTACTGGGTCAAAAGGATGTGCATTTGTAATGTTTACCCATCGTTTTCACATTCCACTCCAGAGAGGTTCTACCAGTTTACAATGCCAGCCCTAAATATTGATTGGAATTCATTGGTGAAAGTGCAAATTTTTGCCAACCTATCAGATATAAAAAAGTTATCTTGTTACACTTTTATTTTTGACTTCTCCTATTGTGCTTGAAGTTGAGCATTTACTCAAATGTTTCAGTGCTCATTATTTTTTAAAATTTGGTAAACTTTTTCTTAAATGTATAAATAAGAAGTATTTTAGTTTTTGCCATGCATGAGTCAACTTTGGGGATACTATGTAGGTACTGACAGCACTATCTGCAATGTAATCATTAAAATATATAAAAACCATTTTAACCCATTAACCATCCCCAGATACTAGTTGATTTCTTATTAGAAGTAATGCAAGCCAGAGTCAGTGGAGTTATATTTGGAAAATATTAAATGAAAAAACTTACTACCCAAAGCAATCTACAAACTCAGTGCAATTCTTTTCAAAATACCAATGACATTATTCACAGAAATTTAAAAAAAAAAGCCTCTAAAATTGGTATAAAACCAAGAAAGATCCTGAATAACCAAAGCAATACTGAGCAAAATGAACACAGCTGAAGCTATCACACTACTAGAATTAAAATATACTACAAACTATAGTAACCAAAACAGGAAGGTATTGGCAATCAGACACTGACACCAATATAACAGAATAGACAACCCAGAAATAAACCCATCTATCATACAGAGCCAACTGATTTTCAATAAAGATGCCAAGAACATACACTGAGAAAATGGCACAATTTTCAATAAATGGTTCTGAGAAAACTGGATACCCACTTACAGAACAATGAAACTAGACACTTATCCCCCTCCATATAAAAATATCAACTAAAAATGGATTAAAGACTCAAATATAAGACCCAGACTATCAAACTACTAGAAGGGAACTTAGAGAACATTGGGGAAGAACAATTCTTTAGGACGTTGGTCTAGATAAAAGTTGTATGGCCAAGAGGCAACAACAAATAATAAAGATATAGGATGTCATTAAACTAAAAAGCTCCTGAAAAGCAAAGGAAACAATCAACAGAGTAAAGACAACGTGTGGAATGAGAGAAAATATTTGCAAACTACTCACCTGACAAGGACCTAATATTCAGCATAAGAAAATTAAAAAACTGAAATAACTCATCAACAAAAAAAAAACTAATAATACCATTAAATAGTGGGCCAAGAATTTGAATAGACTTTTCTCAATAGAAGACATACAAATGGCCAACAGGCATATGAGAAAAATGTTCAACATCACTAATCGGCGAGGGAATTAAAATCAAAACCCCAGTGAGATACAATCTCACCCTGGCTGGAATGGCTATGATCAAAAAGACAAAAAATACAAAAGCTGATGAAGATATGCGACTTCATATTTCTCTAGTCCAATTCTCTGGGAACAATGAGAGTGCTCTCTTTGCTCTCCCTTTAGTAACTATTTTTCACATGCAAAAATATGGACCCTACTGGGAAATAATGCCTAAGACCACCAACACCTTAATCATTTGTTCATCACACTAGAAATGAAACTGTTTTCCGAATAATATTAACTTCTGTGTCTATCACCATTGTGTCAATGTTTGTGTGATCCTATAAAGTTTAGAAGGCTTAGAAGAATGCCCTTGCTTTTTGCAATACAAAAATGGCCTAACAGATATAGATGATATAGATATAGATGATATAGATATATAGATGATATAGATATAGATATAGATGATATAGATACAGATATAGATAGGGGGTTGTATCTTGGAATTTGTTTCTCTAAGGGACTTACTTCACATCTGATTTGAAATTATTCTGGTTTTAAACATTATAGAATGATAACACAATTGGTGAACCAATCATTCTGTGTTAAGGTTAACAGTATTTTTTTACTTCAGTTCTCACTAAATGAGAGCAGTTTTTATACGGAGGGGCCATGCCCTAACAATACCACATACCGGGGTTGTTCTCAGACTGTGAGGTTCTGCCCACACCAAGCCAGGATGAGAATTTTATTTGTCAAACTGCTCTCTCCACCTGTTTGTATCCCATAATATCCCCCCAAAATGAGCATGATTTCATTTTTTATGCTGCTTGTTTGTTCTCTTACATTTAATACATGTACCAAAAAGTTGTCTTTGTTTTTAAAATAAAATTTTATGCTATCTTTTAATCTATGTCCCTATAGAATAATCATGATCCATACACATTTGTTATCACAGAAAGAACAAGATAAATTTCCTCTCTCTCGAATAAATGCCATGACCGCTGCTTTTTGGGCATTATTTTTCTTAAATTATTTTTTAAACAGAAATTCATATAACTTACCTTAATCAAATTTCTTTTCAAAGTAATCACATTTCTTTTATGTGAAAAATTAATATTTACCTTCTTTTATCAAAAATTATCTTAATACAAAATATGTATTGTTTTACTTTTAGAAGAAATGGGAACTATCTACATGTTACTAATCTAAAAATACATGCTCTGGGTTTATATGATGTTAACATGTCTTCCAAATTTTAAGGAATAGGTATTTAAATGTCATGCACTTTGTTTTTAAATTTAGAAAATGTTTCAACCTTTTGCCTGGGCATGGTGGCTCATGCCTAGAATCCCTGCACTTTGGGAGGCCGAGGTGGAGGATCACCCAAGCTCAGGAGCTCAAGACCAGCCTGGGCAACATGGTGAAACCCCATCTCTACAAAAAATTTCAAAAATTGGCCAGGCATGGTGGCACCACCCACAGTCCCAGCTACTCGAGAGGCTGAGATGGGAGGATTGCTGGAGCCGGAGAAGTTGAGGCTACAGAAGGTAAACTGTTGAGGCTAAAACATGGTAAATATGTAATTGTTCACTTAAAAGAAATGTTGGTTACATTGAAAAGAAATTTGGTTAACGTAAGTTAGATAAACATCTGCTTAAAAAATAATTTAAGCAAGCTGTTAGCACTACTGCATTCCAGCCTGGACAACAGAGCAAAATCTGTTGAAAGAAAGAAAAAGAAGGAGAGAAGGGAAGGGAAGAGGGAAGGGAAAGGGGAAGGGGAAGAGGAAGACACAGGGGGAGGGGGAGGGGTGGAGGAGGGAGAGGGAAGGGGAAAGAGAGAGAGAAAGAGACAGAAAAAGAAAGAAAGAAAGAAAGAAAGAAAGAAAGAAAGAAAGAAAGAAAAAGAAAGAAAGAAAGAAAAGGAAAAAAGAAGGAGAAAAGAAAGGGAAGGAAAAAAGGAAGGAAGGAAGGGGAAATAAAGAAAAAATATTTCAAGCTTTTCCGTAGCAGAGACACTTTGTAATCTATAAGCAACAGAACCAAAAAAAAAAAAAAAAATCTACGGTACAGTCTAACCAACAATACAATTATAAACTTCTGATTCAGATATCAAAACCATTTCAATAATAAATATATGGTATGAAAACCTCACAAAGATCAAGTAGAATGTATTATATTTGAAAGAAATTATGAGTTGAGAGTAGGAAATTTATAAATTTAATCAAACAAATTAAGCATTATGAGGAAGTTGTACTGCTAATGTATTATTTGGCAAGCTGTTCAGTGGAACACCAAGATATTCTTAAGGAAGCTGCAAATATCTTTTTTTTTTTTTTTTTTTTTTGAGAGGGAGTCTCGCTGTGTCACCCAGGCTGGAGTGCAGTGGTGCGATCTCGGCTCACTGCAAGCTCTGCCTCCCGGGTTCGCGCCATTCTCCTGCCTCAGCCTCCCGAGTAGCTGGGACTACAGGCGCCCGCCACCACGCCCAGCTAATTTTTTGTATTTTTAGTAGAGACGGGGTTTCACCGTGTTAGCCAGGATGGTCTAGATCTCCTGACCTCGTGACCCACCCGCCTCGGCCTCCCAAAGTGCTGGGATTACAGGCGTGAGCCACCACGCCTGGCCGCAAATATCTTTTGAGATGTTATCATTGAAGTGGATTTTAAAAGTGAGGACATGAATACCTTTAAAAAATATTCAGGGATAAAGAGAGAAAATAAAATTTAGATTGTATACGTATATAAAATGTATTTTAAAAGATAAGCTTGGCTGGGCACGGTGGCTCAGGCCTATAATCCCAGCACTTTGGGAGGCCGAGGGGGGCGCAGATCATGAGGTCAGGAGACCGAGACCATCCTGGCCAACATGGTGAAACCCGTCTCCACTGAAAATACAAAAATTAGCTAGGCGTGGTGGCGGGCACCTGTAATCCCAGCTACTGGGGAGGGTGAAGCAGGAGAATCGCATGAACCCAGGAGGCGGAGGTTGCAGTGAGCCGAGATCACACCACTGCACTCCAGCCTGGCAATAGAATGAGACTCTATAAGAAAATAAAAAATAAAAAAATAAGCTTGTCTCTTTTTATTCCTTAAATAAAAGGAGCAGACACTTAAATTCCTTGCCTTTTATTTTAAAATTTAGAAAACGCTTACAGCTTCCTACAGTGAAATTTATACTAAGATAGATAATCTAATCAATGGATAATATCAAAACAGAATTAACAAATCTATTTTCTTCATTTTTAAGTCTAAATGTATACTCCAAGAAATAAAACTATTTATAATTGATTCTGCTGTTTGAAAACATTTACTGATCATTTACCTTGCACCAACTGACCTCCAGCTCTGAAGATAGGTCAGTGGTAAAATATACAAAGTTGCCCAGCTTCGTTAAACTTAAATTCTAATGAGGAAAAAAGAAGTAATTAATCACGGACTTTAAAACAGGAGTGTTGTGATATGGCTTGGAATTCTAATTGCTTCCTGTGCTTGCTGTGTGGAGACTGGATTGAAAAACAGGGCGATGACAGAAGCTTAAATTCATATAGAATACGGCTAGCCTGTATTTTGAAGGCCCCTGAAATAAGAATGTATAATAGTTTGCATTATTTCTCCAAGAAATCTGTGCAGTAGAGCTTTGGCCTTGGGAGGGAAGTACTGTAGTCACCAAGCGGTGAGGGTGGGAAGGTGAATTTGCAAATACCATTTCGAATGAGTTCACTTTAAAGGTAAAGCTGGCAGGATTTTCATATGTGTCAGATCTGAAAATCTGTGTGTGTGTGATAGAGAGATAGAGAAAAAGAGAGAATTAGAACAAGACAGATACAGACAATGACAGAGCTGCAGAGACAGAGAATTAAAAGGGGACACCAAGAATATTGAGCTGAGAAACTATAAAATGGGAGGTACCATTAAACAGAATGGGGAAGAGCAGTTTTGGGGCGTGTCAGTGGCTCCATGTGGACTTACTAATTTTGAGATTCCTAAACCACATCCAAGTGGAGAAGTCAGTGTTGTGTGTAGTTTAGTGTTATGGTATCATATAAAATATTAGGAAATGAATGACACAAAAATTAGTAAGAAAGCAAAGATAAGAAAGAAAAAAGTCCTGAGCCTAGTGGTTATCTAATACCTAAAAAGTAGTAGGCTGGGCGTGGTGGCTCAGGCCTGTAATTCCAGCACTTGGGGAGGCTAAGTTGGGCAGATCACCTGGGGTTGGGAGTTCAAGGCCAGCCTGACCAACATGGAGACACCTCATCTCTACTAAAAATATAAAATTAGCCAGGCATGGTGGTGCATGCCTGTAATACTCAGGAGGCTGAGGCAAAAGAATTGCTTGAACCCAGGAGGTGGAGGTTGCAATGAGTCGAGACCACATCATTGCTCTCCAGCCTGGGCAACCAGAGCAAAACTTCGTCTCAAAAAAAAAAAAAAAAAAAGGAAAAGAAAAAGAAAATTAGCAAAGATGAGAAGAAACCAGGAAAAAGTACTAGGTATAATTATCAAAAATGTCAAGACGAAAGTAGGTTAAGTGTTCTAGAATTCTATCAAAGAAAGTTTTGAAAAAAAAAGAGGGAGAGATCAACTGCATTAAATGCTGCTGATACATAAATTAAGCAAAGGCTGAGGAATTACGCTTCAATTCATCATTTAACAATATGGATACCGTTTGTGCTTTGATAAGAGCAATTTTCTTGGAGTGAATAGGTGAGAAACCATATTGGAGCGGTTTCTCAAAGGAATGCCTGATCTCTGGATTCTTAAGGAAACTTTTTATTGAACAGTGGAGGCACAAATCGGATTCGTTTAAATTCTGGGGTCGGGACACACTCTAAACACGTGCCTTTGCATGCCTTCCTTTTTAAAGCTAGGTATGCTATTATCTTTCGATAACAAAATATTCACCTGCAAAACCAACACACATTTAATGGACACACTTTACAAAGACTGATACTAGAGGTTGTTGGAGAGGATGTGGTTCCACGTAACAGCTTACAAGTCACTAATGGGCAAGTAAGCTGGTAAAATATCTTTGGAAAACTCGCCATACCTGTTATACTTAAATATTCAGATACCAAACACCAGAAAATCCATATTGTGATATATTTCCATGACAAAAAACAAGAGACCTGTATTAAAATATTGATTATTATTAAAAATAATCCTACTGGGTTTCCTGACTTTTTTATTAGCAAGTCAGTCTCTGCCTGTTTTCAGTAGTACAACCTCTATTTAACAAATGTTTTGTATTTTTAATCAGCCACTTAGAAAAAATATTATATTTTATATCAATTCTACGTTCAGCGCCAAAACCAGCGTTTTGTACATTCCACAGAATTATTTGTTGAATAAATAATGAATAACTTAAATAAGTTATAGTATCTATATATAAATAATATATCATCTCCGAATACAGTGATAACATTTGTTATGTAGAAAATGATTTCAATCTCAGTTAAAAATATTTTGGGCATAGGAGTTACTGTCATATAAAGATTCTCACATTGTTTTGTTTATATGAAAATGTTTGTAGTTAATGTACATTTTTGGTACTTAAGCCTTTTGCTCTTGCTGCCATAGCAAATAGTGTGCCTATTAAGAACATGAACCTGAGTTTTATTTCATTTTAACAGATTTCTTAATAAAATATATGCCACCTTATTTGGTTTAATACATAAGCAAAGAGCCATCCACTCCACCATTGCCACTTGTCTCTCCTCTAATACAGCTCCTTAAGATGTTACTGAGAGCAGAGGACTTTGTGTTCAACCTAAGCACTTTAGAGCCCTTTTATTTTCAACTAGGTATGAGGTAAAATAATTCAGCACCAATAAAACAAACACTCCTTAAACAATGACACCTTTTCTTAGCCTGTTCAACAAAACGCAGCAAGACAGAGTACACTTCTCTTTCCCAGCAAATCAGTGTTGCCACTACATTCTCTACACTCTGAAAACTTGTATTATTGACTTTCTTACAAACACCCTTTGAGCTTATAATTTAGATGTCATCAAATAATGTACAAAAATACGCTACTTCCTCCCCCTTCTCTTCTCTTCTTACCAGAATATTATCAGTTTGCTTTTCTATCCAACTCCTTTCTTCTGTCTACTTGATTTTTAAAAGACTTTCTACATATTTACTATCTTGGTATTGTAGAGACCAACTATGTGGTCAAACTACACATATAGGAAGAGTTGAATTATATGCAAGCATTTTTAAATAAACGATTCCTCCTCAGTTTTCTGTGATTATTTTATATAATCAAATGTCTTCCAGATAAACATCCCAAACGAGCAGTTGTCAAGCTCTGCTTTCTTGTCTAATTTTATCAGAATTATCCAAAATTTTTATGATAAATACAGATGAATTAGCACAACTCCAGATTTATGAAATCAAAATTTCCAGAACCCAAGAATATGCATTGAAAAAATGTATTCCTCAGGTGGTGCTGATGTGATATGGGATCTGAGTTTAGAATCCAAGGAAAATTACCCTCCTTGCCCTCTAGTTGACCAGAGTTGCTCTCTTGTTATCTAGAGGTCCTCTTCCCCTTTCACATTCTGCTCTCTCCTTCTGCACCTTCTTCCTCTCCTCCCTCCACTTCTGCTCATCCAGATCCCAAGCCCTTCTCCATCGATTCTCCTAAAACTCCAAATGGTCAGTTGCCACAAAAGTCCCTCTGTCCCATGAACAAGATTTGTGGGCAAATGTAGAATTTAAGCTTGGACCGAGCTGAATCAAGAGCTTTAATTAAAGATTTCCCTAAACCCAGCAGGGACCAGCAAATACTTACAGAAGATTAGAGATTTCTTGTGAGTGCAAAGGGTTCAGATTGACCTGATGCTATAGACCAAATCTTACGGTCCCCTCAAATGCAAGTGTTAAAATCTACTTCCCTATATGATGGGATTTGGAGGTGAGGCCTTGGAAGGTGATTAGGTCATGAAAGCAGAGACCGTATGAATGGGATCAGTGTCCCTATCAAAGGGACTGCCGAGAGCTCCCTCATCTCTTCTGTCATGTGAGGATACAGTAAAAAGATGGCAGTCTATGAACAAGGAAGGAAGCCCTCACCAGATACAAAACCTGCTGATCAGTTGACCTTGGATTTTACCATCTCCAGAACCGTGAGAAATGAATTTGTTTCTCTGCTACCTAGTGTAGTGCATTATCTTTTGGCACCCAGACTGGCTAAAGTACCAACATATCAACTTGTACACGTAATTTTTGAAACTCTGATGTCAAATCTTTGATGGCAACAGGTGATTGATCTGCTGGAGGAATGGACCTACATGATCCCTCTTTCCACAATAAACCAGAGAGTAAAAACAAGCAAAAGTAGGTCAAGGTCTTCTAAAAGCCGTACCTGAAAGGTTTCCAGTAACAGTTGATTAGATGGTAATTCAATCACACAAACAACCACAGCAAAGAGACACAACTATCAGAGATTTTCAGGATAGCCTCTGAAACAACATCTGACAACATCAAGGAGTTAAAGAAGACATGAAGTTTCAAAAAGTCAAACTTTATTTAAATGTCATTGTAGAAACTTCTAATTTTAACACTATCGATAAATTCTAGGGCAGGTGGTGACATGGCATGGCGATTTGGGGGCACAAGTCCTGAGTTTCAAAGCTTCGGTTTTGATACCCTTTGGAGATGCCCCCTGGCCTCCTCACCCCTGCCCACCTGTCAAGAAGAGCCTGTCCTGGGCAGCACCTCAGGGACAAACAGCCCAGAAGCCCAGTTGAGCACAGACCTTCAAAGCTGGAGGAAGAAGCTGAATCTGGGAGCAGGAGGAGCTGCTGGATCCCCTCCTCCCAGGTTTCTTTTCCTGCCCTCCAGTGCCTCTTGCAGGCAGGCAAACAACCCCAGCAGGAGCAGCAGCAGGCCCTTCAGCTGCAGGGCTGCAGCTCTGCCAAATGAGAGAAGCCTCTCTCTGGTGAGTCAGAGGAGCACAGGCCATACACCCGGGTCTCTGCCTCCATGTCTCCCACTGTGCCCAGGACTGAGCCCACCATGGGAGATGCGGGCTGGGGATGTGCTGGCCACCCCCTCTCTTCCACCTCTTGCGCCAGCCATGCTTTCAGCTCCAGGGCTGAGGCCAGTGGCTAGAACAGGTCTCATGATGTCAGGTAGCTCCTCACTGGGCTGGTCCTTGGCAGGACCAGGACAGGGGCAGGAGGGACTTGGACCTGCCTCTAGCTCCAGTTCTGTCCTTGAAGGGGGCTCTTCCCCTAGTGCTGGCACTGGCTCATCAGCTGGCGCTGGAAGTTCCTGTATTGCTGCACATGGAGCTGAAAAAGAAGAAAGACTCACCAACGTCAGTCACTTTCCATTGGAATTTTCACACACACAATCAACCTCGCTGAATGTAAGGTATTCCAGCCCGAAAACACTGCCCCTGCAAAGGCTCTTAGACTATAGGCCACCTCACTGTGTGCCTGTGCCTCGATGAACTCCAGAGGCTCCAGCTGGACAAGGACAATGTGCAGATGTGGCCCCGACGGGATCACTGGTGGGGCCTGGCCTGGTAGGGCCTGCCCTGGGCTGCCCTGTGGTGTACTTGGGGGCGCCTTTGGCCAAATGGCCAGAGGCGCCTGGAGTAAAAGATGAGTGAGGTATTGCCCCTCACAAGAGGGCATTAGCTGCGGGGGTCCACCCACAGACCCTGACCCAAATGACGGATGAATAAAACGTACACTGACACAGAGTTGCTGAGTGTCCCACTGCCTGCACACCAAGAGAGGTTTGTCACTGCAGCTGGCCCTGAGCAGCTCGCACTCCAGGCATTTATTTAGTATAGAATTTACAACGGAAGCTTTGAGTAAATACTCTTGTGGATAATTAACATGGTTAAGAGAATAGTTCTACTAATGATTAAAGCTCAGGTACCATGGTTTAAAGTAAATACCATTGGGGGCAATTTCCCGGCTCTACCTCCCCACCTCCTCCCCAAGAGGACCATCTGGCTCAAAGGCTAGTTAATGGAAATAGGGTAAACAGACTTAACTGGGGAAGCCCCTATTGTCCCTAGCATTTACCCTATGAGCTAATGTTCGAAGGTGAGAAGCGGCTGCCTTCAGCCTGTTCAATTATTACAAGCTATGTAACCTTTCCGCCTTCCAAAAGGTTTGTGACTATTCCCTGTAACTTTCCCTAATATTTCCCTTTAATATTTCTGCCACCATCCTGAGTGAATCCTAATAGATGAGCCTGCGTCGGCATTGTGGGAAAAGGCTCTCGCTCTGGGCCCTCCTGAAGCAGCAGACTCCAGTTGTGGGAATGCAGCATGAGAACATCTTGCTCTCCTGAGCATCTCTCACCAAGGGAGCTGGCTGTGGGTCCGTCCCTAGGATGTGGGTGCCTGATTACCAGAGTTATAAGTTCTGTTAGAGTCCGTCACCAAGGAAGTGAAGTCACTTCTTTAAGGTTCCGTACTCTCGGCTCCTTCCTTCAAAACCTACTCAGAACCTACTCAGAGAAGCTGCTGGCTGCTCACCCTCCCCCCAGGTCAGCTCCTTACCTGTACACAGGTAAGTCCACCCAGTGTCTGCTTGTACACTTGTGCCTGATGTGCGCCTGGGGCCTGGGAATCCACTTAGGGCCTGTGATCCAACAGGGGCCTAATGTTGATTAAAACTAATTTTGATTATTCCTATGGAGAAGGAAAGGCCTTCTAGCAATAAGAAGCAGAGTTCCAAATCAAATATATAAAAATGATCAAAACCTTATAAAAGAAAAGTATCTTAATTTTAATCACTGAAATGTTAACTTTTTGATAAATATTTAAGGTTATAATGAAAAATAAAACAATACTAATAAAACATCAGTTGCAGGGTTTCTTGTTTGTGGTTTGAACACTGAAAGGTCCCACCTAGTTATGGTCATAATTTCCTACCTTAATCTTCCTGTTCTTATGAGTAATAGAAAAAACACAATGACAATGAATGTGATGATGGTTCAAATACACAACTGAAGTTTAGTGGCAGAAACATCAGGTGCTCCCAATTACAGTGCAGCTGTTCTTACTGGGGTGAGAAAAAAAATCTTGTTTTCAATACACACGGGAAGCAGGAGTGCATGTAGATATGACCGCATTTCTCTGAGCTTATGTTTTTCACAGAAGTGCTACAGTTTATCCTGCACTCTCCATTCTGTGATCAAAAACCATGGAACAGAGAAGAGCATTTCGACCTGAGACTCAATTATAAGAATTGCATCTGCCCCACCTCCCTGCAACCATATATGCCACCTCTCTGTGCTGAGCCAGAGGGGCTCACATATGGCACAGACTGAGGCTGGACTCAATAGTCCTTACCCTCGCAGGTGACAGGTGTTCTGGAGTCACTTGGAGGAGGGAATCTCCTGGGCTCTGTCTTCTCCACCAGCAGGGGGCAGCACAGCTGCAGACAGAAGAGAGGCTGAGGCTGCCCAGAAGGGGCCTAAGAGGGAGGCCAGCCCTGAAGGCTCAAGAGGTGTCCAAGGATCGGTCCTCAATTTGGAAGTCCAGTAAAGTTCATCCTATCCCCTCGGGCTGCAGTAACTCCATCCTGAGTGTTAGACTCACGCAGCATCACTCAGGACACTGACAGGAGCCCAGAGACAGTGAGAGCCTCACCTGGGAAATGCAGCTGGAGGCGCCTGGGCCCCAGTGTCAGCCTGGGCAGCTCCTACAGGGCTGGGATTCCCTGGGAGACGCCCCGAAGTCGAGGTGCTCTAGGAGGGGACCACAGTGTGAGAGGACAGGGTTTCCAGGGCCTGAGCCCTTCACCTAGTATTGCTGCCTGAACCTCCTGCCACTCTCATGGTCTTGTCCCTCTCTGATCAGCAGCATTCTGGGGAGCTGAGACCTCAGTCCTGGGCACTTCCAGAGACCCCCCCCACCCCTTCTCCCTCTGCCTTTCCTTCCAGCTCCAGGCATACTCTGACTCAGGGGGCAGCTCCTGTGCTCAGGGGAGTCTCAGGTGGGTGGGGTGGTGCACTCAAGACCCTGGTTCCAGGATGTGGCATTTCCAGCATCCTTGAGGAGATGCTCTCCACAGGGAAGGGGATTCTCACCTGCCTCAGGCCAGAGCTCTGGCCACCAAGTGGTCTCTGGCTCAGTGACAGGATACACCTCATGGCGGGGACCAAGGACCACCCACCCTGCAGAGCCCACACCCTGTCCAAAGGCTGTGTCCCTGGGATGCTCACAGAGACCATGGGGCTTAAAGTTGAATTTCCCATCAATATTTCATGTAAACTTCTAAAAAGCACAAGAAAACCACACTGGACTGAGAACTCTGGTGCTATTTTGGTGCTTTTTACAAGTTTACATAAAATATTGATTGGAAAAATAAACAATGGCAGAGCTGAGGATGCCAATGGCTGGTCTACTGTGGGCATGGGGATGGCCTAGAAGGATCAGCACCATGGGTGAAATGAGATCAGACAACCTGATGACTCCACATGGGTGAGGGGTTCCTTAAATGACTCAACTATTCTCACTGAAATACTTAACAAGTGTCCTAATGACACAATCCATCATTTAGACGAAATAACCAGGATGGGACATTTCCTCCAGCCAGGAAGACTGTGGACAAATTCATGAACTGGGCTGGCCCAGTTCACCTGGATCTGAGAACCCCTGGATCTGAGTCCCTCCAGCCCTCCAGGCAGACTCTGAAGAGGGGGCATCAAGAGTAGATTTAGGACTTAGGTGACCAGGATGTATTGGGGTTTGGGGACTCAGCTGTGACTTAGGGAAATGGGGCCTGATTGAATCATCAGACTGAGGTAGACATCCATCAGTTGGGCTCTGGATTTCCATAGGTCATGACAAGCCAGTCCTTGGCCTGAATATCCTGAATCAGTCCCCAGAACTGTCCGGCTCAGGCTCAAGCCATTCTCTACAGAAAAACCAGTGGAGTGGACACTGTGGGATCTGCCCAGATTCTTTCTTCTGAGCTCACCCACCCAGCACTGCTGGAGCCTGTGGCAGCTGAGAGCTGTGCCTTCCCTGGGAAGTGCGGCTCAGTGCAGAAAACTGCCTCCTCCAGGTCTACGCCCTTCCTCAGCAAGGTTAGGTTTCATGACTGCCTGAGGCCAAGTTCTCAAGACTCTGCCTCAATATAGGAAGACCTGAAAATCCTCCCAGCTCCACAGCTCCCTGTAGGAAAGACTGAAACCTCAGTGTGGGTCAGGGTCTCTTTCCGCCCAGTGTTGCCTCCCTCACATTCTCTGTGCATGCAATTCCTCATCTCAGAGTCTGCTTCCAGGGAACACAAATTAAGATCACCAGCCATCCCCAGCATGGGCCATGCGGGACCTCAGGAGGCCACTGTACACTGGAAAGCACCCGTTTATTTCTAAGTTAGCATTGTGAGTATCCAAATGCCCAATGAGAGCTGAGTGTTTCTTGCATTTGTATGGAACAAAAAGGGAGCCTGACTTGCCAGGTGCTCTGGGTTCTGAGGGAGAGTTGGAGTCAGATCTCCCTGCAGGGAAACCTGGGGCAGGAGGAGCAGCCTCACCCCATGCAGGGACCACAAATGCACCCACAGGGTGAGCTGCAGGATGGACACTGCCCACCTCCACCCTCCACATCCTGTGCAAAAAATCATTCTTTCCACCCCTCCTTCAGCCTATCAAAGTTGACACTTAAAAAGCCACCACAGCCCACCCTTGTCAACAGGAAAACCATTCACATCTCCATCAGCCACACAATCTCCAAGATTCTTCAAAAAATAATAAAAATAGCCATGCACAGTATATGATATCATAAATAATTGTACTTAGATTATATATGAAAATGATACTCTTTTTGATACACTAGGTAAATAAAATACATTATTTAAACTCACTGACTTCTTCTCTTTGTATTTATAACATGATGACTAAGACAGTGGGATTCCCATGAGGCTCACATCATATTGTGATTGAACAGGGCTGGTCTGCACGGCTTCAGGTTACAGGGGCTGTGGAGTGACCTGGTGCAGGAAACCCCGTCTCCATCCATAGAACATCAGTGTGAACCCAGGGAGAGGCGCTGGTATGAGAGATGAGAACCCAGGTGTGAACCACCTGCTTGTGCAGGGGACTGAGCCTTCACTTTGAGCCAAACAAGCTTCTTTTCCTATCTTCAATCCTGAACAAGAGGGCTTTCTGGACTTCTTTTTGTTTTCAGGTTTGTGCCCCTTCAGGTTTGGGACTGTCTGGAGTCCCGGCCAGGGGACAGTGAGGAAATCCAGGAGTCTCACACTGACTCTGTTGTATTTCATCTGCTGGGGCCATTCCAAACTGCTGCATACCATTTCCTTTCCTGGTGCTCAAATAGCTGCTCCATGCACTTGTCATGGTTTCAGAGATGAATCTAGGTGGGAAGATAGGATAGTGTATGTTATAATATTTAAATGGAAGCTGATTCCATTAATATTTATTTTAATATAAAACATTAAAAGAATTTTGTTATAGGCTACGGGGAAAGATGAAAAGAGATTAAAAGTATTTTGAAAAAAATGTATTTATCGAATGTCTGTGTGTCTTCAGTGTTGCAGGGTTGAGAGAGGTCAGCTTTAGGTTGCCCTGAGGATGTGCTCAGATGGGGGAAAGCAAGAAAGCAGGAAACACGCATCTCTGTGACCTGACACATAAATCACAGTAAAATGGAAATAAATCTTTCAATAAATCAAACATTCACAATAAATATCACTCTGGTGCACACAGAAAGGCCTGTTAGCAAACTTTCCTTTGCTGGGTCATATCCGCATGGATCACCTGTGTGCAGAGTGGACTCTCTGGTCCCCATTTCTCAGGCTGAGAACCAGAGGCTGGGAAGGACAAGTCGCCTGCTCGTGAGTGGGAAGGGCAGGATTGGGAACAGTGGACTCAGTCTCAGGACTGTGGCCCTAGTCAGTGCTCCTTGTTCCCTCCACAGGGTCCCTCCCACATGTGCTCCGTGTGGATGTGGGTGCACTGCCTGGGGTGGCTGATGTGCTCCAGGGATTCGATGTTGCAGATGCTTCAGCAGAAAGCTTGGGGGTGGGGATGGGAAGAGGCTGCAGCTGGGGAGACCAGGGACCAACGCCACCCAGCAGATGTTTCCACGGGGCGGGCTGCCCCATTTCCCGACAGTAGAGACAGCCTGGAGGTGGGTGTCAAGCAGAGGGCACTGCAGGGTGTGCCCAGGCCTGGAGGGCCACACAGCAGAGACACTGAGGGCCAGGAGCTCACTCAGGTGAGGGACTTCAGCAGATCTTTCTCCTGAGCAAATCAGGTACAAAAAAATTAAGATTCTGCCATCAGAAAAGACAAACAAGAACTTTTTATCTCCTCAGCTGAACCCCACTGTCCAGGGAAACAGAAGTCTCTGAGCCCAGCCCAGCTGAGGGTGGTGTGAGAAGAGGAGCTCAGGGTGCAGATTTGCATGGAGGCCCCACCCTCCTCTGAGGCAGAGGGGATAAGACAGGGCTGGGGGCAGGCCCAGTGCTGGGGTCTCAGGAGGCAGCTCTCTCGGGAGGTCTCCACCATGGCCTGGTCTCTGCTCTTCCTCACCCTCCTCACTCAGGGCACAGGTGACGCCTCCAGGGAAAGGGCCACAGGGGTCTCTGGGCTGATCCTTGGTCTCCTGCTCCTCAGGCTCACCTGGGCTCAGCACTGACTCACTAGAGTGTGTTTCTCCCTCTTTCCAGGATCCTGGGCTCAGTCTGCCCTGACTCAGCCTCGCTCAGTGTCCGGGTCTCCTGGACAGTCAGTCACCATCTCCTGCACTGGAACCAGCAGTGACATTGGTGGTTATAACGCTGTCTCCTGGCACCAACAGCACCCAGGCAAAGCCCCAAAACTCATGATTTATGATGTCAGTAATCGGCCCTCAGGGGTTCCTAATCGCTTCTCTGGCTCCAAGTCTGGCAACACGGCCTCCCTGACCATCTCTGGGCTCCAGGCTGAGGATGAGGCTGATTATTACTGCAGCTCATATGCAGGCAGCTACACTTTCCACAGTGGTCCAAGTCCGTGGGGAAGTGAGACCAAAACCTGCCCTGGGCTCTCAGGCTCCCTTTTGCTCTGAAGATGCTTCCTCACCCGATGCAACGGGCTTCCTACAGCACGGCCTTGAGAATTCTTCTCTCTCGGCTCCTCTCCTTTCCCACCATGAAATCCAACAGGAAACCTGCCCTGTGGTTTCTCATCCAGCACAGGGACAGCTTCCTGGTGCTTGTGTGCTGTGGTACCTGAATGTGCAACTCTTCTTAGCTCTTCAAATGCAAGGACAGTGACAAGCAGCTGCCTGATTGATGCAGACACTGTTTTTTTTTCAGGGGTGTCTTCACCCTAAATGCATCGCCATCTCCCACACTGTGGGTAGAATTTTAGCCAACTATGGCTGGGCGCGGTGGTTCACACCTGTAATCCCAGCACTTTGGGAGGCCGAGGCTGGCAGATCATGAGGTCAGGAGATTGAGATTATCCTGGCTAATACGGTGAAACCCCATCTCTCCTAAAAATATAAAAAATTAACCGGGCGTTGTGGCGGGCGCCTGTAGTCCCAGCTACTCGGGAGGCTGAGGCAGGAGAATGGCATGAACCCGGGAGGCGGAGCTTGCAGTGAGCCGAGATGGCGTCACTGCACTCCAGCCTGGGCGACAGAGCAAGACTCTGTCTCAACAACAAAAAAAAGAATTTTAGCCAACTACATTCTAATAGTTATCGCCACAACTTTGATCTTAAACAACAGTGCAGCGAACATCCCTATGCAGCTTCCTCTGAGTTCCTGTGTGAATATGATCATAGGATACATTTCTAAAAGTGAAATTGCGGGTCAGAAAGATGTGTGTTTGTAATTTTCACCCATTGTTGTCAGATTCCCTTCCAGAGGGGTTCTACCAATTTACAATGCCAGCCGTAAGTACTTGTTCAGAGTACATTGTTGAAAGTGTAAATTTTTGCAAACCTACCAGACTGAAAAATGTTATCTTGTTACAGTTTTATTTTTGAGTCTCCCATTCTGCTTAAGGTTGGGCCTTTTCACAAATAGTTCAGTACTCTTTATTTTTTTAGTATTTGGTAAACTTTTCCTTGAATATCCAGATAAGAAGAATTTTAGTCTTTGTGGCAAGGGACAGTGGCTCATGCCTGTAATCCCAGCAGTTTGGAAGGCTTAGACACGTAAATTGCTTGAGCCCAGGAGTTCGAGATTAGCCTGGGCAACACAGTGAACCCTCATCTCTATTACATTAAAGAAAATAAACATAAATTTTAAAATGAAGTATTTTAGTCTTTGTGGCCCAAGAACCAACTCTGGGGATATTACACAGGTACTTACAGCACCATTTATAAAGTAACCATTTAAAATGATAAAAACCACTGTCAGCTCTGGGCCACACAAAAACAGGTGTCAGGCCAGTTCTGGCAGGGTGAGGGCTACTATGGTGGGAAAGGGAAATGGAAGCCAGTAGAGCTTCTCCTACCTAGAAAAATAGTAAATCAAAAACAGTGTCACATCCCTGGAGGGACTGCAGAGATTGGTGCCACCATTAAGGACCTGAAAGACACAGAGGTGGCAATCAGCACCACATCCCCGTTCAACTCTCCCATTTGGCCTGTGCAGAAGACAGATGGATCCTGGAGAGTGACAGTGGATTATCATAAGCTTAACCAAATGGTGACTTCAATTGCAGCTGCTGTACCAGATGTGGTTTCATTGCTCAATCAAATTAACACATCTCCTGGTAGCTGGTATGCAGCCATTGACTTGGCAAATGCCTTTTTCTCCATTCCAGTCCATTAGGCCCACCAGAAGCAGTTTGCCTTCAAATAGCAAGGCCAGCAATATACCTTTACTGTCCTACCTCAGAGATATATCAACTCTCCAGCTTTGTGTCATAATCTTTTTTTTGTTTTTTTTTTCTTTTGAGACGGAGTTTTGCTCTGTTGCCAGGCTGGAGTGCAGTGGTGCAATCTCAGCTCACTGCAACCTCCGCTTCCTGGATTCAAGCAATTCTCCTGCATCAACCTCCTTAGTAGCTGGGGCTACATGCACGCACCACCACGCCCAGCTAATTTTTGTATTTTTAGTAGAAACGGGGTTTCACCATGTTGGCCAGGATGGTCCCAATCTCTTGACCTCGTGATCCGAACACATCTGCCTCCCAAAGTGCTGGGATTACAGACCTGAGCCACCATGCCCAGCCCTTTGTGTCATAATCTTATTCAAAGAGATCTTGATCACTTTTCACTTCAGCAAGATAGCACACTGGTCCATTACATTGATGACATTATTGGATTGGATTCAGTGAGCAAGAATTAACAAACACAATGGACTTATCAGTGAGACATTTGCATGCCAGAGACTTTGAAATAAATCTGACTAAAATTCAGGGACCTTCTACCTCAGTAAAATTTCTAGGGGCCCAGTGGTGTGGGGCCTGTTGAGATACTCCTTCTAAGGTAAAGGGTAAGTTCCTGCATTTGGCCCCTCCTACAACCAAGAAAGAGGCGCAACGCCTAGTGGGCCTATTTGGATTTTGGAAGCAACACATTCCTCATTTATTGAATGACCCAAAAGGCTGCCAGTTTTGAGTGGGTTCCAGAAGAAGAGAAAGCTCTACAACAGGTCCAGGCTGCTGTGCAAGCTGCTTTGCCACTTGGGCCATATAACCCAGCAGATCCAATGGTGCTTGAGGTGTCAGTGGCAGATAGCAAAGCTGTCTGGAGCCTTTGGCAGGCTCCCATAGGTGAATCACAGTGGGGTCCTCCAGGATTTTGGAGCAAGGCCTTGCCATCCTCTACAGATAACTACTCTACTTTTGAGAGACAGCTGTTGGCCAGTTACTGGGCTTTGGTGGTAACTGAACATTTGACTATGAGTCATAAAGTCACCATGGAACCTGAACTGCCTGTCATGAACTGGGTTCTTTCTGATCAATCTAGCCATAAAATGGGTCATGCACAGCAGCACTCCATCATCACATGGAAGTGGTATATACATCATCAGGCTCGAGCAGGTCCTGAAGGCACAAGAAAATTACATGAAGAAGTGGCTCAAATGCCCGTGGTCTCCACTCTTACCCCCTGCTTTCTCTCCCCCAGCCTGCACCGATGGCCTCATGGGGAGTTCCCTATGATCAGCTGACAGAGGAAGAGAAGACTAGGGCCTGGATCACAGATGGTTCTGCAAGATATGCAGGCACCACCTGAAAGTGGACAGCTGTAGCACCAAAGCCCCTTTCTAGAACATCCCTGAAGAACAGCGGGGAAGGGGAATCTTCCCCGTGGACAGAACTTTGAGCCATGCCATTGGGTGTGCACTTTGCATGGAAGGATTTTAGCCAGCTACATTCTAATGGTTATTGCCACAACTTTGATCTTAAATAACAGTGCAGCGACCATCCCTGCATCCCTGCATGGAAGGAATACCATTTTCCATAAATCACCAAATCGCTCAGAATGCCTACATAAAAGCCCTTAATATACGCCAGATGCATTGGTTATTGTTTTACAAGCGGGACCTCAAGAAGACTTTCATAATATGGAATAGGATGATGCAAAGCCCTATGCTTAAGGCCCGATCTTTACTAGAAAACTAGTATTGGGAGGTTACATGTTTTCCCCAAACAGATCTTTGAGGAATCCTGCAGATGCCAAAGACCTGCTGGCCTAAGAGTAGACACTTATTTTCTCACAGTTCTGAAGCTGAAGAGCCAAGATAAAGGTGTTTATAGGTTTGGTTTCCCCTGAGGCCTCTCTCCTTGGCTTGCAGGTTGCTGCCTCCTTGCTGTGTCCTCACATGGTCTTTCCTCTGCACGCTTATTTCTGGTGTCTCATTTCTGTGTATGGAAATTTTTATTAGCCTGGGTTAATAATTTTTATATCAGCCTGGCAGATTCTATAACTGATTTACTTGATTATCCTATTTACTTGATTATTAAACTTCTCCTCTGCTGAGGTCACCCACTGGTGAGCACTCACATGGGATACAAATATCTTCACAGTTTTTGATCACTCAGAGAGATCCATCCACATAGCTCTTCCCCAGATTTCTTTGTCACCAATTTTCCAATCATGCTTCTTCCAAGTCCCTGATCATCCAAACAAACCATTGGCTACAGCCTATGAATCAGTATAAAATCGCACATCTGGACATTTCTCCTTCCAGGCAGTGCTGAGAAAAGTGGACATCCACGTGCAGAACAATGAAACTAGACCCCATCTCTCTCCAAATAAAAAATCAGCCCAACAAGGATTACAAACCTAAGTATAAGACCCGCAGCTATAAAACAATTAGAAGGGAACATAGATAAAATTCTTCAGGACCTTGGGATACACAAAAATTTTTATGACTAAGACTTCAAAAGAACAGACAACAAAAATAAAAATAGACAAATGGGAGTTTATTCAACTAAAATGCTTCTGCAAAGCAAATGACAGATTGAAGACACCCTTAGAATGGGAGAAAGTATTCATGTGAATAGGTCCTAATATCCTGTTCATCTGAAAAGGCATAATATCCAGTGTAAGAAAAGAGGACAAGGCTCTAAAATAACCGATTAGCATTAAAAAAAAAAAAAAAAAAAGTGGGCAAAGGACCTGAATAGACTTTTCTCTAACGAAGACATACAAATGGCAAACAGGTATGTGAAAAAATGCTTAAGGTAACTAATAATCAGGGAAATGCTAATTAAAACCCAAATGAGATATCATCTCACCGCTGCTGGAATGGCTATCATCAAAACATAACAAGGCCGGGCACGGTGGCTCACGCCTGTAATCCCAGCAGTTTGGGAGGCCAAGGTGGGCGGATCAAGAGGTCAGGCGATCGAGACCATCCTGGCTAACATGGTGAAACCCCATCTCTACTAAAAATACAAAAAATTAGCTGGGCATGGTGGCGGGCACCTGTAGTCCCAGCTACTCGTGAGGCTGAGGCAGAAGAATGGCATGAACCCGGGAGGTGAAACTTGCAGTGAGCCAAGATCACACCACTGCACTCCAGCCTGGGCGACAGAGCGAGACTCCGTCTCAAAAAAACACCTAACAAACGCCAGTGACGATGAGGAGGAAATAGAAGAAAAAAATCACATGACTGTCTCAACAGTCAGATCAAATGTTTTCTTTCAAGGAAACATTTTCGTTGGTTGTTTTTTCTAGTCTTGTTAGAGCATCACGCATGATAAGATTTGTGGTACGGAAGTTAGAGGGGATGTTATTCCATGCAAAGTATCTGAATATCCCATACCCAACTCTTCGGTTACTTACTGATAAATGCTAAAAGGTTACAATTTTGTATTTTCAAATATTCTGGTGGCCAGAAACCTCTTCCTTGACAAGTCTGGAGTACGGGTATCTGACAGGATGATTAGAATTTAGGCAGGTATTGTGTGAGCAGTGAGGTTACACACAGGAAACGTTTCAGTCAAAGAGAAAAACAGATGGAGGCTGAAACACAGAGATCATATGTCTGAGAAATAAGGAAATTCCATACTAACGGGAGCTGAGTGAGAACAAGCTATGAACCATCTATTTCTCTCTGAACATCTCATTGGGATCTCATCCCTTTCCCAGCATATCACCCATGTGGATTTTAAAATTGTCTGCTCTTAAAACATTTCTGGCACATCATTAGAGAGTCCAGCACTGGAATCAAGCTCAGTTTGATGAGACCAGGGCAGTTAAGCACCAAACCCAGGTGTTCTTAGAAGGGCTTGTAGGAGACAAGGGTGTGTTGTCGAAAGCAGAGAAAGTGAGACTTTCCATTGCGGTTTAAACCACAGCTTCTGGAATTTCACTGGGCACACAAATCCCCTGAGGATTCTGGTTAAGATACAGCTGTGCCCTCAGCACATCTGGGTATGGCCCCAGATTCTCCATGTCTAGCAGCTTCCAGGTGAGACTGATGCTGCTGGTCCTCCAAGGACCACACTTTGAGTGGCTTAGCTCCTATTCCCCCTCCTCACTCAGGCACAGGTAAGACTCACCTAAAAAAGAAACCTGAGAAGCACAGGTGAACTCTCCCTCTCCTGGTGTCTTAGTACCTTTTGTATTGCTATAAAGGAATACCTGAAGCTGGATAGTTTGTAAAGAAAAAAAAAAGGGTTTATTGGGGTCATGCTTCTGATGGCTGGAAAGATCAAGATTGGGTATCTGCATCTAGTGAGGGCCTCAGGCTGTCTCCACTCATGATAGAAGGCGAAGGGAAGCTGGCCTGTGCAGAGATCACTGGGAGAGAGAAAGCAAGCTTTTCTTTCCTAACAAAGCTGCAGGGATGTAATTGAGTCATATTCATAAAGTGCTTAATACAGGGCATAACATATTCAAGTGCTCCTTAGTTGACAGCAATTATTACTGACCTTGCTCATGAAAATTAGACCTCAGATGGAGGAAAGGCAGTGCCGAGGGTTTTGGATTGTTCAAAATAAGAGAGATTAAAATGATTTAAAATAGAGGCCCAGGAGCTGAGGCGAGCATCCCCGGGTGTTCCCCTGCCAACTCCCCCAATGTCTCAGAAGCTGTTTTCAGGCGAAGTCAGCCAGGAACGAAAGTGGGGGAGTTCATAGAAGCAAGGATTGCAACTTCATCCATGAGGAGGAGGTGTAGCCAGCCAGGTGGGGAGAGGCTGCTGAGATCATCTGGAGGGTGTTCAAGGCTTTCTGGCCCCATGGTCCTGGGCCATCCCTCCCTGCCCAGGGCCGCATTCCTCAGCTCACAGCCAAAACCTTGAGAGAGGCTTGTGAGTCTGATCAGAAATCCTGCCAGGGCCCAGAGGGGGCAGGTATGGGAGGGAGGTGTCTAGGGTCACAGGAGACACTATTTGCTGCCTATGGGGTTGGGACAGGCTCCTCGAGAGAAAATTCGGGCACTGTATGGGAGGAAAACACAGGACAGGGAGGCCCCTCCCCAAAGGATTGTGATGATGGAGGACAAAGCATCTGCAAAGAGCCCAGCCCTACAGGGGGTTCTCTGAACACAGCATTCCTAGGGGCGTCTGTGTTATTTTGCCAGGGTTACCATAATAAAGTAGCACAGACTGGATGCTCAGAGAAAAGAAATGTCTTCTCCACTAATCTGTAGGTGATGTTAGAATCTGAGATCAAGGTGTTGGCAGGGTTGGTTTCTTCCCTGTTCTGAGCGAGGGCCTGTTCTGTGCATCTCCCTGGCTTCAGGTGCTTCTGGAAGGATGTGCTGTTCCCTGAATTACAGGCGAACACCCCGATCTCTGCCTCCATGTTCATATGGCATTTTCCCTATGTGTGTCTCTGACCATGTTTCCTCTTTCTTTTTTTTTTTTTTTTTTTTTTTTTTTGCTGTTGTTGTTTTGTTTTGTTTTGAGATGGAGTCTCGCTCTGTCGCCCAGGCTGGAGTGCAGTGGCATGATCCCGGCTCACTGCAACCTCTGCCTCCCAGGTTCAAGTGATTCTCCTGCCTCAGCCTCCCGAGTAGCTGGGATTACAGACACCCGCCACCATCTTCAGCTAATTTTCATATTTTTAGTAGAGATGGGGTTTCACAGGTTGGCCAGGCTTGTCTCGAACTCCTGACCTCAGGTGATCCACTTGCCTCAGCCTCCCAAAGTGCTGGGATTACAGGCATGAGCCACTGCATTCAGCCGTTTCCTCCTTTTACAACAACACCAGTCCTGTTGGATTGGGAGCCCACCCTACTTCAGCATGATGTCATGTTAACTCATTACATCTGTAACCACCGTATTCCCATATAAGATCCCATTTTGAGGTCCTGGGGCTGAGGACTTCAATATCAGTTCGGGGTGGGGGGGGGCCTACAATGTAAATTTGTAACATTGTCTCTGTCATGGGCCAGCTGTCAGTATTCCCTGAATATCCAGGATCCACCCATGCTCTCTGGCCATCACCAGAGTGAGCAAATCTCTGACACATGGATAAGAGTTACTTCCATGGGCTCCCAGCCAGGCTGGAAATTCTTGATTCATGGAATCAAGAATCTTTCTCCAGTGGGTGGGGCTAAATGCAGCTGCCTCCCTGACAGTCTCCCTGGGACACTAGGCTTATCAGCTTCTCTCCTAAAGCTGCAGGTCCTGACTGTCCTGAGCCCCAGCTCTGCTGTGGTCTTTGCATCTTAAGATCTTATTCAACTCGCCTTTGTGCCTCAGTGGACTGACTCGCAGGAAACAGTGGGAGATGCCCCTGCTCTCTTTCCCCAAGGTCTCTTCCCCTCAGTGGCACAAGACCTGCCCTATTGACTGGCAGTCCCCCCACGCCCATCTCAACCTCCACACTGCCCACTGTGCATGGTCACAGGTCACAAACTGATTGTTCATTTTGGGCAGATCACCTTGACAGTTTCTGCAGAACTGGGTGCTTCTTCCCAGAATCAGGAATTTACAAACAAGGCCAGTTCTAGAGATGCAACTGGGAGAGTAATGTGCATCACAGCGAATCTGGACAAGAAAAAGTGGTTTTGCTGTAGTTCTCCTAGAACACATTCTGGTGATGTATCCATCTCCCAGGATAGTCTTAGCAAGTTACATCCAATGCTGCATAAGGACCCTCAAGAAAAGGTGTCAGAACTGGCCTGCATGAGTGGCCAGCAGGGTCCTGGGAGGAGACCCTGAGATGCCCAGTGACAGGAGGAGTGGATTCATAGGTTGGTAAGCGTGTGGAAGAGCTGCGAGTGATGTGCTCAGCCAAGTACAGGAGCAGGCGTATTGGTGACCTGTGGCCTCATCTTATCTCAGTTGTCTCTTTAGATCAAACTCCAGGAAATCAGCACATAGAGACTTCTGTCTGTCTCCGAGATCATCGCAGGACTTCACACGTCTTTTCTATTTATAATGCACCATCATGTTGTCAGTGAATCACTTTCATCACAGCCTCAGCAGTCCTAGGTCTGAAAACTACTACATATACTTAGAATATTAATTAAGGAATACTTTGTCAATTATGTTTATTAAATTAAAAGACTTCAGTATCTAGTGTTACAGCTGTCATAATTTAACAGCCTTGACTTTCTTAGAAATAAAATCCTGATCCCAAATTTTTCTGGGGATATGACTGGCATAAGGAGCCAAGCAGACATCTGGATGTCCCAATGTCACTGCTGACACGTGCTTTTTTGTTATCTGTCATGGAGGGAACAGAGGAAGTGTCCCTACCTCTGTCCACAGAACCCATGGAAGACAGTGCACCTGATTAAAGAAGAGAGGGTTGTGATCAGAGGGGTCCAGGGTCCTGGGATGAGGTGGGAGGAGGAGACTCATGGGAAGAAAGGAAGCAGGGCAGGAAGAAGCTGAAGTTCAGGCTCTGAGGTGCATCTCCTGCATGGAATCTTGACTCCACTCACTTCTGTCATTGTGTAATCTTTCAATGCTGGTTCTGTCATCAGTAAACTTGAGGAGAGGTTATGCCGTAAGCATAGGGCTGAGGAAGGGTTATTATAAATATCCAGTCATGGTTGTGCCTATAAAACACTCACCAAAGACTCTGAATATATTAAGTTCTCATAAGTAGTTGTTTTGCATAATGTAGTGATACATGGAGGATGGCATTCCTCCTGTGGACAGCAGGAGGCACCGTGGGTGTATGGTTTGGGGATCCTAATAACTCCAAGTCCCCCAGTAGAGCTCACATGCAAAGGGTGTGACTGATGTTTCCTTTCAGGTCCAGTCTTTTTGAGTACAATCCACTCTCCACTCCTGACACCCACTTGGCCCTTCTTCTGCCCTTGAGAAATGACTACCCTGAGGCCATCAGGTCCAGGGCTCAGGTATGAGCTCATGCAGACACGCTTGGGAATAGACAACAGATTTGGATTCAATGCTCCTTGCTTCTTGAGCTTCAAGAAGAGGATAAGATAGGAGCTGGTTGTGTCCAGGCTCCACTGGGTAGCCTCGATCAGAGCTCTCAGAAGTGCCTCCCATCAGGGCCTGTGTCTCCTTCTACCTCCTGCCCTTCATTTTCCCACAGGTTGGAGCATCCAGGGAATTCAGGGAAACCCTTTCACTGCTATTTCCCCCCTAGCACTGGTCCTCAGTGGCATTCTTTCCAGTTCTCCTGTGCATTCAGCATCATTCATGAAATTCTGTGTTTCCAGGTCTCTGTGCTCTGTCTGTGCTGACCCAGCCCCCGTCTGCATCTGCCTGGCTGTGAGCCTCAGCCAAGCTCACCTGCACCCTGAGCAGAGAGCACAGCATCTACACCATTGAATGGTATCAACAGAGACCAAGGAGGTCCCCCCAGTGTATAATGGAGGTTAAGAGTGATGGCAGCGACAGCAAGTGAAACAGGATCCCCAGTCACTTATTGGGCTCCAGCCCTGGGGCTGAATGCTACTTAATTATCTTCAACCTCCAATCTGAGGATGAGGCCGAGTATCACTGTGGAGAGAGCCACATGTTTGATGGTGAGGATGGGTGAGCCACAGTGACAGAGACAAAGAAGTGAGGCCAAAACATACCCCCTCCCCTTCCTCTTCAAGGACTGAGAGTGAGAAGCCCTATGTCATCTCCATTGACCCTGAGAATGTTGACTCTCCCCCTTGCAAATTTCATCATCCCACATGTCCCCCCTGAAGACACCCCTAGGCAGAGGCAGAGGCAGATGCAGGCCATGATTGAGGTCATTTTGATAACTCATCATTCTGTTTCCACCACACCAGCCTGTGGGGACTATGCTGGGAGAGACCAGAACAGCCCAGGCAGGAAAAGGGCCCTGAGAGAGGGGCCGGGCTGAGATGACTGCATCCAGTGAGTGCCATTGCACCCTGCGCCCCTGCCTCAGGGGACTGTCATAGGGCTCTGCCTGAGGAGGCAACATGGATCTTGACATGTCCCCAGCCATTTATGAGAACTGTAGTTGTGTGCATCCTCATTAACACTCAATATTATTGTCAGTTTTTGTTTAAAGTCACTCTAATAGATCTGTAGTGATTCTTATTAATTTTTTAACTTGTATTTTCTTAGCAACATCAGGCTGAGCATCTTTTCAGGTGCTTGTTATCTGTATATCTTCTTTGGTGAAAAGCTTAATCAAATCTTGGTCTATTTTTAAAATTCACTTTTCCCCACATTCCCCTTCATGCAATATTTTTCAAAAATAGTGAATAAATGAAAGTTTTGCTGACATTTAAAAACTCACAGAATTGTTCACCACCAGACTGTTGCTATTAGAAGGGTAAAGGATATCCCTAGACAGAAGGAAAGTGATGTCACATTGAAATGTGAATTTACACAAAAAAGTGAAAACATCAGGCTGGGCCCAGTGGCTCATGTCTGTAATTTCAGCACTTTGGGAGACTGAGGCAGGAGTATTGCTTGAGCACAGGAGTTTGAGGCTGATGTGAGGTATGATCATACCACTGCAGTCCAGCCTGGGCAACATATTAAGAATCTGTCTCTATTAAAAGAAAGGAAATAAAAAAATTAAACATCAGATATGGTAACTACATAGATACTGGTGAAAACCTCTGTATTATGTTAATGCCAATAAAATACAGTTCACTGATCAAAGATAAATTAATAAAATACATTGTGATTTATAATGAAAATAAAGGCAAATTATATGACAAAGGGAGCACAAAAGCTGTGGTGGGTGAAGAACATGTTATCAAGGTCTCATATGGGAATGTGTAACAACTGCAGGTAGATTTTCATAAGATCTCTAATATACATAAACCCTAAAGTAGTCATTAAATCAAACCTTTTGATCAAAAAAGAATTAGAGCTAATAAGCTATATTAGGGTTATCCACAGAAACAAAATCGATAAGATATATATGTGTGTATAACATACATATGTGTATATACACATGCATGTATGTGTATGTATCGAGAGAGAGAGAGAAACTTAAAAGAAGAAATTGGTTCATAGGATTGTCATGTCTGACAAGGATAAAAATCTCTTGGGCAGGCTGAAGAGGCTGGAAATTCAGGTAAGAGTTGATGTTGCAGTCCTGAGCCTGAATTCAGCAATACGGGACTTAAGAAATCCTCAGTGTTTGCTCTAAACACTTTCTTTTTTGTTTTGTTTTTTTTTTTCTTTTTGAGACAGAGTCTCACTCTGTCACCCAGGCTGGGTTACAGCGGTACGATGTCAGCTCACTGCAATCGCCGCCTCCCAGCTTCAAGTGATTCTTGTGCCTCATCCTCCCAGGTAGCTGGGATTACAGGTGTGCACCATCACACCCATCGAATTTTTGGATTTTTAGTAGAGACCAGGTTTCTCCATGATGACCAGGCTGGTCTCGAACTCCTGGCCTCAAGTGATCCTCCTGCCGCCTTGGCCTCCCAAAGTGCTGGGATTACAGGTGGGAGCCACCAGGCCTGGCCTGCTCTATACACTTTCTACTCATTAATGAGGCCTGCCACATTGTGATGAGTTATCTGCTTATACAAAGTCTACTGAGTTAAATGTGAGTCACATCTGGAAAATATCTTCACATAAACTTCTGTGTTTGTATTGGACAAAATCAACCTGGAACCACATCCTAGTCAATGTGCCACTTAAAATTAACCATCACTTAAGCCAGCATAAAGATAGAAAGGAATCATTTTTTAAAACAATCAAAAACAGAGACAGAGAAAAGGAAAGAAAAACAAGGAACATATCCATAGATTGTATTTTTTAAGTCATTTTTTGAGGTTTTCTATTGTTTTCCTCTTTTCTATTTCATTGATATTTGGCTCTTAACTATATTAATACCTTTTCTCTATTTAAATTGAATTTCAATGCTCTCCTTTTCCTTAGATTTATGAGGTAGAACCTTAGTTTATTTTAGATCTTGCTTCTTTCCACTGCCAAACATTCAATCCAATAGATTTATTTAAAACTACTTACTTATATCCATTTTTAAAATTTTAATACATTGTGTTTTTGTGTTTAAAAAGTTCAGTATTTTCTAATTTTGTTGTGATTTTTTCTTTGACTTATGAAATATGTAGTTTTATCTTCTTTCATTTCCAAAAAATTGAAGATTTACCACAGCTTATCATGTATCAATTCCATTTAATTAGTTAATTCTGCATTAAATCATACCTTGCATGAGCTTCATCTTTTCAAATTTGTTAATATTTGTTCTGTGGCCTAGAAGAGGAAGTATCATGAAAAATGTTCCCTGTGTATTTGAAATAGCAATGTTTATTCTGCTGTTGTGGGTGTAGTTTTCTACAAATTCAGTTAGCCTAAGTTGGCTAATAGTTCAAATATATATTCTTACTGTTTTTTTGTGTATTTATTTTGTAGGTCTGTGAGAGAGAGCTATTGAAATGAACAACACTAATTGTAGAATTTCCTATTGCTTCTTTTGAGAGAGGAAAATTTGCAGTCATGGTTCTTAATACTTTATTCTCCTGACAAAAGGTCGCCCATGATATTCCAATACTAATCAAGGAAAAAAAGAGGCAGAGTTAAAGCCACACTCATGGATGCCACAGGCACAGTGGGTGGCCACATGATGTCCCTCCACTGGTTCAGTGGATTTAGCGAGACATTATATTTTGGCTTTTAAAAATCATAAATCTGGCTAAGACATCCATGAACAAATTTGAAGACATACACATTGAATAAAATATGAAAATTAAAAGAAAGGTAACTGCATATGTAAAACACCGCTATCATAGCACTTGACTCATGGGAAATGGATAAAAAGTATTATAAATTCAATTACATTTACTTACACATTAAACAAATATGAATTTAAACCAGTTCACTGAACTGTCTCATATACTGTTTAGGTGACGGAGACTTACTGGTACACAAAAAAGACAAGAATACCTGCTCTCAGGGTGGCATCATGGAAGATGGTGGAGCAGGAAGCTCCAGCAAATGGTCCCTCCTGTAAAATTACTTGAAGTGGCAAGAGTCATGAAATTAACTCTCATAAAACAATAGAATCTTGTCCCACATTTGCAGTATTCAGGGATGTGCTGATGAAGAGAGAGACATAAAATAATCCCTGTCAGGTCAATTTCTGGCCATGGAAATAATTGAACAGAAACTGCATGGATCACTCTGACAAGGAAGCTGGTCCTTACCAAAATATTTTGGAAATGTCACCACACAAATGAATAACAGCACCTTTCAGCAAGCAACATCAGCCAAGGCAGAGAAGAGAGACAATCTGATTTTGAGAGTGACAATATCATAACGTCCAAAATACCCAGATCTCAAGAAAAGTTTACAAAGCAGACAAACGTAAAAGAAAGCATGACCCACTAAAAGGAAAGAAATAAATCAACTGAATGCATTCCTGAGGAAGCACAGGCATTGCACGTGCTACACAAATACTTCAAATGAACTGCCTGTATATGCTCAAAAAGCAAAAGGACTCCATGGAAACAGAACTAAAGGAAAGCAGGGAAATGATGTTTGAACAAGCATGAAATATCAATAATGACAAGTTTTATAAAGGAACCAAGCAGAAACACTGAAACTGCAAAGTTCAATAGCTGAAATCAAAATCTCTCCAGAGGTGTTAAGTAGTGGTGTGAGCAGACAGAAAAATAATCAGTGAACTTGAAGATACATCATTGAAATTACACAGGATGAGCATAAATTTTTTTAGAAAAGAATAAATGAAATGAACAAAGCCTAAGAGACATATGAGACATCAAGCATATCAATATTGCTTTATGGGAGTTTCAGAAAGAGAAGAAAAATAGGAAAGGAAAAATAAAATACATAAAGAGAAATAGCTCAAAACTTGTAAGTTTGATGAAAGATTAGAATCTATACTTTCGAGGAGCTCAATAAACTCCAAGCAAGTTAAACTGAAATCCGCAGTGAGACACATTGTGATCAAAGCATCAAAAGCCAAATACAAAAGGAAAGGTGTAAATAGTAACAAAAGGAGAGTTGGGGTAGCTAAAGTAATTTCAGACAATATAGGCTTCAAGTTAAAAATGCTTACAAGAGACAAAGAAAGGCGTTATAATTGATGAAATAATCAACTAGTCAAGAAGATAGACTAATTACACACCAAGGGATAGCACTTCAAAATACATAAAGGAAGACCAATTTGAAAAAAAAAAATATGTAGATCTATAATATAACTTGGAGACTTCACTTCTCCACTTTTATTGTCCATCTAGGCTGGGCATGGTGGCTCACGCCTGTAATCCCAGCACTTTGGGAGGCTGAGACGGGTGGATCACGAGATTAAGAGATCGAGACCATCCTGGCTAACACGGTGAAACCCAGTCTCTACTAAAAATACAAAAAAAAAAAAAAAATTAGCTGGGCGTGGTAGTGGGTGTCTGTAGTCCCAGCTACTTGGGAGGCTGAGGCAGGAGAATGGCGTGAACCTGGCAGGCAGAGCTTGCAGTGAGCAGAGATCCCAACACTGCACTCCAGCCTGGGCGACAGAGAAAGACCCCGTCTCCAAAAAAAAAAAAAAAAAAAAAAAAAAGGATAGTAAGAGAGGAGACACAAATACGTAAAATCAGAAATTTGGGACAATAGTACAAAGCTTATGGAAATTTAAACTATAATAGAAGAACACATAAGCAATTGTATGCCAAATCTTAGAAGATATGGACAAATTCATAGTAAACACAGATTGCCAATCTGACTCAAGAAAAAAGAGAAAAAAATCAACAGAAATATAGAAAATAAGGGAAGTAAATCAGCAATGGAAACTTCCCAAAAGAGAAAAACTCAAAACCAGATGGCCTCACTGGTAATTCTGCTAAATTTAAAAAGGAATTGATATCAATCATAATCAATCTCTTCCCAAAATAGATTAGGAGGAAGTACTTCCCAGCACATTCGAAGACCTTAGCATTAGCCTGACACCAAAAGCAAACAAGGATAGTATTAAAAAAAACTAAACTAAAGGCTAATATTCCTTAAGAATGAGCATGCAAAAATCCTCAACAAAATAAAAGCAAACCAAATCCAACGTTAAGTTAAGGGGAATAAAGGATTTCAAAGATGGTTCTACATAAGAACATGAATCAATGTAATATATATTAACAGAGTGACAGAAAAAGTGTGTGATCATCTGAGTAGAAGCAGAAAAAGTGTTTCACAAAATTCACCACATTTTCCTGGTTAAAAAAAAAAACCACTCAGCAAACTCGGAATAGAAGGAAACTTCTACAAACTAATAAAGGAGCTTTACCTAAAGCCACCATTTAATGACATCACATTAAATGGTGGAAGAGTAAAAGCTTCCCTACTAAGATCAGGGACAAAACAAGGACTCCTGCCTCCACAACTACTATTTGACTTTGTACAGAAGTTTTGGTCAAAGCTCTTAGGCAAAGAAAGAAATAGTAGGTACCTAGAATGGAAATGAAGGAGTAAAATCATCCCTATTTGCACAGAACCCGATTCTAAATGTACAATATCCCAAAGAATACATGCACAGAAAAACTAACAAAGTGAATAAACACATTGAACAAAGTTTCAAGGCACAGGAACAACTCCTGGACTTGCCACAACTTTTCTCTGTTATCCTGGGCATTAGTTCTCTTGGCCTCAATTTTATCTTTAAAACTGGGAGGCTTATACTGCAGTTAAGAAATTCTTTTCTAAAAAAAGAAAAAAAATCCAAAAATACACAAAAAGAAACTGTTACTTAAAGATGGAATAAGTGAATCTCAGAGGGTGGACACGGGTTGGTGGGGTCCTGTCCATCTCTGGGGGCATTTTCTGGAGTGTGGGAATGCATGTTCCCAGATGTATTAGCAAGATACTCGCAATTTTCTCAAAACAACAGACAAGGATAGTGTAGAAATCCTCCCACCACAAATTGTGAACAGTGTGTGATGAAATAAAAATAATAGTCATAGAAAAAGATGGCGATGATGATGATAATGACTTAAGTACACAACTAAGTTTTAGTGATAGAAACATCAGGTGTTCCCAAATTCAATGCAGCTTTTCTTATAGAATGGGGGCACCAGTCTTAGTTCCCATATATTTAGGAATTGAGGGTCCCCATGAGGTGTCGCTGCATTTCTCTGGACTTTTATGTTTATCACAGAAGAGCTACAGCTTACCCGGCACTCTACAGCCTGCAATCAAAAATCATGGACCAAAGAACAACATTTCAGCACAAGACTCCATTATGGGAATTGCACCTCCCCACCTTCCTGAAACCATATACACGACCTTTCTGTGCTGACATGAGAAAACCACAGTGGATCACACTGGCTCAAAGTGAGGCTTGACTCCTTTGTCCCCACCCTCCCAGATGACAGATGTTGTGGGGTCACCCGGAGGAGAAAAGCTCTCCTAGGCTCAGCCTCGTCCACCAGCAGGGGGCAGCAGAGCTGCAGCCAGGAGCAGCCAGAGGCTGCGGCTGCCCAGGTGGAGCCTAAGGGGTAGGCAGCCCTTGGGAGGTCTACAGGTGTCCAAGGTTCAGTCCTAGGATTGGAAGTCAAGACAGTCCATCCTATTGCTTCTGGTAACAGCGACCATGTTCTGAGGGTCAGACTCAAACGGTATCACCCAGGACACTGACAGGAGCCAGGGCACAACGAGAGCCTCAACTGGGAAATGCAGCTGGAGGCACCTGGGCCCAGATGTCAGCCTGGGTAGCTCCCACAGTGCTGGAATTCCCTGGAAGATGCCCCCCCAAGGTTGAGGTGCTCTAGGAGGGGGCCCAGTGTGAGAGGATGGGGCTCCCAGGGCTCAAGTCCTTCACCCAGGATGGCCGTCTGAGCATCCTGCCACTCTCAGGGCCTCGCCCCTTCCTCTCCAGCAGTGTCCTGGGGAGCTGAACCCTGTCCCGGGCACTTCCAGGGACTCCTGACCCCTCCTCCCTCTGCCTCTCCTTCCAGCTCGAGGCTGACTCTGACTCAGGGGGCAGCTCTTGTGCGCAGGGGAGTCTCAGGTGGGTGAGGTGGCACATTCAGGGCCCCGGTTCCTGCGTGGGGAATCCCCGGCCTCCTAGAGGAGATGCTCTCCAGAGGGAAGGGAATTCTCACTTGATTCAGGCCAGAGCTCTGACCGCGAGGCTGTCCTTGGCTCAGTGACAGAGTCTGCTGCATTGCAGAGACCAGGGACCACCCACCATCCAGAGCTCACATTCTGTGCAAAGGCTGTGTCCCTGGGATATTTGCAGAGACCACCGGGCCTAAAGTTGAATTTCCCATCGATATTTCATGTAAACTTGTAAAAAGCACCAGAAAAACACACTGGACTGAGAACCCCGATGCTTTTCTGGGGCCTTTTACAAGTTTACACAAAATACTCATAGGAAAAAATAAATAAATAATGGAAGAGCTGAGGATGGCAATGGCTGATCTATGTGGGGATGGGGGATGGCCTAGAAGGAGCGGCACTGTGGCTGAAATGAGAGCAGACGACCAGATGATGCCACAAGGGTGTCATTGCTTAAATGAACCACCTACTCCTACTGAAATAATTAACAAGTATCCTGACGACACAGTACATTATTTAGATGAAATGACCAGGATGGGACTAAGTAATGCTGGGGGACCTAATGCTGGGGGACCCAGAGAGGAGATGAAGGAGGGGGAATATGGTGGGTCCTTGGTCCACCTGCTGCTGAGTCAGGTTTCACCAATGATCTCTCAGCAGGGCCAAACTCAGCCCCAAGCCAGCTTCCTAGAAGGCCCACAGCCCTGCTGAGCCTGGCCCAGAACAGACCACAGGTCAGAGAGGTTTGGGACAGTGGTCATATGGCCAGTCCCCAGGAAGGTGACTGTGATCACAGGCCTCAGAGGTCCAGGCTAACTTTCTGACCAAAGACCCAACTCCTTCTTCAGTCACCTGTGCTGCCCCCACAGCTAGTTTGAGTGACATCTTTCAATGAGGAGTCTCAGAGGATAGAAATTTGCATGAACACCAAGTACTTACTGCCCCATAGGGCCTGGGAAGGAATAAGAGAGGCCTGGGGAGCCCAGCTGTGCTGTCGGCTCAGGAGGCAGAGCTCTGGGTGTCTCACCATGGCCTGGACCCCTCTCCTGCTCCCCCTCCTCACTCTCTGCGCAGGTGCTGACCCCAGGCCCTGCCCCAGGCTCAGTCCCCATAGACCCCAAGTTGGCCCTGCCCTGAACCCTGTGCAAAGCCCAGACACAGCCTCAGGGTGGGACCTCTGGGAATGCGCTCTTGATCTTCAAGCCCCCTCTCCTGTTTTCCTTGCAGGCTCTGAGGCCTCCTATGAGCTGACACAGCCACCCTCGGTGTCAGTGTCCCCAGGACAGACAGCCAGGATCACCTGTTCTGGAGATGCATTGCCAAAAAAATATGCTTATTGGTTCCAGCAGAAGTCAGGCCAGGCCCCTGTGCTGGTCATCTATGAGGACAGCAAACGACCCTCTGGGATCCCTGAGAGATTCTCTGGCTCCAGCTCAGGGACAATGGCCACCTTGACTATCAGTGGGGCCCAGGTGGAGGATGAAGCTGACTACTACTGTTACTCAACAGACAGCAGTGGTAATCATAGCACAGTGACACTGACAGATGGGGAAGTGAGACACAAACCTCTTCTTCATCTGTTTTACCCTCTCCCTCCAGCCCCAGGACCACTGTGGACCAACCCATAAGCAGGTCTGGCAGAGTTCACCTGGTTAGGAGATCCTTAAGCTGCCTTTCCCTCCACTCCTCTAGGCAGACTTTGCAGGAATGAGTCAGGAGTGGATTTGGGCCTGGCAGGGCCAGACTGTCCTGTGTTTCCTTGCCCATGGTTTGAGTTGTGAATGGAGAGTATGAGTGGAAAGACAGACACAGTGGGACGTCCATGCAGGCATGAAAAGCCCAGAGCGACAGGGTAAACTTTCAGCTCTCAGTTCAATGCAGTCTTTGTTTCATCTCTTGGAAGAAGCATTTCTCCAGAACTAAGACTCTAGACTCACAGAGCCCGAGGTTGTGGGGGAAGACATTAAATTTTGCTAATGGATCACTAAGGATGTTTTTGAGTGGATCCACTACAATTTATTCCTTGATTCCTGGACTCATGGATCCTGACTGTGGGAGAAATAGTACTGCATATTGGGCACTGCTGTACAGCGTATGCCCCATCATCAAAGACATTGCCCAACTCTACATGTTTTTGCCATCCTGCTGCCACAGTAACTGAGTCTTCAAGCAGACACTAAGCCATTCATATAAGCCAGATGCCACAGAATTATTGGTGAAGATGGTAAGACACTTGAATGCCGTGAGGATGGGCCCATGGTTGCTGTTTATTTGCTGTGATATGAGTTCCTTGGTCAAAGCCCCCTGTGGAATACCATCATGGTGGGTGAAGCATTCTGTAATCCAGAGATAAAAGGTTTGGCAGAAGCACTGCAGTCAAAGAAAGCAAATCCCTATCTATATTAAGTGTGTCTTCTGGCAAGAGCAAAGAGCTATCCCTGCCATGAAGGAACAACTTTAATGAAATTAATATCAACCAGGCATCCTATAGGGACCTTCCTGTTGGTCTTTACTGTTGGCAGATGGTCACTCAGCAGTAGCTACAGCCAGGTCAGCTCTAGTGAGTGGTAGTCCACTTTGATGAGCCCATGGACAGCCTCCTTTTCTGCAATCATAGGGCATTTGTTATTGAGCCAATTGGGCAATGACGGCAGTGGTTGGGGCAGACTGCCAGGTGTCCAGAGAGTCACCCATCCTACCAACCTGTTTAGCAAAATCAATTCCTTCTCATGTCAGACTTTACAAAATATTCCCATAGGAGATAAATATCCTCATGCTTTCTGCTTGCTCACACATCTCTCCCTCAGACATAGTTGTGAGCAATATTCTGATTGTATTTCCTGTGTCCCTGAACATCCTTGATCATCTTCCAAGGCCCTGAGTCACAGCCCATGAACTAGGAACCTCTGCCCATCTCTCTTTGCAGATGACGTGAACCAGATACACTGCTCTAAGTTCTGCCTTAAGGAGAGTGTTCCCCCACCACTGCTGTTCAGGGAAGCCCAGAGGCCAGGTGGGATACTAGCACTGTCCACAGCAGGGATGGCTGCATGTCCTGCAGAAACCTCTGTAACCCCAGTCTAAGTGCCTCCTCCTAGGAAGCTGGTCCCAGGGAGCCCCTCAGGAGGCCCAGGCTGTAAGGTGAGAGGATGGCCATGGGGCAGGAGTTGGCCTGCGTCTATTTGGCCACCTCTTCATGCAACTTATTTGTGCCTTGTGACCTGATCCATGAGGTCTCAGGTACAGCCCGGCCATGTGATGGGGAGGCCACTGTAAATGGCCACCTTGGACTGGGGGGCAGACAACACCCAGCTCATTGGCAGCTTGTGTCCCATGGTGAGCTCTGTGGCCACACACAGTCACAAAGAGCCCCTGTTGAGGCCCAGGAGCACCCCCCCCACCCCAGTCTTTCTCTAATGGAGCTTTCTACTCATTTAGAAAAATAACAATGAGGAGGTTGCTCGCCTACCTCAGGTCTAGGGTCACTAGGACCACCTAGACCACATCCATGATCTTGTCTGATTATTCTGATTCCTTGTTGGCTCAGCTATGCATTCGTGTAACCAAGCCACAGTGTCTTAGGCACTAAAATGCCACTACTTGGCCCCTGCCTACCCTGGGATCCTGTCAACCACATCTTGGTATCCAATTCAGCTTTAGCACCACTAAGAGAAATCTATTTTTATATTGAGAACAGGAAACATCAGTTATTTCAATTGTGGAAATTTTATAAGACAATAGTGTGGAAATGTTTTAAGAGACATTTTACTTAGAGTGAAAGACCTTCCATTAAACCACTCAGTAAATTGCTCCGTAAATGGCCAGCCCAAACCCTGAGTTCAGACCAGGCACAGCCTAGGTGTTGGGACCTTCTGGGAATGGGTCTCTGTCATCAACCCCTCTCTACCCTCCTGTCTGCACAGCCCTGGGCTTCCTACATGCAGGGACAGCTCCCCTCAGTGTCGGTAGCCCTGGGACAGATAACCACGATCATATGCTCTGGAGATAACCTCGGAATAAACATGCATTTTGGAACAAGCAGAAGCCAAGCCAGGCCTCAATGTCGGTCCTCTAGTATAACAGCAACCAGCTCTCAGAGACCTCTGCTTAATTTTTAGGCCACAAACTAGCGAACACGGCCACCCTGACCATCAGCAGTGCCCAGGCCAGGGATAAAGCTATTACTGTGCCTCAGATTGTGACAGTGGGGGCAGCTGGCAGGGACTCACAGTGACACAGACAGATGGGGACTTGCAACAGAACTGTCCCACCTTGGCCTGCCTCTCATTCTTACCTGCCCTCTGAGCAGCTGTAGGTCAGGCCTCAGAGTCAGGTGTCCTCTCTGGTCCTAACCTGGCCCCTGCAGGGCTGGAGATTCGTAACAGCTTTTCCATACTCTCAGGGCCTACATGCGTTCAATAAAACCTGTACAGGGGGAAGCTCGTCGAAGCTGCAAGGACCTTTTACAGGTCTGTAGAACACATGAGAACTTCAGGAATCCATATAGTGTCACATGGCTCCATGTGTAATCACACGTCACACAGGGAAGGAGAGAGCTGTTTCACAGGGTGCAATCCTACTGGAATTCCTCTTTTCCTTGCGTAGAAACAGCTTAGTGGAAGCCATGTCTCCTCTGGTTTCCTAGATGAGCTGACTCCACATTCTAATGGAGCACCTGAGGCCTGATGAGGACAGGAGACCCAGCCCCTATGGGCCTCAGGATCCTTCCTGTCCTGACATTTCACAGAAACTGCAGAGGAAGTGCAGACCCAACCTCTGGTCCCACCTGGGGACTGTCTTCAGGGGACACTGACCTTTCCCAGTCCCCAAATTCCCAGCACCTGTCTGACCTGACTGGGTGTGCCTCCAGCTCCCTGATAGCTTGGATTTTATCTCTGGGCTCTGGGCTGCTTTCTGGGGAGCTCACTAAGAATTCCTTGGTGCCAAGTGCAGGACTTGCCCCTCTGCTCCATATCCCGGGTCTGCAGGCACAGGGGGCAGGTCCTGCTAGGTGAGGCTGGCACCCTCTTCCAGGAGGGATCGCTCATCCCAGGCCCTAGGGCCAGGTTCACTGGGCTTTCTTTTCTCACTTAGAATCTCTTAAGTCTTTTTGTTTCCTTGTTTAAGAGTACAACTGCTTTTTGGTGAAATCATGTGTATACATCAAAGTTAACAGATTACTGTCACAAGCGCATATATATATACACATCCTCTTCCTAGATGGGGTAACTGTGGACACTCTGCCATAGTCGTCTTTTTGTTTCTCTCTCTCTCTCTCTCTCTATCACAAGTGAGAATATTAATAGCACTCTTCTATGCAGACCATAATCATATTCTCCACTTGCACAAGAATGATTCTTATAGTTGCTTAATTTCCTTGCCTTTCAGGACCCTGAAGTTTCCCATGCTCACATTTGGTTGCCATGTCTCTGATCCAACAGTATTCCTTGGAAGCTGAGGCTTATGAAACATTTTGCAAGAAGTTCCACAGGAAAACTCAAGTTCCTGGTGCACAGTTGGACCATGTTCATTGTGTGCAGTAGAACCTTGTTCCAGTGTTGAGTCCATTTTATGTTTTGACCATCAAAGGGAAGGGCATTATGACTTTTGGGGACTGAGTCAATGGAGGAAAGATAGCAGCTGATGATGACCTTATGCTCTGATGTGTATGCGGCCAATGTCTATAGATGGATTTGGAACTTGAAGGAGCTGCTCATTCTGCAGATGGAATTTCCAGTGCCACATCTCCACCACCCAGCCACTAGCACTCGGCAGGCACTCTGTAAGAGGAAGCCCTTCACTGCCAATCAGCCAGTACACAGGTGAAGGTGAGGGAGACTTAATAGCTATTAACTCTCAAAACAAACTGAGGAATAAACTCAGGTTCACAAAGTGACTTTGCGGGAACAGCCTGAGGAAGCCAGTTAATTAGTGGCAGAAGGTTTTGCCCAGAGCAGGAGGAATCACAGGATCACTGAGGACCCAGTGATACCATGGTGTGGAGGTGCTGTGAAGCATGGTGACATTCAAGAAAACCTGTTCTCTACAAACACCTACCTACCCACAGGCACAGCAGACACCCCAGCTATGCCAAGGGCTCTGTCTTCCTCTAGAGTAACAGCCCGGTGGCAACCAAGTATCCTCTGAAAGGCAGGTGCCCCGTCAGTCAGCTCTGCACGACTGAAACTAAAGGAAAATTGCCAGAGAACTTTCCAGAAAACAGTCAACCTGCTTGTGCTGCTGCACTGATGGTGACCCAGGATCAATGGAAGTAACAGAAGCTTAATTTCCCCATGGCTGCATGATGGACACCGGGAGAGAAGTGTGGAGGCCGATTAACCACCACTCTAAGTGGCTTCAGCCCCAGGTAAGCAGGAACAAGTGAGGGGGCTGAGCCCACTTGTGTCTAATCAGTTCCAGCCTCAGCAGCTGCATCCTGGAGACCAACAGGGAGTGTGTGCGCTCAGCCCCTCCCAGATTGCTGAGCATAACCAAGAAATTTCCGTCCGCACACCTGACGCACCACACACCTGCCTGCACCACACATCTGCCCCCAGCTCCTCACTTACAAGACGATATCAAATCAGACAGGGACTGGTCTGGGTCCCAGATTCCCTCAGGTTGCCACCATCCTCTCAGATCCCCACACACAGCAGATTCTTCCCCTCACACTCCTGTTCCAGGTTACTCTTCTCCAATATGATGGGGGTTTGCTTTCACTGTTTCTGTATTTTTTGTATTTTCATGGGTAAGCTGAGCCCCTTGTACCTGGTCTTGAGTCAGGCAGGGGCCACACACGGAAGAGGAATTCCTCTCCGGGGGCCAGCAGTCCACGGATCAAGGCATCAGGGACCTGAGCAGCAGGTTCTGTTCCTATGCCTGGAATCAGGAGGCCCATGAGCCTCCAGCAGCCAGTATGGAGCAGCCACCAGCGGGGGCAGCAAAGAGTCGCCTGGGAAAGCCACCTCAGGATGGGGTGGACCTGGGCATCAGGGAGATGCTAACACGCAGGGAGGGTCAGTGACCACGACCTGACACCTGGAGGGAAAATAGGTCCTTCTTTTTCTAGAGTATTGTCCTTGACACTGATGTAAAAATTCTAGCACCAAATTTTATCTTCAGCTCTTGTAGATGCTCCTATTTCCCTGACAAAGGTCCAGGCAATTGACTTCCCCACACACCCTCTCCTCACACACCCAGTTGTGCTAAAATGCTGTCCCTGTCACGCACAGTGTCCTTCCTGAGGTGACACGTGTCCCCCTCCCTGCCCTTTGCTCTGGGAGCCCCTGTCCTGTAGACACAGCAGCTTCTCCTTCCCTGGCTGCTCCCCATCTCCACCATCCCTGGGCTTTCCCATCTCTTTCCTGGGAAAGCTGCCAAATCACAGCTCTCGATTTCCTTGTGAGGCACAAAATAGTTGCTCATTAACCTTCTGTTGCCTTAATTAAGTTTTTAATTCCTTGATTTGTTTTCCCCAGCAACTGAAGACAGCTTAGTCATAATAAACATTCACTTCCAGGGGTCTTGCAGTTTGCTGACCCCTCTCATTCTCTCATGGAGCAAACATTTTCTTGACCTCGTTATCTGTCCTTGGTGCTCACAGCACCCTGGGGACACTGAGGCACAGCATCTATGACCTGCCCTGGAGCTCACAGCCAACGAAGAAACTTACTGCATCCCATGGATCTTCCAACACTCCATGTGCACTTGGCAACCAAGAAATTTTATTCTTCTCTAGCACTGAGGAGCTGTGCCCTGGGGTGGGGTCTGTACCTATCCAAGGCACGTGCTGTCACCTGTAGAGTGTGGATAGAGGGTCCTTGCATTAGGTTCTGGAAAGTGTCTTCAAAAACGGATTTAGGCCTACACCCAAAATCTCCTCTCTGACACAAATTATTTATGTTCAGGATACATGTAGAGGCCTAGACCAAAATTCACCACCTCCCTCCTGAGCCAGAATGGAATGGAGGAGGGGACTGGGGACCCCAGATAATTTTCCCATCACCACTGTGACTCTATGGCCACCTCCTGCAACAGTCAGGGACAATCCCATAGGAAGGGCTTCATGTATCCTAGGAAAAACACCCAAAGTCACTTATGAGCTCTGCCATGACCAAGAGAGCCCAGGATTCGGGTTGAGCACAGCGTGGTGTGGAGATATCTGCAGAGACTGTGGAACCAGTTTGTAAAGGAGATCCTGTAGGCTGAGGGTGGGAGTACAAGGCCACTCCTCCCCCTCTCTGCATCCCTTGGGGCTAAGCCCTTCTCTGGAAACCACAAAGCTCCTCCAGTAGCAGCCCTTGACTCTGCTGATTTGCATCACAGGCTGCTCTTTTCAGCAAGGGGATAAGAGAGGGCTGGAAGGAACCTGCCCAGTCTGGGCCTCAGGAAGCAGCATCGGGGGTGCCTCAGCCATGGCCTGGACCGCTCTCCCTCTGAGCCTCTTTGCTCACTGCACAAGTGCTGCCCCAGTGTCCCAGTCACCTACCCAGCTCCAAGGCTCTGGGTCCAGCCTGGCCTGACAGTGATCTCAGCAGGGCCCTGCCTGTGGTGTGCAGGATGCTCATGATCCTGCTGCAGGGGGAGGGGCTGCTGGAGGTGAAATCCCCCCCACTGTTTTTCTGTGCTCATGGTCCCCTGAGGACACTTTCATTCCTGAAACTCAGGCCAGGCAGGTGGGAAGGCATTGTTGGGTTGAGCCCCTCAGTTTCAAGTCTATTCTATTCTCTCCCCTTTTCTTGCAGGTTCTGTGGCCTCCTATGAGCTGACTCAGCCACTCTCAGTGTCAGTGGCCCCAGGACAGACAGCCAGGATCACCTGTGGGGGAAACAACATTGGAAGTAAAGCTGTGCAGTGGTACCAGCAGAAGCCAGGCCAGGCCCCTCTGCTGGTCATCTATAGCGATAGCAACCGGCCCTCAGGGATCCCTGAGCAATTCTCTGGCTCCAACTTGGGGAACACGGCCACCCTGACCATCAGCGGAGCCCAGGCTGGGGATGAGGCTGACTATTACTGTCAGGTGCGGGACAGCAGCACTGCACACAGTGACACAGGCAGATGAGGAAGTGAGACACAAACCCTTTTGCCATCTATGTCACCCTCTTTCTCTAATTCGAGGACTATGAACAAAGCCTTAAGCAGATCTGGTTCAATTCTCTTTAATCTCTGCCCCCAGCCTGTCCCTCCCTCCAGTCCTTCAGGCGGGGTCTGCAGAAAGTGCAATAGTAGTTCATTTAGGGTGATGTGATCAGGATGGACTGGTGTTTTGGTGACTCAGCTGTGACTTGGGAAAATAGGGCCTGCATGGAAGATCAGACTGAGGTAGACATCCACAGTTGTCTCTGGATTTCCATTGGTGGTGACAGGCCAGTCCTTGCCCCAAATGTCCTAGATCAGTCCCCAGAACTGCCCAGCTCAGGCTCCCGTGGTAGCCTGTCATTCTTTAGAGAAACACCAATGGAGTAGACACTGTGGGATCTGCCCAGATCCCCTGTTCTGAGCTTACCCACTAAGCACTACTGGGAGCTTCTGGCAGGTCAGAGCTGTGTCCTCACTGGAAAGTGCTGTTCGGTGCAGAAAACAGACTCCTCCAGGTCTATGCCCTTTCTCAGTGAGGTTAGGTTTCATGACTGCCTGAGGCCAAGTTCTCGCCTCTGCCTCAATATAGGAGGACCTGAAAATCCTGCCAGCTCCACAGCTCCCTGTAGGAAAGACTTGAGACCTCAATGAGGGTCAGGGTCTCCTGCCCAGTGTTGCTTCCCTCACCTCCTTTCACATCCTCTGTGCATGCAATTCCTCATCTCAGAGTCTGCTTCCAGGGAACCCAATTAAGATCACCAGCCATCCCCAACATGGGCCATGCGGGACTTCAGGAGGCCACTGCATGCTGGAAAGCACCTGTTTATTCCTAAATTAGCACTGTGAGAATCCACATGCCCAGTGAGATCTGAGTGTTTCTTGCATTTGTATGGAATGAAAAGGGAGCCTGACTTGCCAGGTGCTCTGGGGTCTAAGGGAGAGTTGGAGTCAGATCTCCCTGCAGGGAAATCCGGGGCAGAAGGAGAAGCCTCACCCCATGCAGGGACCACAGATGCACCCGCAGGGTGAGCTGCAGGATGGACACTGCCCACCTCCACCCTCCACATCCTGTGGAAAAAATCATTCTTTCCACCCCTCCTCAGCCTATCAAAGTTGACACTTAAAAAGCCACCACAGCCCACCCTTGTCAACAGGAAACCCATTCACATCTCCACCAGCCGCACAATCTCCAAGATTCTTCAAAAAATAATAACAATAGCCATGCAAAGTATATGACATATATCATAAATAATTGTCCTTAGATAATATATGAAAATGATACTCTTTTTGATATGCTAGGTAAATAAAATACATTATTTAAACTCACTGACTTCTTCTCTTTGTATTTATAACATGATGACTAAGACAGTGGGATTCCCATGAGGCTCACATCATATTGTGATTGAACAGGGCTGGTCTGCAAGGCTTCAGGTTACAGGGGCTGTGGAGTGACCTGGTGCAGGAAACCCCGTCTCCATCCATAGGACATCAGTGTGAGCCCAGGGAGAGGCGCTGGTATAAAAGAGATGAGAACCCAGGTGTGAACCACCTGCTTGTGCAGGGGACTGAGCCTTCACTTTGAGCCAAATAAGTTTTCTTTCCCAGGTTCAATCCTGAACAAGAGGGCTTTCTGGACTTCTGTTTTCAGGCTTGTGCCCCTTCAGGTTTGGGGCTGTCTGGATCCCAGCCAGGGGACACTGAGGAAATCCAGGAGTCTCACACCGACTCTGTTGTATTTCATCTGCTGGGGCCATCCCAAACTGCTGTGTACCATTTCCTTTCCCAGTGCTCAAATAGCTGCTCCATGCACTTGTCATGGTTTTATAGCTCAGTCTAGGTGGGAAGACAGGATAGTGTATGTTACAACATTTAAATAGAACCTGAATCCCTTAATAGTTATTTTAATATGGAACATTAAAAGAGTTGCATCATAGGCAACGGGGAAAGATGAAGAAAGATTAAAAGCATTTGGAGGAAAACATAAAAATGTATTTATTGAATGTCTGTGTGTCTTCAGTGTCTCAGGGTTGACAGCGGTCAGCTTTAGGTTGTCCTGAGGATGTGCTCCGATGGGGGAAAGCAAGAAAGCAGGAAACACGCATCTCTGTGACCTGACACATAAATCACAGTAATAGAAATAAATCTTTCAATAAACCTTTCACAATAATATCACTCTGGTGCACACAGAAAGGCCTGTTAGCAAACTTTCCCTTTCCCCTGCTGGGTCATATCCGCATGGATCACCTGTGTGCAGAGTGGACTCTGTGGTCTCCATTTCTCAGGCTGAGAACCAGAGGCTGGGAAGGACAAGTAGCCTGCTCGTGAGTGGGAGGGGCAGGATTGGGAGCAGCGGACTCAGGCTCAGGACTGTGGCCCTGGTCGGTGCTCCTTGTTCCCTCCACAGGGTCCCTCCCACATGTGCCTGTGTGGATGTGGGTGCACTGCCTGGGGTGGCTGATGTGCTCCAGGGATTCGATGCTGCAGATGCTTCAGGACAAAGTGTGGGGGTGGGGATGGGACGAGGCTGCAGCTGCGGAGACCAGGGACCAATGATGCCCAGCAGAGGTTTCCAGTGGGGGTGGGCAGCCCCATTTCCTGACAGTAGAGACAGCCTGGAGGTGGGTGCCAAGCAGAGGGCACTGCAGGGTGTGCCCAGGCCTGGAGGGCCACAGAGACACAGGCACCACACAGCAGAGACACTGAGCGCCAGGAGCTCACTCAGGTGAGGGGCTTCAGCAGATTTTTCTCTCCTGAGCAAATCACGTGCAAAGAAATCAACTTCCTGTCATCAGAATAGACAATCAGGGACTTTAGTCTCCTCGGCTGAGCCCCGCTGTCAAGGGAAGCAGAAGTCTCTAAGTCCAGGCCCAACTGAGGGTGGGGTGAGAAGAGGAGCTCAGGATGCAGATTTGCATGGAGGCCCCGCCCTCCTCTGAGGCAGAGGGGATAAGACAGGGCTGGGGGCAGGCCCAGTGCTGGGGTCTTAGGAGGCAGCGCTCTCAGGACGTCTCCACCATGGCCTGGTCTCTGCTCCTCCTCACCCTCCTCACTCAGGACACAGGTGACGCCTCCAGGGAAGGGGCCACGGGGACCTCTGGGCTGATCCTTGGTCTCCTGCTCCTCAGGCTCACCTGGGCCCAGCACTGACTCACTAGAGTGTGTTTCTCCCTTTCCAGGGTCCTGGGCTCAGTCTGCCTTGATTCAGCCTCCCTCCGTGTCCGGGTCTCCTGGACAGTCAGTCACCATCTCCTGCACTGGAACCAGCAGCAACTATGTCTCCTGGTACCAACAGCACCCAGGCAAAGCCCCCAAACTCATGATTTATGAGGTCAGTAAGCGGCCCTCAGGGGTCCCTGATCGCTTCTCTGGCTCCAAGTCTGGCAACACGGCCTCCCTGACCATCTCCGGGCTCCAGGCTGAGGACGAGGCTGATTATTACTGTAGCTCATATGCAAGCAGCAACAATTTCCACAGTGGTCCAAGTTCATGGGGAACCGAGACCAAAACCTGCCCTGGGCTCTCAGGCTCCCTTTTTGTTCTGAAGATGCTTCCTCACCCGGTGCAAGCGGCTTCCTGCAGCACGGCCTTGAGAATTCTCAGCCCTCTCCTTCCCTACTATGAAGTCCAAAAGAAAACCTGTGCTGTGGTTTCTCTTCTGGGACAGTGACAGTTTCCTGTTGCTTGTGTGTTGTGGTCCCTAAATGTGCAACTCTTCTTAGCTCTTCAAATGCAGGGACAGTGACAAGGAGCTGCCTGATTCCCTGCTGTTTTCAGGAACATCCTCATCCTCAATGCATCCCCACCTTTCTCACTGTGCAGACCAATCTGCATGAAGTCATTAGGGGGAGTTTCCAGAAATTACATCTTACTCCACTCTGTGTCTTCCATGCTCTAGTGAAGATGGCCCTCCTGGCTGGGCTATTACTCTGCACCTCTGTCCTGAGGCAGTGACCACCGAGGGAAGATCTGAAGATGTTTCTGAGAAATTAGGAACAAAGAGGAAGCTGTTGTTTTTCTTATTTTTGCTCCTCCTCCTTGCCCCAATACCTCAGGTTGCTGAGCTAGGAGATTTTGAGTGACAGGCTCAGTGTTTTCTCAGAATCCCCCTCCCCTCACATCACTGAGCCCCTGTCCTGGAAATGCCCCACATGTGGACGGTCTCCCCATAGACTGGGAGATTCCCATGTGGCTCCACAGGGAAGAGTTAGCCTGAGTCCATTCCTTCTTCCTCATTGACATCCAGCATTTCTAATTTCCATAGGCATCAATACTTTTGTAACTGAAATCTTTATTAATCTGCTAATGGTGATAATTTAGGAAATATTTAGACATGAGCTGAGCCTGTTGTTAAACATAGCTATTATTATATATATTTTAGGCTTCATAAACTTCAAATAAACAGATTGTATTAAAAACAAAGTAATCATTTTACTATATGTGTATCCTGTATCATCATGTTGTGTACCTGAGATATACACAATAAAATTTGTTTCAAAAACAAAAGTGTATTCATTGCCTATTGCTGCATAAAAGTTACTCCTTACATTCAGCATGTTAAGAGAACACGTGTTTGTGATCGTGTCACTTTGGTGCATCTAGATTTTGGGAGCAGCTTGGTTTGGTGGTTCTGGCTCCAGATTGGTCATGAAGTTGCAGCCGAGCTGTCAGTCAGGGCTGCATTCTGAGACCAGAGCAGGTGGCCAGGCTCAGTCTGAGGGGGGTTCCACCGTCCCTAACCTTTTTGGCAGATGTAGATCAGCTCAGGGTATAAGGAGAGAGTGACATGTAAGGCCCCTGTCCTGTTCCTTTATGTCAAAGACCATCCCATGCACGTATAATTTTTTTCTTTCCTCATACATCCTTTGCATAGAGCCCTGCCCCATTCATTCCAAGCTGCAAAATATTCCAGGGTAGAGTTTAAGCCGACTATCTTCTAATGGTTATCACCATGATTTTGATCTCACAAGAAACAGGGCAGTGAACATCCCTATGCAGACTCCTTGTAGTTCATGTGCGGATATGACCACAGGATAAATTTCTAGAAGTCCAGTTGTGGTATGTTTGTACAAAGTCAAAAGGTTGTATGTTTGTAATTTTCACCCATTATTCTCAGATTCCTCTCCAGCGGGGTTCCACCAATTTATAATGCCAGCCACAAATATTTGATCAGAGTACGCTGTTGAAACTTTACATTTTTGCCAACCCATCAGATAGAAAAATGTTATCATGTTATAGTTTTATTTTTGATTTCTCCTCTTCTGCTTAAGGTTTAGCATTTTCTCAAATATTTCAGTGGTCTTTATTTTATAGAATTCAGTACACTTTTTCTTAAATGCCCAGAGAAAAACTATTTTAGTCTTAGCGGTCACAGATGGTGGCTCTCAGCTGTAATCCCAGCACTTTGAAAGGCCGAGGTGGGCAGATAGCTTAAGCCCAGGAGTTCAAGACTAGCCTGCGCAACATGGTAAAACCTCATCCATTAAACTAAATACAATTAATTAATTAATTTTTTAAAAAGTACTTTAGTCTTTGTTACTCAAGAGTGACATCTGCAGATACGTAACCATTTAAAACTATAGAAACAACTCTCAGCTCTAGGACCATTTTCTGAGCTTCTTGTTAAACATAGCCATTAAAAACAGGTGGCAGGTCAGGAAAGGCCCACCAGATGTAGCTTAATTGTTCCTGGTTTGTAGGGGTAGGTGAAGTTTGATAATTCCACCAGCATAAGTTCTAGGTGGAGATCTCTTTGTGATTTCACCTCCTACAGTGGCCAGGGGTGTTTCTTTGGATGAGAATATACGCGTATCATCTATTTGGTTGGATCTTGGGTCTGCCCAAGACAGCCCTGTGTCACAATCTCATAACTTTTATCTTCATCTGTTTGCTCTGAGTCATACGATAGTTTTAGCATAACAGGAATAGACTCGCCCTAGATGGAAAATCAGAGGGAGAGGGAAGGACAAATGGGCAAAAAAGCTTGCACTATATAGGGAATAATCCAGTGCAGGCTCAGAGAAAAAGGTCTTAAAATCAGCTGTGTACCTGAAACCAAAAACATGCAAGATTATTGAAGTTCTGGGGATTATAAGTGAATAAAGTTTAAGTTTTATTCATATTGCAATTTTATATAAACCATAAACACTGTAAAACTCAGAATGTAACAATGGAATAAAAAAGAGAGCTTGAGATTTTAAGCTGTAATGACCCCAAAACAAGTTGCCAGGAAAGGAACCTTGATAGCGGAAATGTGTTACTCTACAAATCATCATTTTCTGTAAAAGTAGATTTTTCCCCCTTTTCCTTAGGTATAAGGAAACATTTCATGAAACACCCTTTTTTCCCACTGTGAAGAGCACCATTATCCCACAAAGAAACTGGAACATTAAGGAGGAAACAATTGAACTTTTGTATCAACACTGAGAAGTTTCTTTATTTACACATCAATATGTTCATACTCAATGATAAAACTGGATTTAGTAATTTAATATGCTTACGATAGATTAATTTTTTCTTTGAGCTATACCATTTTTGTCTATGATTTATCTTAGTTAACTCAGGCATATTCTGTTCTAAAAACAACTCAACTTTTGATATCTTTTGTTTTATTTTCTCTATCAACTATGGCTCTTTTCCAAACACTGCCAGAGATATCCCATGGCTACTCATTATTAAATTCAATTTTATAGGCATTTGAATTATTTGATACTACTCTAAATTATTTCAAGAATGCACAGATGTGACTTCCTCCACATCTAGCTCACAAACATTGCTGATGCTGACTCACTCATCTCTTTCAATCTTAATAAAGTAGGAGTTTACTTTTCTGGACTCACAGAAGATAACAGGAGTGAGGAGGGAGAACCTCCAAAAGCTGCTATCCTTTAAAACCTCAGGATGAATCACACCTGGAGTCTCACCCACACTTGAGTTGGATGGTATATAAATGAGAGTTAAGTCTTAGAGTTGGTTGTGAGTTAGTTAAGGATTCAGTTAGTTTGGGCTGTTGGGATCGGGTGAATGTATTTTAGAAGTGAGAAAGAAATAAGTTTTGGAGTTTGTGGGGTGGGGGGTTATTGGCTGAATCCTGTCCCTTAAAATTCATGCAATAAAGTGCTAATACACAGTGTGTGACTGAATTTGGAGAGAGAGTTGTTCTTAGAGGGAATTAAGTGAAAATGAGGCCATGAGGGTGAATTCCAATCCAATCTGACTGGTGTCCTCCTAAGAAAAGAAAATTTGCACACACAGAAGTGAGACACCAGAGATGAGCCTGCAGAGGAAAGACCATGTGAGGACACAGCAAGGAGGCAGTGACCTGCAAGACAAGGAGAGAGGCCTCAGGGGAAACCAAACCCATCAACACTTTCACCCTGGACTTTTCAGCTTCAGCACTGACAAAGTAAGTGTCTGTTGTTTAGACCACCAGCTCTTTGGCATCTTATCATGGCAGCTCTAGCAAATGAAAACAAGAGGGACCCCAGACGCCAGAGATGAGGGAGGAGGACATGGAGCAGGGTGCAGGAGGCAGGACAGGGAGGAGCTGGAAGATCAGGCTCTGAGGTGCGTCTCCTGGGTGGAATCGTAACTCCACTCAGTACTGCCTGGGGACTTGAAGAAAAATGTTTAACCTTCTAATATTGATTCCCAAAAGAAGACTGGATCTTGAGAATAGGACTCATCCTCCTATTCGTATTATAAAAATGTTCTTGAGGTCACGCTTGTAACACATTTATTCTGTGTCCAGCAGGGGGCACTGCCGGCCTTCATTTAGGGCCCTAATGACTCCAAGTCCCCTGATAATGCTCAAGTGCAAAGAGCATGACTGGTGCTTCTTTTGAGGCCCCTTCTCTTGGGTACAATGTACTCTCCACTCATGACTCCCACCTGGCCCTTCTTCAGACAAGAGCTCAGAGAGATGCTCTGGAAAATGGAGAAGAGATTTGCATCTGCTGCTCACCAGGGAGCCACCCAACAAGGCAAAATAGGGAAGGAAGTAGATTTGCATGATGAGGTTCCGCTTCCTAGGATAAGAGATGCCTGGTGGCCCCTCCCCCAGCAGTGGGTCCAGAGGCAGAGCTCTGGGGCAACTCCACCATGGCCTGGACCCCTGCCCTGCTCACCATTCTCACTCTCTACACAGGTGATGTCTCCCCGGGCTCAGCCCCCGATGAGACCAACATCAGCCTGGCCCTGACCTTCAGCTCAGCACAGGGAGTGATGCAGTGTGGGGCTCTGGGAGTGAGACCTTCATCCTCAGACTCACCTCTTCTGTCTTCTCTTGCAGTTTCTGTGACCTCCTCTGAGCTAATTAAGGTACCTGCAGTGTCTGTGACCTTGAAACAGATGGCCGGGATCACTTGTCAGAGAGACAGCACAGAAGATTCTTACGCACACTTGTACCAGCAGAAGCCAAGCTGGGCTCCCGTGCTGGTTATCTATGATAAAATCAAGCAGCCTTCAGGGATCCCTGAGCAATTCCCCGTATCCAGGTCAGGGGGAATGGCTGCAGTGACCACCACTGGGGCTTAGGTTGAAGATGTGGCTATTATTGTCGGTTGATAGACCTCAGTGGTACTTATCCCACAGTGACACAGGCAGATGGGGAAGTGAGAAACTCCTTCCCCATCTGTGTCATCTTCTTTCTCCAGCCCCAGAAGGACTGTGGACAAAGCTATGAGCAGGTATGGCCCAGTTTACCCAGATCTAAGATCCCCAGGCTGCCCTTTCCTTGGGCCTCCAGATAGGCTGTGCAGAAGGTGGGTCAGGAGTTGATATACAGACAATTATTATAAATTTATTCAATTTTTTCAAGAAGTAGAGGAATAAATGAACATGTTAACTAAAAACATGTTCACTTTTTTCCAAAAAAAAAAGGAAAAATTGAAATTGCAGAGATGAAAGCCACAATATCTAAGATTTAAAAAATACACTGGGTAAGACTGACAAGTTACATGCTGCAAAAGAAATGATTAACAAAATATATAATGTAGCACTATATATTGTTATATATATAATATATATAACATTATATAATATTATATATTGTTCAAAATAAAACAAGGAAAAAATAGTGATGAAAATGAACAGAATATCAGTGAGTTGTAGGACAACTTCAACAGCCCAAGAGATGTGTAACTGAAGTCTTTGCAATAGAAATGGGGTGGAAGGGGAATAAAAAATATTTGAATAAATAATGGCAAAACGTTTTCCACAATTGGTGAAAACCATAAACTGAAATATCCAAGAAGCTCAACAAAACTCAAGTACAGGAAACATGAAGAAAACAACTCCAACATATACCATAATCAAATTAATAAAATCCAGTGATGAAGTGTCACTTAAACAATAATGCTAAGAGCAGTTGTCTTATTAAAGACAATGCAAGAAAGAAGACAGTGAAGCAATGTCTTGAAAATACTAAAAAGAAAAACATGTCAACCTTGAATTCTTTATCAAACAGAAATATCTTTCAAAAACGAAGGCAAAATAAACCCTTTTCTGACATATAAAAACCTACAGAATTAATCACCACCAGACACTTGCTATTAGAAATGGTAAAGGACACCCCTAGACAGAAGGAAAATGATACCACAATGAAATGCAAATTCTCACAAAAAAGAGAAAACATAAGATATGGTAACTACAAGGATAAACACAGAAATGTGTGAATTGTGTTAATGTCTAAAAAAGATAACTATTCAGAAAGAAGTTGATAACATATTGTGACTTATAATGAAAGTAAATTATATCACAAAGATAGCACAAAAGCTGAGGTGGGTGAGAATATGTGATAATGGTCTTTTACTATATGTGAGTGTATAATAGCACCTAAAGGTAGACTTTGACAAGTTATATGTTTACAGTAAGCCCCGAACCAATCATTAAAATAAGCCATTTTTAACAAAAAATAATTATGGTTAATAAGGTATATTAGAATTCTCCATAGAAAAAAAATCAATGGAATGTGTATGTGTGTGTATCTGTGTAATATACATCCGTGTACACACACATATATAGGTATATATAGAGAAAATTATTTTAACAATTTAGTTAATACAATTGTAGCTGACAAGGAAGGAATCTGTTGGTCTGGCTGAAGGCTGGGAATTGAGGTCAGAGTTGATGTTGCAGTCCTAAGTCCAAATTTATCAAGGCAGCACTTCAGGAAACCTCCATACTTGACCTTTAACTCATTAATGAGGCCCACCTACATTGTGGAGAGTAATCTGCTTATATGACATATATTGATTTAAATGTTAATCACATCTGAAAATTATCTTCATGTCAACTTCTATACTAGTATTTGACAAAATCAACCTGGCACTATATCCTAGTAAATCTGGCACTTAAAATTAACTATTACTAAAGCCAGTAAAGAGATGAAAACACTAATTTTAAAAAATAAATCAAAAAGGAAACAGAAAAGGGGAAAGAGGAAAAATGAGCATACAGGGCAAATAGAAAATAAAGAGAAGGAAGGTATATTTCAACAGAATTATATTAGTAATACATTAATTGTAAATGGTCTAAATATCACAATTACCAGGCAGATATTGTCAGACAGAAATTAACAATAAGACTCAACTATAAATGCTTCGTAGGGAAAGATAAATTTCAAATTTTGAAATCCTAAAAATTTAAGGAATCAACGATTCCTTCTACTCCCCAGTCTGCTCCACAAAGCAGTACAAAAAAATTCACTATGAGCTCTTAATAACACACAGCTATAGAAATATGCATCACTTCACCCATCATTCTTTCCTTTCTCCTGCCCCCAAGACCTAGGTCCTGTTGCCAGGCCTGAGAAAAACAAGGAACAGAAATGTTAAATCAAGATGAAAAAGGGAGGTTCTCAATATATGAGTAAAAGGGAAGGAGAGAATGGATGGAAACAACAATGGGCTCACATGCATGGGGTAGTTCTGCCTGAGGATGTTGTTGGATAAATTATTGAGGAGTTTGTATCCATGTTCATGGCGGACACAGGTCTGCAGTTTTATTTTTATTTCTTTGTCATGTCTTCGTCTGGCTTTCATATCAGAATAATGCAGACCTCAAAGAGGGAGTTGGGAAATATTCCCTCCTTCTCTATATTCTGAAGGAGTTCATGTAGAAACGGTATCATTTCTTTCGTAAAAATTTGGAAGAATTCACCAGTGAGGCCATTTGGGACTGCATCATGGGCTTCTCTTAGCAGGAAGACTTTAAATTGCTGATTCAATATCTTTGTGTGTCATGGATCTATTTAGATTTTCTATTTCTTCATAAGTCAATTTGATAACTTATGTCTTTCCAGGAATTTTTTCTACTTCATTTAGGTGATCTATAATTTTTGCATTTATCGTTTGTTATATTCCCTATAAGCATTCTAACTTTTGCGAGGCTTGTACTGATGTCACGTAGTCATGGTTTTGGTCATTTGTGTCTTCTCTTGTTTTTTTTTTGTTTTGTTTTGTTTTTTTCTCTTGGTTAGTCTACCTAAAGGTAGAAATCTGTTGATTTTATTGATCTTTTCAAAGAGTCAAATTTTGCTTTTTGGAGGTTTTCTACTGCTTTCCTGTTTTCTATTACACTGATATTTGGTTCTGATCTATATTATTACATTTTCTTCATTGACATTGAATGAATGCCCTCCTTCTTATGATTATGGGGTAGAAGCCTAGATTATGTATTTTAGATCTTTCTTCTTTCCAATAGTAAGCATGTAATGCAATAGATTTCCTTCAAAGCACTGGCTTAGCTGTGTTTCTTAAATTCTGATATGTTGTGTCTTTGTGCTTCAAAAGTTCAGTATTTTGTAATTTGTGTCCTGATTTTTCTTTGATTGATCAATTACTTAGTAGTCTGTTCTTTCATTTTCAAATAATTGAAAACTTCCCATAGTTTTTCTAATATTAATTCAATTTAATTTGTTAATTCTGCTTTAAATCATACCTTGTATGAGTTTATTCTTTCAAATTTGTTAATATTTTATTTATGGCCTAGATTATGAACCATCATGAAAAATGTTCTATATACATTTTTTAAGACAATGTATATTATTCTGTTCTGAGTGCAGTTTTCTACAAATTTAATTAGGATAAGTTGGCTAACAGTGCAAATCTATATATTTACTGGTTTTCTGTGTAGTTTATTTTGTAGATCTTTGAGTCAGAACTACTGAAATGAACAACACTAACTGTAGAACTTTCCATTGATTCTATGAGAGAGGTCATTTAAAAAATCATCGATCTACATACTTTATTCTCCTGACAAAAAACCTTCTATGACTTTCCAATACCAATCAATCAAGGAAAAAAGGCAAAGTTCAAGCCACTCTTGTTGATAACCATGAGAGCAGTCAGTGATCAGTCATGAGCCTCCACTGGTTAGGCTTATTTAATCAGAACATTTTTCTATTATTTCTTTAAAAATCACACATTTGGGCTAAAATATCTATGAGAAAATTTAAAGCATATACATTGAATAAAACATAAAAGCCAAAAAAGTAATTGCATGTATGTAACATTGACACCACAGTGTCTGCTTCATAGAAATGAACAAAGAGTGTTATTACTTCCATTAAGTTTTCTTACACATTCAATAAATATATATTGAAACCAACTGACTGAATCATCCCAGATACCTCTGAGTTGCTTGGGATGTATTGGTGAACAGAACAGATAAAAATACCTACTTTCAGAGTGGCGTCATGGAGGATGGTGAAGTAGAAAGGTCCAGGAAATGATCCCACCTGTGAACTAACTACTAAAGTGGCAAGAATAATCAGAATCATAATAAAATGATGGAATCTAGTCCTATATCTGCAGCATCTGGGGAAGTGCTAATGAAGAAAGAGGCGAAAGGAAATTTCTGTCAGGTCAACTTCTGACCACAGAAACAACAGAAAAGAAACTTAATGGGTCACTCTGATACAAGAGACAGTCCCTGCAAAGGTATTTTGGAACAGTGACTACACAAATGAACAACTGCACTCCTCAGCAGGCTACATCAACCAAGGTGGAGAAAGGGGTTAATCTGATCTTAAGAGCTGCAATATCACACACTCAAATGTCCAAATATCACAAAAAGTACACAAAGTAACAAGAAAGCATGGACCCTTCAGAGGAAAAAATTAACAAATCAACTGAAAATATTCCAGAGGGAACACAGGAATTGGACATACTACAAACATTACTTTAAATTAACCATCTACATATCTTCAAAAAGCTAAAGGAAATCATGGAAATAGAACTAAAGGGAAAACAGGGTAACAATGTTTGAATAGGTAAGAAATCTAAACTAAGACAAAGAAACTATTAAAAAGAACAGAGCAGAAATTCTGGAACTAAAAATTTCACTAGCTGAAATCAAAATTTCACTGGAGGAGTTCAGCAGCAGTTTTGAGCAGGAGGAAAAATAATCATTAAACTTAAGATACATCACTGAAATTACACAGCATGAGAATAAAGAAAAAAAGAATAAATAAAATGAACACAGCCTAAGAGACATAAGGGACACCATCAAGCATATTAATATATGCCTTATGGGGTTTTCAGAAGGAGTAAAGTGAGGAAAAGAAAAATAAAATAAAGAAGAAATAATGACTGGAGACTTCCATATTTGATGAAGGACATAAATCTATATTTTCAAAGGAGCTCAATGAAATTTAGGAAGATTAAACTGAAAGAAATTCACAGTGGGACACATTACGGTCAAACCATCAAAAGCCACATACACAAAGAAAATGAGAGAACCAGGAGAAAGAGACTCATCACAAACAATATATTCCTATTAAGATTAACATTTGTTCTTTCATCAGGAACCATGCAGGAACCTTTTCACCTCCAAAAGACAGTGAAATTATATATAAAGTGATAAAATAAAAATCCATTGCCTGTCAATTCTATATGAAGTGAAACAATTCTTCCAAATTAAAGGAAAACATAAGATAGTTACAGATAAACAAAAATTAGTAGACCTAGTAGACATGCCCTACAAGAAACACTACAGGAAGTCCGTCAGCCCGAAAAAGGACATTAGATAATTACTTGAAGACACATGGAGAATTAAAGATCTCTAGTAAATATAAAAGCTAGTATTATTGTATTTTTGGTATCTGACTCCTCTGTATGTTTCCCATATGATATAAAAGAAGAAAAAAACTTGATAATTATTAAGCCATGTAAATGGGCACAAAAAAATGTATAAAGATGTTACTTGTGACGATTTACATGAAGAAGAAGAGCAAATGGACCTGGATAGAAACCAAGTTAATGGATGCTAGTGAAACTAAGCTGGCAGCAATTTCAAATTATTTCAAGATGTTAATTGTTACTTCCATGACAACCACTAAGAACATCAATCAGAAGTAAAAAGAAAAGGAACTAAAGAGGGAGTCAAAATCAGACCATGGAAAACAATCAAATAGAACCCAAGAGAATCAATTATTGGCTCAATTTAGGAACAAAACAAAATATAAACGACATATAGAAAACAAATAGCAATATGATACAAGTCTTTCATTATCAGTGATAACATGTAAATGGATAAAACTCACCAAGGAAGCCAAAAATTACAGAATACATTTTTAAAACTAAAAAAAGAACCCACGGCCAGGCGCAGTGGCTCATGCCTGTAATCCCAGCACTCTGGGAGGCCGAGGTGGGTGGATCACAAGGTCAGGAGATCAAGACCATCCTGGCTAACATGGTGAAACCCCATCTCTACTAAAAATACAAAAAATTAGCCGGGTGTGGCAGCGGGTGCCTGTAGTCCCACTTACTCGGGAGGCTGAGGCAGGAGAATGGCGTGAACCCAGCAGGCGGAGCTTGCAGTGAGCGGAGATCGCACCACTGCACTCCAGCCTGGGTGACAGAGCAAGACTTTGTCTCAAAAAAAAAAGAAAGAAAAAAAAAAAAGAACCCACAGTCTATATACACGCTATTTACAGAAAATCACTTTAGACCCAAAGAGTGAAAAAAGATAAGCAAATAGTAACAAAAGGAGAGCTGGGGTGGTTATAGTGACATCAGAAAATACAGACTATAAGTTAAACATGGTTACAAGAGATAAATAAGGGTATTATATACTGATAAAATGGTCAGTTAATCAAGAAGATATAACAATTATACATATATATGCACCAAGTGATAACACTTTAAAATATATGCAGGAAGGCAAATTTGAAAGAAAAAATATGGATCTGTAATATAAGTTGGAGACTTCAATACTCCATTGATTGATTGACTGATTGAGACAGGGTCTTGCTGTGTTGCCCAGGCTGGAGTGCATTGGCATGTTTATAGCTCTCTGCAGCCTCAACCTCCCAGGTTGAAGTGATCCTCCCACATCAGCCTCATAAGTAGCTAGGACTGAGTAGCATGCAACCGTAACTGGCTAATATTTTAATTTTTCATAGATACAAGGTCTCACTGTGTTGCCCAGGCTGGTCTCGAACTCCTGGTGATCATCCCACCTCAGCCTTCCAAAATGCTGGGATTACAGGCATGAACCACTTTGCTCGGCCTTAACAAAACTTTTTAATTGAAGTCATACAGGGAATCATCCACAACCACAATGGAATGAAGCTAGTGTAGAAGAGGACAAATATGTTTTTCTTCTACTCAACTTAGGTTTATATGCTGGAGGCTTGTATAATAAAAGACAGATTAAGAAGAGAAACTCATAAAATTTATTTAATGTCCATTGTACTTGACACGGGAGTCAAGGAAATAAAAACTCAAAAGGTTAATCTGAGTATTTTAAATTTATGTAGTAAGCTGGGGAATCTTAGCTGGACTGTGTGTTCAGATTTTTCTTGGCACCCTCTTTTTTTGGAGACAAGGACGCTCCTAACTTTACAGCTCATGGAACAAGAAGAAGAAAGAAAACTTAAACCAAAGCCCACAGAAGAAAGGAAATAAGAGTCATTAGAGGCATAAAACAAGTAAGAGAATGGATTTGACCCAGCAATGCCATTACTGGGTATACACCCAAAGGATTATAAATCATGCTGCTATAAAGACACATGCACACGTATGTTTATTGAGGCACTATTCACAATAGCAAAGACTTGGAACCAACCCAAATGTCCAATAATGATAGACTGGATTAAGAAAATGTGGCACATGTACACCATGGAATACTATGCAACCATAAAAAATGATGAGTTCATGTCCTTTGTAGGGACATGGATGAAGCTGGAAACCATCATTCTCAGCAAACTATCGCAAGGACAAAAAAACAAACACCGCATGTCTCACTCATAGGTGGGAATTGAACAATGAGAACACATGGACACAGGAAGGGGAACCCCACCAGGGCCTGTTGTGGGGTTGGGGGAGGGGGGAGGGATAGCATTTGGAGATATACCTAATGTTAAATGACGAGTTAGTGGGTTCAGCACACCAACATGGCACATGTATACGTATGTAACTCGCCAGCACGTCATGCACATGTACCCTAAAACTTAAAGTATAATAAAACAAACAAACAAACAAAAAACAAATAGAGAATGGAAAAGCTATAAAGAATATCAATGCAATGAAAAGTTGGCAATTGGAAAAGGACAACAAAATTGACAAACTGTTAGGTGGCAACTAAGAACATAAGAGACAAGACACAAATAACTAATATCATAAATTTGGGACAATACTACCAACCATATGAGAATTAAAAGGATTATAAGAGAACACTGTAAGCAATTGTATGCCAAATCTAGCAGAAATGACACATTTATAGAAAAACACAAATTACCCATCTGACTCAAGAAGAAATAGAAAAAAAAGAAAAAGAACTATAGGAAATAATGAGATTAAGTCAGTAACTGAAAACTTCCCAAAAAAGCAAAGCCCGGGAACAGATGTGCTCAGTGGTAATTATACAAGATTTAAAGAGGCATTAATACAAATCATCCTCAATCTCTTCCAAAAATAAGTTAGAAGCAAACACTTCCTAGCACATTCTATGAGGCCAGCATTATGATACCAAAGACAAAGACACCATGATAAAGAAAACTAGAGACTATCATCCTTTAAGAATAAGCATGCAAAAATCCTGAACAAAATAAGCAAACAAAATCCTATGTCACATTAGGATGAATCAATGTAATACACCATATTCATAGAGTGACAGAAAAAAAGCATATGATCAGATGAATAGATGGAGAAAAAACATTTGACAAAGTTCACCACACTTTCATAATAAAAATACTTAGCAAACCAAGAATAGAAGAAAACTTCCACAAAATAATAAAGGACTTTTTCCAAAATCCACAGTTAACATCATGCTAAATAACGAGATACTGAAAGCTTCCCCAGTAAGATAAAAACAAACAAGAACTTCTGGTATTACAATTGGTTGGATGTTATAGTCAGAGCAATCAGTCAACAGAAAGAAATAATAACCGTCCAGGATAGAAATGAAGGGGTAAAATAATCTCCATTTGCACATGATATAATTCTAAGTGTCGAATGTTTCAAAGAATCCACAAAAAGTACCTACCAAAGGTAAAAAAATTCTGAAATTTCAGGGTACCAGGTCAACTGTGGGTCAACTTTTCTCTGTTATCCTGAGAAATTTAGGTCTCTCGGCTTCAACTTTATCTTCAAAACTGGGAGGCTTTTACTGCCATTAAGTGTTGATTGACTGACCGAGACAAGCTCTCAACTCTGTCACCCAGGCTGCAGTGCAGTGGATCAATCCTGGCTCTCCATAGCCTCCACCTCCCCAGCTCAAACAATCTTCCCACCCCAGCCTCCCGAGTAGCTAAGATTACAAGCCCACAATACCATGCCTGGCTAATTAAAAGAAAAATTTGTAGAGATAGGGTCCTGTTATGTGCCCGGGCTGGTCTTAAACTCCTGGCCTCAAGTGATCCTTCCACCTCAGACTCACAAAGTGCTGGGATTATAGGCATGAGCCACCACAACCATCCTCTTTTTTCAAAAAGCAAGCCATAGGAAATACATGAAGTGTTCTCTTTATTAACGATGGAGAAACTGACTTTCAGAGGGTGGACTCAGGTTTCTGGTGTCCTGCCCAACTCTGTAGGAATTTAAAGACAGAGACTCAACAAAGAATGTGATTTCCATCTGGTGGGAATGAGTGTTCCCAGGTGAATTAGCATATCATTTCCAATTTTATTAATACCATAGATGAGGGCAGTGTAGAAATCCTCTCTCCACAAACACTGACCAGTGTGTGATGAAATGACAATAGTAGTAAAAGAGAAAAGCTTATGATAATGATGATAATTATCATTTAAGTATACAACTAATGTTTAGTGCCAGAAACATCAGGTGTCCCCAACGACAATGCAGCTGTTCTTACAGGATGCGGGCATCAGTCACGGTTCCTATATACATAGGAAGTGAGAGTTCCTATAAGGAATCACATGTGTTTCTCTAAACTTATGTTTTTCACAGAAGAGCGACAGTTTATTCCGCACTCTCCATTCCGTGCTTAAAAACCATGGACCATACAAAAGAATTTCAAATTTCAGACACAATTGCAGAAATTGCCCTTTTGCCACCTCCCCGCAACCATGTATGTGGCCTCTCTGTGCTGAGTTGGGAAGGACACAGTGAGTCACAGCTGGTACAGAGTGAGGCTGGACTCCCTGGTCCCCACCCTCCCAGGTGACAGGTGCTGTGGCATCACCTGGAGGAGGAAGGCTCCTGGACTGAGTCTCATCCACCAGCAGGGGCTGGCAGAGCTGCAGCGAGGAGCAGCCAAGAGAGAGGCTGGGGCTGCCCAAGTTTGAACCTAAGAGGGAGGCCAGCCTGGGGGATCAACGGGTGTTCACGGATTAGTTCTGCGGCTGGAAGTCAGGACAGTCTGTCCTATCCTCTCAGGCTCCAGGAAACACATTCTGAGGGTCAGACTCACATAGCATCACCCAGGACACTGACAGGAGCTGGGGAACAGTGAGGGCCTCACCTGGGAAATGCAGCTGGAGGCGGCCTGGGTCCTGCTGTCAGCCTGAGCAGCTCCTGTAGGGCTGGGATTCCCTGGGAGATGACCTGGGGTCAAGGTGCTCTAGGACAGGGCACAGTGTGAGAGGATGGGGCTCCCAGGGCCTGAGTTCTTCACCCAGGGTGGCCGCCTGAGCCTCCTGCCACTCTCAGAGGCTCATCCCTCCCTGCCCGGCAGCATCCTGGGGAACTGAGCCCTCTGTCCTGGGCACTTCCAAGATGCCCAATCCCTCCTCCCTCTGCCTCTCCTTTTAGCTCCAGGCCGACTCTGACTCAGGGGGCAGCTCCTGTGCTCAGGGGAGTCTCAGGTGGGTGTGGTGGGGCATTTGGGACCCTGGTGCTGGATGGGCATCCCTAGCCTCCTTGAGGAGACGCTGTCCACAGGGAAGGGGATTCTCACCTGCTTCAGGCCACAGCTCTGACTATGGGGCTGTCCTTGGGTCAGTGACAGGATCCACCTGGCTGGAGGGACAAGGGACCACCCACACTCCAGAGCTCAAGCCCTGTGCATGGACTGGGACCCTGGGACCCTCACAGAGACCACAGGGCCTAAACTTGGTTTCTGAGTCAGGTCGGGGTTTCTTGGACTTTTTACAAGTTTACATAAAAGATTGATGGGAAAAACATACGGAATGGAAGAGATGAGGATGGGAACTGCTAGGTTATTTGTATGCATGTGGAGATGCCATAGGAGCAACACCATGTGTGAAATGAGACTGGACTGTGTGATGAATCCACAAAGGCAGGTGGTTTCTCAATAAGCAAACTGCCATATATATAGGACATGACCAATGACGATCCTAATGACAGAAACACATTCTAATGAAATGACCACAATGAGAAAAAAGAAGTGATTCTGGGGGGCCCAGAGGAGAGACGGAGGAGGAGGAAGAATAATGGGTCCCTGGTCCACCTGCTCCTGAGTCAGGTGTCATCAGTGATCTCTCAGCAGGGCCCAGCTCAGCCCCAGGCTGAGCTCCTGGAAGGTCCACAGCCCTGCTGAGCCTGCCCCTGGACAGACCACAGGATACTATGGTTTGAGAAAGTGACCATGTGGTCAATCCCTAGGAAGGTTACTGTGATCACAGACTTTGAAGCCTAAGGCTGATTTTTTAACCAGAGAAGCAGATTGAAGAAGCCAGGGACCCACCCCTTCCTCCTCAGCCTCCTGTGCTGTCCCCACAGCTGGGTTTAGTGACATCCCTCACTGAGGAGTCCCAGAGGATGTACATTTGCATAAGCACCAAACACTCACTGCCCCAAAGGGCCTGAGAGGGAATAGGAGAAACCTGGGGAGCCCAGCTGTGCTGTGGGCTCAGGAGGCAGAGCTCTGGGTGTCTCACCATGGCTTGGACCCCTCTCATGCTCACCCTCCTCACTCTTTGCACAGTTGTTGCTTCCTAGCCCCTGCCCCAGGCTCAGCCCCCTCAGACTTCAAGCTGGGCCTGCCACAAACCCCAAGCTCATTCCAGGAACAGCCTCAGGGTGGGAGCCCCTGGGAATAGATTCATCATTTACAAGCCTCCTCTCCTGTCCTCTCTTGCAGGCTCTGTGTCCTCCTATGAGCTGACACAGCCACCCTCAGTGCCAGTGTCCCCTGGACCAATGGCCAGGATCACCTGCCCTGGAGATGTACTAACAAAAAAATAGGTTTACTGGTACCAGAAGCCAGACCAGGCCCCTGTGCTGGTCACCTATGAGGATAGCAAGTGACCCTCAGGGATCTCTGAGAGATTATCTGGCTCCCGCTCACAGACCACAGTCACCTTTACCATCAGTGGAGCCCAAGCAGAGGAGGCTGATTTTTACATCAATCATGGGACAGCAGTGGTACTTATCCCACAGTGACACAGCCATGGGGAAAGTGAGACACAAACTCCTTCCCCATCTGTGTCATCCTCTTCCTCCTTCCACAAGAGGACTGTGCACAAAGCCTTGAGCAGGTCTGGCCCAGTTCACCCATATCTGAGTCCCCAGGCTTCCCTTCCCTCCAGTCAGGAGAGGATTTGGGGCTGGCAGGACCAGGCTGCCCTGTGTTTGCTTGCCCAGGGTGTGAGCTGTGGATGGAGGATCTGAGTGGAAGGCTGGAAAGGGGGAGACATCCATGCAGCCATGAAAAACCCAAGGGGACAAGAGGGAACCCTCAGCTCTCAGTTCATCGCAGTCATTAGTGTGTCTCCTGGGAGAAGCAATTCTCTTCTTCAACTAAGACCTCTAGTCCAGCAAAGCAGAACATGGGGAAAGAGTATATCATTTTTGCTAGTGGATCCCTAGCGATAATAGTGAGTGAATCCAGTCCCACCTTCAACCCTTGATTCTGGTCTCATGAATCCTGGCTGTGGGAGAAGCAACACCACATATTGGGCCCTGATTTACAGCATATGCTCCATCCTAGAAGATGTGAGCTCATCCCTACAAGTCAGCCACCTCACTGGCACAGTAAGTGACTCTTTAAACAGCTATTAAATGTTTTCCTAACATGAATCCATATGCTAAATATCCTACTGCAATTAACAGTACTACCTAAATTGGCTGTGTAAACTGCAAAGACTTCAAAAATGGTGTTGTTGTTGTTGATAAACTTAGAACTGCTTTTAATTTATTCAATGCCTTTGAATTCAATGTTTATAATTAATGAGCTGATACGAGAGTCAGTTAACTTGGGAAGTCATAGTAGTTTTGGAAATAGAAATGTGTTTCTTTGGTCAAATAAGTTCTTTATAAAAAAGATGAACTAGTTTTGTCAAAGTGCATTCAAAAGTTAAAGGAAAATGGGAGTGCATGAGTATCTTATTGGAAAACGTTAATGTGTGCTTGGAAACACAAGTATCTGAATCTACCTTATCAATGTAAATATTATGTAATCTAAACACAGATGAAGTATTTATGATGAAAATATAATGTCCAAATTGAGATATGCTATAAGTATCTAATACAATTAGGATTTAAAAGATTTAGTATGAAAAAAACCTACAATATATGTGATAAATAACTTTAAATTGATTTTACAAGTGTAAATGATTTTTGATATACTGGAATAAATAAATATATTACTGAAATAATTTGTTTCTTTTTCATTTTTAAAGTGGCAACTAGAAAGTGAACATTCCTGTGAGGCTTTCATTGCATTGCTGTTGGACAGCACTGGTCTGGACTCCCCTAAGGTGAGAGGTGACTTGTAACCAGCAGGGGGCAGCAGTGCTGCAGTGGGGAAGCTCCTGGGAGAGGCTGGGGCTGCACAGGTGGATCCTAAGGAGGACCCCCAGCCCTGAAGGGAATCAAAGTTCAAGTGCTTAAAGTTCCTTCCCTGCTGAGTCAGGGGTCATCAGTGATCTCTCAGCAGGGCCCAGCTAGGGCACTACTCCATTCTGTCCCTTCAGGCAGACCACATTCCCTTTGTGGCAACCACATTCCGAGAGGCAGGCTCAGAGACAACTTCCCAGCAGATGGACTGAGACCAGGCACCAATGAACCCCTATCCTGGGAAACGTGTCTGAAAGATGCCTATTCCAGGCTGGGTCCTCAGGAGTCAAAGAGCTTTGGGGCATCTTTACTATGGCCTGCTCCCCTCTCCTGCTCCTGTCCTCACTCTCTGTACAGGTTTATCCACCCAGACAGGCTCCTAGGCTCAACCCCTATGGGGCCCTAAGCTAGGCCTGGCTCTGACCCTGAGCTGGGGACACTTTAGGAGAAACCCTGTAGAAACGAGTCCCTTGGTCTCTGACAACCTGTCTCCTCCTTTGCAGGCTCTGTGTCCTCTCATGGGTGCTTGGCGGCCATAAGGCCCACAACCCCTCTCAGCTGCTCAGGACCAAGCAGGGACATCTCTGCTCTGTCTTGTACCTGCAGAATGCAGGCTGACACCCATTAGGAGCCTTTAGTCTTTAATGTAATGACAGGCCTCCTCATGCATGTCTTACCTGTTCTTTGATAAGGAGTCTAGGAACACATCCCCCAAACCATCCTCAGGGATCAAGATGAAGATGGCATCAAGTGGGGTTGACTACAAAGCTCCCAATGACACAGCCAAAGGGAGAATTGAGACATACACCCTGTTGTCCCTAGCCTGGTTCACACTCACCCCTCCCTTTAGGAAAGTTGTTTGGAATTAGGCTCAGGAGAACAGAATTCAATTTTGACACTGGCCTCTCTCTCTCTTTATCTGTCATTTCTCCCCATACCCCTCCTTGTCTTTATCCTCTTCCTCCTCTTTTTCCTCCTTCTTCCTCCTTTCCTCCTCTTCCTTTCTTCTTCTTGTTCTCCTACTCATTCTTCTCCTTCTTCATCCTCTCTCTGACTCTCTCTCTCTCTGTCTCTCTCTCTCTGATACTGAAGCCCTTTTTCATGCATATGGCCTCAGCTATGGAATGGATGTGGAGAACTGACATCAAGAGTTCCCTCACAGGAGTTGGAGTAGATGCCTGAGACCTGTCTCCTGGTGTCCTCAGAGGACTACATCACAGGCCCATCCATCCTTCTCCTCCCTTATACAGGGTCTCCCTTCAGATCCTGTCCACTGCCCAATCAGGTTCCATTTCTTTTGAGACTCATGGGCACTTCATCTCCAGGCTCCTGAAGGTTTTCTTCCCTGTTGACAGCAGATTCCCCCTAACAACACAGTCTGCATGTGGATCCTCCATTCAGGACCACAGCTGCAAGTGTCAACTGATCACCCACAACCCCCACACAGGGCAGCAGTGAAGGCAAGAGGAGCCCAGAGTAACCAGGTGTAGCCATTCGTTAAAGTTCCAGGGGCTCTTGCTGCATCCCTGGGGGTCACCCTTTAAGAACCTGAACTTCCAAACCACAGGATCCAGAATTAGAAAAGAAAAAAAAAACAAACCATAAATTCTCCATGTGAGCCACTACTTCAACCCCTGGTCCTGGACTCAGATATGTCACCAATGAGGGACACAGTTCCTCATAGTGGTTTCTGATTGAGGACACTATAAACAAACTGTGGCCGGTGTCTGTCTTGCTTCCTGCATTGCACCACAGTCCTCATGCCTTCATAGATGGCCTGTGGCTCTTTTCATGCCACAATACAAGGCTTCATTGTGGTGACAGAGATCCCATGGTCTGCAAAACCTGAAATATTTACTACACAAAAGGTCTTATATTACATGATGCTATTTATGTGAATTATCTAGAATAGGAAAATTCACACAGAAAGAAAGAAGATCAATGGTTGCCTGGAGCTGGAGAGGGTGAGAAATAGGAATTTTTTTAATGGGTACATAATTTTTGGGGGGTGGTGAGAATGTTTAGAACTAGATAGAGCTGGTGGTTGCACAACAAAGTGAAGCTACTAAATGCCACTCAACTGTATACTTTAAAATGGTTGATTTATCTTATATGGATTTCAAACAATTTTCAAAATGCATGATTTTTAAAAGTTGACCATTATAATCAAGTTCTTACATCTACAACTTCGTGATAGTACTGAAGGACCATGAACTGCCCAGAGACTATTTTTATAGAGGGCCCAGGCAGTATTTCAAGGGCTCTTACAGAATAAAAGGATATTTAAAAAGGCTTCTCTGGTTGCTTCTACACGAATATTTTATCCTTGGAGTTTCTATGAGCCCCAAAGAGTGCAGGGAGCTTGCAGCCCCCTCCCTGGTGCCTGGCTCACCCATGTGTAGGTGCAGTAGCATCCCCCACAGGCAGCTTGCAGAGCTGAGAAGGAAGACCCGTATTCTTCTGAGCCCCCAGACTGTGGTGCAGGGTTGTCCCCCATACTCCCCACCCAGACTGCTTGTTCCTGTGCACTCAGAAAGGGTCCTCTTTTCTGTGCTAGGCCCTCCTTCGTGCTGCTCTGCACTCTTCCTTTACCGGTGACCTTGGGAACTTCACTCGCCCTCGGCCCATTCCCTTCTCTGTCCAGTGCTCTCCCCATCTCTGCGTTCCAACCAGACCAGTTAGTCCATGAGACATTGTGGAAAGCAGAAATTGGTCACCATGTGGAATCCTCGATGGGGTCCAAATTTCAGCTGTGTCCCCATATGGCTGCTTGTTGAATCAAAGGGAGGGGAACAAAGGGGTTAGTGACACTGTCCTGAGTGACTTCAGACCCTGTTTACAGCCAGTAGCTGTTCTTTTCTGTGTCTCTCCTATGTCTTCCACCAGAGTCTCTCATGTCCTTGCCCCAGCAGCAATGTCCTGGAGGCCACAAGATGTGCTAAGCAGCCACAAGATCACCTTATTCATGACCTGGAAATCCCTGTCACCACACCTTAATACACTGCATTCCTACCCCCAAATTCCCCACTCTACTAAAAGTATCACAGGGGACTGGAACTGGTTCAGCTCCCAGATCCCCTGGTACTTGTCACTGCTCTTTCAGATCCTCCAAATCTCCTCACTCCCTGCAGGTCAGTGACAGAACTCCTCTTCCTCACGTTTCCCATCACTGTTTCTTCATTCTTCCTGAGAGCAGCTCCAGACACCTCTTCAGGGAGGCGCCCCAACCTCTGATTACACAGCAGCCTGCCTGACACCTCCTGTCTACATTCGCCATTAGTTATCTGCAGAGCAGCTAAAACTTCATGCTTCTTTTTCTAAGACCATGATTTTTAACCAATTTCCTTGTGACAAATATTTCCAGAACTGATTAGAAATGTTTTTTCTCTGCAATGACACACATGAGAGACAGAGACATGAACAGCAGGTTGCTATTCTCTCTCTCCAAAAATAAGTCTGGGTCAGTGGGGACCCACGCGGGTTCAACATGCATACTGAAAGGTATTATTTCTGTTCAGGGCTCATCTACCCTGGTCATGGCATGATGTTCATCCACAACAATTACAAAGTGTTCAGATTTTGTAAATCTAAATGCCATAAAAACTTTTTTAAAAAAGCACAATCCTCACAAGGTCAGGTGGACAAAAACATTCCAGAAAGCAACTGGTAAAGAGCTTCCAGCGCATAATTCATTAGAATTTGAAAAACATAGAAATGAACCCACCTAATGCCAGTGAGAGTGAAGGAATAAAACTATTGATGCCATGAAGAGAGTTGAAGAGCTCGAACAGCAGCACCAAGATAAATTTATAATGAACGGATTGAAGAAAAATAAAGAGCTGCGGAAAGTTCAGGATATCATAGAAGTCAAGAAACCATCCATCTTAATCTGAGTCCCTCTTGCAGGCAATGGTACAGCAATTACAACAGGATGTGGACATGGAAGATGCCTCTTAAAAAATCTCTGTAACCATTTCTATGTCTACATTTGAAAATGTCCTTTGGAGACTTGGAACTGCTAATTACTGGTTTATTTTTTATATAAGGTCACTTATATGAAAGTGATTAAAATCTATCTTTCCTACATTGCTGTCTACAAAACATCATATATTACACGTTAGCTTGCATCTCAATGTTAAATCTTCACGACAGATGTACTTATGTAAATCATGAAAATTCTGTTTATAACTATAGAAGTGACTTTTGGACATAAAATGGTCATGCCATTTGGATAATGGTACTAAGCATTTGTATAATAACTAAGCAAAAATTCATGCCTTGTGATGTATAAAATAAAATATTCTTTGCAGTAAAATAGTCTGTTTATTGTCATCAAAGGGGGGATGTAACAAGGAACTAATAGTTTGTATGACAGCATCAAATAATATCTTTTATTTTGATTTTAGTATTTCCTGTTTGGGTTTATTAGCATCTTAGAAGAGCATAATGGCTTTGTTTGATGAAGCCTAATTATGCTGGACTATTTTGACCTGGTTTTACTGTTCTGATAGGTAGTTGTGAACGTTGGGGGTGAGAACTGAATAATCTTTGCCTGGAACGGCACTTTGGAGAATACTCAGTTCTAACTTGTGATTCCTGGTAGAACAAATTTTATTTTTCTAGTCTAGCAATGATCTAGAAGCAGAGGAATCCCAATGACTTTTAAAGTTTATTGTATGAGGTTTTTTTTTAAGCTCCTAATTGTTTTTGGAAAGTAGAATTTATGGGTACAACACCTGTTCATTATTTGCACATAAAATAAAACCATCTTAAAAGAAAAAGAAACAAAGTGGAGTGAGATGGTTGTTGTTGTACAGATACTCACTAATCAGGAGGGGCCCAAACACTCCCTAAATTCCTATTCTATCATTTTGACAACCTTGGCTTCACTTTCCTTTGGGTTGACGTAAGACCTCAGGATGGCTACTGCAGCTCCAGGTATCACACCCCCCCATATTCAAATGGATAGGTGCTGCACAAATCCAGTCTGTTTCTTCCCTTCACAAGAACAAATGTTTCCTGAGAAGCTCTCCAGCCAGCTGGCCCTTACATCCCATGGTCTACCTTTGGGCCATGTGGCCACCCCTGGGTGAGTGGGACCAGGGAAAAGCAAGACTGGTTTTTAATAAGTAGAGGGAATGATTCACAGGGAGCATGTATTAGTCCGTTCTCACGCTTGTAATAAATACATACCCAAGACTGGGTAATTCATAAAGGAAAGAGGTTTAATTGGCTCACAGTTCCACATGGCTGGGGAGGCCTCACAATCATGGCAGCAGGCAAGAGAGAGCTTGTCAGGGGAACTCCCCTTCATAAAACCATCAGATCTTGTGAGACTTATTCACTACCACGAGGACACCACAGGAAACACCTGCCCCCATGATTCAATTACCTCCCGCCAGGCCCCTCCCCATGACACACGGGAATTGTGGGAGCTACAATTCAAGATGAGATTCGGGTAAGGACATAGCCAAACCATATCAGGCCATTTGATGGAGAATGTGTCCTGGATCTACATACAGTTTTCACTCCACTCACCACTCCCATTATGGGAAACACTGTTCATCAGGGGCTGCATCTTTTTCTGGCTGAATTCCCAAGATGGACTGTGGGGAAGAACAGAGTGAGGTCTGGATAAATATTTGCTGGGTGCATGTGCTTCTGTGTCTGACTGTGGTGCTGCGGCCAACACTGCCCCACGTTGATCCTCTTCCTATAGAAGCACTAGTAAAAGCCATTCCCTGAATCCTTTGACTACCAGTCCAAGCCCTGGCACCACCCCCATGATCACCACCACCCAGAGATATGTGCAGGGAGCCTAAGGTAGGTCCTGCCTCCTTCTACAAATAGATGTGCTCTTTTTGTCATGGATCACTAAGCCCCACATGCCAAGTGTTGAGCAGAAAGGGACCAAAGAAGAAGAGGAATTCCTCTCCTGTGGTGAGCATTTCAGCACTCATTGAATCACAGCCCTGAACACGAGGTTCTCTATACCTGAACCCAGGAGGACTCTGAACCTCCAGTAGCCAGTATAGAGTAGCCACTAGAGGGCAACAGAGAAACAACTGGCAAAGCCACCTGGGGATGGGGTGGGGCCTGGGCATCAGGGAGATGCTGACATGCTGGGAGGACCAGTGACCATGACCTGAGACCTGGAGGGAAAGAGGTCTTTCTTTTTCTAGAGTATTGTCCTTGATACTGATGTACAAACTTTTTGGCCTGTGTCTCTCACCTCCAGGTCTGGTAGAATTTTCCTATTCCTCTGGAGCCACTCCAAGCACTGTACTTCATTTCATCCCAGCCACCCCAACCATGCTAAAACTCTGTAACTGTCAAACATTTCCTCAACACCAGATCTGTACCTGGCTCTTGAGCGCACATTGGGGATACTGAGGCACAGCTTCTATGACCTGTCCCAGGAGCTATACACCAAAGGCAGATCTTAAAAAATGGATCCTAAAAAGTTTCATGTGCATTTGCAAAGGAAGGAATTTTATTCAAGGACTGCCGCTCAGGACCTGTGCTCTGGAGCAAGACCCAGAACCTGTCACAGCCTCCTACTGTCACCTGTAAAATAGGGTCAAAATGCAGGCAGACTCAGGAGTGAACTCTGTGTGGTCAGGACAGACCAGGATTGAGATCAGGACACAGTCTGCACACAGAATATGAAACAAGGATGGGAAGGACAATTCTGTGAGCTGAGGGTGGGTCTCCAGCCCCTTCCCCCTTCCCCTCTCTGTGTCCCTTGGGGCTGAGCCCTTCTGAAAACCACAAATCTCCTCCGCCAGCAGCCCCTGACTCTGCTGATCTGCATCATGAGCCACACTCTTCAGCAATGGAATAAGAGAGGCCTGGGAGGAACCTGCCCAGCCTGGGCCATGAGAAGCAGCATCAGAGGCACTTCAGCCATGGCCTGGACCCCACTCCTCTTCAGCCTCCTTGCTCACTGTACAGGTGCTGCTCCCGGGACCCCAGCCACCCACTCAGCCCCAGGGCTCTGGGTCCAGCCTGGCCTCGACTCTGAGCTCAGCAGATCCCGCCTGTGGTGGGCAGGATGCTCATGACACTGCTGCAGCAGGGAGGGCCTTGTGGGGCTAAAATCCCCACACACTGTGATTCTGTGCTCATTGGTTCCCTGAGGGCCCTTTCATCCCAGGAACTCACAGTCCAGGCAGGTGGGAAGGTATTCTTGGAACGAGCCCCTCAGTTTCAAGTCCTTTCTCTCCCTCCAGGCTCTGGGGCCTCCTATGTGTCAGCTCATAAACCGACACAGCCACTCTCACTGCCAGTGGCCCCAGGACTGCCAGCCAGGATCACCTGTGGGGGAAATGATATCAGCAATAAGAGTGCTCAATGGTACCAGCACAAGCCAGGCCAGATCCCTGTGCTGGTCATCTATGAGAATAGCACGAAGCCTTCAGAAACCCCTGAGCGATTCTCTGGCTCCAACTCGGGGAACACAGCCACCCTGACCATCTGCCGGGCCCAGGCTGAGGACAAGGCTGACTCTTACTGTCAGGTGTGGGAAAGCAGCACCACACACACTGATACAGGCAGACAGGAAAGTGAGATACAAACCTCTTCTTGATCTGTGTCACCCTCTTCCTCCAGTCCCAGGATAACTGCGAACAAACCCATGAGTAGGTCTGGCCCAATTCACTGAGACCTGAGACCCCCAGGCTGCCCTTCCCTTCAGCCCACCAGGAAGGCTCTGCAGAGGGGGCATCAGAGTGTATTTTGGATAGATGAGACCAGGATGCACTGGTGTTTTGGGGACTCAGCTATGACTTGGGCTAATGGGCCTGCATGGAAGATCAGAGGGAGGTATGAATTCTTCAGTTCTCTCTGGATTTCCATAGGTGGTGACAGGCTGTTCCTTGCTCCAAATGTCCTGGATGAGTCCCTAGCCTGCCCAGCTCAGCTAAGTCCCTGAAGCACCAGGCTCCCATGGCAGCGTGGGATACTAAATGAAAAAACCAGTGGGGTGGACACTGAGGGATCCACTCACATCCCCTCTTCGGAGCTCATCCACTCCAAACCACTGAGAGCTTCTGGCATCTGCGAGCTGTGCCCTCACTGGGAAGTGCTGTTCGGTGCAGAAAACTGCCTCCTCCAGGTTTATGACCCTTCTCAGACAGGTTAGGTTTCATGGCTGCTGAGGCCAAGATATCAAGACTTTGCCTCAGTATAGGAGGACCTGAAAATCCTCCCAGCTCCACAGCTCCCTGTACGGATGGCAGAGGCCTCAAAAGCAAGCTCATTGTGGTTCAGGGTCTCCTTCTGCCTTGGGGCACCTCCCTCACTTCCTTCCACATCATCTGTGCATGCAAATCACCACGTCACAGTTGGCCTACAGGAAACCCAATCTAAGATGACCAGCTGTCCCCAACATGTGCCATCAGGGTCCTAGTGGCCAGTATAGGTCAGAAAGTACCGCTTTATTTCTCAAATTTCTATCGTGAACATCAAAATGACCAACTGGATATGACTGTTCCTTGCATTTTTATGGAATAAAAAGGGAGCCTAACTTTCCAGGTGCTCTGGGTTCTGAGGGGATATTGAACTCAGATCCTCCTGAGGGAATCCAGGGGCAAGGGGAGCAGCTTCACCCTATGCAGGGACCACAGATGCACTCACAGGGTGAGCTGCAGGATGGATGCTGCCCATCTGAACCTCCACATCCTGCAAAAAATATTCCTCTTCTCACTCCTTGCTCAGCCTACCAAAGTCTCCTGGGTGTCCAAATGGCCAAAGCCCCCATGTCTATATTATGACAGGGAAAGGAGAGTTAATGAGGCTGGGGGAATAAAATGTGAACATATACTGTTGGCCATTTCACCTTAATGAACACTGTTTCTGATCCTACTCATTGAAGGAAAGAGAGATCCAGTCAAGCCATAGCTCCATTTGTAATCTCTGTACCAGATGAAATCTACTAGAACAGAACAGCATGGCTCAGTTTCTACATCAATGGTGCACCTGCAGCCATACTGTTCTGTTCTAGTAGATTTCATCTTGTACAGAGATTACACATGGAGCTATGGCCTGACTGGATCTATAGAAATCCAATTCTACCTTCCAGGATCATTCATTCAACAGTTGCAGGGGCCAGTCCAGTAAACTAAACACATGGGCTCCAGCTATAAACACAAGTCCTTCAGGGGAAGCAAGAACTGTCTCAGAGGGCATGTCCTGCTGGAATTCCTGTTCTCACTGGGGAGGCTCCACAGGCTGCCTCATCTGGCTTCTTGGATGATGTGGCCCCACCTTTACTGTCATGACATGTGATAGAAACAGGGGAGGACATGCAGGCACCAACTTGGGTCCTTTTTGGGGACTTTCTCCTGACTACACACCCCTAATTTTTCCCCAAGGTCCCAAGTCCCTAAAGTCACTGTTTAATTAAAACAGACATTCTTTTTGGGTGAATGAAAAAGCTCTGGGGATGGATAGGGGTGATCACAGACATATGTGCTGCTGCTTAATTGCACAGTTAAAAGTGACCATAATGATAAAATATTTTGTTTTTCCATAATAAACATTTTATATCCTGGAATAAAGGCAAACCTAGTTTAATTTTGAAATACAACACTAGTAAATTTGAAGGAATATTGTACTAAGCAATACTTCCCCTCTCCCCATATGTAGCAATAAAACCTTGTGTTGTATTTCTCTGTGTGTGTGTGTCTAATTAACAATGATCTTTTGTCTGTTCCAAGGTCACACTTCCCCAACTGTCCAGAAACATCTACTGTAGCTGTTGAATTTGTTGCTAGGCAGTTTCCTCAATATTCACATCCTCGCATTTGGTTGTCACATGCTTTGAGCCAGAATTCCTCAACCAGGATCACTTATCCCCAGGGCTTGTGGAAATTTTGCAAAAAGTTCTTCTAGAAAAGATAATGCTCACTATGGGCAGCAGGATGGTTTCCACAAAGTATGGCTGTTCTAGGTGTGCAGTGGGGCCGTGCACACTGTGCCCCCAGGCTGGGCTCTGTGCTGCTGACTCTGATCCTTGTGCTTGGTAGGACCGTGCCCACTGCTGAGTCCATTGAAGACTCAACCCTCGAGGGGAGGGTCGGCCATGCTGCTGGGCACTGAGTCTCACAGAGGAACAGGTGGTCATTGAGGAGGCCTGCCACTGAAATGCATGAGGGGACAAGGTCTGCTGGTGAAGCAGGAACCTGTGGCTCTGAAGGTGGGGTTTCCAGAGCTGAGTCTCAGCTGCCCACAGCTCTCTCTTCTGTGGATACCTGGTCAACATGGAGCATGTGGGTCCAGCAGGAAGGGGATTGTACCATGTTTTCATTTTCTCCCATCATCTTCCCTTTTGGTTACACAAGATGCCCTTCCACATGTAATTTATTAGAGTTCATGCTCTACAAACATGCCTGATGTTTAAGTTAGTGACTTTTGAAAGTGCAAATGGCAGGAGAGGCCAGTCCCTCTGGAGACATTTTCCAGCACGTGAACCAGTGAACACATCTCTGCAAGGCCCTGGATTTCCAGGGACAAGATTCTTATATTTCAAAGAAAACTAAATATTTGGGGAAACTACCATGCAAAAGGGCACCTTAACATGTTTCCCTGCTGCTTGGGCTGCAGTGAAGACAGATGCAGCAAGCGCCTCTGATTTCTGTATCTGGTCCTCTGTGTGGGTGCATGCATCCCTAAGAGTTTACATGACATTGGTGACTCCTGCAGCATTTGTGGGGCCTTGCTTTGCTCCTAGTGCTAAGACAACATGGAACAGAGGACAAGGTGTCTCCTCTTAAAAATCAAAGATTGCTTCCTGCTGGAAGTGCCTGGACTCCTGGAGTATTCCCAGGGGGCCTCTCCACAGAATCCCAAGAAAAAGGATCCAGGCTACTGGCTGGACAATCAACTTCATAAATTTTTGAGAAGGTCATTGACCTATTATAATTTTAGTGTTATCTCAAATTATACACAATATTATCTCAACTAATGTCTAAAACAAAAGAGCACAGAGACATATAAAGGACACAGCTGAAACAATAGTCTCAAATAAAAAAAGTGTGGTCCCGGGAAGGGGAGCGCTGGGGTCTCTCCCAGCCACTCTGGGCCCTGTCCTCACACTGGACCCATACAGAAGGGAAGAGAAGTCCTGGGACCCCACACAGCCAGGATTACCGTGAATCCCAGGACAGGAAGGAGAGGGACCCCAAGGCTGGCTCCGTTTTCTGGGCACTGTCATGGCTCAGTCTGAGGAAATTCATGTTTAGAAGTTTTAATCCCCTTGGCTGAGCCCTGCTGTCCAGGGAAGCAAAAGTCTCTGAGCCCAGGCCCAGGTGAGGGTGGGGTGAGGAGAGGAGCTCAGGGTGCAGATTTGCATGGAGGCCCCGCCCTCCTCTGAGGCAGAGGGTATAAGACAAGGCTGTGACGAGTTGGTGGGTGCAGCGCACCAGCATGGCACATGTATACATATGTAACTTACCTGCACGTTGCACACATGTACCATAGAGCCTAAAGTATAATAATAATAATAATAAAAAGAAAAAAAATTTTAAAAAAATAAATAAAATAAAACTAAAAAAAAAAAAAAAAAAGAATCAGTGAATAAAAAGCTAGGCTTGAGCAAAAAAAAAAAGACAAGGCTGGCGGCAGGTCCAGTGCTGGGGTCTTAGGAGGCAGTGCTCTCGGGACGTCTCCACCATGGCCTGGTCTCTGCTCCTCCTCACCCTCCTCACTCAGGACACAGGTGACGCCTCCAGGGAAGGGACCATGGGGACCTCTGGGCTGATCCTTGGTCTCCTGCTCCTCAGGCTCACCTGGGCCCAGCACTGACTCACTAGAGTGTGTTTCTCCCTTTCCAGGGTCCTGGGCTCAGTCTGCCTTGATTCAGCCTCCCTCCATGTCTGGGTCTCCTGGACAGTCAGTCACCATCTCCTGCACTGGAACCAGCAGTGACGTTGGTGGTTATAACTATGTCTCCTGGTACCAGCAGCACCCAGGCACAGCCCCCAAACTCATGATTTATGCTGTCAGTAATCAGCCCTCAGGGGTTCCTAATCGCTTCTCTGGCTCCAAGTCTGGCAACACGGCCTCCCTGACCATCTCTGGGCTCCAGGCTGAGGACGAGGCTGATTATTACTGCAGCTCATATGCAGGCAGCAACAATTTCCACAGTGTTTTAAGTCAATGAGGAAGTAAGATCAAAACCTGCCCTGGGCTCTCAGGCCCCCTCCTTGCTCTGCAGATGCTTCCTCGCCCTGTACAAGGGTTTCCTGCAGGACGGCCTTGACAATTCTCCTCTCTCAGCTCCTCTCCTTTCCCACCATGAGGTCTAAAAGGAAACCTGCTCTGCGGTTTCTCGTTCAGGACCGTGACAGCTTCCTTTTGCTTGTGTGCTCTGGTCCCTTAACGTGCAACTATTCCTAGCTCTTCAATGCAGGGACATAGGGACAAGGAGTTTCCTGCTTGGTGCAGTCCCTCCTGTTTTCAGGAACATCCTCATTCTAAATGCATCCCCCATCTGTCACACTGTGCAGATCAATCTGGACAGAAGCCATCAGGGGGGATGCCTTCCGGTTTCCAGGAATTGCATCTTATTCCACTCTGTGTCCACCACGCTGTAATGAAGATGGCCCTCCTGGCTGGTCTATTCCTCTGCACCTGGATCCTGAAGCAGTGACCACTTTGAGAAGACCTGAAGATGTTTTTGAGGGATTAAGAACAAAGAGGATGCTGCTGTTTGTTTTTCTTTTTATTGCTCCTGTTCTTTGCCGCAATTCCTCAGGTTGCTGAGCTGGGGAGATTTTGAGCAACAGGCTCAGTGCTCTCGCAGAATTCTCCTCCCCTCACATCGCTGAGGCCCTGTCCTGGAAACTCCTCACAAGTGGACAGTCTCCCCATAGGATGGGAGATTCCAAAATGGCTCCACAGGAAAGAGTTAACCTGAGTCCGTCTCCCTTTCTCTTGGACATCAAGGATTTCTAATTTTCATGGCTGTCAGTACTTTTGTACCTGGAATCCCTAATAATCTAATGGTGAGAATTGATTTAGAACATATTCAGACATTAGCTGGGTCCAATATTTAAATTTTCTGAGCCAGTTGTTACATATAGCTATTATATAGTTTAGGCTCCTTAAACTTCAATTATACAGATTATATTTAAAACAAAGTAACTAGTTTACTATATATATTTACAAAGTAACTACTATATAACATCATGTTGTGTACCTGAAATATACACACAAAATTTATTTCAAAAACCAAAGTGTATTGTCTGTTGATGCATAAAAAACACTCACAAAACTTAGTACACTAAGAGAACACATGTCTGTGACCTTGTGACTTGGATGCACCTAGAATTGGGAGTAGCTTAGTTTGGTCATTCTCACTCCTGGTTAATCACGAGGTTGCAGCCAAGCTGTCAGGCCAGGCTGCATTAAGGCTACATCTGCCAAAGAGGTTAGGAACTGTGGAAGCCTCCCTCTGGCTGTGGAAGCCTCCTTCTGGCTGGGAGACTTCCGCAGTTCCTAACCTGTTTGGCAGATGTAGATCATCTCAAGGATAAAGGAGAGAGTGGAGTTAAGGCCCCTGTCCTTGTCCTCCATGTAAAAGACCATCCCATGCATGCACTATTTATTATTCTTTGCTGAGACATCCTAGACATAGAGCACTGCCCCATTCATTCAAAGGTTGTAGAGTATTCTATGGTAGAATTTTAGCCAACTCACCTTTAATGGTTATTACCACTATTTTGATCTTATAAATAACACTGCAGCGAACATCCTTATGTAGACTCTTTTGAGTTTATATGTAGACATGACCATAGAATAAATTTCTAGAAGTCAAATTGCTGAGTCAAAAGGATGTGTGCTTGTAATTTTCACTCACTGTCCTCAGATTCTCCTCTAGAGGGGTTATCTACAAATTCGCAATGTCAGCCATAAATATTTGAACAGAGTACACTGGGGAAAGTTTAAATTTTTTTCAACCTAGCAGATTTAAAAATGTTATTTTTTTTAGTTTTGATTTCTCCTGTTCTGCTTGAAGTTGAGCATTTTCTCAAATACTTCAGTGCTATTTATTTTTATAATTTGGTAAACATTTTCTTAAATGTCCAGATAAGAAGGATTTTGGTCTCTGGTTCCCAAGAGTCAACTTTGAGGATATTATGTAGGTATTTATAGCACCATTTATAGTGTAACCATTTAAAACTATAAAAACCATTCTCAGCTCTGGCGCCATGGAAAAACAGGTGGCAGGACAGGAATGGCCCACAGGATGTGGTTTAACGGTCCCTGATCTGTAGGATAATTTGAAGTTTGAGAATTCCACCAGCATATGTTCTAGGTGGAGATCTCTATTTGAAGGACACTGTATTTTACCTCTTATAGTGGCCTGAAGCTTTTGGATAAGAACATACTTGTATCATCTATTTAATTGGATCTTGGGTCTTCCCAGGACAGCCCTGTGTCACAGTCTCATGTTTTTAATCTCCATCCATTTGCTCTGAGTTTTCAGAAAGCTTTAGTATATCAGAAATACACTCACCCTAGTTGGAAAATCAGAGGTACCAGGAGCAGCAAATGGTCAGGGAAGCTTGCACCAACTCGGGAATAAACCAGTACAGGTTCAGAGAAAAACGTCATAAAATCAGCATTGTAGCTGAAACCAAAAACATGCATGATCTTTGAAGTTCTGGGGATTATAAATAAATAAATGAAGTTTAAGGTTTAAATGTGTTGCAAATTCATATAAAGCATGTAGATTTTAAAACTCAGAATGTAGCAATGAAATATGGAAGCTTGAGATTTTAAGCTGTTAAGGCCCTACAACAAATTGCCAGGAACAGAACAGGAACTTGATAGTCATAATGTGTCATGCTGGAAATTATCATTTTCTCTAAATGAATTTTTTTCCTTTTTTTCTTAGACATAAGGAAACATCTCATTTAGCACCCTTCTTTTCTGTTGTCAAACATCCTTACCCAGAAAGGAATTGTAACATTAAGTAGGCAACAATTGCTTTCTTTCATAACTATTGAGAGATTTATTTGCACATCAAAATGTTGATTGTCAATGCTAAAATTGGAATTAGTAGCTTAATATGCACACAAGAGATTAATTTTGTTTGGATTACCCCATTTCTGTTTACTATTTATCTTAGTTAACTCAGACATATTCTGCTTTTGGTATTTTTTGTTTTATTTTCTTTGCCAACTACATGTAAACCAAAAATAAAATTCTAATGCTCCCCCAACAACCCCACCATCTGAGTGGCCTCTCTTCTCTTGGTCAGGGCACTCCAAAGTTAATCTGAAAGACTGGTTCAGGCCATGGCAGAAAGGGGATGTCAGACATGTCTCATTAAGCTCTTTTCCTTTTTGGAATTCAGGAAAAGCCAACCTGCATTTAACATCAATACAAATCTTAAGTCTGATAAGAAACATTTACAATCGATTCTCTCTGAAGCCTGCTACCTGGAGGCTTCCTCTGCATGATAAAACTTTGGTCTCCACAACTTATTATAACCCAGACATTCTTTTCTATTGATAATAATACTTTCAACCAACTGCTATCAGAAAAATTTAAAATCTATCTATAATCCAGAAGGCCCCACAACCCTGCCTCCCATCCCCCTCTTGTTTTGACTTATCCTGCCTTTCTGGACTGAACCAATGTATATATTGAATGTATATAATTGATATATCTTGTCTCCCTAAAATACATAAAACCAAGCTGTGCCCCAAACTCCTTGAGCACAAGCTCTCAGGGTCTCCTGAGGGTTGTGTCACCAGTCACATCACTGATATTTGGCTCAGGATAAATCTTAAAACATTTTACACAGTTTGACTCTTTGTCAACATATTGCTCTTTTCAAAACACCATTTGGCACCCAGACATAACCCGTGGCTAATGATTACAAAATTCAATTTTATGAGCAGTTAAATTATTACTTTAAATTATTTCAAGAATGCATAGATGTGATTTCCCCCACATCTAACTCACAAATGTTGCTGATGCTGACTTGCTCTTTTCCTTCAGTCTCAGCAAATAAAGAGGGAGTTTACTTTTCTTGATACCAGAAGATAACAGGAGAAAGGAGGTAAAACTCCCCAAAGCTGTTATCATTTCCACCCTCAGGATGAATCACACATGGAGTCACCTGCACTTCATTTGGATGATAAATAAATGAGATGGATCTTAGAGTTGGTGCTGATCTAGTCAATGATTTGGGATGTTGGGCTGAGGTGAATGTGTTTCACAGGTGAGAAAGACAGGAGTTTTAGAGTCCATAGTGTGGAGGGTTATTGGCTGAAGTGTACCCCGAGAATTCATACAATGAAGCTCTAATCACAGTGCATGAATGAATTGGAACATAGGGTCTTTAATGGGGTGATTAAGTGAAAATGAAGCCAGTAGGATGGGTTCTTATCCATCTGAATGGTGTCCTCTGAAGATGAAGAAATTTGAGCACACGGAAATGAGACACCATAGATGAGCATGCAGAGGAAAGATCACGTGAGGACACAGAAGAAGGGAGTGATTTGCAAGCCAAGGAGATGTTACAGTAGATAACTAGGCAGACGTGACACGGCAGGAGACCCCCTGCCCCAGGAATGTCAGGCAAGCATCAGATGATGGTCAGGTAGTTGTTAAACTGTCTCTCTGAATTAATAATTAGTCACAGCCGGCACCAAGGAAAGGCAGTCTTCCAATAGGTAGAAAATACCCGAATCTGGTATCAGCAGCTTGCTGATAAGATCTCAGGCCTTGGGTGAGTGGGCTTAAGCAGGCACACTAAAAGGCAAAATAGAGGCCAGGTGCAGTGGCTCACCCCTGTAATCCCAGCACTTTGGGAGGCTGAGGGGGGCCAATCACTTGAGGTCAGGAGCTCTAGACCAGCCTGACCAACATGGTGAAACCCCGTCTCTACTAAAAATGCAAAAATTAGCCAGGTGTGGTGGTGCATGCCTGTAATCCCAGCTACTCAGAAGGTTGAGCCAGGAGAATCACTTGAACCTGGGAGGTGGAGGTTGCAGTGAGCCGAGATCGCACCACTGCACCCCAGCCTGGGTGACAGAGCAAGGGTCCATCTAAAAAAAAAAAAAAAAAAAAAAAAAGGCAAAATAGCAGAGTTTAACCTGGATCTGAGACTCCCATGCTGCCCTTCCCTCCAGCCCTACAGGCAGGCTCTGCAGACAGTGAATCACCAGTAAATACAGAAACAAATAGATTACGTTCCTTTTGTTTAAGAAATAGAGGAATGATTGAATATATTAAGTGAAAACAAGGAATACCAACACAAAAGAAAAATTTAACTGTAAGTATGGTTAAAAATACACTGGGTGAGATAGACAAGTTAGATGTTGCAAAATAAAAGATTAGCAAACTGTACAGTGTAACACTAGAAACTATTTGAAATGAAACACATAACAAAAAATAACGATAAAAATAAACAGCATCAGTGAGATGTAGGAGAACTTCAGACAGGCTAATATATGTGTAATTGAAGTCCTCGGAATAGAAGATGGGGTAAGAATAAAAAGAAAAAATATTTGAATGAATAATGACAAAATATGTTCCACATTTGGTGAAAACCGTAAACTGATATAACCCAGAAGTTCAATAAAACTTAAGCGGGGAGGAGCCAAGATGGCCGAATAGGAACAGCTCCGGTCTACAGCTCCCAGCGTGAGCGACGCAGAAGACGGGTGATTTCTGCATTTCCATCTGAGGTACCGGGTTCATCTCACTAGGGAGTGCCAGACAGTGGGCGCAGGTCAGTGGGTGCGCGTACCGGGTGCGAGCCGAAGAAGGGCGAGGCACTGCCTCACTCGGAAAACGCAAGGGGTCAGGGAGTTCCCTTTCCTAGTCAAAGAAAGGGGTGACAGAGGCACCTGGAAAATCAGGTTACTCCCACCCGAATACTGTGCTTTTCCGACGGGCTTAAAAAACGGCGCACCAGGAGATTGTATCCCGCACCTGGCTCAGAGGGTCCTACGCCCACGGAGTCTCGCTGATTGCTAGCACAGCAGTCTGAGATCAAACTGCAAGGGGGCAGCGAGGCTGGGGGAGGGTCGCCCGCCATTGCCCAGGCTTGCTTAGGTAAACAAAGCAGCTGGGAAGCTCCAACTGGGTGGAGCCCACCACAGCTCAAGGAGGCCTGCCTGCCTCTGTAGGCTCCACCTCTGGGGGCAGGGCACAGACAAACAAAAAGACAGCAGTAACCTCTGCAGACTTAAATGTCCCTGTCTGACAGCTTTGAGGAGAGCAGTGGTTCTCCTAGCACGCAGCTGGAGATCTGAGAAAGGGCAGACTGCCTCCTTCCTCAAGTGGGTCCCTGACCCCTGACCCCTGAGCAGCCTAACTGGGAGGCACCCCCCAGCAGGGGCAGACTGACACCTCACACGGCCGCCCGGGTACTCCAACAGACCTGCAGCTGAGGGTCCTGTCTGTTAGAAGGAAAACTAACAAACAGAAAGGACATCCACACCAAAAACCCATCTGTACATCAGCATCATCAAAGACCAAAAGTAGATAAAACCACAAAGATGGGGAAAAAACAGAGCAGAAAAACTGGAAACTCTAAAAAGCAGAGCGCCTCTCCTCCTCCAAAGGAACGCAGTTCCTCACCAGCAACGGATCAAAGCTGGACGGAGAATGACCTTGACGAGCTGAGAGAAGAAGGCTTCAGACGATCAAATTACTCCAAGTTACGGGAGAATATTCAAATCAAAGGCAAAGAAGTTGAAAACTTTGAAAAAAATTTAGAAGAATGTATAACTAGAATAACCAATACAGAGAACTGCTTGAAGGAGCTGATGGAGCTGAAAACCAAGGCTCGAGAACTACGTGAAGAATGCAGAAGCCTCAGGAGCCGATGCGATCAAATGAAAGAAAGGATATCAGCGATAGAAGATGAAATGAATGAAATGAAGCGAGAAGGGAAGATTAGAGAAAAAAGAATAAAAAGAAACGAGCAAAGCCTCCAAGAAATATGGGACTATGTGAAAAGACCAAATCTACGTCTGATTGGTGTACCTGAAAGTGACGGGGAGAATGGAACCAAGTTGGAAAACACTCTGCAGGATATTATCCAGGAGAACTTCCTCAATCCAGCAAGGCAGGCCAACATTCAGATTCAGGAAATACAGAGAACGCCACAAAGATACTCCTCGAGAAGAGCAACTCCAAGACACATAATTGTCAGATTCACCAAAGTTGACATGAAGGAAAAAATGTTAAGGGCAGCCAGAGAGAAAGGTCAGGTTACCCTCAAAGGGAAGCCCATCAGACTAACAGCTGATCTCTCAGCAGAAACTCTACAAGCCAGAAGAGAGTGGGGGCCAATATTCAACATTCTTAAAGAAAAGAATTTTCAAGCCAGAATTTCATATCCAGCCAAACTAAGCTTCATAAGTGAAGGAGAAATAAAATACTTTACAGACAAGCAAATGCTGAGAGATTTTGTCACCACCAGGCCTGCCCTAAAAGAGCTCCTGAAGGAAGCACTAAACATGGAAAGGCACAACCGGTACCAGCCACTGCAAAATCATGCCAAAATGTAAAGACCATCGAGACTAGGAAGAGACTGCATCAACTAACGAGCAAAATAACCAGCTAACATCATAATGACAGGATCAAATTCACACATAACAATATTAACTTTAAATGTAAATGGACTAAATGCTCCAATTAAAAGACACAGACTGGCAAATTGGATAAAGACTCAAGACCCATCAGTGTGCTGTATTCAGGAAACCCATCTCACGTGCAGAGACACACATAGGCTCAAAATAAAAGGATGGAGGAAGATCTACCAAGCAAATGGAAAACAAAAAAAGGCAGGGGTTGCAATCCTAGTCTCTGATAAAACAGACTTTAAACCAACAAAGATCAAAAGAGACAAAGAAGGCCATTACATAATGGTAAAGGGATCAATTCAACAAGAAGAGCTAACTATCCTAAATATATACGCACCCAATACAGGAGCACCCAGATTGATAAAGCAAGTCCTGAGTGACCTACAAAGAGACTTAGACTCCCACACATTAATAATGGGAGACTTTAACACCCCACTGTCAACATTAGACAGATCAACGAGACAGAAAGTCAACAAGGATACACAGGAATTGAACCCAGCTCTGCACCAAGCAGACCTAATAGACATCTACAGAACTCTCCACCCCAAATCAACAGAATATACATTTTTTTCAGCACCACACCACACCTATTCCAAAATTGACCACATACTTGGAAGTAAAGCTCTCCTCAGTAAATGTAAAAGAACAGAAATTATAACAAACTATCTCTCAGATCACAGTGCAATCAAGCTAGAACTCAGGATTAAGAATCTCACTCGAAACCGCTCAACTACATGGAAACTGAACAACATGCTCCTGAATGACTACTGGGTACATAACGAAATGAAGGCAGAAATAAAGATGTTCTTTGAAACCAATGAGAACCAAGACACAACATACCAGAATCTCTGGGATGCATTCAAAGCAGTGCGTAGAGGGAAATTTATAGCACTAAATGCCCACAAGAGAAAGCAGGAAAGATCCAAAATTGACACCCTAACATCACAATTAAAAGAACTAGAAAAGCAAGAGCAAACACATTCACAAGCTAGCAGAAGGCAAGAAATAACTAAAATCAGAGCAGAACTGAAGGAAATAGAGACACAAAAAACCCTTCAAAAAATTAATGAATCCAGGAGCTGGTTTTTGAAAGGATCAACAAAATTGATAGACCGCTAGCAAGACTAATAAAGAAAAAAAGAGAGAAGAATCAAATAGATGCAATAAAAAATGATAAAGGGGATATCACCACCGATCCCACAAAAATACAAACTACCATCAGAGAATACTACAAACAGCTCTACGCAAATCAACTAGAAAATCTAGAAGAAATGGATAAATTCCTCGACACATACACTCTCCCAAGACTAAACCAGGAAGAAGTTGAATCTCTGAATAGACCAATAACAGGAGCTGAAATTGTGGCAATAATCAATAGCTTACCAACCAAAAAAAGTCCAGGACCAGATGGATTCACAGCCGAATTCTACCAGAGGTACAAGGAGGAACTGGTACCATTCCTTCTGAAACTATTCCAATCAATAGAAAAAGAGGGAATCCTCCCTAACTCATTTTATGAGGCCAGCATCATCCTGATACCAAAGCCTGGCAGAGACACAACCAAAAAAGAGAATTTTAGACCAATATCCTTGATGAACATTGATGCAAAAATCCTCAATAAAATACTGGCAAACCAAATCCAGCAGCACATCAAAAAGCTTATCCACCATGATCAAGTGGGCTTCATCCCTGGGATGCAAGGCTGGTTCAATATACGCAAATCAATAAATGTAATCCAGCATATAAACAGAACCAAAGACAAAAACCACATGATTATCTCAATAGATGCAGAAAAGGCCTTTGACAAAATTCAACAACCCTTCATGCTAAAAACTCTCAATAAATTAGGTATTGAGGGGACGTATCTCAAAATAATAAGAGCTATCTATGACAAACCCACAGCCAATATCATACTGAATGGGCAAAAACTGGAAGCATTCCCTTTGAAAACTGGCGCAAGACAGGGATGCCCTCTCTCACCACTCCTATTCAACATAGTGTTGGGAGTTCTGGCCAGGGCAATTAGGCAGGAGAAGGAAATAAAGGGTATTCGATTAGGAAAAGAGGAAGTCAAATTGTCCCTGTTTGCAGACGACATGATTGTATATCTAGAAAACCCCATCGTCTCAGCCCAAAATCTCCTTAAGCTGATAAGCAACTTCAGCAAAGTCTCAGGATACAAAATCAATGTACAAAAATCACAAGCATTCTTTTTTTCTTTTTTTATTTATTTATTTATTTATTTATTTATTTTTATACTTTAGGTTTTATGGTACATGTGCGCAATGTGCAGGTAAGTTACATATGTATACATGTGCCATGCTGGTGCACTGCACCCACCAACTTGTCATCTAGCATTAGGTATATCTCCCAATGCTATCCCTCCCCCCTCCCCCCACCCCACAACAGTCCCCAAAGTGTGATGTTCCCCTTCCTGTGTCCATGTGTTCTCATTGTTCAATTCCCACCTACGAGTGAGAATATGCGGTGTTTGGTTTTTTGTTCTTGCGATAGTTTACTGAGAATGATGATTTCCAATTTCATCCATGTCCCTACAAAGGACGTGAACTCATCATTTTTTATGGCTGCATAGTATTCCATGGTGTATATGTGCCACATTTCCTTAATCCAGTCTATCATTGTTGGACATTTGGGTTGGTTCCAAGTCTTTGCTATTGTGAATAATGCGGCAATAAACATACGTGTGCATGTGTCTTTATAGCAGCATGATTTATAGTCCTTTGGGTATATACCCAGTAATGGGATGGCTGGGTCGAATGGAATTTCTAGTTCTAGATCCCTGAGGAATCGCCACACTGACTTCCACAAGGGTTGAACTAGTTTACAGTCCCACCAACAGTGTAAAAGTGTTCCTATTTCTCCACATCCTCTCCAGCACCTGTTGTTTCCTGACTTTTTAATGATTGCCATTCTAACTGGTGTGAGATGGTATCTCATTGTGGTTTTGATTTGCATTTCTCTGATGGCCAGTGATGGTGAGCATTTTTTCATGAATCACAAGCATTCTTATACAACAACAACAGACAAACAGAGAGCCAAATCATGAGTGAACTCCCATTCACAATTGCTTCAAAGAGAATAAAATACCTAGGAATCCAACTTACAAGGGACGTGAAGGACCTCTTCAAGGAGAACTACAAACCACTACTCAAGGAAATAAAAGAGGATACAAACAAATGGAAGAACATTCCATGCTCATGGGTAGGAAGCATCAATATCGTGAAAGTGGCTACACTGCCCAGGGTAATTTACAGATTCAATGCCATCCCCATTAAGCTACCAATGACTTTCTTCATAGAATTGGAAAAAACTACTTCAAAGTTCATATGGAACCAAAAAAGAGCCCGCATGGCCAAGTCAATCCTAAGCCAAAAGAACAAAGCTGGAGGCATCACACTACCTGACTTCAAACTATACTACAAGTCTACAGTAACAAAAACAGCATGGTACTGGTACCAAAACAGTGATATAGATCAATGGAACAGAACAGAGCTCTCAGAAATAACGCCGCGTATCTACAACTATCTGATCTTTGAAAAACCTGAGAAAAACAAGCAATGGGGAAAGGATTCCCTATTTAATAAATGGTGCTGGGAAAACTGGCTAGCCATATGTAGAAAGCTGAAACTGGATCCCTTCCTTACACCTTATACAAAAATCAATTCAAGATGGATTAAAGACTTAAACGTTAGACCTAAAACCATAAAAACTCTAGATGAAAACCTAGGCATTACCATTCAGGACATAGGCATGGGCAAGGACTTCATGTCTAAAACACCAAAAGCAATGGCAACAAAAGCCAAAATTGACAAATGGGATCTAATTCAACTAAAGAGCTTCTGCACAGCAAAAGAAACTACCACCAGAGTGAACAGGCAACCTACAAAATGGGAGAAAATTTTCACAACCTACTCATCTGATAAAGGGCTAATATCCAGGATCTACAATGAACTCAAACAAATTTACAAGAAAAAAACAAACAACCCCATCAAAAAGTGGGTGAAGGACATGAACAGACACTTCTCAAAAGAAGATATTTATGCAGCCAAAAAACACATGAAAAAATGCTCACCATCACTGGCCATCAGAGAAATGCAAATCAAAACCACAATGAGATACCATCTCACACCAGTTAGAATGGCAATCATTAAAAAGTCAGGAAACAACAGGTGCTGGACAGGATGTGGAGAAATAGGAACACTTTTACACTGTTGGTGGGACTGTAAACTAGTTCAACCCTTATGGAAGTCAGTGTGGCGATTCCTCAGGGATCTAGAACTAGAAATTCCATTTGATCCAGCCATCCCATTACTGGGTATATACCCAAAGGACTATAAATCATGCTGCTATAAAGACACATGCACACGTATGTTTATTGCAGCACTATTCACAATAGCAAAGACTTGGAACCAACCCAAATGTCCAACAATGATAGACTGGATTAAGGAAATGTGGCACATATACACCATGGAATACTATGCAGCCATAAAAAATGATGAGTTCACGTCCTTTGTAGGGAGATGGATGAAATTGGAAATCATCATTCTCAGTAAACTATCGCAAGAACAAAAAACCAAACACCGCATATTCTCACTCATAGGTTGGAATTGAACAATGAGAACACATGGACACAGGAAGGGGATCATCACACTCTGGGGACTGTTGTGGGGTGGGGGGAGAGGGAGGGATAGCATTGGGAGATATACCTAATGCTAGATGATGAGTTAGTGGGTGCAGCGCACCAGCATGGCACATGTATACATATTTAACTAACCAGCACATTGCGCACATGTACCCTAAAACTTAAAAGTATAATAATAATAAATTAATTAATTAAAATAAATAAATAAATAAATAAAACACAGCAGATAAAGTCCCTCCCCAAAAAAAAAAGAAATCATCCCTTGCCTAGCATATATATTACAAATGTTTTCCTCAGCTTACCATTGTGTTTTTATTTTGTTTATATTAAGATTATGTATTTTTATATATGTCATATATTTAATCATAATTGCTATACAAAAGAATTACATTTTAGGTAATAAAATTTATCAACCTTAAAAAAAATAATAATAATAAAATAAAATAAAATAAAACTTAAGCATAGGAAACACAAAGAAAACAACTCCAAAACACATCATAATCAAATTAATAAAATCTAGTGATGAAAAGTAGTCATTTAGGACAAAACAACAAAGAGCAGATTTCTCATTAGGAGCAATACAAGCAAGAAGATAGTGAAGCAATGTCTTGAAAATAATAACATGCAAAATCCAACAACCTTGAATTCTTTATCCACCAGAAACATCTTTCAAAACTGGAAGGGAAGAAGGCAGAGTTAAACTCACACTTGTAGATACCACGGGAACAGTGAGTGATCATGTGATGTGCCTCCAGAGGTTAGGCTAATGTAGTTAGAGTAGTTTGTTTATTTATTTATTTATTTATTTTGAGACGGAGTCTCGCTCTGTCACCCAGGCTGGAGTGCAGTGGCGCTATCTCGGCTCACTGCAAGCTCCGTCTCCCGGGTTCATGCCATTCTCCTGCCTCAGCCTCCTGAGTAGCTGGGACTACAGGCGCCGGCCACCACGCCCGGCTAATTTTTTGTATTTTTCAGTAAAGACGAGGTTTCACCGTGTTAGCCAGGATGGTCTCGGTCTCCTGACCCTGTGATCCGCCCGCCTGGGCCTCCCAAAGTGCTGGGATTACAGGCGTGAGCCACTGCACCCGGCCGGTTTTTTTATTTTTTAAAATCACATAGTTGGGCTAAAATATCCATGAAAAAATTTGAAGCATATACCTTGAATAAAATATGAAAATCAAAAAAGTTAATTGCACATGTACAACATTGCTACCACGGTGCCTGCCATATGGGAAATGAACAAAAAATATTATTAATTCAATTCTATTTTCTTGCACATGCAATGAATATGTATTGAAACAAATTCACTGAATGGTCCCAGATACTGAATAGGTCCTTGAGATGTACTGGCAAACAAGACAAAAAAAAAAAAAAAATACCTATTCTCTGGGTGGCCTCATGGAAGATGGTGAAGTAAGAAGCTCCAAGAAATGGTCCCTCCTGTGAAATAACTATTGAAGTGGCAAGAACCATCAGCATTCACTCTAATAAAACTATGGCATCTCATCCCATATTTGCAGCATCCAGGGAAGAGCTGATGAAGAAAGAGACAGGCTTAAGGAAGTCTCTGTCAGATAGATATCTGACCACAGAGATAACTGAACAGAAACTTCATGGATCACTCTGACAAGAAAGGTAGTCCTTGCGAAAATATTCAGGAAAAGTCACAACACAAATAAACAACTGCACCCCACAGACGAACAACTGCACAATATCAGATAATCTGATAATCTGATTCTGGGAGTTAACAACATCACAATATTCAAAATACTCAGATCTCAACAAAAATTTGCACAGCATACAAAGTCACAAGAAAGCACGACTCATTCCCAGGAAAATAATCAACTGAAAATCTTCCTTAAGAAGCATTCATTTGCTCCCATCTTCTCCCTTGGTTATATAACACGCCCTTCCACATATACTTGATTAGAGCTTGCACCCCACAAACATGCCTGGCATGTACATTAGTGACTTTTGAGAGGGCAGATGGGGGCAGGAAACTGTCCATCTGGAGACATTTCGCATCACGTGAACCAGTGAACACATCACTGCAAGGCCTTGCATTCTAAGAAACAAGATTTTTCTGTTTAAAAGAAAACTTAAGTCTTTCAGAAAACTGCATTTCAAAAGGGAACCTTGTCTCTGCTGCTTGGGCTGCAGTGAGGACAGATTTACTAAGTGCTGGTTGCTGTGTTTGGTCCTCTAGTGTGGGTGCACACATCTAGAAAAGTTTTAAAGAAGATTGGGGAACCCCCGCCCAGCATTGGTGGGACTTTGAGTTTGCTACTGTTGTGAACAGAACATGGAACAGAGGACAAGGTGGCCCCTCCTGAAGATGAGAGTTTTGCTTCTTGCTGGAAGTCCCTGGACTCCTGGAGTGTTCTCAGGGGACCTCTTCACTGGATCTCAAGGGAAAGAATCCAGGGTACTGGATCCACACAATCAACCTCGTGATTTCTGAGTAGGTCATTAACCTATCATGCCTTTAGTGTTATCTCAAATTATACATGGTATTATCTCAACTAATGTCTAAAACAATATAGGGCATAGATATCTAAAGAACTAGTGGTACATGGAGGATGGCTTTCTACCTCTGAGCCCTAGAAGGGACTGTGGGCCTTGGTTTGGGGACTCTAATGACTCTAAGTCCCCTGGTAGTGCTCAAGTGCAAAGGGAATGACTGATGCTTTTTTTGAGGCCCCTTCTATTGTGTAAAATTTATTCTGTACTCGTGACACCCACCTGGTCCTTCTTCTGAACATGGGAAATTGTCAAGATGAAGTCTCCAGGCTAAGGGCTCAGACAGGAGCTCAGACAAACTGCTGGGAAGTGGAGAGCAAACTGACATTCAAAGCTCCTCCCAACAAGCTTCAAGAAGAGGGTAACACAAGAGGTCCTTGTAACCAGGTTGCACGGGGCAGCCTCAAGCAGAGCTCTTGGAAGTCCCTCCCACCGCGGTCTGGGTCTCCTTCTACCTCCTGCCCGTCATTTTCTCCACAGGTCAGAACATCCAGGGAATTCAGGGAACTCCTTTCACTGCTATTTCTCCACAAGCTCCGGTCCTCAGTGGCATTCTTTCCAGTTCTCCCGAGCATTCGGCATCATTCATGAAATTCTATGTTTCCAGGTCTCTGTGCTCTGGCTGTGCTAACTCAGCCCCTGTCTGCATCTGCCTCACTGGGAGCCTCAGTCAAGCTCACCTGCACCCTGAGCAGGGAGCACAGCACCTACATCATCAAATGGTATCAACAGAGACCAGGGAGGTCCCCCTAGTATATAATGAAGGTTCACAGCGATGGCAGCCACAGAAAGGAGGACAGGATCCCCAATTGCTTCTCGGGCTCCAGCTCTGGGGCTGACTGCTCCCTCACCATCTCCAACCTCCAGTCTGAGGACGAGGCTGAGTATCACTATGGAGAGAGCCACACGATTGATGGCCAGGATGGGTGAGCCACACACAGTGACACAGACAAAGGGAAAGTGAGGCCAAAACCTCCCACTTCCCCTTTCTCCTCAGGGACTCAGAGTCAGCAGTCCCATGTCCCCTTCCAGGACCCTGAGACTTCTGACTCTCCTCCTGCAGAGACACCCCTAGGCAGAGGCAGATGCAGGCCATGATTTAGGCCATTTTGACAACTCATCATTCTGTTTCCTCCACACCAGTCTGTGGGGACCATACTGGGAGAGACCACAGCAGCCCAGGCAGAAGGACCCTGAGAGAGTGGCCAGGCTGAGATGACCATGTCCCAGTGTCTCATTGTGCCCTGTGTTCCCTTACCGGGCTCTGCCCCAGGAAAGGACATGGATCTTGACTTGTCACCCCCCATTTATGAGAGTTCAATGTGTGTGCATCCTCGTTAGCACTTGATATTGTCAGTTTTTGTTTAAAGACTTTCGGATAGAGCTGTAGCAATGTCTAATTATGTTTTTAACTTTTATTTCTTTAATGACTTATTATGCTAACTATCTTTTCAGGTACTTATCTGTCCTTTGTATGTCTTCTTTGGTGAAATTTTTAATCAAATCTTTGCATTTTTAAAATTCAGGTTTCTCAGGTTCATATTTACTCATGTATTTGTATGAGCTTATATGCATGCATGTGTGTCTATGCATTCCATTCTGTGTGATTTCCCAACGTGTGTCAGCGCAGGTATCCACCACTACAATCAAGACACAAACCGTGTCCATCACAACATTTCCTGGTGTTTCCCTTTGATAATATCTACCTCCTCCCACCCAGTTCCCTCCCTTGCCCAACCCTGGCAACCACTGATTGGTTCCCTATTCCTAAAATTTTGTCTTGCAAAAATGTGATAGAAATACAACCCTATTGTAGCAGACAGACTTTGGGGTTGGAATTTTTTACTTAGCATCACTCCCTATAAAGTCTTTGGAAAGGTGTGTGTATCAATAGTCAGTTCCTTTCAATTGCTGAGCAGTATCTCTTGGTATTAGTTTAACAAAACCTGATGAATTACTCACCCACCGAAGGGTATCTGGATTGTTTTCAGTTTGGAGCTACTACACGTGAGGGTGCTACGAACATTGGTTTGTATGTTTCTTGTGAACATAAGTTTTCATTTCTTTGAAATGAAGGTCCAATATTATAATTGCTGTGTCATACACTAATTAGGTCTTTAGTTTTCTGAGAAGCTGACAAACTGTTCCCTAAAGTGAATGTACCATTTTTTTCTGGCCAGTAATGAAGGAATGATCAAATTTCTCTGCTTCTTTGGGAATTGTGTGTTTTTACTCTTTTTTTAGGTAACCATTGTGATAGGTGTGTAGTGATATTCCATTTTTTAAAATTTCATTTCTCTGATCGTTAATGATGATCACCTTGTCCTGTGCTTATTTACCATCTGTATGTCCTCTTTGATCATGTTTGTGCCCTTTGCACATTTTCTAATCAGATTGTCTTTTGTTTTGCCCTTAACTGGTTTTCAGTGTTGGGTGTTTTGTTTTTTTGAGACAGGATTTTACTTTTTCATTCAGCCTGGAGTGGAGTGATGCAATCACAGCTCACTGTAGCTTGGACTTTCCTGACTCAAGCAATCCTCTTGCCTTAGCCTCCCAAGTAGCTGGGACAACATGCACACACACTGCCTCACTAATTGTTTACAGAATTTTCTTTGTAGAGACAAGATCTCCCTATTTGCCCAGGCTGGCCATGAACTCCTTAGGCTCAAGCAATCCTCCCTGCTCAGCCTCCCAAGGTGTTAGAATTATAAGCATGAGCCAATGCACTCGGCCGGTTTTCATTGTTCTTTATGTATTTTTTATACTAGTCCTTTACTGGATATGTGATTGGCAAATACTTAATGCCAGTCTGTAGCTTCTATTCACATCCTCTCAAGAGAGATTTTTGCAGAGCAAAAATTGATGGTTTTGTTAAGGTTCAATTTATCAATCTTTCATTTCATGACTTGCGTACTTGGTGAAGTCTAAGAATTCTTTGCATAGACATAGACCTTGAAGATTTTCTCCTTTTTTTTTTTTTTTTTTTTTTTTTTTTTTTGACAGAGTCTCGCTGTCGCCCAGGCTGGAGTGCAGTGGCGTGATCTCTGCTCACTGCAAGCTACACCTCCCAAGCTCACACCATTCTCCTGCCTCAGCCTCCTGAGTAGCTGGGACCACAGGTGCCTGCTACCACACCTGGCTAATTTTTTTGTATTTTTAGTAGAGACAGGGTTTCACCGTGTTAGCCAGGATGGTCTCGATCGCCTGACCTTGTGATCTGCCCACCTCGGCCTCTCAAAGTGTTGGTATTACAGGCATAAGCCACCGCACCTGGCCGATTTTCTCCCATTTTAATATAAAAATAATAGTATCGCTGGGCACGGTGGCTCACGCCTGTAATCCCAACACATTGGGAGGTTGAGGCGGGCAGATCACAAGGTCAGGAGATTGAGACCATCCTGACACGGTGAAACCCTGTCTCTACTAAAAATACAAAAAATTAGCTGGGCGTGATGGCAGGTGCCTTTAGTCCCAGCTACTTGGGAGGCTGAGGCAGGAGAATGGCGTGAACCCGGGAGGCAGAGATTGCAGTGAGCCGAGATCACGTCACCGCACTCCAGCCTGGGCAAGGGAACGAGACTCTGCCTCAAAAAAAATAGATAAATAAAAAATAAATCTGAGAGATGGCTGAGCAATTTCACTGAGTTTCATCATGGAATTCTGGCCTCCCAAACACCAACATGGCTCCTGTTCCTACAATCTCCTGCTTCAAGATCAACCCAACCCTGCTACCCAGACCAGATGCTAGATGGTCAAGACAGGGCTGTGACAGCTAAAGAATCTTCGGGGTCCACAATGGATTTACATTGGAGCTCCCTTTTCCGTGGATATTCACATCAATAGAGAAGATGACTGTGTTCTTGCCTACCTCTGTGAATACCTGAGATGTGAACTGAGGTGTGTGTGCATATGGTGTGGGCAGCACTTCCTCACTCAATACTAGGGAGAGTGTGAGTAAACTGGATACAGACCTGGAGATAGGGCACATTTTTATACTCTCTATTAAGCCCTGTCCTTCTTTGCTCACCAAGGAGTCACCCAACAAGGCCACAACAGGAAGAGAAGTAGTTTCTATGAAGAGACTTCTCTTTTTGTGATGAGGGCCCAGGAAGTCCACTGTCTAGCTGTGGACTCAGAGGCAGAACTCTGAGGCATCTCCACCATGACCTGAATCCCTCTCCTCTACTCACCCTTCCCGCTGTCGGCACAGGTTCTGCCTCCCAGAGCTCAGCCTGGCCCTGACCTTCAGCTCAGCACAGGGAGTGATGCAGTGTGTGGAGCTCTGAGAATGAGACCCTCATCTTCGGACTCACCTCTCCTGTCCTCTCTTGTAGGCTCAGTGGCCTCCTCTGAGCGGACTCAGTTGCCTGCAGTGTCTGTGGCTTTGGGACAGAGGGCCAGGATCACCTACCAGGGAGACAGCATAGAAGACTCTTATGCAAACTTTTGTACCAGCAGAAGCCAGGACAGGTCCCGGTGCTGGTAATCTATGGTGACAGCAACCAGCACTCAGTGATTCCTGAACAACTCTCTGACTCCAAATCAAAGAACATGGCCACCCTGATAATCAATGGGGCCCAGGCTGGAAACAAGGCTATTACTGTCAATCATGAGACAGCACCCAGTGACACAGGCAGACAGGAAAGTGAGACCCAAACCTCTTCCCACCTATGTCACCCTCTCCCTCCAACCTCAGGAGGACAGTGGTCAGAGCTATGAGCAGGTCTGGCCCAGTTCACTCAGATTTGAGATCCCCAGGCTGCCCTTCCCTTCAGCCTTCCAGGCAGGCTCAGCAAAATGTAAATTAAGAGTGGATACACAATGAACTATTAGAATTATATTCCAGTTTTTCAAGAAGTAGAGGAATGATTGAACATGTTAAGTGGAAGTACAGAATACCAAAAAGGGACCAATTGGGCTTGTACTGCTAATAATTACAGCATCTGAGACATTAAAAATACACTGGATGTGATTAACAACAGATGATGCAACACAAAAGATTAGCAAACTCAATAATGTAGCACTAGAAAATATTCAAAATGCAGCACATAAAGAAAAAATAATGATGAAAATGAAGAGAGTATTATAGTATATTTATAGAAAAAATGAAGAGTGAGTTACAGGACAACTTCAAACAGCCTGAGGTTGGCTGGGAGTGGTGGCTCACACCTGTAATCCCAGCACTTTGGGAGGTCTCGGAGGGAGAATCCTTTTGAGACTGGAAGTTCAAGACCAGACTAGCCAACATAACAAGACTTCATCTCTACAAATTTTTTTTAAGAAAATTAACTAGTCATCATAGCCTGCAGCTGTAGTCCTACCTACTTAGGAGCCTGAGGCAGGAAGATTGCTTGAGCCCAGAAATTCAAGATAGCAGTGACTGAGGTATGATCATCCCACTGCACCCTAACCTGGGCCACAGAGCAAGTTCCTGTCTCTAATATAGGGTCTGACTCCATGGTTCAGACCGGAGTGCCATGGTGCAATTATGGCTCACTGCAGCCTTGACTTCCCAGGCCCAAGAGATCCTCCCAGCTAAGCCTCCCAAGTTTCTGGGACTACAGGCACACATCACATGCCTGATTAATTCTTTGTATTTTTTGCAGAGATGGGGTTCTCCCTATGTTGCCCAGGCTGGTCACAAACTCCTGGGCTCGAGCAATCCTCCTGACTCAGCCCCCCAAAGTGTCGGGATTACAAGCATAAGCCACACCACCTGATGTGAAGAAATATTTAAATACAACAACCTAAAGTATGTATAATCTACATCCATGGAATAGAAAAGATGAGGTGGAGGGTCAGTAGAAAATATATTTGAATAAATAATGGCCATATATGTTGCACATTTGGTGAAAACCAAAAATTGGTATATCCAAGAAGGTCAACAAAACTCAAGCACAGGAAACATGAGGAAAACAACTCCAAACACATCATATCAAATTATAAAATCTAGTAATGAATAGCCACTTAAAAGTTTAATTCTAAGAGCACATCTCTCATTAGAAGTAATGCAAGGCACAGTGGAAAAATATTTTGAAAATGCTGAAAGGAAAAACCTGTGAACCTTCTGTTATTTATCTAACAGAAATAACATTAAAGAGCAAAGGGTAAATAAAATGTTTTCAGACACATAAAAACTTACAGAATTGATTACTATCACTTTTGCCATTAGAAATGGTAACGGACATCCATAGACAGAACGAAAATCATACCCAATTGAAAAGTGAATTCACACAAAGAAATGAAAACATCATATAGGGCAATGACATGGATACCTACAGAAACCCCTGTATTATGTTAACGTCTATGAAAGATAACTGTTCAAAGAAAAATTAGTAAAAAAATCACTGTGATTTATCGTGAAAACAAAATTAAATTATATGACAAACAGCACAAAAGCAGAGAGGAGTAAAGAACATGTTATAATGGTCTTATACTCTGTATGAATATCTAATCACACTTGAAGACAGATTTTGGTAAGTTATATATGTACCATTAACCCTGAAGTAATTATTAAAATAAACCCTTTTAACAAAAAAGAATTATGACTAGTAGTAACCTGTATTAGGATTCTCCACAGAAACAGTATCAATCAGATATGCGTGTGTGTGTGTGTGTGTGTGTGTGTGTGTGTGTATGTATTGAGAGAAAAAAGAGTGAAAGAAATGTATTTTGAGGAAGTGGATCATATGATTGTAGTGGCTGACAAGGATTAAATCTGTTGGGCATGCTGAAGTCTGGAAATTCATGTAAGAGTTAATGTTGCAGTCATGCATGCAAATTTAGCAAGCCAGCACATCAGGAAACCTCCATATTTGTTCTAAACACCTTTAACTCACTAATGAGCCCCACTCACATTGTGCAGAGCAATCTGCTTATACAAGGTCAACTAATTAAAATGTTCATCACATCTGAAAAGTATCATGTTAACTCCTATACTGGTGTTTGACAAAATCAACCTGGCCCATATCCTAGCCTATCTGACACTTAAAATTAACCATCATTTAAGCCAGAAAGAAAATTTTAAAAATATTTCTAAAAATAAATCAGAAAAGGAAACAATAGAAGGGAAAAAATAATGAACATATGGGATGAATAAAAAATGAGGAGCAAGAAGGTATATTTCAGTAGGATTATATTACTAATCACATTAATTGTAAATGGTCTAAATACCACAACTAAAATATTGTCAAATTGAAATTAACAGCAAGACTCAACTATATTATATGCTACCTAGAATAAACCTACTTGAAATTTTAAAACCACAAAAAGCCAAATACATATCAAGGACAATCTTCCCAACCCCTGGTTTGCTCCACAAAGCAGTACAGAAAGAATTCACAGGGATTGACACACAGTTAAGAAATATTCCTCACCTCCACCAGCACTCTTACCTCTCTTCAGCCTCTAATGCCTAGATCCCAGTACCAGAGTTGCAAGAAAACAGAGCACACAGATGTTAAATCAAGGTTACTAAGGGTCACCCTCAAGAGGTAGGTGAAAAGAGAATGAGGGAATTGAAGCCACAAGGGCCCCACCTGCATGGGGCAGCTCCTGCATCAGAACGTTGATTGATACATTATTGATGAGTTTTTGTCCATGTTCATGGTGGATGTAGGTCTATAACTTTCTTTTCTTGTCATGACTTTGGCTTTGGTATTGGAGTAATGCAGGCCTCAAAGAGTAAGTAGAAAAATGTTTCCCCTGCTGTATAATCTGAAGAAGTTCTTGTAGGATTGGTACCATTTCTTAATTAAAAATTTGATAGAAATTTACCATTTAAAACTGGGTGAACTTTTCTTAGCAGGAAGACTTTTAGTTGCCAATTCAATACCTTCAAGTACCATAGATCTGTTTGGATTTTCCATTTCTTCTGAGTCAGTTTGGATCATTTATGTCTTTTAAGGAATTTTTCCACTGAAGTCATTTATACTTTTGGCATTAATTGCTTGTAATAATTTCCCTAACCATTTTAACTTTTGTAAGGTTGGTAGTCATGGCATTCTTTTATCATGGTTTTAGTACTTTGTGTCTTCTTTCATGTTTTCCTAGTTAGTCTACCTAAAAGTAAAACAATAGATTGTATTTATCTTTTTGAAGAGCCAAGTTTTGTTTTTTAGAGGTTGTCTATTGTTTTTGTTTGCTGTTTCATTAATATTTGGCTCTGATCTTTTTTATTATCTTTTCTCTTTTTACTTTGAATTTAAATGCTCACCTTTTGCTTAAATTTATGAGGTACAAGCTTAGAGAATTCATTTTAGATCTTTTTTCTTTCCAACATTAAGCATTAAATGCAATAGATTTCCTTCAAATCACTGATTTAAGCTGTATTTCTTAAGTTTTGATATGTTGTCTTTTTGTGTTTTAAAGGTTCAGTATCTTCTAATTTATGTTGTGTTTTTTCTTTAGCTCATGGATTACTTAGTTGTCTTTTCTTTCCTGCTCAAATAATTGAAGATTTCCCATAGTTCATCAGGTATTAATCCAATTTAATTAGTTATTTCGGCATTAAATAATATCTTCTATGATATTCATCCATTGAAATTCACTAAGATTTGATTTGTAACCTAAAACACAGATTATTTTAAAATCATTTAAAAATGTGCCAAATGTATTTAAAAGCATAATGGGTATTCTGCTCTCATGTTTGAAAGTGTAATGGGTATTCTGCCATTGCAGGTGTGGTTTTCTACAAATTTAATTGGGATAAATTGGCTATTTGGGAGGCCGAGGCAAGCAGGTCATCTGAGGTCAGGAGTTCGAGACCAGCCCGGCCAACATGGTGAAACCCCGTCTCTACTAAAAAAAATACAAAAATTAGCCAGGCGTGGTGGCAGGTGCCTTAATCCCAGCTACTTGGGAGGCAGAGGTAGAAGAATCATTTGAACCCAGGAAGCAGAGGTTGCAGTGAGCCTAGATAAAGCCATTGCACTCAAACCTGGGGGATAAGAGCAGGACTTCTCTCAAAAAAAAAAAAAAAAAAAAGATAAATTGGTTAACCATTCAAGTCTGTATCTTGATTGAATTTCTGTATAGTTGTTGTGTAGATCAATGTCAGCGAGCTACTGGAATGATTTAACACTAATTTTAGAATTTCCGATTGATTCTTTGAGAGAGGAAATTTTCATAGGTCTAAATACTTTATTCTTCTGACAAAAGGCCTTTTATGATTTCCCAAGACTAATCTAGGAAGAAAAGGCAGAGTTCAAGCCACAGTTGGTGATACCATGGGAGCACTGAATGATCATGTGAGGTGCCTCCACTGGTTAGGTGTACGTAAATGAAGATTTTTTAAAAAACAAATTTGGAGGCCAGGCGCGGTGGCTCACACCTGTAATCCCAGCACTTTGGGAGGCTGAGGCGGGTGGATCATGAGGTCAGGAGATCAAGACCATCCTGGCTAACACAGTGAAACCCCGTCTCTACTAAAAATACAGAAAAAAAAAAATTAGCCGGGCGTGGTGGCGGGCACCTGTAGTCCCAGCTACTCAGGAGGCTGAGGCAGGACAATGGCATGAACCCAGGAGGTGGAGATTGCAGTGAGCCGAGATCATGCCACTGCACTCCAGCCTGGGCGACACAGCAAGACTCCATTTCAAAAAAAATTTAAAAATTTAAAAAAAATAAAAAATAAAAAACAAATCTGGGCTAATATGTCCAGAAAATTTGAGAAAATGTAAGTTGATTAAAGCATGAAAATGAAAAGCAAGGTGACTGCATATGTATAACATTGCTACCACAAGGCCAACCTCATGGGAAATAAACAAAAACTGTTAGCAGTTCATTATGTTTACTTACACATTGAACAAACATGAATTGAAACCAATTCAATGAACTGTCCCAGATACTGTTTAGGTACTTGAGATGCATTGGGGAACAAAAGAGACAAAGTACCTGCTCTCACAGTGGCATTATGAAAGATGATGGAGTAGGAAATTCCAGGAAATGGTCCTTTCTGTGAAATAACTACTGAAGGGTAAGAACCATCAGAATTAACCATAATAAAATGAGGAAATCTAGTCCCACATTCGTAGCATCCAGGGAAGTACTGATGAAGAAAGAAACAGGCATAAGGAAATCTCTGCCAGGTTAATTTTTGGCCATAGAAGTAACTGAACAGAAACTTTATGGATCACTCTGATAACAAAGTCCTTGCAAAATTATTTTGGAAAAGTCACTACACAAATGAATAACTGCACCCTTCAGCAGCAACATCAGCCAAGGAGGAGTAGGGAGACAATCTGATTTTGAGAGTTACAACATCACACATTCAAAATACACAGATCTCAACAAAAACTTAAAAAGCAGACAAAGTTAAAAGGAAGCATGACCCATTTACAGGAAAAAATTTAATGAACTGAATATATTCCCAAGGAAGCAGAGGCATTGGATAAACGACACAAATACTTCAAATAACCATTTACATATGTTCAAAAACTCAAGAAAACCATGAGAGTAACAACCAAACAAAGCTGGAAGAATGATGTTAGAACAAGTGAGAAGTATCAATAAAGAAAAAGAAGTTATAATAAAAGAACCCAAGCAGATTTTCTAGAACTGAGAAGTTCAATAGCTAAAATCAGAATTTCACCAGACGAGTTCAGCAGCAGTTTGAGCAGGCAGAAAAATAATCAGTAAACTTAAAGATACATTGTTGTAATTACACAGAATGAGCATAAATTTTAAAAGAATAAATAAAATGAGCAGAGCCTAAGAGATACATGGGACATCATCAAGCATACCAATATACGCATTGTGGGAGACTCAGAAGGAAGAGAAAAAAGAAAGTATAAAATACATGTAAAAATAATGGCTAGAAACTTCCAAAATTGATGAAAGATATGAATCTATACTTTCAAGGAGCTCAGTGGCCTTCACCAGGTTAACATGATACAGACTCACAGTGAGGCACAATATGCTCAAACCATCAAAAACCAAATACAAAAGAAAAATATTGAAAGCAGCAAGAGAAAGAGACTCATCACAAACAGTAGATTCTCATGAAGATTAACATTTGGTCTTTGATCAGAAACAAAACAGTCCAAAAGGCAGCACAATAATCTATAAAGTGAGTTATAAAAATATATTATCTACCAATTCTACATTTAGTCAAACAAATCTTCTAAAATAAAAAATAAAATAAGATAATCACAAATAAGCACAATTTAGTAGACCTGGTAGATCTGCCCTACAAGAAACACTACAAGAAGTCCTTAAGTCTGAGAAAAGACACTACATAATTTGAATACATGTGAAGAATTAAAGATCTCTTGTAAATATAAAGCTAGTGCTGTTGTATTGTTGGTATGGAGCTGCTGTGTTTTCCATGTTATTTTTGAGATATATGGAAAAAAATCAATAATTATAAAGCCATGTACATAGGAACAAAATGTTTAAAGATGTTATTTGTGACATTAACAAGGTCTAGAAGGAGAGGAAATGGAACTGGATAGGAACAGAATTAATGGATATTATTGAGACTAAGTTCGTAGCAATTCTAACAATTTTAAAACATTAATCGTTACTCCAGTGATAATTAGTAAAAACTAAATTGAGTGTATAAGGGAAAGAAAATGAAGAAGGAATCAAAATGGACCCAGAAAAAAATAAATAGAACACATGGGAAACAATTATTGGGGTAATTTAGGAACAACAACAACAACAAAAGATAAAAGATATGTAGAAAACAAACAGCAAATTGACAGACTTTCTTCATTATCAGTGATTACTTTAAATATAAATGGATTAGATTCACCACTTGAAGCAAAATAACAAAATGAAATTTTTAAAAGTAAAAAAAAAAATAGAATCCATGATCTATCTACACAGTGTTTACGGAGAATCAATTTAGACCCAAAGACACAAATAGGTTGAGTAAATAGTAACAAAAGAACTGGTGTGGCTGTCGTGACATGATGCAATATTGCCGTTAAGTGAATTATGGTTGTAAGTGAGAAAAAAGGGTATTCCTTATTGATAAAATGGTAAATTAATCAAGAAGATATAATAGTTATACACACATATGCACCAAGCAATAGCACTTCAAAATATGTGAAGGAAGACACATTTAAAAGAAAAACTAGAGAGATCTATAATATAAATTGGAGACTTCAGTACCCCACTTTAAAAAAGAATAGAACATCTGAACAGAAGATTAATAGAAAATGCAGCTATTGAACACTATAATCCAGCTAGACCTAACAGATATATACAAAATACTGCACAAAACAAAAGCAGAATACACATCTACTCAAGAGCACATGGAACATTCCCCAGAATGGACACTATTTTAGGCCATAAAACAATTCTCAACAGATTTTTAAAACTTGAAGTCACACAGGGAGTCATCTAAAACCACCACGAAATGAAGTTTGGGTAGGGGAGGAACAATATTTCCTTCCACTCAACTGAGATTTATTGGCCAGTGGTCCCCATCACACAAGACAGATTAAAAAATAAACTCATGCACATTTATTAAATATAATTTTTACTTGGCATGGGAGCTTTCACAAGGAAATGAAAACTCAGAGAAATGGCTGAACCTGAGGACTTTAAATTTAGGTTTGATGAGGAGAATATAGGTGTGGAGAAATATGACAAAGAATGAAGTAAATGCAGTAAATGGGGGAAAGAACAAGGCCTGTGTTCATTCTCCTCAGCACACCTTCATTTTAGATGAAACAATGCTCTCTTTTCCTCCCCTTTCTAATCAACAACTCAACTTTACAGCTCATGGAACAAGAAAGAGAAAAGCAAACTTAAACCAAAGACCACAGAAGGAAAGAAATAAGAATCATTAGACCAGAGATTAAAGAAATAGATGAGAAAAAAACTATAAATATAAATGGCATAAAAAGTTCCTACTTGGATAAGAAGAAGAAAATTAACAAGCTGTTAGGCAAACCAACTAAAACCACAAGAGAGAAGACACAAATAACAAAAATAAGAAATTTGGGATAATACAACCAAGGTTATGGGAATTAAAATGATTATAAGAGAACACCACAAGCAACTGTATGTCAAATCTAGAAGAAATTGACAAATTCATAGAAAAATACAAATTACCAATCTAACTGAAGAAGAAATAAAAATCAACATAAGAAATAGATTAAGTCAGCAATTGACAATTTCTCTAAAAAGAAAGGCCCAGAGCCAGATGTCCTCACTGGTAATTCTACCAGAGATTTAAGGAGGAAGTAATACCAATCATACTCAATCTCTTCCAAAAATAGATGAGGAGGGAACACTGCCTAGCGCATTCTAGAAGCCAACATTAGCCTGACAGCAAAGACAAACAAGGATACTATAATGCAGAAAACTATTGGCTAATACTCCTGAAGAATAAGCATGTAAAATTCCTAAATTAAATAAGAGAAAACCAAGTCTAACTACACATTAAAGAGAACACGTGGAATGAAAAAGCGAGATTTATCCCAGAATTGCAAGAATAAGCAAATGAATCAATGTAATAAACAATATCAATAGAGTGACAAGAAAAAGCATATGATCTCAGAAGATGCAGAAAAAGCATTTGACAAAATTCATCCACTTTCAAGACAAAAACACTTAGCAAACTAGGAATAGAAGAAAACCTGCACAAATTGATTAAAGAAGGGCTTTTATCAAAATCCACAGTGAATCTCACAGTAAATGCTGAAAGAGTGAAAGCCTCCCCACTAAGATCAGAAGCAAACAAGGACTCCTGCTTTCACAGCTGTTATTCAACATTTTCCAAGAAGTCTTAAATTTCATTAAAACAAAAAAGGCTAGTGCTACTTCCCACCACAAACATGGATCAGCGTTAGGAAATGAAAATAATGGTAACAGAGAAATTATAATGACAGTGATGATGGTGATGGTTTAAGCACACAACTGAGGTTTAGTGGCAGAAATCCAGTTCTTCCAATTACAGTGCAGTTGTGCTTATTGGGGTGATGGAATCAATCTTGTTTCCAGTATACATGGGAAGCAGGAGTATATGTAGGGTATGACTGCATTTCTCTGGAACTGTTTTTCACAGAAGAGCTACAGTTTATCCTGCACTCTCCATTCTGTGATCAAAAACCATGAAACAGAGAAAAGCATTTCAACCTGAGACTCAGTTACAAGAAAAGCACCTGCCCCACCTTCCTGCAACTATATATGCCACCTCTCTGTGCTGAACCATGAAGGCCAGCGGGGTTCACATGTGGCACAGACGGAGGCTGGACTCCCTGGTCCGCATCCTCCCAGGTAACAGGTGCTCTGGGATCACCTGGAGACGGCAAGTGCCTGGGCTCTGTCTTCTCCATCAGCAGAGGGCAGCAGAGCTGCAGCCAGAAGAGAGGCTGGGGCTGCCCAGGAGGAGCCTACGAGGGAGGCCAGCCTTTGGGGGGTCAACAGGTGTTCAAGGGATCAGTCCTCACTTTGGAAGTTTGGTATAGTCCCTCCTGTCACCTGGGGCTGCAGTGTTCATATTCTGAGGGTCAGACACACAGCATCACCCAGGATACTGACAGGGGCCCGGGCACAGTGACAGCCTCACCTGGGAAACACAGCTGGAGGCACCTGGGCCCTGGTGTCAGCCTGGGGAGCTCCCATAGGGCTGGAATTCCCTAAGAGACGCTCTGGAGGGGGAACAGTGTGAGGGGACAGGGCTCCCGGGGTTCAAGCCCTTCACCCAGGATGGCTGCCTGAGCCTCCTGCCATTCTAAGGGTCTCGTTCCTCGCTGTCCAGCTGCGTCCTGGGGAGCTGAGCCCTCTATCCTTGGCGCTTCCAGAGACACCCTACCACCCCCTCCCTCTGCCTCTCCTTCCATCTCCAGGCCGACTCTGACTCAGAGGCAGCTTCTATGCTCAGGGGATTCTCAGGCGGGTGGCGTGGGACATTTGGGGTCCTGATCCCTGGATGGGGCATTCCCAGCCTCCTTGCGGAGATGCTCTCCAGAGGGAAGGGAATGTTCACCTGCCTCAGGCCACAGCTCTGACCATGGGACTATCCTGGGCTCAGTGACAGGATCCATCTGGCTGGAGGGACCAGGGATCCCCCACCCTCCAGAGCTCATGGGTGTCCAGAGACCATGACCCTGGGACCCTCACAGAGACCAAATAATCTAAAGTTAGTTTGTCAGTCAGGTCTGGACTTCTGGTGCTTTTTACACATTTACATGAAACACTGATGAGAAAAAATAAAGAATCAAAGAGCAGAGGATGGCAATTTCTAGTCTATTAGAGAGATGGGGGGTGTCATACAAGGAGCAACTCAGGTGAGAAACGAGACTAGACTGTGTAATGAATCCACATGAGTTGTGGCTGCTCAAAAGACCAAACAATGGCAATGGAAATCAAGTTTAGGATACAAGTATCCTAAAGACACAGAACCACATTCTAATTAAATTACCGGGACAGGACCAAGTGAGTCTGGGGAACCCAGAGCGGACTTGGAGAAGGAGGAAGATGATGGGTTCCTGGCCCACCTGCTGCTGAGTCAGGTGTCATTGATGAGCTCTCAGCATAGCCAAGTTTAGCCCCATGGCCAGGCTCCTGGAAGGTCCACAGCCCTGCTGAGCCTGGCCTAGGACACAGCACAGGCCAGGATGGTATAAAACAGTGGTCATGTGGCCAAACTCCAGGAGGTGACTGTGATCACAGGCCTTCAAGGATAGAGTCTGATCTTCTGACCAGAGAAGCAGATAAAGCGAGCTGGGACCCACTTCTTCTTCCTCAGTCTGCTGTGCTTCCCACACAGCTGGTTTGAGTGACATCCTTCAGTGCGGAGTCCCAGAGGATGCCCATTTGCATCAAACACTCACTGCCTCAAAGGGCCTGAGAGGCAATAAGGGAGGGCTGGTGAGCCCAGCTGTGCTGTGGGCTCAGCAGGCAGAGCTCTGGGTGTCTCACCATGGCCTGGATCCCTCTCCTGCTCCCCCTCCTCACTTTCTGCACAGGTGCTGCCCCCAAGCCCTTCCTTCAGGCTCAGAATCCATAGGATCCTGAGCTGGGCCTGCCCAAATGTGAGTTCATCCCAGGCACAACCTCAGGGTGGGACTCTCTGGGAATAGATTCATCACGTACAAGCCTCCTCTCCTGTCCTCTCTTGCAAGCTCCTATGAGCTTACACAGCCACCTTCAGTGTCAGTGTCACCAGGACAAGCAGCCATGATCACCTGCTCTTGAGATAACCTCAAAGTATGTTTACTGGTTCCGGAAGAAGCCAGACCAGGCCCGTGCTGGTGATATATGAAGGCAGCAAGTGGCCCTTAGGAATTTCTGATTTTCTGAGTCCAGCTCAGGGAACATGGCCACCCTGACCATCAGCAGGGCTCAGACTGAGGACGAGGCTGACTATTACTATCACAGGTACAATAGAAACAGTGATGAGCCCACAATGACACAGGCAGATTAGGAAGTGAGACACAAGCCCCTGCCCAATCTGTGTCACCCTCTTTCTCCAGCCCCAGGATGGCTGTGGACAAAGCCATGAGCAGGACTGGTCCAGTTCACCCAGTTCTGTGACCCCCAGGCTGCTCTTCCCTCCAGCCCTCCAGGCAGGTTGTGAAGAGGGTGAGTTAAGAAGAGATTTGAATAGGGAATCCTTTCCCCATTTCTTGTTTTTGTCAGGTTTGTCAAAGATCAAATACTTGTAGATATGTGGCATTATTTCTGACGGCTCTGTTCTGTTCCATTGATCTATATCTCTGTTTTGGTACCAGTACCATGCTGTTTTGGTTACTGTAGCCTTGTAGTATAGTTTGAAGTCAGGTAGTGTGATGCCTCCAGCTTTGTTCTTTTGGCTTAGGATTGACTTGGTGATGCGGGCTCTTTTTTGGTTCCATATGAACTTTAAAGTAGTTTTTTCCAATTCTGTGAAGAAAGTCATTGGTAGCTTGATGGGGATGGCATTGAATCTGTAAATTACCTTGGGAAGGATGGCCATTTTCATGATATTGATTCTTCCTACCCATGAGCATGGAATGTTCTTCCATTTGTTTGTATCCTCTTTTATTTCCTTGAGCAGTGGTTTGTAGTTCTCCTTGAAGAGGTCTTTCACATCCCTTGTAAGTTGGATTCCTAGGTATTTTATTCTCTTTGAAGCAATTGTGAATGGGAGTTCACTGATGATTTGGCTCTCTGTTTGTCTGTTATTGGTGTATAAGAATGCTTGTGATTTTTGCACATTGATTTTGTATCCTGAGACTTTGCTGAAGTTGCTTATCAGCTTAAGGAGATTTTGGGCTGAGACAATGGGGTTTTCTAGATATACTATCATGTCATCTGCAAACAGGGACAATTTGACTTCCTCTTTTCCTAATTGAATACCCTTTATTTCCTTCTCCTGCCTAATTGCCCTGGCCAGAACTTCCAACACTATGTTGAATAGAAGTGGTGAGAGAGGGCATCCCTGTCTTGTGCCAGTTTTCAAAGGGAATGCTTCCAGTTTTTGCCCATTCAGTATGATATTGGCTGTGGGTTTGTCATAAATAGCTCTTATTATTTTGAGATACGTCCCATCAATTCCTAATTTATTGAGAGTTTTTAGCATGAAGGGTTGTTGAATTTTGTCAAAGGCCTTTTCTGCATCTATTGAGATAATCATGTGGTTTTTGTCTTTGGTTCTGTTTATATGCTGGATTACATTTATTGATTTGCGTATATTGAACCAGCCTTGCATCCCAGGGATGAAGCCCACTTGATCATGGTGGATAAGCTTTTTGATGTGCTGCTGGATTCTGTTTGCCAGTATTTTATTGAGGATTTTTGCATCAATGTTCATCAAGGATATTGGTCTAAAATTCTCTTTTTTTGTTGTGTCTCTGCCAGGCTTTGGTATCAGGATGATGCTGGCCTCATAAAATGAGTTAGGGAGGATTCCCTCTTTTTCTATTGATTGGAATAGTTTCAGAAGGAATGGTACCAGCTCCTCCTTGTACCTCTGGTAGAATTCGGCTGTGAATCCATCTGGACCTGGACTTTTTTTGGTTGGTAAGCTATTGATTATTGCCACAATTTCAGCTCCTGTTATTGGTCTATTCAGAGATTCAACTTCTTCCTGGTTTAGTCTTGGGAGGGTGTATGTGTTGAGGAATTTATCCATTTCTTCTAGATTTTCTAGTTTATTTGCATAGAGGTGTTTGTAATATTCTCTGATGGTAGTTTGTATTTCTGTGGGATCGGTGGTGATATCCCCTTTATCATTTTTTATTGCATCTATTTGATTCTTCTCTCTTTTTTTCTTTATTAATCTTGCTAGCGGTCTATCAATTTTGTTGATCCTTTCAAAAAACCAGCTCCTGGATTCATTTATTTTTTGAAAGGTTTTTTGTGTCTCTATTTCCTTCAGTTCTGCTCTGATTTTAGTTATTTCTTCCCTTCTGCTAGCTTTTGAATGTGTTTGCTCTTGCTTTTCTAGTTCTTTTAATTGTGATGTTAGGGTGTCAATTTTGGATCTTTCCTGCTTTCTCTTGTGGGCATTTAGTGCTATAAATTTCCCTCTACACACTGCTTTGAATGCATCCCAGAGATTCTGGTATGTTGTGTCTTGGTTCTCGTTGGTTTCAAAGAACATCTTTATTTCTGCCTTCATTTCGTTATGTACCCAGTAGTCATTCAGGAGCAGGTTGTTCAGTTTCCACGTAGTTGAGCGGTTTTGAGTGAGATTCTTAATCCTGAGTTCTAGCTTGATTGCACTGTGATCTGAGAGACAGTTTGTTACAATTTCTGTTCTTTTACATTTATTGAGGAGAGCTTTACTTCCAAGTATATGGTCAATTTTGGAATAGGTGTGGTGTGGTGCTGAAAAAAATGTATATTCTGTTGATTTGGGGTGGAGAGTTCTGTAGATGTCTAACTGGTGTGAGATGGTATCTCATTGTGGTTTTGATTTGCATTTCTCTGATGGCCAGTGATGGTGAGCATTTTTTCATGTGTTTTTTGGCTGCATAAATGTCTTCTTTTGAGAAGTGTCTGTTCATGTCCTTCGCCCACTTTTTGATGGGGTTGTTTGTTTTTTTCTTGTAAATTTGTTGGAGTTCATTGTAGATTCTGGATATTAGCCCTTTGTCAGATGAGTAGGTTGCAAAAATTTTCTCCCATTTTGTAGGTTGCCTGTTCACTCTGATGGTAGTTTCTTTTGCTGTGCAGAAGCTCTTGAGTTTAATTAGATCCCATTTGTCAATTTTGGCTTTTGTTGCCATTGCTTTTGGTGTTTTAGACATGAAGTCCTTGCCCATGCCTATGTCCTGAATGGTAATGCCTAGGTTTTCTTCTAGGGTTTTTATGGTTTTAGGTCTAACATTTAAGTCTTTAATCCATCTTGAATTGATTTTTGTATAAGGTGTAAGGAAGGGATCCAGTTTCAGCTTTCTACATATGGCTAGCCAGTTTTCCCAGCACCATTTATTAAATAGGGCAATCATTAAAAAGTCAGGAAACAACAGGTGCTGGAGAGGATGTGGAGAAATAGGAACACTTTTACACTGTTGGTGGGACTGTAAACTAATTCAACCCTTGTGGAAGTCAGTGTGGCGATTCCTCAGGGATCTAGAACTAGAAATTCCATTCGACCCAGCCATCCCATTACTGGGTATATACCCAAAGGACTATAAATCATGCTGCTATAAAGACACATGCACACGTATGTTTATTGCGGCATTATTCACAATAGCAAAGACTTGGAACCAACCCAAATGTCCAACAATGATAGACTGGATTAAGAAAATGTGGCACATATACACCATGGAATACTATGCAGCCATAAAAAATGATGAGTTCACGTCCTTTGTAGGGACATGGATGAAATTGGAAATCATCATTCTCAGTAAACTATCGCAAGAACAAAAAACCAAACACCGCATATTCTCACTCATAGGTGGGAATTGAACAATGAGAACACATGGACACAGGAAGGGGAACATCACACTCTGGGGACTGTTGTGGGGTGGGGGGAGGGGGGAGGGATAGCACTGGGAGATATACCTAATGCTAGATGACGAGTTGGTGGGTGCAGCGCACCAGCATGGCACATGTATACATATGTAACTTACCTGCACATTGCGCACATGTACCATAAAACCTTAAGTTTAATAATAATAAATAATAATAAAAGAAGAAAAAAAAAAAAAAAAAAAAAGAAGAGATTTGAGGCTGTGTGACAGGCTATCCTGGGGTTTTTCTGGCCAAGGATAAAGCTGGTGAAAGAGAGCCTGAATGGATGGGCAGACAGAGTGGCCCATGCACGTACTGGCAAAAGACCTGGGTTTCCACATGCCAGCCCTTCAGGCAGGCTCTGCAGAGAGTGGGTTAGGAGCAGATTTGAGGCTGTGTGGACAGGCTGTTTTGAGGTTTTCTAACCCAGGATAAAGCTGGTGAAAGAAGGCCTGGATGAAAGGACACACAAAGCGTATCTTTCATCTAGTGGTAAAGGATGTGAGTTCCATGTGATGAAGCCTGGGTCACCCCTTGGCCCAGATGTCCTAGATTAGTCCTCAGAACTTCCCTAGCACTTAAGTTCCGAAGCTCCTGGCAGCCTTATATTCAGAACAGTGTTACCTGGGGTGGACGCTGTGGGGTCCACCTAGACTCCACGTTAAGGTTGACCCACACACTCTCAGAGCCTACCAAGTGGACACCCATGCTGTGGGGCACATGTCACCTGACAGAGTGGCTGACAACCCCTGATCTCTTCTTTCTGACCACTTGGGTGTTTGGCACTGTGTCCATCATGGACACTCTATGGGCTATTAACCTATGATTCAAAGTTTCTTCTGAGTGGTGCCCATGCCCAAAGACCACCCACAAGCTTCTGCCCATACCCCATTTCCCCCATTTCCAAGTTTTTCTCTCACAGTCCCTGGAACACCTGCCCAAGTCATTTCCCACTGCCCTGAGCCCATATCTACCCTGGCATCCGGCCACTCACCTTTCCTCACAAAATGAATGACCAGGCGCCACGTCCCGGTACATGTAAAGATGTCCCCTCTCCATTGTCTCTTAATGCCACCCCTTAGTAGACCCATATAGTACAGCTGTGGTCTACTTCATGGTGATCCAATTCATTCCTGGGCTACTCTGGAAATTTTTGCTCCATCAGCTTAGCAGAGGAACTGCTACCCACAGAACGTAAGTGTAAACCCAGGGACCAGTGTTAGAGCAAGAGAGATGCAAACTTGGCTGTGGACCATCCACAGGTTACTCAGCCCTGGGGCCCTGCTCCTGCTCCATCCTAGGTGTGTCACATCTGTCTCACCAGAGATCGCTACAAGGCCTGCCTGAGCACATGACGTGAGAATCTGGCAGTTCTGGCTGCTTGGTCACTGAATGTCCGATGCTGTCCTGTATCTACCAAAGAATAAGAGCACATGGGGAGAGTTGTTTTCCAAATGAAAATAATTCTGTATTGCAGATGACATGGAATTGTTCCAAATCCCATCAGATTGGAATCCCATTGGGAGAATCTCATGGGATTTTCCCATGAGAGATTACGTAAACATGAGTTTTCAGTTCTTATCACGAATTCTTCCATTCTTATCACCAGTTCCGTAATTATGGTAGAGTCTGCTGGATTCTGTGGTCCCAACAGCAGGACACTCATACCCCTGCCTGAACCTGGTGCAGAACCTCCCTGCTCTGGGCTCCAAAACAGTGGGTGATGTTCATGGCTCCTGATATATGAGTTGGAGCCACATCCCCAACAGTTAAATACGCTGCCTCTAGACACCAGAATGACCTTATAGCTTTGTGTTTCTTTCTGGTGGGAATTGTAAGATCTAATAACGTGCTCTTTATTTAGTGAGAGATACTAAGCTGCTCCAGAGAACTCAATCCTAAACATTTCAGCTACTACACAGGATGAATGGTCTTAGGGTTTGTTTCCCACTCTCAGGAATTCATGGGTCTCACCAAAGCTTCCAATAGACAGGGCCCCCTCATGCACATCTGATCCAAATACAGAAAAGAGCCCTAGGAGGTTCTCCTGGGTGTTCAGATGATCAAAGCCCCTATGACAATATCATGAAAAAGAAGGGAGAGTTAATGAAGTTGAAAAAATAAAAGTATAAACCTATACTGTTGTCTACTCCTTGTATTCACACCGTTTCTGATCCTATTCTGAGAGGAATAGAATGAGTTTCTGCATTGATGGTGCCTGCTGTGCACCTGCAGCCATGCATGGTGGTGTGTTCTATCAGGGTCTTCATCTGGCACAGCAATTGCGAATGGAACTACCAGCTGACTGTGTCTGTAGAAATCCACTTCCATCTTCCAGGATCCATTCAACAACTGTAGGAATTACTTCAGTAAACTGAAAACAAGGGCCTCAACTATAACTACAAGTCCTCCAGGAGAGGAGAACGCTGTCTCAGAGGGTGCAGTCCTACTGGAATTTCTCTTCTCTTTGAGACAAACCAGCCCAGAGAAGGCACAGGGGCTGTGTGTCATCTGGTTTCCTAGATGAGGTGTCTCCTCCTCACTGTCCTGAGATTTTGAAGAAACTGGGGAGATTGGTGCAGACACCCCTTGGATCCTTACAGGAAACTTCCTTCAGACCACACACTCCTCAATTTGTTCCCAAGCTCCAAAGTTTCTAAAGTCACCATCTAATGGGCCCACAGTGTTTGTGTGGAGTGGTGGAAAAGCTCTGGGGATGGAAAGTGGTGGTGGTTGCAAAGCATTCTGAATGTACTTACTGTTGCTGAACGCACACTTACAAATGATTGAAATGGTTTAAAAATTGTTCATTTTGCCATAATAAAAATACTGCACACTCTGGAGGAAAGTAAACCTAGTTTAATTTTGAAATTATTCAATGAGTGCCAATCAAACAATAGTGTAGTAAGCACCATTTCCCCTCTCACTATAGCAGCAACTGATCCCCTTGTGCTCTTTTGGCCTCTCTCTCCTGCTCTCTCTCTCTCAATAATGAGCAATGATCCTCTCTCCAGTCCAAGCTCACAACTTCCCCAGTTGTGCAGGAATACCTATCGTAGCTGTTAATTTATTTCCAGGCACAGTCCTCAAGATTCCTCTGCTCATATTCTGTTCTCAGCTGTCTGGAGCCAGCGTGACAAGTGGGCCAGGATCACTTGTCATGAGAGACTTGTGGAAGGTTTTGCAAAAAGTTCCCCAAGAAAAAACTATGCTCATTGTTGACAGCAGGACCATTTCCACACAGTACGGCTGTGCTGGGTGTGCAGTGGGGCTGTGCACACTGTGCCCACAGGCCAGGCTCTGCGCTGCTGACTCTGATCCTGTGCTTGGTAGGACCTTGTGCACTGCTGAGTCCACTGCAGACTCCACCCTGAATGGGAAGGTGATTTCTAGCTATTGGGCACTGAGTCTCATAGAGGGACAGATGGTATTGAGGATGCCCGGCCCCTGATGTGCATAAGGGGACAAGGTCTGCTGGTAGAGCAGGAAGATGAAGGAACCTGTGGCTCTAAAGGTGGGGTCTCCAGCCCTCAGTCTCAGCTGCCCATGGCCTCATCTGTGTGCACCTTGTCAATCTGGACCATGTGAATTAGAGGTGAAGGGAATTGAAGGACTTTTCCATTTTCTCCCATTTTCTTTCTTGATTACAGAACGCACCCTTCCACATAGACTCTATTAGAGCCTGTGCTCTACAAACATACCTGACACTAAATTAGTGACTTTTGAAAGTGCAGATAGGTACAGCAACCAGTCCCTCTGGAGACATTTCCCATAACACGAACCAGTGAACCCATCTTGGCAAGCCCTCATATTTTAAAAGACAAGATTTTTGAATTTCAAGGAAAACTAAACCTTTGAAAAAAACATGATTCAAAAGAGAACCTTGCCACTTTCCATTCCTGCTTGGGCTGCAGTGAGGACAGATGCAGCAAGTGCTTCCGATGTCTGTGTCTGTTCCCCTGTGTGGACGCACACATCCAGGAGAGTTTCAATGAGGTAGGCGACTTCGGCAGTGTTGGCCAGGCTCTGGTTTGCTTCTGGTGCTAACAGAACATGGAAGAGAGGATAAGGTAGAGTGTCCTGAAGACCACGTATTTCCTTTTTGCAGGAAGTGCCTGGGCTCCTGGAGTGTTCTCAGGGCTTTGATCCAGGCCACTGGCTCCACAATCAACATCACTGATATTTCAGCAGGTCATTGACCTAATTCCATTTTAGTGCTATCTCAGATGGAAACATTATTTTCTTATAACTATTCATATAGCAACATAGCACATAAATATCTAAATAACACACACAGAAACAGTAGTCTCAAATGCAAAGCTGTCACCTCCCCACACCACACACTTTCTCACCCAAGCCCCTGAGCCCACCCTTCCCTTAGGCTCCCCTCTCCTGTGCTGTTAGAAATCTCTGTCTTCTAACAGGGACAGTGACACAAAACAGTCCTCCCTCCCGCCCAGCACTTACGCCGCAGAACCCCCAGTCCATCTCCTGAGGGAATGTTTACATTTCTATTCTGACAGAGAGAAGTCACCGTGATTGGAGTCTTTACCCCAAACCCAGGAGTTTCTGAGGAACACATGGGGTCAGCCGCTGTCTGTGTGGGGAGGCTTCACCTCGGCGAGGCTTCACCTCAGCGAGGCACCCGGCTCTGGCCTGAGGGGGACTCAATGTGCACTAAAGGGCAGGACTAAGGAAAGTTGCGGGTCACAGTGTGAGGGACGCACGCACCCTGAGGAGGGGTCCCTGGCCCTGGCCCTGACCCAGTCCTAAACCCCAGGCCCCTTTCCTTAGCTCCTCTGGCCCTGGGACCGCCCCACCCCCACCCCCACCCCCACCGCTTTTCAAGAGGTTGTTCACAGGCTTCGTGAGCACTGCCTCCTCTATGTCACGCTTTTTCTGTCAACATTTTGAGGAGCCAGTTGGTTTTCTCTTCATCCCATGCTCCTGTCCCACCCACCCGCTGGGGTTGGATTTATTTCATGTGTGAGGTTTCTTCAGCCCTGAGCCAGAGCTGCCTCATGGACACCAACCCTGTGGGACTGTCCTCTAGGAAAAGCAAACAGGCACCAGGAGGAGCATCTGGAGCCCTGGTGTGGGAGATGCCCTCCACCCTGGGAGAGGGAGCATGGAAGAGATGAGAAGGGACCAGGGGAGGAGATGAGAAGGGACCAGGGGCCTAGGATTGAGCTGGGAAGGGAACCAGAAAGCAGGGGGTGCAGGGCAGGGGCTGTCAGCTGTGACTCAGGAGAGTCTTCTCGGCCTCAGGCTCCTCCGTCTGCAGCCACCAGGGGCAGCGTGGGCCTGGACCTGGGAGGTCCCTGCTGGGCTTCACCCTGGGTGTGTGGTCCCAGGAGCTCCTTCCTCCTGAGTCTCCCTAAAGAGACAGAGGCAGTCTTGGGTCCTAAATCTGTTGTGCCCCCATAAATGCATTTCTAGAAGGGCCAATAGGCCGGGTGCGGTGGGTCATGCCTGTAATCCCAGCACTTAGGGAGGCTAAGGCGGGCAGATCAAAAGGTCAGGAGTTCAAGACCAGCCTAACCAACATGGTGAAACCCCGTCTCTACTAAAAATACAAAAATTAGCAGAGCGTGGTGGCACGCGCCTGTAATCCCAGCTACTCAGGAGGCTGCAGCAGAAGAATCGCTTGAACCTGGGAGGTGAAGGTTGCAGTGAGCCAAGATCGTGCCACTGCACTCCAGCCTGGGTGACAGAGTGAGACTCTGTTTCACAAAAAAAAAAAAAAAAAAAAAAAAAAAAGCCAATAAATGAAACCCAGGTTTTTCCAAGCAGCAGCTTCAGGCCTCTGCAGACACAGACAGCAGAACAAGATGTGAGGACCCAGCCGATCTGAGGAGCCCTAGAAGGGCTGAGAGGGACTGAGGGGTCCCTGCAGGGCCTGTGGTCCTGGGAAGGGGAGCGCTGGGGTCTCTCCCAGCCACTCTGGGCCCTGTCCTCATACTGGACCACACAGAAGGGAAGGAAATACTAAGACTCCAGGACAGGAAGGAGAGGGACCCCAAGGCTGGCTCCATTTCTCGGGCACTGTCATGGGCTCAATCTCAGGAAATCCATGTCAAGGAGTTTCTTTTCTTTTTTTTTTTTTTTTTTTGTCAAGGAGTTTCAATCCCCTCGGCTGAGCCCTGCCGTCCAGGGAAGCAAAAGTCTCTGAGCCCAGGCCCAGGTGAGAGTGGGGTGGGGAGAGGAGCTCAGGACACAGATTTGCATGGAAGCTGCACCCTCCTCTGAGGCAGAAGAGATAACACAGGGCTGGGGGCAGCCCCAGTGCTGGGTCTCAGGAGGCAGCGCTCTCTGGACGTCTCCACCATGGCCTGGTCTCTGCTCCTCCTCACCCTCCTCACTCAGGACACAGGTGATGCCTCCAGGGAAAGGGTCTTGGGGACCTCTGGGCTGATCCTTGGTCTCCTGCTCCTCAGGCTCACCTGGGCCCAGCATTGACTCACTAGAGTGTGTTTCTCCCTCTTTCCAGGGTCCTGGGCTCAGTCTGCCCTGACTCAGCCTCACTCAGTGTTTGGATCTCCTGGACAGTCACAATCTCCTGCACTGGAACCAGCAGTGATGTTGGGAGTTATAATGTTGTCGCCTGGTATCAACAGCACCCAGGCACAGTCCTCAAACTCATGATTTATCGTGTCAGTTATCGGCCCTCAGGGGTCCCTGATCGTTTCTCTGGCTCCAAGTCTGTCAACATGGCCTCCATGACCATCTCTGGGCTCCAGGCTGAGGACGAGGCTGATTATTACTGCTGCTCATATACAAGCAGCAGCACTTTCCACAGTGGTCCAAGTTCTTGGGGAACTGAGACCAAAACCTGCCCTGGCCTCTCAGGCTCCCTTTTGCTCTCAAGATGCTTCCTCACCCTGTACAAGGGGCTTCCTGCAGCATGGCCTTGAGAATTCTTCTCTCTCGGCTCCTCTCCTTTCCCACCATGAAGTCCAAAAGGAAACCTGCTCTGTGGTTTCTCATCCAGCACAGGGACAGCTTCCTGGTGCTTGTGTGCTGTGGTCCCTGAATGTGCAACTCTTCCTAGCTCTTCCAATGCAGGGACAGTGACAAGGAGCTTCCTGATTGGTGCAGTCCCTGCTGTTTTGAGGAACATCCTCACTCTAACTGCATCCCCATCTCCCACTCTGTGCAGCCCAATCTGGACGGAAGCCATTACAGGGAGTTTCCAGAAACCGCATCTTACTCAACTCTTTGTCCACCACGCTCTAGTGATGATGGCCCTCCTGGCTGAGCTAATTTCCTGCACCTCTGTCCTGAGGCAGTGACCACTAAGATAAGATCTGAAGATGTTTCTGAGGGATTAGGAACAAAGAGGATGCTGTTTTCTTTTTATTGCTCCTGCTCTTTGCCCCAATACCTAAGGTTGCTGAGCTGGGGAGAATTTTATCGACAGGCTCAGTGTTCATTCAGAATCCTCTTCTCCTCACATCACTGAGCCCCTGTCCTAGAAACTCCCCACAAGTGGATGGTCTCCACATAGGATGGGAGTTCCAATATGGCTCCCCAGGGAAGAGTTAACCTGAGTCAGCCCCGCTTTCTCATTGACATCCAGCCTTTCTAATTTCCATGGGTGTCAATACTTCTGCTGCTGAAAACTTTATTAATCTACTAATGGCAAGAATTAATTTAGAAAATATTCAGACAAGAGCTGGGTTCAAAATTTATATTTTCTGAGCCAATTGTTAAGCATAGCCATCATTACATTAGATTGGCACAAAAGTTAATGCAGTTTTCACTACTATCGATGGCAAAAACCACAATTACCTGCGTATCAACCTCATATATAGTTCGGCTTTTATGAACTTCAATTATGTAGATTATATTACAACAAAGTAACCATTTTAATATATTTGCATCCAATAACATCATGTTGCATACCTGAAATATACACAATTAAATTTACTTTAAAAACCAAAGGGTATTCATTGTCTATTGCTGCATAAAATCATTCCTAATATTCAGCATGTTAAGAGAACACATGTTCGTGATCTTGATACTTTGGTGCACCTAGAATTGCTGAGCCACTTAGTTTGGTGGTTCTGGCTGTGTGTTGGTCATAAAGTTGCAGCCAAGCTGTCGGGCTGGGAAGCATCCAGAGGCCAGAGAAGGTGGCCAGGCCCAGCCAGAGGGAGGCTGCCACTGTCCCTAACCTCTTTGGCAGACGTAGATGAGCTCAGGGGAAAAGGAGAGAGTGAAGTGTAAGGCCCCTCTCCTGGTCCTCAACGCATGCACTGTTTCTTCTTTCCTGAGACACCCTAGGCATAGAGCACTGCACCATTCTAAGGCTGCAGGGTATTCCACAGTAGAATTTTAGCAAACTCGCCTCTAATGGTTATTGCCATGATTTTGATCTCACAAATAACACTGCAGTGAACATTCTTATGCAGACTTCTTTGGGTTCATGTGTGAATATGAACATAGGATAAATTTCTAGAAGTCGAATTTCCAAGTCAAAAGGATGTGCACTTGTAATTTTTACTCATTGTTCTCAGATTCCTCTCCAGAGGGGTTCTACCAATTTATAATGCCAGCCATAAATACCTGGTCAGAGTACAGTGTCGAAAATTTGAATTTTTGCCAGTATTTCAGATTTTAAAATGTTACTTGTTACACTTTTTATTTTTGATTTCATTTATTCTGCTTGAAGTTGAGCGTTTTCTCGAATGTTTCAGTGCTGTTTATTTTTTAGGATTTGGTAAACTTTTTCTTACATGTCCAGATAAGAAGGATTTAGTCTTTGGTGCCCAAGACTCAACTCTGAGACTATTACGCAGGTACTTACACCATTCATGATGTAACCATTTAAAACTATAAAAACCACTCTGAGCTCTGTGGCCATAGAAAAACATGTGGCAGGCAACGGAAAGCCTATAGAATGTGGTCCCTGGTTTGTAGAGTCATTTGAAATTTGAAAACTCCACCAGCATATTTTCTAGGTGGAGATCTCTTTGAGGGCAACACTGTATTTCACCTCCTGTAGTGGCCTGGGTCTTTATATATATAACAACATATGTGTATCATCTATTTGATTGGATCTTAGGTCTGCCCAAGGTAGCCCTGTGTCACAATCTCATTACTTTTATTTCTATCCATTTGCTTTGAGTTTAGGAGAGCTTTAGGACATGAGGAATAGACTCCCCCCAGGAGGCAAATCAGAGGAAGAAGGAGGGGCAAATGGGCAAGGAAGCTTGTACCAAGTCACAAATAATCCAGTGCAGGCTCAGAGAAAAAAGTCCTAAAATGAGCCTTGTATCTGAAACCAAAACATACAAGATCATTAAAGTTCTGGGGATTATAACAAATAAATGAAGTTTAAGTTTTAAATGTATTGGACATTTATATAAAGCATGAAGTCTGTAAAATTCAGAATGTGACAAGGGAATAAAGAAGAGAGTTTGAGATTTTAAGATGTGAAGACCCCAAAGCAAGTTTCCAGGAAAAGTGTTTATGCCTCAAATTATTATTTTCTGTAAAAGTCTTTTTTTCCCTTTTCTTAGGCATGAGGAAACCTCTCATGGAACATTTTGTTTTTTCCACTGTCAAGAACAATGTCACCCCACGAAGGAATTCTAACATTAAGTAGAAGACAATTGCACTTTTTTGTAACCACTGAGAAGTTTCCTATTTCTATATAAAAATATTGATGCAGAAATCACGCGTCTTCTGACTTAAATGTTACACCTAAAACCATTAAAACCCTAGAAGAAAACCTAGGCAATACCATTCAGGACATAGGCACGGGCAAGGACTTCATGACTAAAACACCAAAAGCAATAGCAACAAAAGCCAAAATAGACAAATGGGATCTAATTAAACTACAGAGCTTCTGCACAGCAAAAGAAACTACCACCAGAGTGAACAGACAACCTACAGAATGGGAGAAAATTTTCGCAATCTACCCATCTGACAAAGGGCTAATATCCAGAATCTACAAAGAACTTTAACAAATTTACAAGAAAAAATCAAACAACCCCATCAAAAAGTAGGCAAAGGATATGAACAGACTCTTCTCAAAAGAAGACATTTATGCAGCCAACAGACACATGAAAAAATGCTCATCGTCACTGGTCATCAGAGAAATGCAAATCAAAACCACAATGAGATACCATCTCACACCAGTTAGAATGGCGATCATTAAAACGTCAGGAAACAACAGGTGCTGGACAGGATGTGGAGAAATAGGAACACTTTCACACTGATGGTGGGAGTGTAAACTAGTTCAACCATTGTGGAAGACAGTATGGCGATTCCTCAAGGATCTAGAACTAGAAATACCATTTGACCCAGCGATCCCATTACTGGGTATGTACCCAAAGGATTATAAATCACGCTACTGTAAAGACACATGCACATGTATGTTTACTGCGGCACTATTCACAATAGCAAAGTCTTGGAACCAACCCAAATGTCCATCAATGACAGACTGGATTAAGAAAATGGGGCACATATACACCATGGAATGCTACGCAGTCATAAAAAAGGATGAGTTCATGTCCTTTGTAGGGACACGGATGAAGCTGGAAACCATCATTCTGAGCAAACTGTCGCAAGGACAGAAAACCAAACACTGCATGTTCTCACTCATCGGTGGGAAATGAACAATAAGAACACTTGGACACAGGGTGGGGAACATCACACACTGGGGCCTGTTGTGGGGTGGGGGGGACGGGGGAGGGATAGCATTAAGAGAAATACCTAATGTAAATGACCAGTTAATGAGTGCAGCACACCAACATGGCACATGTATACACGTGTAACAAACCTGCACGTTGTGCACATGTACCCTAGAACTTAAAGTATAAAAAATAAATAAATAAAAAATAAATAAAAATTTAAAAAATATATTGATGTTTAATGCTAAAATTGGAATTAGTAGTTTAATATCCATACAAGTGATTAATTTTCTTTGGACTAAACCATTTCTGTTTATGATTCATCATAGTTAACTTGGGTGCATTCTACTCTGAAAACAATTCAACTTTTGGTATATTTTGTTTTGTTTTCTGTATCAACTGTTGCTCTTTTCCAAACACTGACAGAGATATTCCATGCCTACTGATTATTAAATTTAATTTCATGGGCATTTGGATTATTACTTTAAATTATTTCAAGAATGCACAGATGGGACTTCCCCCACATTGAACTCACAAATGTTGCTGATGCTGACTCATGCTTTTCTTTCAATCTTAGCAAATAAAGTAGGCATTTTATTTTCTAGACACCCAGATGACAGCAGCAGAGAGATGGAGAAACTCCCCAAAGCTGTTATCCTTTAAATCCTCAGGATGAATCACACCTGGAGACTCACTCACACTTGATTTACATTTTATACAAATGAGAGTTGTGTCTTAAGAGTTGATGCTGAGTTAGTTAAGGATTTGGGCTGTTGGGATGGGGTGAATGTGTTTTACAAGTGAGGAAGACATGAATTTTTGGAGTCTATAGGGTGGGAGATTATTGACTAAATTGTGTCCCCAAAATTCGTACAATGAAACTCTAACACACAGTGTGTGACTGAGTTTAGGGATAGGATTTTTAAAGAGAGGAGTAAGTGAAATTGAGGTCATGAGTGGCTTCTTATCCAATCTGGCTGGTTTCCTCCTAAGAAAAGGAATTTGCACACACAGAAATGAGACACTAGAGATGAGCGTGCAGAGTGAAGAGCATGTAAGGACACAGCAAGGAGGTAGCGACCTGCACGCCAAGGAGAAAGGCCTCAGGGGAAACCAAACCCACCAACACCTTTATCTTGACTCCCCAGCTTCAGAACTGGAGAAAATAAGTGTCTGTTCTTTAAGCCAGCAGGTCTTTGGTATCTCATTAAGGTAGCACTAGCAAATGAAAACAAAAAGGACCCCAAAGACCTTGGATGTGGGAGGAGGAGGAGACGGAGCAGGGTGCAGGAGGCAGGGCAGGGAGGGGCTGGAAGGTTAGGCTCTGATGTGCATCTCCTGGATGGAATCTGGACTCCACTCAGTACTGTTTGGGGGAGACTTGGGAAAACATCTAACCTCCGAATACCGATTTCCTAATAAACACTGGGCCTTGAGCATAGGGCTTGGCATCATCCTATTCCATGTTATGAAAGTCTTCTTGAGGTAATGTTTGTAAAACAATCACCAATCCATCTAGCATATATTAAGGGTTCATACATAGTCATTGTGAGTTATTTAGTTATAGAAAATTGCATTGATTCTATGGGCACCAGGGGGCACTGTGAACCTTGGTCTGGGGACCCTAACGGAGTCCAAGTTCCCCTGTGGTTCTCAAGTGCACAGGGCCTAACTGTTGCTTCCTTGGAAACTCCCTCTATTAGGTAAAATTCTGAAACTCACCTGGCCCTTCTGACCTTGAGAAATTACCCAGAGAAGGCCCTCAGGCTCAGGGCTCACACAAGAACTGGGGCAAATACTTTAGGGAATGGAGAACAGATTTGCACCCACTACTCACCAGAGCCACCTAACGAAGACACAATAATAAAGGAGGTAGATTTGCTCGAAGAGACTCCTCTTCCTATAAGAGACACCTGGGTAAAGGAAGTAGATTTGCTTGAAGAGACTCCTCTTCCTATGATAAGAGAGACCTGGGGGTCCCTCCCCAGCTGTGGGCTCAGAGGCTGAGCTCTGGGGCATCTCCATCATGGCCTGGACCCTCCCCTGCTTTCCCTCCTCACTCTCTGCACAAGTGCTGCCTCCCAGGGCTCAGCCCCTATGGAACCAGGGATCAGCCTAGCCCTGAGCTTTATCTCAGCACAGGGAGTGATGCAGGGTGTGGGGCTCTGGGGATAAGATTCTCATCCTCAGAGTCACCTCTTCTGTCTTCTCTTGCAGGCTCTTTTATTCTCTGAGCTGACTCAGGAGCCTGCGGTGTCTGCGGCCTTGGGACAGATGGCCAGAATCACCTGCCAGGCAGATGGTATAGGAACCTATTATGCAAACTGGTACTAGCAGAAGCCCTGTGCTGATTATCTATGGTAACAACAACCGGCCCTCAGGATCCCAGACTGATTCTCTGGCTCCAATCAGGGAACACGGCAACTCTGGCCATCTCCAGGACTCAGACTGAAGACAAGGCTGACTATTACTGTCAATCACCAGACAGCAGTGGTACTCATCGCACAGCGACACAGGCAGATGAGGAAATGAGACAAATACTCTTTTTCTGTCGTGTCAACCTCTTACTCCAGCCCCAGCAGGACTGTGGACACAGCCGTGAGCAGGTCTGTCCCAGTTCGTTTGGATCTGAGCCCTCCAGGCTACCCTTTTCTCCAGCCCTCCAGGCAGGCTCTGCAGAGGGTTGGTCAAGAGAGGACTTGGGGCTGGCAGGACTAGGTTGTCCTGTGGTGTCTGGAATGGGAGTGTCTTGACTCAAGATGACCTGAGTGGAAGGAGAGGAAGAGGGAGACAGCCACTGAGTGGTCATGGTCCCTGGATTTCCTCATATGTGGTGACTGAACCTAAGTCAGTGCCTCTACTCTGTGGCCCAAATGCTGTGATTATTTTTCTGAACTGCCCATGTTTAACTGAGACCCTCAAGCCCCAGCTTCATGGCATCCTGATGTTCTGAACAGGGAAGCCTTTCATAGTGAGCACTGAGACTCCCTTAGATCCCCCTTTTCAGGGCTCACCCACCCTCCATCTACCCAAGGCTGCACGGAGGCCCTGGATTCCACAGCTGTTTTCCCACTGGAAAATGCCATTCAGTTCAAAGAATGGCTTCATAAAAGAATGTGCCCCCTTTGGAATACGGTTCAGGGGCAATGACTGCCTGATGCCTCAATCCCAAAATCATGTCTTAACTTAGGATGTCCCTGAAGTGCCTTCTAGCTGAGCACTCAATTGTCACACATTCTCTGTCATTCCTCCCACACTTCTTTCCTGAGAGTATATCCTGAACCCCTACTGCATGGAATTCTCTCTCTCAGAGTAGGATTCCAGGGAACTAAAAAACTAAAAAGCGAACCAAAACAGTTTAGAGGTAAGAGTATCGAAGAAGAGAGAATTATACAGAGAGAGAACTCTGAAGTCTGCAAATATTCATGCACTGATTTACGCTTGTGTGTGAAGAAACTCCCTTTGAAAGAGAAAAAAGACACTTGAGGGAACACTCTTCAGAGGACACACACACAAACACGCACACACACACACTACAGTCAGAGAGGAAAGAAAAAAGGCCCCAGTTAAAGTGCACGACGTTGACTCATGACAAGAGCTTTGCCTCAGTACTAGGGAAAATGTCACATAAGACTGCTCGGTTCTCTGCTAAGAAAGTGTAAAAGGTGAGGACAGTTCAAACAGTTTTCAAATATTTTTACTGGATCCAAAAACAAAAGACAAAAATAGAGAAAGAAATGCAAAAATATTCTGAATCCAACAAGGACAAATGTACACAGTCTGCATCCAATCAACATTTTCTGCAAAGAAACAAAAAAAATGCTGTAAGAAAAAAATAATCAAAGTGGCCTTGAAATTTGACAGATGATAAACTTTGCAGGCAGAAGCACAACAGCAATTCTTATAACTACATTCTACTTGATTATGAGGGTAGACGATGGATTTACCAGGTTAAGTAGAGACATAGACGACATAAAGACCCAAGTTAAACTTTCAGAAATGGTGCCTAAAATGTCCCTGATAAAAAATAGACTGAATGAGCTTGATTACAGATTAGATGTTATGAACAAATAGATGAGTGAACTTAATGATGTAGCAATGGAAGCTATCTCCGAAAAAGTCACCAAAAAAAGAAAAGATGAAAAAAGCAAATGGAGTATGTGTCAGTTTTTGGACATTATCAAATTGCCATAATGGTATAATTAGAGGTATAAAAGGAAATAAGATTGGTGTGGTGAGAGGAGGGTAGAAAAGCAATTTAAATAGTGACCCAAGTGTTCCAAGTTTGGTTAAAAATATAAACCCACTATCCAAGAAGCTGAACAAATCCCAAACAGACACACACACACACAAACACACACATACACACACAGAAAAAAAACACACATAAAGAAAACAACACTCACAGTAATCAAATTGGGGGAAAAAACTGATGATGAAATACTCTTAAAAGTAGCCACAGAGAAAAGATGTGTTAGATTCCAGTGAACAACATACTGATAAAAGCATATTTCTTATTAGAAGCAATGCAAACGAGGCAGTGGAACTGTATTTATACAATACTAAGAAAAACAACCTTTTTATTCAAGAATCTTTTTATTCAAGAATCTTGAATAAAAAGAAAAGCTGGAAACATCGAGCTACCTGATTTCAAAATACACTACAAAATATACTATAAATCCATAGTAACTGTAAATCTGTAGTATAATATCAAAACAGCATGGTACTGTCAAAAAAAAGGGGCAAGGGAAAGACAGCAACAGACAGACAAATGACAGACAGACATAAACAAATGAAACAGAATAGAGAACTCAGAAATAAATTCACGCATTTACAGTCAACTCATTTTTAACCTAGGCACCAAGAACACACCTTCCGGAAGGATAATCTCTTCAATAAACTGTGTTAGGAAATACCCAACACACACATGTAGAAGAATAAATCTAGACCGTTATCTTATCATACACAAAATTCAACTCAAAATAAAGATGTAAATGTAGGACCTGAAACTATGAAACTACTTGAGAAGAAAACACAGGATAAATGCTTACTGAAATTGGTTAGGACAAATAATTTTCAAATAGACATCAAAAGTACAAGCAACAAAGGCAAAAATAGACAAATGTAATTACATTAAACTTAAAAGCTTCTGCAAAGCAGAAGCAGCAATCAGTAGAATGAAAAAACAATCCAGAGAATGGAAGAAAGTATTTGCAAACTATACATCAGGCAAGCGGTTAATACACAAAATATAGAAAACAAAACTACCCAAAAGCAAAAATACAAATAATCTAATTTAAGAATTAGAAAAAGACCTACCCAAAACCTTTGTCCCACACCATTATTGTCCTATCTTCTTTTCCCGACTGCCTTCGGCCCCCTCCCTGTCACCACCCATTTTTTCTTTCTCCATCTACCCCAAAACTTTTTCCCTACCACTTTTCCCCACCATCTTTTCGCAAAGCCCTTCTCTACTCTCCCGCTCACCACCCTTTTCCCCACTATCTTTTCCCCCCTCTCTCTGGCCCCCCTCTTTCCCGCCTCGTGCTCTCATCACCCTCTTTTGCTCCTCCATCTACCCAAAAACATTTTCCCCTGTCTTTTCCCAAACCCTTCTCCCCACTCCTGCTCCTCACCACCCTCTTGTCCCCCTCCATCTACCCAAAAACTTATTATCCCACCATCTTTTCCGCACCCTCTGTCTGCAAGGCCTTCTGCTCACCATCCTTTTTTCCCTTTGGCACTCACCACCCTCTTTACTCCTCCATCTACCCCAAAACTATTTTCTCCCCTCCTACCACTTCAGCTGCGCTGCCGTCTCCATGGCTGCCACCAACCCCAGCGAGGAGAGGTGCAATGTCACAGGCCCCAGCCTCCAACGTGGGGCACGTAGCTCTCCCATCTCCTTGTCCTCTAGCCGGACAGGAACAGCTCTCGCTGCCGGCGGCGCTCCTACCGCTCCTACCACTCCCACGGCGCTGCAGTCTCGGTCGCCGCCACCTACCACAGCGAAGCGAGGCAATAGGAGAGCCACAGTGCCGCGCGCTCCAGCCTCCAGCCCCCAGCCTCCAGCGTGTAGTAGGTGGCTTCCTAAGCTAGCACAGAACAGCCGGGAAAACATATGCAAAAAAGCCTGGAGTGATCTGACTGCCCACCTCAGCATGCTTTATATAGTGAGGTTAGGCAATGGGGTTCCTGCACTGCACGTTCTGATTGGATGAGAGAAAAACACCTAGGCCTACTCTGATTGGACTTTATTATGATGTTCTGATTGGATGAAAGCAAGTATTAGAACAACCAATCGGAGCATGAAAATAAAGTCCAATCAGAGGAGGCCTAGAAGTTTTTTTCTCTCATCCAATCAGAAGATGTAGTGCAGGAAACCCTCACCCCCCCCCCCACCCCCGCCCCCCGCCCATTGCCTAACCTCAGTATATAAAGCGTGCTGAGGTGGGTAGTCAGGCCACTTGAGGCTTTTCTGCGTATTGCTACTCAGCTGTTCCATGCTAGCTTAGGAAGCCAACTACTACATGCTGGAGGCTGGAGGCCGGAGGCTGGAGCGCGCGGCACTGTGGCTCTGCTCTGGCCTCGCCTTGCTGTGGTAGGTGGTGGCGCCGAGACCTCAGCGCTGCCGGAGTGGTAGGAGGGCCACCGGCAGCGGGAGCTGCTCCTGTCCGGCTAGAGGTCAAGGAGATGGGAGAGCTACGTGCCCCCCGCGTTGGAGGCTGGAGCCTGTGACATCGCACCTCTCCTCGCTGCGGTTGGTGGCGGCCACGGAGACGGCAGCGCAGCTGAAGTGGTAGGAGGGGAGAGAATAGTTTTGGGGTAGATGGAGGGGTAAAAAGGGTGGTGAGTGCCAAAGGGAAAAAAGGATGGTGAGCAGAAGGCATTGCAGACAGAGGATGCGGAAAAAATGGTGGGAAAATAAGTTTTTAGGTAGATGGAGCGGGGGAAAAGAGGGTGGTGAGGAGCAGGAGTGGGGAGACGTCTTTGGGAAAAGACACGGGAAAATGTATTTGGGTTGATGGAGGAGCAAAAGAGGGTGATGAGAGCACGAGGCGGGAAAGAGAGTGGCTGGCCAGGGAGAGGGGAAAACATGGTGGGGAAAAGGGTGGTTGGGTGGGAGAGTAGAGAGGGCTTTGCGAAAAGATGGTGGGGGAAAAATGGTGGGGAAGAAGTTTTGGAGTAGATGGAGAAAGAAGAAAGGGTGGCGAGAGGGAGGGGACCGAAGGCAGTCGGGAAGAGAAGGTGGGAAAATGGTGGGGGATAAAGGTTTTGAGTAGATCGTTTTCGGATTTTTAAATTAGATTATTTGTATTTTTGCTTTTGAGTAGTTTTGTTTTCTATATTTTGTGTATTAACAGTTTGCCTGATGCATAGTTTGCAAATACTTTCTTCCATTCTCTGGATTGTTTTTTCATTCTTCTGATTGCTGCTTCTGTTTTGCAGAAGCTTTTAAGTTTAATGTAATTCCATTTGTCTATTTTTGCTTTTGTTGCTTGTACTTTTGATGTCTATTTGAAAATTATTTGTCCTAACCAATTTCAGTAAGCATTTATCCTGTGTTTTCTTCTCTGGTAGTTTCATAGTTTCAGGTCCTTTAAATCTTTATTTTGAGTTGATTTTTGTATGTGATAACGGTCTAGATTTATTCTTCTACATGTGGGTGTTGGGTATTTCCTAACAATTTATTGAAGAGATTGTCCTTCCGGAAAGTGTGTTCTTGATGCCTAGGTTAAAAATGAGTTGACTGTAAATGCGTGAATTTATTTCTGAGTTCTATATTCTGTTTCATTTATGTCTGTGTGTCATTTGTCTGTTGCTGTCTCTCGCCTCCCCCTTTTTTTGACAGTACCATGCCGTTTTAATATTATAGTATAGATTTGCAGTTACTGTGGATTTATAGTATATTTTGTAGTGTATTTTGAAATCAGGTAGTGTGATGCCTCCAGCTTTTCTTTTTATTCAAGATTCTTTTGTTTATCTGAGGTGTTTTCCATCAGAATTTTAGAATAGTTTTTTTTCTATTTCTATGAAGAAAGCTGTTGTAATTTAACGTGAATTGCATTGATTCTGTAGATCACATTGAGTGATAAGAGATATTTTAACAATACTCTTCTAGTGCGTGGACGTGGAATATCTTTCCATTTACTTGTGTCTGCTTTAATATCTTTGATCTATGTTTTATAGTTTTCATTGTAGGATCTTTCACCTTTTTGGTTGAGTTTATCCCTAGGTATCATTTTTTTTTTGACGGGGGTGGGTAGTTACTGTAATGAAACAGCTTTCTTGATTTGTTTCTTATGTGTTTCACTATTGGTGTATGTGTGTGCTACTAATTTTTGCATATTGATATTGTATCTTGCAACTTTACTAAATTTATTTCTAGTAGGATTTTTTGTGGAATCTTTAGGGTTCTCTATGCATATATGATCATGTCACCTGCAAACAGAGACAATTTGACTTTTTTTTTTCCAATTTGGATGGCTTTTATTGCATTCTCCTGTCTTTAATTGCTCTAACTAGGACTTGCAGTACCATGATGAATAAAAGTGGTAAAAGTAGCCACACTTGTTCAAGATATTAGGGGAAGAGTTTAAGTTTTCCCCATTGATTACGAATGTTAGCTGTGGGTTTGTCATGTATGGCCTTTATTGTGCTATGTTCCTTCTGTACTCATTTTGAGTTTTTATCATGAAGGAATGTTGAATTTTATTTTTTTTCAGCATCTACTGAAACGATTATATGGTTTTTGTCCTTGATTTGCTGAATGTGCTGTATGATATTTGTTTTTGTTTATTGAATCATTCTCATATTCCTCCGATGAATCCCCAAGTATTTTGTTGAGGATTTTTTGCATCTGTGTTCATCAGGGATATTTGCCTGTGGTTTTCTTTCTGTGTTGTGTACTGGTCTGGTTTTTGTAGCAGGGTAATGCTGACCTCATAGAACAAGTTTGGAAGTACTCCCTCTTCATTTTTCGGGGAATATTTTGAGTAAAATTGGTATTACCTCTTTTAAAAATGTTTGGTAGAATTTAGTAAAACCATAATTATTCTGTTTTTCTTTGATGGGAGATTGTTATTACTGCTTTAATTGCATTATTTTATTAGTCTGTTCAAGTCTGTTATTATTATTCTAGCTTGTGAAATTGCTGTGTTTTCAGAGGTTTATTCATATTTCCTAGATTTTCAATTTGTATATAGATGTTTGTGTTTCTGTTATCAATTGTAATGTCTCCTTTTTCCTCTATGATTTTACTGCAGTTTTCTTTGTTTTTCCTAGTCTTATTATAGCTTGTCAATTTTGATTTTTCAAAAAAACTCCAGCTCTTTGTTCGTCTTTGTAATTTTTTTTAGTTTCTATTTTTAAAATTTCTTCTCCATCTGATTTATTTCTTTCTACTAACTTTAGCATTTGATTTTTCTTGCTTTTCTCATTACTTGAAGTGTACTATCAGGTTGGCTATTTGAGATCTTTCTACTTTTCTGATTAGGCATTTATAGCTATGCACTTTGCCTCTTACAACAGCTTTTGCCACATCCCACAGGTTTTGTTATGTTGTGTTTCTATTCCTGTTTCAATTAATTTTTAATTTCCCTTATTCGTTTCAATGAATTTTTAATTTTTTCATTTATTCATTGTTCGTGAGCATGTATTTTAGTTTTCATATATTTGTACAGTTTTTAAATTTCCTGCTGTTACTGATTTCTAGTAGTAGTCCACTGTGATCAGAAAAGATACTTGATATGATTTCAGTTTTTAAAAATGTGCTGTTCCTTGCTTTTTGGCCTAACACATAGTCTATCCTGGAGAATAATCCATGTGCTACTGAGTAGAATGTGCATTGTGCAGTCGTGGAGTTGTGCAAAGCTGTGTAAATTTCTGTTAGGTCCATTCGGTATGGAGTACAGCTTAACTGATGATTTTTTGTTGTCTAGATGATTTGTCCATTGATGACAGTGGGGTGTTGAGGTGGGTTGTCTACTATTATTATTGATTTTTTTTTTGAGACGGGAGTTTCACTCTTGTTGCCCAGGCTGGAATGCAATGGTGCAATCTCAGCTCACTGCAACCTCCGCCTCCTGGGTTCAAGCAATTCTCCTGCCTCAGCCTCCTGAGTAACTGGGATTACAGGCATGTGCCACCACGCCCTGCTAATTTTTTGTATTTTTAGTAGAGACTGGGTTTCTCCATGTTGGTCAGGCTGGTCTCGAACTCCCTCAGGTGATCCACCCGCGTCGACCTCCCAAAGTGCTGGGATTACAGGCGTGAGCCACCGCGCCCGGCGGGAATCTGAAAAAGTTTAATACGTGGAAGCAGGGTAGGATGGTGGTTACCAGGGACAGGGAGGTGGGAGAAAAGGGGATCTGTCGGCCCAAGAGTACAAAGTTGCAGTTATGTGATTATAGTTACTAATACTGTATACTGGAAATTTGTGAAGAGAGTATATTTCAGGTGCTGTCATCTAACTATATGAGAAGATAGATGAGTTCATTAGTTTGACTGTAGTAATTATTTAACTGTGTATATATGTATATACAAATACATATAAAGATTTTCACATATGAATCAAAACAAGTTGTCCACTTAAATATATTCGATTTTATTTTAAAAATAAAAATATGAAAGAAAAAAAGCATGCATATAGTCTTAAACTCAATTACTGATATAAATAAGTGCACTGCTAATCAGAACAGTGAATTAAACGTCAGTTATATTTGTTTGTTTATATTGTAACCTTTCCTTTTATTTTCATATGTTTTGTATTTATAATTATGCAACTATTTAATGAGTTCACAATGCAACTGTATATTAAATATCCTCAACATATTTTAGAAGTGATGAATGTTGCAAGTTTTAGATCATAGTCACTGTAAGAATGTTCCCTTGGGAAGTGTTATTTTCTGTTGGTTTGTATTTTAAAACATTCACCACTACCAAGAGAGAGCCTGGGTTTTTCTAATCTTTAACCACCATTAATAATGTTATAATGAATGCCTCTGAGCATATATCATTATGGGCAATTAAGCATACTTCTGACAGCTTCTCAGATTTGGAATTGCTGATCCAAATTCAATGAACTTGTTAAAATGTAACAATTTTTCACCCTCAGATATGCTGTTAAAAGTCGTATTTTCATTAATTTTATGTAATAGTACCAGTACCAATTTTCCCACACTTCACACTACAATTAGATACTATAAATTTCATTAATTTTTTTCTATATTACAGGCAATAAAATCATGTCATTGCTCTTTCAATTTGAAGTTTCTGATTACTGTAATTCCAAAAGTACCGTGTCGCATTTATTATATAGTTTATATTACATTTTGTGAACTCTACTTTCAGTCTCTTTTACAACAAAATGGAATATGTGTGGAAACAAAATTGGTTTTATACAAGAGTATGTTTTCCTTGCTGAAGATCTGTTTGAATTAGGCAAGAAAAAAGTCACATTCACCCAAACAGTACGTCTGTGTCCATTTCACAGTAGCAATACAATGTGAATAGAATCACACTCACATCTCCCATGACAAAACTAATGTTTTATGTACAACAATCATTCATTTTGCATTGAAAAATCATTTTTTTATTTTTTCAGCTACATGTGGTCAATTTCTTTTTTTATGTTGCATAGCTTCCTATTGCATCTAGGAGTCTTTAATTTTTCAGTAGTTTTGGGTTACAGGTGGTTTTTGGTTATATGAGTAAGTTCTGTAATGATTGCTGAGATTTTAGTGCACCCGTACCTGAGTGGTGTACACGGCACCCAGTATATACTCTTTCATTCCTCACTCCCTCCTATCCTTCTCTCCGGGTCTCCAAAGACCACCAGGCTGCCTGTTCTCCTCCTCAGATCTCCTTCCTGCCACCTCTTCCCACTCCCGGGACTCAGCCCAGGTCACCTCGCTGATTCCTGCCCCCTTCCCAGCTGCAAGCATGGACGGCAGCATGAGAAGCCCAAGGCCTGGCACTTCTGGAGCCAGTTCAGCCCTGCAGCCACACCCATGGGCTTTGGGAGTAGAGAGGCAGACCCAGCTCTGAGTTCCCTCAGAAGAAATGGGGTAAAGAGAAAGGCCTCGGGCACCACACATGGCAATGGGGCATGAGGGGGCCTGAACACCAGGGGGCCCCCCAGGCAGAGCACATCCATGATAACCGCGGGACCTGGCACGGGGAGGAACTCTGTTGGGTGGCACTTTTGTCTTTACTTTCCATCACATCCCTGGGGGACCATTTAAGCAGGGTTCTGCTGGACACAGGTCCAACAGGCCATCCTCCAGCTCATCCTTCTCCACGTCGGGCTTTTGAGCCCGTCATAAATTCCTTGCCTACAGTGAGGTCCAGAAGAGTTGTCTCTAGGTTTCTTCTAATATTTTTGTAGTTCCGTGTCTTACTTGGTTCAAGTCTTGGATCTATCTCGAGGTGATTTTTCTATATGCTGAGAGATAAGGGTCCAGGTTCATTCTTCTGCATGTGGCTATCCAACCTTCCCAGTACCATTCATTGAAGAGGGTGTCCTTTCCCAGTGTGTTTCGGTTGGCTCTGTCAAAGATCAATTGGCTGTGAATATGTGTCTGTCTTTCTGGGTTCTCTCATCTGTCCCATTGATGTAAGTGTCTAGTTTTATGCTAGGACCATACTGTTTTTGTTACCATGCACTTGTCAAAAATTTTGTAGTTCTAATTTGCAGTGAAATGGGATGCCTCTAGTTTTGTTGTTTTTGCTGAGGATGACTTTGGGTCTTTGAGCTCTTTGAGCTCTTTTTTGGTTCTTTTTTATGAATTTTAGGACTTCCCAATTCTGTGAGTGATGACATTGGTGTTTTGGTGTAGGGGTTGTATTGAATCTCTAGACTGCTTCGGGCAGTATGGTCATTTTAATGCTATGAATTCCTTCCATGAGCATGAAATGATTGTCCATTTCTTTCTGTCCTCTTAAACATTTTCATCAGTATTTTGTAGTTTTCCTTGTAGAAATCTTTCACCTCCTTGGTAAAATTTCTTCTGTGGTATATTTTATTTCATTTTGTTGGTATCATAAATGGGATTGCCTTCTAAATTTCTTTCCCAACCAGACCATTATTGGTGTATAGAAATGCTGCTGTTTTTTGTGTGTATGTGTTGATTCTGTATCCTGCAAATGACTATATTAATATATCAAGTCTAGAAGTTTTCTGGTGGAGCCTTTATATGTTTCTAAATCCAAGATCACATCTTCCATCAGACAAGGATAATTTGATGTCCTCTTTTCCAGTGTGGATGCCTTTTCTCTTGCCTGATTGTGTGATGTCAAATAGGAGTGGTGAGAACGGACATCCTCGTCTTGTTCCTGTTTACGGAGGAAATTCTTTCAACTTTTCCCCATTCTGTAGTAGGTTAGCTGTGGCTTTGTCGTATACAGCTTTTATTATTTTCAGGTATTTGGGGGGTTTTTTTGTTGTTTCTTTATTTTTGTTTTTTGAGATGGAGTCTGGCTCCTGCCACCCAGGCTGGAGTGTAATAGCGTGATCTTGGCTCACTGCTACCTCCACAGTGTTCAAGTGATTCTCCTGCCTCAGCCTCCCGAGTAGCTGGGATTACAGGCACCCGCCACCATGCCCGGCTACTTTTCTGTATCTTTAGTAGAGACAGTGTTTCACCACGTTGGCCAGACTGATCTCAAACGCCTGACCTCGTGATCCACCCACCTCGGCCTCCCAAAGTGCTGGGATTACAGGGTGAGCCACTGCTTCTGGCCAAGAAAGTTTTATACATTAATAGAGAAGTCTATCAACATTTAAAATGCATGTAAGGCTGGGCATGGTGGCTCACACCTGTAATCCTAGCACTTTGGGAGTTTGAGGCGGGAGGATTGCTTGAGTCTAGGAGTTCCAGACCAGGTTGGACAACATAGTAAGACCCCCCTCTCTACAAAATAATGTTAATAATAATAATAATAAAATTAGCCAGGCATGGTGGCACACACTTGTAGTCCCAGCTACTCAGGACGCTGAGGCGGGAGGATCACTTGAGCCCAAGAGTTCGTGGCTGTAGTGAGCTGTGATCATGCCCCTGAACTCCAGTCTGGGCAACAGAGTGAGACTTCTGTCTCAAAAATTTTCATTTTTATAAAGTAAAAAAATGCATGTAGTTTTAGCCAGGAGTAGTGGCTGATGCCTATAATGCCATCACTTTGGGAGTCTGAGGCAGGAAGAATTGCTTGAGCCCAGGAGTTGGAAGCTGCAGTGAGCTATGATTGTGTCACTGCACTCCTGGGAGACAGAGTGAGACCCCATCTTTATAAAAATAAATAACATAGAATAAAATGCATGTAGGTTTGTCTGGGTTGCAGTGGCTCACACCTGTAATCCCAGCACTTTGGGAGGCCGAGGCAGGCGGATCACGAGGTCAGGAGATCGAGACATCCTGGCTAACACAGTGAAACACCGTCTCTACTAAAAATACAAAAAGAAAATCAGCCGGGCGTGGCGGCCAGCGCCTGTAGTCCCAGTCCCAGCTACTCGGGCGGCTGAGGCAGGAGAATGGCGTGAACCCGGGAGGCGGAGCTTGCAGTGAGCTGAGATGGTGCCACTGCACTCCAGCCTGGGTGACAGAGCGAGACTCCGTCTCAAAAAATAATAATAAAATAAAATAAAGCATGCAGGTTTTAGCCTGGCAATTCTACTTCTAGAGTTTTTGTGTAATTATACTTCCACATGTGCAAAAGTATATGTGCACACTAAAATACTGCTTTTACCAGCAAAAGACTGGAAACATGACACATAAATTATGTGTTTATATATAAATACATATTTATGTGTATTTATATATTACATGTTCATAGAACAAATGGCAGTTTGATAGGTGATAAGTCCTATATATGAGATCAATTTTAACAAAAAGAGCAATATGTAGAATACACGTCCAGTCTCCTGCTAGATGTGTAGAAAGGTGTCCGCTTACACTCTGGTTCCTGTAGAGCCTGTTTTTGGGAAGGTGTTTCTGAGGCTTGTCACTGGGCGTCTGGAGGGAAGTGATGAAAGGGAAACATTTTCATTGAATATTAGATGCTCTTTCTGCATTTGGGATTCTATACTTTTTAAATAAAGAAATACAGAAGTTAATTGTAAAAATGTATATGGGAAGAGAGAGGCAGAGGGGGAGAGAGGGAAGACAGGGAGAGAAGGAACAGAGAGGGCGAGAGAATGAAGAGAGAGGGAAGGGAGAGAGAGGGGAGAGAAAGGGAGAGAGAGAAGAGAGATGGAAGAGACAGATGGGGACAGAGAGAAGAAGAGAGGAGGGAGAGAAAGGGAGAGGAAGAGAGAAAAAAGGAGAGGGGAGAGAGAGAGGGAGAGAAGGAAAAGAGATATAGGAGAGGAGAAAGAGAGAGGGGAAAACAGAAAGAGACGGAGAGGGAGCAAGCTGGTCTGTGTCCCCAGGGAACCTGCAGCTTCATGGGACTGGCTGCAGGAACATGGGGTGGACAGGGAAGATGTGTGTTCAGCTTCCACCATTCTGAAGCCACAGTTCCTTGGGCAGGTCTCCGTTTCTCTGAGCCTTGGTGTCTGCATGTATAAAATGGGCACAGTGACTTGGTAGGCTTGTAAGTTTCCAGTGGGAGGAGGGGTGTGAAAGGGATTCATCAAATACAAGGCACCCAGAGCTTCCCGAGCCTCACCGAGAGCACAGGGTTTTGTGATTGTCTCCTTCAGAAAGAGCCACGGAGGAGAAGTTGCTGAGCCAGAAGATGATGAAATACTGGGCTAACTTTGCTCGAACCAGATAAGTAAACCTCCCGGTCTCCCCTGTGCCAAGATCTGGGGTGTGAGAAGGAAAATCTCATACCGGTTTCTGCTCTCTTTTCCAAGAATCCTAATGGGGATGACCTGCCTCTGTGGCCAACCTATAATCTGTCTGAGCAGTACCTGCAGCTGGACTTGAACATGAGCCTCGGACAGAGACTCAAAGAACCACAGGTGGAGTTTTGGACCAGCACTGTCCCCCTGATCCTGTCTGCCTCCAACACACTCCACAGTCCTCTTTCCTCCTTAACCTTCCTCTCTCTCCTCCAGCCTTTTTTTTTTTTTTTTTTTCTCTTGTGCTCCTTGAGAAGTTATTTTTCTGTGATTTTGGTTTCCCTTCTCCTCGTGCAATTTTTCCCACAATCATTAGCTTTTTTCCGAGTTCAGCTGCTTTCTACGGGGATCTTTGCAAAACAAGCTGCTTTCGCTAATATTTTACGGACTTAGGAATGATCCTTATGGAATTCTTTACAACATCAAAAAATGCAATTTGTCTTGGAAGGCAACAAGATTTTTTCAATAAATTGGAGGAGAGCTGGCCTATTGTCATAATAATGGTTTTGTAACTCATGAAATATAATCAGAATGTAAAATATGTATAAGGGGGCAGAATTTAATTCTGTGCTGATAACACTTGCCCTGCCCCCAGCAGCCACTTTCTATCAGAGAAGGTGTCGCTGTACGTTACCCAAAATGCGAGTCCCCCCAACCCCAACCTGTAGGGGCTTCAGCTACATGCCAAGTATGGATGTCTTGGATGTCATGGGTTTGAGCTGGGTCTCTTCTCTGTCTCAGAGAGATGGGTGGGTGACTGGGTATCCTCAGCCATGGAAAGCTGACATCATCCAAAATCAAAAACCTAGAAGTCAAATTCCAGGCATCAACGATCAGATCAGCAATGCCAAGAAGAAATGAAGCTTCCCTGATGGGGTCGAGATGAATGGAAAGCTGACATCATCCAAAATCAAAAACCTAGAAGTCAAATTCCAGGCATCAACGATCAGATCAGCAATGCCAAGAAGAAATGAAGCTTCCCTAATGGGGTCGAGATGAATCTATTAATTCAATAAATCTACATTGGCTGGGCGTGGTGGCTCATGGCTGTAATCCCAGCACTTTGGGAGTCAGAGGCGGATGGATCAGAAAAAAAAGAAAAAGGAAAAAAGAAATTGGCTCATAGGACTGTTATGTCTGACAAGGACAAAATCTCATGGACAGGCTGAAAGCTGGAAATTGAGGTAAGAGTTGAGTTGCAGTCCTGAGCCTGTATTCAGCAAGGCGGGACTTCAGGAATCCTGTGTTTGCTCTAAACACTTTCTACTCATTAACAAGGCCCACCACGTTGTGATGAATAATCTGCTTATACAAAGTCTACCAAGTTACAAATGTGAGTCACATCTGAACAGTATCTTCACATCAACCTCTGTGCTGGCACTGGACAAAATCAACGCAACACCACATCCTAGTCAATCTGACACTTAAAATTTACCATCACTTAAGCCAACAAGGAGATAAAAAGGAATACTTTCTTAAAAACAATCAAACACCAAAACAGAAAAAGGAAAAACAATGAACATATCTCACAAATACACAATAGAGAGCAAGAAGGTATATTTCAATAGAATGATATTACTAATCATGTTAATTGTAAGTGGTCTAAATACAACAACAAGTCAGATATCGTCATACTGAAATTAACAGCAAGACTCAACTATATATGCTGCATAGAAAAACTATATATGCTGCATAGTGCTTTAAATTTTGAAAGCACTAGAATCCATGTAAAAATCAAAAGACGATCCTCCCCGCAAACACACATACACCTACCCACAGTGTGCCCCACAAAGCAGGACAAAGAATTGACAGTGAACTCTGAAGCAGTTAAGACATAAGTATCAGATTTCCCAAAACTCCTTTCTCTACAGCCTGTAAGACCTAGGTCCTCGTGCCAGAACTGAAGAAAAGTGAGGCACACAAATGTTAAATCAAAGTGAATAAGGGAGACCCTCAAGGGGACAGAGGAAAGAGAATGAGGGAATGGAAGCCACAGTGGCCTCACATGCATAGTGACAGTTCCTGCCTGAGGGTGGTGTTTGATACATTACTGAGGAGTTGGTGTCCATGTTCATGGTGCACATAGGTGTGTAGTTTTTCTGTCGTATATTTGTCTGGCTTTGGTATCAGAGTAAGGCAGACCTCAAAGGGAAAATAGGAAAATGTTCCCTCCTTGTATGTCTTCTGAAGGGGTTCATGTAGAATTGGTGTCTTTTCTTCCATAAAAATTTGATAGAGTTTACCAGTGAAGCCACTTGGAACTGGGTGGGCTTTTTTGGCAGGAAGATTTAATAGTTAATTCAGTATCTTTATGTGTTATAGATCTATTCAGCTTTCCTACTAAGGAGTGAGTTTTGAGAATTTTTTTTGTTTCCAGGCGTTTGTCCACTTCATTTGAGTCATCTATACTTTTGGCGTTGATTGTTTGTACTGTTTTCTATAGCCATACTTGGATAAGGTTGGTAGTGATGCCACTCTTTCAGTCATGTTTTTGGTAATTTATGTCTTTTTTTCTTTTCTTGATAAATCTACCTAAAGTTAAAATCTATCGATTTTATTTACTTTTTTGAAAAGTCAATTTTTTGAGGTTTTCTATTGTTTTCCTGTTTTCTATTTCATTGATATTTGGCTCTGATTTATATTAGTACCTTTTCTCTATTTACATTGAATTTCAGTGCTCTCCTTTTCCTTAGGTTTATGAGGTGGAACTTAGATTAATTTGATCTTGCTTCTTTCCAGTGCCAAGCATTTAATGCAATATATTTCTTCAAAACTACTTACCTCCATTTTAAAAATGTTGGTAGATTGTGTTTTTGTGTTTAAAAAGCTCAGTATTTTCTAATTTTGTTGTGATTTTTTTCTTTGACTTATGGATTATGTAGTATTCTCTTATTTCCAAATAATTGAAGATTTACCACAGCTCATCAGGTATCAATTCCATTTAATTAGTTAATTCTGCATTAAATCACACTTTGCATGAGCTTAATCTTTTCAAAATTGTTAATCTTTTTGTGGCCTAGAATAGGAGCTGTCATGAAAAGTGTTCCCTGTGTGTTTGAAAAAGTGATGTTTATTCTGCTGCTGTGGGTGCAGTTTTCTACAAATTTAATTAGCCTAAGTTGGCTAACAGTTCGAATCTGTGTTCATACTGGTTTTCTGTGAATTTATTTTGTAGGTCTGTGGGAGAGCTATTGAAATGAACAACACTAATTGTAAAATTTCCCATTGCTTTCTTTGAGAGAGGAAATTTTCCAATCATGGATTTTATGCTTTATTCTCCAGACAAAAGGTCTTCCATGAATTTTCAATACTAATCAAGGAAAAAAGGCAGAGCTAAAGCCACACTTATGGATACCACGGAATGTCACAGACATTATTTTTTTTTTAAATCATAAATCTGGCTAAAATATCGACAAACAAATTTGAAGACATACATATTGAATAAAACATGAAAATTAAAAGAAAGATAATTGCGTATATACAACATTGCTACCACAGCGCCTGACTCATGGGAAAGGGCCAAAAAATATTACCAATTTAATTGCATTTACTTACACATTAAACAAATATGAATTTAAACCAATTCACTGAACCAACTCATATACTGTTTAGGTGATGGAGATGTATCGGTGCACAAAAAAGACAAGAATACCTGCTCTCAGTGTGGTATCATGGAAGATGGTGGAGTAGGAAGCTCCAGCAAATGTTCCCTCCTGTGAAATAACTTGAAGTGGCAAGAGTCATCAAATTAACTCTCATAAAACAATAGAAACTTGTCCCACATTTGCAGTATTCAGGGATGTGCCGATGAAGGAGAGAGACATAAAATAATACCTGTCAGGCCAATTTCTAGTCATGGAAATAATGGAGCAGAAACTTCATGGATCACTTTGACAAGGAAGCTGGTCCTTGCAAAAAATTTTGCAAAAGTCGCTCCACAAATAACTGCACCTTTCAGCAGCAACATCAGGCAAGGAGGAGAAGGGGAACAATCTGATTTTGAGAGTTATAACATCACAACATCTGAAATACCCAGATCTCAAGAAAAATTTACAAAGCAGACAAAGTAACAAGAAAGCACTCACAGGGAAGAAATAAATCAACTGGATGCATTCATGTGGAAGCACAGGCATTGCACGTGCTACACAAATACTTCAGATGAACTGCCTGTATACGGTCAGAAAGCAAAAGGACTCCTGGAAACAGAACTAAAGGAAAGCAGGAAAATGATATTTGAACAAGCATGAAATATCAATAATGACAAAGAAATATAAAGGAACCAAGCAGAAACACTGAAACTGAAAAGTTCAATAGCTGAAATCAAAATCTCACTAGAGGAGTTCAGCAGCAGTTTGGGCAGACAGAACGAGAATCAGTGAACTTGAAGATACATCATTGAAATTACACAGGATGAGCATAAATTAAACAAAAGAATAAATGAACAGAGCCTAAGAGACATATGAGACAACATCAAGCATATCAATATTGCCTTGTGGGAGTTTCAGAAGGAGAAGAGAAAGGAAAGGAAAAATAAAATATGTAAAGAAAAATAGCCCAAAACTTCTAAATTTGATGAAAGATTAGAATCTGTACTTTCAAGGAGCTCAGGGAACCCCAATCAAGTTAAACTGAAATCCACAGTGAGACACATTATGATCAAATCATCAAAAGTCACATACAAAAGAAAATATAAAAGGCAGCAAGAGAAAAGAGACTCATCACAAACAGTAGATTCCCATTAAGCCATTAAGAGCAACATTTGATCTTTCATCAGGAACCATGCAGCGCAAAAGGCAGTGAGATGATTAGATTAAAAGTGATTAAAGAGAAACCATTACCTTCCAATTCTATATTTATCGGAACAATTCTTCTAAAATAAAGGATAGAACAACATATATACAGAGAAACAAAAGTTAGTAGACCTGGTAGACTTACCCTACAAGAAACACTACAGGAAGTTTTTAAGGCTCAGAAGGACACTAGATAAGTTGAAGACATATGAGGGTTTAAATATCTCTGTAAATGTAAACAGCTGGTATTTGGAATCTAAATTCTCTGCATATTTCCTAAATGATTTAAGAGAGATGAAAAAATTTAATAGTTATAAAACCACGTAAATGGGCACAAAAGGTATAAAGATGTTATTTGTGACAACAACAAAAAGAAGGCAAGGGAATGGACTCAGACAGGAGGAGAAGAGTTAATGGATGCTGGTGACACGAAGTGGGTAGCAGTTCCAGCTGTTTTAAGATGTTAGCTGTTATTCTTATGATACCACTAAGGAAATAAATTGAAAACATGAAGGAAAAAATGAAGAGAAATTCAAAATAGAACTCTGGGAAAAATCACTAAATGATAAGGGAACCAATTATTGGGATAATTTAGGAACAGAACAAAAAGATAAAAGACATACAGAAAACAAATAGCAACATGCCAGAAGGTCTTCCTCATCAGAGCTTGCTTTAAATGTTAATGGATTACATTTCTCAAGGCAAAAATGACAGAATTATATTTTTAAAAAATTTAAACATGATCCTATTTATATGCTTTTCATAGGGAATCACTTAAGACCCAAAGACAAAAATAGGTTGAAAGAGAAAACAGTGAAAATGTGAATAGTAAAAAAAGAGAGCTGGGGTAGCTAATATAATTTCAGACAATATAGACTTTAAGTTAAAAATGCTTAGAAAAGACAAAGAAGAGTGTTATAATTGATAAAGTAATCAATTAATCAAGAAGATATAATAATTATACCCATATCTGCACCAAGAGATAGCTCTTTAAAAAAATACATGAAGACCGATTTGAACAAAAAAATGTAGATCTGTAATAAGTTGGAGATGTCAATTCCCCACTTTTAATAATGAATTAGACCATCTAGGCCAACTGCAATGGCTCAGGCCTGTAATTCTGGCACTCTGGGAGGCCGAGGTGGGCAGATCACTTGAGGCCAGGAATTTGAGACAAGCCTGGCCAACATGGCAAAACCCCATCTCTAATAAAAAAAAAAATACAAAAATTAGCTGGGCATGGTGGTGGACATCTGTAATCCCAACCACTCTACTGGCTGGGGCAGGAGAATTGCTTGAAACCCAGGAGGTGAAGGTTGCTATGAGTGATGATGTCACCACTGCACTCCAGCCTGAGAGACAGAGACTCTTGTCTTGAAAAATAAATAAATAAATAAAAATTTAAAAATAGACCATTTAGAGAGAATAGAAAATAGAGAATTTGAACAAATACTATAAACCATTAGACCTGCCACACATGTAGAAGACACTCCACAAAACAACAGCATATCATAGTCTTCTCAAGTGTACATGCAACATTCTCCAGACTGAACCCTATTTTTGGCCGTAAAACAATTCTCAATTTTTTTTTAAATTGAAATCATGCAGGGAATCATCTAAAACCACCATGGAATGAAGCAAGTGTAGGGGAGGACAAATATTTTTTTCTTCTATTCGACTTAGGTTTATTAGCTAGAGACCCCTATATCCAAAGGAAAGGAAAAGTTAAACCTGTTTTTTGTTTGTTTGTTTGTTTGTTTTTTTGAGACGGAGTCTTGCTCTGTCGCCCAGGCTGGAGTGCAGTGGTGCGATCTCGGCTCACTGCAAGCTCCGCCTCCTGGGTTCATGCCATTCTTCTGCTGCAGCCTCCTGAGTAGCTGGGACTACAGGCTCCTGCCACCACGCCTGGCTAATTTTTTGTATTTTTAGTAGAGACGGGGTTTCACCATGTTAGCCAGGATGGTCTCGATCTCCTGACCTCATGATCCGCCCACCTCTGCTTCCCAAAGTGCTGGGATTACAGGCATGAGCCACCACGCCAGGCCAACCTGTGTATTTTTTATTTTGGTTAGGTGAATAGAAGACAGTGTGGAGAAATAACGATATATGAGAAAGAGTCTGCAGTGAGTGTAGTAAGCTGGGGAAACCTAGCTCAGCCTGTGTGCTCGATTCTTCTCAGCACTTCTCTGTTTTGGAGACAAGGGTGCTCCTTTCTTCCCAGCTCTGATTAACAACCCAAATTTACAACTCATGGAACAAGAAAGAGAAAAGAAAACTTAAACCAAAGTCCACAAAAGGAAGGAAATCATAATTAGAAGAGAGATCAAAAAAATAGAGAAGAGAAAAACTAAATAGTATCAATGGAATGAGAAGCTGGTATTTTAAAAATAGCAACAAATTGACAACTGTTAGGTAGACTGAGTAAGATCATAAAAGAGAAGACAGAACTAAAATCAGAAATTTGGGAAAAAACTACAAACCTTATGGAAATTTAGATTATTATAGGAAAACACATAAGCAATTGTATGCCAAATCTTAGGAGATAGGGACAAATTCATAGTAAAACACAATCACCAATCTGACCCAATAAGAAATAGAAATTAACAGAAGCATAGAAAATAAGGAAATTAAACCAGTAATGGAAACTTCCCAAAAAAAGAAAAGCTCAAATCCAGATGCCCTCTCTGGTCATTCTGATAATGCCTAAAAGAGGAAATAATACCAATAATACTCAATCTCTTCCCACAATAGATTAGGAGGAAGCACTTTCTAGCAGTTAAGAGCCTAACGTTAGCCTGATACAAAAGGCAAACAAGAACAGCAAAACTAAAAACTAAAGGTTAATATTCCTTAAGAATAAGCATGCAAAAATCCTCAACAAAATAAAAACAAACCAAATCCAACCATAAGAGGAACACAGGATTTCAAGGATAGGTCTACATAAGACCATGAATCGATGTAATACATATTAACAGAGTGACAGAAAAAGCATATGATCATCTAAGTAGATGCAGAAAAAGCATTTGGCAAAATTCGCCACAGTTTCCTGATAAAAATTCTCAGCAAATTCAGAATAGAAGGAAACTTCCACAAACTGATAAAGGGCCTTTATCCAAAGCCACGGTGTACATCACATTAAATGGTGGAAGAGTTAAAACTTCCCTGTTAAGATCAGGGACTAAACAAGGACTCCTGCCTTCACAACTACTATTTCACATTGTACAGAAGTTTTAGTCAAAGTGCTTAGGCAAAGAAAGAAATATTAGGTATCTAGGATGGAAATGGAGGTGTAAAATCATCCTTATTTGCACATGACAGGATTCTAAATGTACACTATCCCAAAGAATCTACAAAATAAACTAACAAAGGGAAGAAACACATTGAACAAAGTTTCAGGGTAGAACAACAACTGCTGGTCTTGCCAAATTTTTCTCTGTTATCCTGGGCATTAGTTCTCTTGGCCTCAATTTTATCTTTACAACTGGGAGGCTTATACTGTGGTTAAGAAACTTTTCTTTTTAAAAAAAAATGCAAAGAAAACATGAAAGGGACTTATTAATTAAAGATGGAATAAGTGAATCTCAGAGAGTGGAGCCAGGTTGGTGGAGTCCTGTTCATCTCTGTAGGAAATCATGGAAGAAGCTCAGCAAAGGAAACATTTTATGGAATGCGGGAATGCATGTTCCCAGGTGTATTAGCGGGATATTCCTAATTTTCTTAAAACAACACGCAAGGATGTGTAGAAATGCTCCCACCACAAACTATGAATGGTGTGTGATGAAATAATAGTCACAGAAAAAGATGGCAAGGATGATGGTGATGATTTAAGTACACCACTAAGGTTTAGCCACAGGAACATCACGTTAGCAATTTCAATGCAGCTTTTTTCTTTTTTCTTTTCTTTTTTTTCTTTTTTTTTTTTTTTGAGACAGATTCTCACCTTGTTGTCTAGGCCGGAGTGCAGTGGCGTGATCTAGGCTCACCACAACCTCCACCTCCTGGGTTCAAGCAATTCTCTGCTTCAGCCTCCTAAGTAGCTGGGATTACAGGCACCCGCCACCATGCCCGGCTATGTTTTTTGTATTTTTAGTAGAGACGAGGTTTCATCATCTTGGCGAGGCTTGAACTCTTGACCTCGTGATCCATCTGCCTAAGCCTCCCAAAAGTGCTGGGATTACAGGCGTGAGCCACCACGCCTGGCTTCAGTGAAGCTTTTCTTATAGAGTGGGGGCATCAGTCTTAGTTCCTATAAATTTAAGAATTGAGGGCTCCTGTAGGGTTTCACTGCATTTCTCTGAACTTTTATGTTTATCACAGAAGAGCAACAGTTTATTCTGCATTCTCCAGTCTACAATCGAAAACCATGGACCAAATAACATTTCAGCCCAAGACACCATTATGGGAACTGCACCTGCCCCACCTTCCTGAAATGATAACACAGGATCTTTCTGTGCTGAGGTGAAGAGACCACAGTGGTTCACATAGACACAGAGTGAGGCCAAACTCCCTGGTCCCCACCTTCCCAGGTGACAGGTGCTGCGGGGTCACCTGTACGAGGGAAGCTCCTGGGCTGAGTCTCAACCACCAGCAGGGGGCAGCAGAGCTGCAGCCAGGGGCAGCCAGGACAGAGGCTGGGGCTGCCCAGGTGGCGCTTAAGAGGGAGGAAGCCCCGGGGGGTCCACAGGACCGTCCAAAGTCCATCCTATTGCTTCTGGCTACAGTGAGCATGTTCTGAGGGTGAGACTCACGCAGTGTCACTTCAGAACATTGACATGAGCCCAGGCACAGTGAGGGCCTCACCTGGGAAATGCAACTGGAAGAGCTGGGCCCAGGTGTAAGTCTGGGCAGCTCCCACAGGGCTGGGATTCCCAAGGAGACGTCCCGAGGTCGAGGTGCTCTAGGAGAGGGGCACAGTGTGAAGGGTACGGGGCTCCCAGGGCTCTAGTCCTTCTACCAGGACATCTGCCTGAGCCTCTTGTCAATCTCAGGGCCTCGTCCCTCCCTGTCCAGCAGTGTCCTAGGGAGCTGAGCCACCTCTCTTGGGCACTTCCAGAGATGCCTGACTCCTCTTCCCTTTGCCTCTCCTTCCAGCTCCAGGCGACTGTGACTCAGTGGGCAGCTCCTGTGCTCAGGGGAGTCTCAGGTGGGTGGCGTGGGACATTCAGGGCCCTGGTCCCTGGATGGGGCATCTCCAGCCTCCTGAGGAGACGCTCTCCAGAGGGACAGGGATTCTCACCTGCCTTAAGCCACAGCTCTGACCCCAGAGCTGTCCTTGTCTCATTGACAGGATCTTCCTGGGTAGAGGGACTGGGGACAACCCACCGTCCAGAGCTCATGGTCTGTGCACACACTGAGATCTTGGGACTCTGACAGAGAACAAGGAGCTTATAAAGTTGACTTCTCAGTCCGGCCTGGGTTTCTGGTACTTTTTCAAGTTTACGTAATTCATTGATGAGAAAAACAGTAAAGAATTGAAGAACTAAGAATGCCAATTTTTAGTGTATTTTGAGGGATGGGGATGTCATAGAAGGAGCAACTAGACGTTGGGATGCATCCACAAAAGCAGGTGGTTGTTTCTCAAGCAAACTGCCACATAGGAAAGACTACCAGTGATCCTAATGACTCAGAGCCACATGCTGATGAAATGACCAGGAGGGGACCGTGAGTTTGGAGAGCCCAGAGAGGACAAAGAAGAGGAAGATGATGGGTCCATGGTCCACCTGCTCTTGAGTCCGGTGTCATCAATGATCTCTCAGCAGGGCCCTGCTGAGCCTGGTCCAGGACAGAACACAGACCAGAGAGGTTTGGGACAGTGGCTCTGTGGCCAAACCCTGGGATGGTGACTGTGACCAGGGGCCTTGGAAGTTGAGGCTGATTTTCTGACGAGCGAAGCAGATGGAGGAACCTCTTCCTCCTTGGTCTCTTGTGCTGCCCCCACAGCTGCTTTGAGTGACATTCCTCAATGAGGAGTCCAAAAGGATGTGCATTTGCATAAACACCAAACACTCACTGCTCCAAAGGGCCTCAGAGAGAATAAGAGACACCTGGGGAGCCCAGATGTGCTGTGGGCTCAAGAGACAGAGCTCTAGGTATCTCACCATGGCTTGGACCCCTCTTCTGCTCCCCTTCCTCACTCTTTACACAGGTGCTGCCCCCAGGCCCTGCCCTAGGCTCAGCTCCCACTGAGCTGAGACTGCCCAGAACCCTGAGCTCACCCCAGGCACAGCCTCAGGGTGAGATCCTCTGGGAATAGATTCTTCATCTTAAACCCCCTCTCCTCCCCTCTTTCACAGGTTCCATGGCCTCCTATGAGCTGACACAGTAGTCATTGCTGTCAGTGTCTCTGAGACAGATGGCCAGGATAACCAATTGTGGAAATAGAGTGGAGAAAATTATGCTTATTTGTACCAGTTAAAGCCAGGCCAGACCACTGTGCTGGCGATATATACAGATCACTCCCAGTCCTCGGGGTCTCTTAGTGATCATCGGGGTCTAGATCAGACAGCCAACACAGTCACCCTGACCATCAGTGGGGCCCACCTGAGGATGAGGCTATTAATGTCAACTGAGTGACAGCAGTAGTACTCAATCCATGTTGACCCAGGCAGATGGGGAAGTGAGACAGACACAAACCCCTTCCCAAACTCTGTCTTCCTTTTCTTCCAGCCCCAGGAGGACTGTGGACAAAGCCATGAACAGGTCTGGCCCAGGTCACCTGGATCTGGCACTAGGCTGTCCTTCCCTCCAGCCCTCCAGTCAGGCTCTGGAGAGGGGAAGTCAGCAGTGAATTGTGGTCTTACAGAACAACTAAGACCTCTAGTCCAGCTGAGCAGAAGGTCAAGGGAGATGTAAATTTTTGTTAGCAGGTCATAAGGACCTTAATGAGTGGAGCCACTCCAACTCACTCCTTGATTCCTGGACCATGAATTTCGGCTGTGGGATGAACAGCACCCACATATTAGCTACTGACTGGCAAAATATACCCCATCCTGGAAGACATAGCCCCAATTGTACATGTCCTTGCCACCTCGCTGGCATAGTAAATGAGTCTTCTACCAGCCATTAAACCATTCATTTAAGCCGCATGTCTCAGAATGTTGAGAATGATAGCAAAACACTTGAATTCTATGAGGACAGGCCCATGGCAGCCCTTCATTTGCTGTTAAATCAGTTCCTTTGTCAGAGTCTCCTGTGGAATACCGTCACGGTGACAGGCATTGTGTAGTTCAGGGATAATGGTTTTGGCAGAATCATTGCAGTCAAAGAAAGCAAATCCCTCTCTAGAGTAAATGTCGATTCTGCTACCAAAAAGAGCTCTTCCTGCCATGATGGAAGAGCTCTAATGAAATTTATCCTAGCCAGATGCTTTCCTGCTTCCTGCAGAGAAGTGCATCTTATAGGGATCCTCCTGCTGGTCTCTGCTGTTGGCAGATGGTCACTCAGCAGTGGCTACAGCCAGGTCAGCTCTGGTGAGTGGAAATCCACATTGGTGAGCCCATGGACAAGACTCACCACCTGTCACCATGGGTGCTGTGTTATTGAGCCCGCCGGGCAATGGCAGCAGTGGCTGGGGGAGGCTGCCTGATGTCCACAGAACAAGTCACCCTACCCATCTGATTAGCAAAATCACTTCCTTCTCAGGTCAGACTTTGGTGATTATTTACATAGAAGAGAAATATCCTCACGCCACTGCCCACTGGGGGAGGTGTACCCACATCTTTTTTCCAAATATATTTGTGATGAATATTCTGATTGTGTTTCACTGAAGTCCCTGACCATCCAGCCAAACTATGAGCCACAGGGCATGAATCAGGAACCTCTGTCCATCTCTTTCCAGGTGGCATGAATTAGGTACACTGCCAACAATTCTGTCTTAAAGAGAATGCTCCTCTACCACAGCTGTTTAGAAGCTCCCAGAGGTCAGGTGGAGTACTAACACTGTCCACACCAATGGTGGCTGCATGTCCTGCAGAAACCTCTGTGACCCCAGCCTGAGTGCCTCCTCTTAGGCAGCTGGTCCCAGGAAGCCCCTCAGAAGGCCCAGCCTGTGGGTGAGAGGATGGCCATGGGGTAGGGGTTGGGTCATTACTATTTGGCCACTTCTTCATAATACTTGTGCCGTGTGACCTGGCCCATCAGGTCTCAGGTTCAGCCCTGTCATGTGATGGCCCCAGTGTGAGGCCACTACTAACGGCCACCTGGGGCTGTGGGTGAGACCACACCCAGCTCATAGGCACCTCAGGTCTCGTGGTGAGCTCCAGGGCCACAGTCATGCAGAGGCCCTACTGAGGCCCAGGAGCTCTCACAGTCTTTCTCAAATGGAGCTTTCTGCTCATACAAGAAGATAAGAATAGGGAGGCTGCTCACCTACTTCCGGTTTGGGGCACTGGGACCACCCACACCACCCCCATAATCTTGTCTGATTATTCTGATTCCTTCCTTGCCTCAGCTGTGCATTATGGTAACAAAGCCACAGTGTCTTTGAAACAAAAATGCCACTACTTGGCCCCTGCCAACTGGGGAATCTTCTCAACCACAGTCTTGGTACCCAATTCAGGTTTCAGAATCACTATGAGAAATCTATTTTTATGAGAAGTGTAAAATTTTACTGTTTCCATTTGGGAAATCTTATAAAACAATTATGTGACAATATTTTTAAAGATAGTTTACCAAGAGTGGAAGATCTTTCATTAAACCACCCAGTAAATTGCTCACTGAATGGGCATGAAATTAAATCAGCAAATAAATACATTGCTCATTGTGACTACTCACAACGTCAACCAGTAATTCATTCAAAGTTTGAAAATATGTATGCCCTGTTCTTAAGCTATAGATGAGTTGCACCATGTAAGAGACACGGCGCCATCAGTATTTGGGGGACATTATATCTCAGGGACGTTGACATCCACAAAGAAACACAGCATGGAAGGTTGAATGTGTGGCATAGGTATGTTTGAATTTCTTATACCTGTCAAAGAAGAATTTAAGATAGACATGAAAAAATAGTTTGTAACATGAGGGACAGTCCCCATCTGTATGATGTCAAAAGTCTGGATTTATTTGAATTATAAAACCAGAGGCAAATGCTTTTATTGATTCCTTCCAATGTGTAATGCATATGAGAACATTGGTGCTTAGATTTCTCCAAGCAGACACAAAGTTATCATGGATGCAGTTGACGTCACTCGGTGTAGACCTATAAATGCTGACTCATCACCAGGGTAAGAAACTGCTGGGAGGAATAGATTACAATGAACGTAGCCATCCTGTGCTCCATACCACACTCGCTGGTGACTCACACAGGAGACTCACAAAGGTTTACAGTGTGCTAACTGTGATTCGAGATCTTCATGTAATGAAAGGAACACTTGGCAAAGTCAATAATTAAGCCCCCCAAAATGACATTTTGACTGATGTTTTTTCTCTAGTATCCCACTGCATGGGAATAAACTAAATTTGAAGATCCAAGGAAAGAGAAAGTCTGTGACCTTTCGAGAGGAGTATGAGAGTTTATATAAAAATAGAAACTTTTCATAATACAAATTAATAGTAGTTTTATGCATTCTAACATGAATCAATAGGCAGAATATTTTTATTCTAATTGACAGTATTGGGTAAATCAGGTACAAACACTAATAATTTTGGGAGAACACTTTGCGGTTATTGATAACTTTAGAGTTGTTTCCCAACTTATGCAATTCCTGTTGATTTCAACATTGATAGACTGCGTTGACACAAGGATTGGTGAATGCACTTCACTTGGGCACATGTACTGTTTGAAACCAATATGCTTTTGCTTCCAAATCAATCAGTCCTTACAGAAAACATGAGCCAGTTTTGTCATTGTGCATGCATATATCTATGAAAGGGAAATGACACTTTGTTTCTTAATTATTGATCAAAAAGCTAAGTATTATTGCAACAACTTGGGTATGTAAATCTAGCAACGGTAAATGCAGATGAAGTATTTTTTGTTGAGAATTTAGTATATACAATGTGAGACATAGTATAAACATCTAGCACAGTTAGAATTTTAAGATTTAGTATGAAAACAATAATGGAATATAGCTCATAAACAATTGTGTATTGATTTATATGTGGAAATGATTTTTTCAAAATATTTGGTTAAATAAATGTGTTATTAAAATTAATTTACTTTTTGTGGCCAGGTGCAGTGGCTCATGCCTGTAATCCTAGCTACTAGGGAGGCTAAGGCAGGAGAATCTCTTGTACCCGGGAGGTGGAGGTTGCAGTGAGCTAAGATCACGTCACTGCACTCCAGCCTTGCCGACAGAGCGAGACTCCGTCTCAAATAAAGTAAAATTAATTTACATTAAAAAAATTTAAACTGACAACTACGAACTGAATATTCCAACAAGGTTCACATCGTATTGCTATTGGATAGCACAGTCTGGATTCCCTTCAGTTGAGGGGTGATTTTTCTTACCAGCAGGGGGAAGCAGTGCTACAGTGAGAAACTTCCTGGGAGAGGCTGGGGCTGCACAGGTGAATCCTAAGGAGACCAGCCCTGGGAGGGAGTCAGTGGGTGTTCAAGGTCAATTCTTCAGACTGACAGGACAGTCCACTCTCTCCTCTCAGATGCAGCAACCATGTTCTGAGTGTCAAGCCTCAGGCCATGCCCAAGGAAACTGAGATACCAGGCAATGAGCCCTTAACTAGAAAATGCACCTGCAAGGTTCCTGCTTACATCTATGGGCTGCAGGAAGCAGAGCTCTGGGCGTGTCTCCACCCCTCTCTTCTTCACACTCTGCACCGGTGTGGGTCCTGACCTCAGGCTCAGCCACCACAGGACCCTAAGCCTGGCCATGATCCTGAATCCAGCCCAGAAGTTGCTGAGAGTGAGCCCCACAAATTCCTGAACCTGCAGGCTCTGGAGTCTTCTAAAGTCTCAGCTGCACCCAACAGAGGTGGCCATGAGATACCTGTGCCCCCACCTGCTCCGGAAGGAGTTGAGCAGGCTACAGAACAGAGAGAAGCAGCAGGAACCAAGCTAGGCCCTGTAGAGTGCCAAAGCAGGCCGCTACCCCAATTCCCACAGATTCTCCAGCTCTAACCTGGGCACAGTCTTGCTGAGCCCACCACCTGTAGGCTGATGGCCAGGCCATCATGGGGGATGGCAGTGTACCAGGTGAACACAGCGCTACTGCCAGCCTTACCCTTATGCCCCCTTCTTCCCTGCCCTGGTCAAGCCCTGACCCTCAAAGCACAGAATGCAAATTCAGGACATCTGGGTTAACTCCTGGATTTGCCATTGCTTTTCTCTATTGTCTTGAGCCACTCAGTCTTTCTGTCCTCAACTTAACTTTCTGAGAAGTGGGAAAGCGTACACTAACTTTAAGGTTTTTTTCTAATTAAATAATACAGATAAGAAAAATGGCCCTATAAATTAAAGAGAAACTTGAGAGGCATCTGAACGAGTGGCAGAGTTCTTAGAGTCGTGTTCTTCATCAGAAAGAATCCAGGAAAGAGGCTTAGCCAAGAGTATGTTTTCTGCTTGATGGGAATGAGCTTCCCTGGTCAGAATAAACAGGAGATTCCACCTTTCATCAAAAATCCAGACCAGGTTATTGTAGAAATTCTCCCACCAGAAACACCAAACCTTTGTGATAAAATAAAATAATTAAAATAGAGATGATGATGATGATGATGATAATGGCAATGATGGTAATAGTGATGGTGGGTGGTGATGGCGGTGGTGGTGGTGGTGGTGATGGAGGTGGTAATGGCAGTGGTGGTGGTGATGGAGGTGGTGATGGCGGTGATGGAGGTGGTAGTGATGGTGGTGATGGTGGTGATGGTGGTGGTGATGGTGGTGATGGAGGAGGTGGTGATGGCAGTGGTGATGGTGATAGAGATGGTGATGGAGGTGCCGGTGGTGGTAATGGTGATGGCAGTGGTTGTGATGCTGGTGGTGATGGTTGTGGTGATGGTGATGCTGGTGGTGATGGTTGTGGTGGTGATGGTGGTGGTGATGCTAGTGGTGAGGATGGTGGTGATGATGATGGTGATGATGCAAGTGGACAACTGAGCTTTAGTGCCAGAAACATCAAGTATTCCCAGTGAATTGTAGTTTCTTCTATTGGGTGGAAAGAGCATCAGTCTTGGTTCTTAAATACACAGAAACTCTGGGTTCCTAGAGGGTGTCACAAATGTTTCTTTGCACCTTGACACTTTGCAGAGGACCTACAGCTCATTCTGCTCTCTCTTCTTCCAAAAACCTTGATTCACAGGAAGGCATTTAAATCCTCAGTCAGGGTTACAGTAATTGCACGTGCCTCACCTCCCTGGAACACCACATTTGTAACCTCGCTGCACTGGGCAGAGCAGGGCAGGGTGCGTTACACTGGTACAGAGGTCAGGCTGGACTCCCCAGTCCCCAATTTTTCCCTCTCTCCCTCAGCCTCCTTGCTCACTGCACAGGTGCTGCCCCCAGTGTCTCAGCAATTCATCAAGCCCCAGGGCTCTGGGTCCAGCCTGGCCCTGACTCTGAGCTCAGCAGGGCCCTGCCTGTGGTGGGCAGGATGCTCATGACCCTGCTGCAGGTGGATGGGCTGCGGGGCTGAAATCCCCTCACACTGTGCTCCTGTGCTCACAGTGCCCTAAGGGCTCTTTCATCCCTGGATCTGTGTCTAGGCCAGACACGTGGGAAGATTTTCTTGGAGGTCAGTTCCTCAGCTTTAAGACTTTTACCTCGTCTTTTCTCTCTCTCTAGGCTCCATGGCCTTGTATGAGGTGACTCAGCCACCCTCAATTTCAGTGTCCCCAAGACAGACAGGCAGGATCACTGGCTCTAGAGATAAATTGGGGGATAAATATCTTTCCTGGCACCAGCAGAAGCCAGGACGGGCCCCTGTGCTGGTCATCTGTGAAGATAGCAGTCAACCATCAGGGATCCCTGAGTGATTCTCTGGCTGCAACCTGACCATCAGCGGGGACCAGGCTGAGGATGAGGCTATTACTGTGCTACAGATCATGGCAGTGGGAGCAGCTGGCAGTGACTCACAGTGACACGGACAGATGGGGACACGGGAGAGAAACCTCTCCCCCAACCTGGCTGTCACTCTGACCCACCCTCAGCAACGACATGGCCTTCATTTCAGCAGATTCTGCCTGTTTCTCCTGCAGTGCAAGCAACAGGAGAATGGTGTCAGACTTCCATTTGTGTTGTAGTTTTCAGAAATAATTCATTTGAAGTCCAAATATCTTGCCACTTGAAATGCAAGCCTCTGCAGAGACCAGTGCACAGGTTCAGGGGACAGAAAATGTCTCCAGAGAGCTTGGTTCCTGCATTGGTGACCAACAGTCTTTCCTTTCCCTTTCAACTCAGAGTGTGGCAAGAACACCCCCTGCAGGCAGCTGAAAGAGTCCACAGGGAGAAGGTGTCTCAACAGGGACCCTGAAAATTTGGGCTGAGGATTTTCCCATGCCCTCCCCTGGTAGGCTGGTCCCAAAATGCTCAGAAGAGGTGATCGTTATGGGTCCAGGGCCTCCGTGATCTTCCTTTTTTGTCTCCATCGCAAGTGACTTTTGGATTGTCACATCGTCTCTCAGCCCCTTCCCTTCTCTGTCAAGTGCGTTTTGCAGATTCTGTGCTCCAAGGTCCTAGATTTGTAGAATTTCAGGGTAAGAAGTGCTGGTCACCCACAGGGGGCCCCAGGCAGCTGGCTGAGGACCAGAGGCACAGGCAATAGTGTAGCTCCCCATAGGGCTTCATCATGGGCTCTGAGTGGAGGGGAGAAACCAGAAACCAGTCCCCTGAGTGTCTTCAGTCCCCAGTGAACTAGGAAGAAGCCACTGGGCTCAGCTGAACACACCTGAGCCTCCCCTGTTTCTGGCCCAGCAGCATCATCCTGGAGTCCCCTGTATGTGCTAAGCAGCCACCAAAAAACCCAATTAATTACCTGGAAATTTCCCCTCACCACACATGACTACAAAAGACTTGTGCCCCCAAATTACTCATTTATTAAAACAGCACAGTGAGCCTAAACTGACTTGAATCCAGGATCCCTTTCAGGTTCACCACTGTCTTCTCAGAACCTCTCACACACCAGACCCTCCCCACAGGGACCCAACTCCACTGTTCCCCACAAAGCTCCTGGGATTCGTTCCTTCTTTCAGTCCTGACAGCAGTTGCAGAGACACCTCCCCGTTAAGGTATCCCCAGGTTCTTATTATAATATGGCCTGCCTGTCATTTTCTGCCCAAATCTTTTTAATTTTCTGCATAATATTTACAACTGTAAGGTTGTTTCCTATCGCCATTTTATTAATTGATTGATTTTGTGTTAATTATTTTCCTAACTGGTCAGCAATACTTTTTAATCGCAAGAGCACACATGAAAACCAGATGCACAAACAGCTAAGGGCGTATTTCTCCCTGCAGTAATACCCACCACTTCCACAAAGACACCAGGGTCTTTCTCATTTTCTGTTCCACGATCTGTATGATGGTGGCTTTGTTTTTATCCTTGCTGATGTAAGACCTCAGGGTGGCTGCTGCAGCTCCAGCTATCACCCCCATAATCAAGAGGAAAAGGGCCCCATGAATCCAGTGGGTTTCTTTTCTTCACAAGAGCAAGACTTTCCTGAGAAGAACCTCACCCACTGATCTCACTTCCCACTGACCAGGTCTGAGCCACACAGTCAACCTCCGTTGAGAAGGACCTGGGAATCGGCTGGGCGCGGTGGCTGATGCTTATAATCCCAGCCCTTTGGGAGGCCGAGGCGGGCAGATCACCTGAGGTCGGGAGTTCGAGACCAGCCTGACCAACATGGAGAAACCCCGTCTCTACTAAAAATACAAAAATTAGTCAGGCGTGGTGGCACATGCCTGTAATCCTAGCTACTCGGGAGGCTGAGGCAGGAGAATCGCTTGAACCTGGAAGGCGGAGGTTGGGTGAGCTGAGATTACGCCATTGCACTCCAGCCTGGGCAACAAGAGTAAAACTTCAAGAAGGCTGCAGAGAACGTGACCCAGACCAGAGTGGGTAGTGATAAACGTTTGTTGGGTGTTCTTCTGTCTCTTACTTTGGAACAGCAGCCACCACTGAATGTTGGCTCTGTACCTAAAGCGGGCAGCAAAAAGGCTGTCCTTGAATTCTTTGACCCCACTCCCCTGTGCCAAGCCCTGATATCACCCCCACGACCACCCACCACCCAGAGTCATGTGCAGGCAGCCTCAGGTGGGCCTGCCTTCTCCTCCAAATTCTCACGTTCATATTCTCATGGGTAACCTGCGCCCCTCGCACCTGGTGTTGAGGCAGGCATGGGCCACACAGAAAAGAGGAATGCCTCCCTTGTGGCCAGTAGTTCATGGATCAGGGAGTCAGGGACCTGATCAGCAGGTTCTGATTCTACACCTGGACCCAGGAGGCCCCTGAGTCTCCAGTAGCCAGTGTAGAGTGGCCACCATGGGGATGCAGAGAGTCACCTGGCAAAGCCACCTGGAGATGGGGTGGACCTGGGTGACAGGGGGAAGCTGATGTTCGGGGAGAGTCAGTGACCACCACCTGAGACCTAGAAAGAAAGGCGGCATTCATCTACAGCATTGTCCTTAACACTCGGTACAAATTCTCCAGGCTTTGTGTTTCAGTTTGATCTCTGGCCGATGTTGCATATTTGACACAGATCAAGACACTGCTTCCCCGCCACACACTGGCACACCTGTGATAAAATGCTGTCACTGTCACAAATGCCATCACTGTCACAAATGCTATCCTCCCTGTAGGCGCATGTCTTTCATCTTTGTTTGCTCTGAGAGCCCCCTCATTCTGCTAGACAGCAAAGATTTCTTTCAGCACCTAAGCTGTACCTGACCCTCACCACACACTGGGAGTACTGAGGCACAGCACCTGTGCCCTGCTCCAGGCGCTCACAGCTAAGGCTAGGAACTTACAGCATCTCCTGGATCTTTCAATACTCCATGTGAACATGAGAAGGGTGACTCTGATTCTGGGAACCACCACTCAGAAGCAACAGTAGGTCCCTGCACATGTGTAAGCCTCATGGTGCCACCTGTAGAGTAGGATCACGAGGGTCACTGCATTGGGCTGAAAAGTGCCCTCCAGAGGGGGAGCTCCAACTACACCTACATCTGGACACTGCCACAAAATATTTAAGGACAGGACAGCACGTCCCTGGATTCCTAAATTACCCACATCACTCCTGAGCCAGGATCCAACAGAGAAAGGACCTGAGGTCCCAAAATAATCTTACAGTTGCCATTGTGACTCCCTGGTCACCTCCATACAGGACAAGGAATGACCACACGGGAAGGACATTTGATTGCCTGGAAGACACACACAGAATCCCCCTCAGAGCTCTGCATGACCAGGGCAGCTCAGGAGTGAGGCCAGGACCCCACAGTCTACAGTGGAGACATCAGCCCAGATGATGAGACCAGCAGAAGAATAATTTATGTGCTGAGAGTGGGTCTGCAGGGCCCACCCCTCCTCTCTCTGTGTCCCTCGGGGCTGAGCCCTTCTCTGGAAATTACAAAGCTCCTCCAGCAGCAGCCCATGACTCTGCTGATTTGCATCATGGGCCGCTCTGTCCAGTAAGGGGATAAGAGAGGCCTGGGAAGAATCTGCCCAGGCTGGGCCTCAGGAAGCAGCATCAAGGGTGCCTCAGCCATGGCCTTGGATCCCTTTTCTCCTTGGCCTCCTCGCTCACTGCACAGGTGTTGCCCTCAGGGTCCCAGCCACCCACCCAGCCTCAGGGCTCTGGGTCCATCCTAGCCCTGACTCTGAGCTCAGCAGGGCCCTGCCTGTGGTGGGCAGGATGTTCATGACCCTGCTGCAGAGGGAGGAGCTGGTGGGGCTGAAATCCTCCCACACTGTGCTCCTGGGCTCACACTGCCCTAAGAGCTCTTTCATTCTGGAGCTCTGTCCAGGCCAGACACATGGGAAATTTTCTTGGAGGTCAGCTTCTCCATTTCAAGCTTTTTCTCTTCCCTTTTTTCAGAAGTGGCCTCCTATAAGCTGAGTCAGCCACCCTCAATGTCAGTGTCCCTGGGACAGACAGCCAGGATCACCTGCTCTGGAGATAAACTGGGGAGGGGAGTAAATATACTTCCTGGTATTAGCAGAAGCCAGGCCCCTGAGCTTGTCATCTACAGTGATATCCACTGGCCCTCAGGGATCACTGAGTGAATCTGTGGCTTCAACTTGGAGAGCATAGCCATCTTGACCATCAGCGGGGTTGAAGCTATTACTGTGCTGTAGACCACGGCAGTGGGAGCAGCCTGCGGTGACTCCCAGTGACACAGACAGATGGAGACATGGGACAGAAACCTCTCTCCCGACCTGGCTGTCCCCCTCAGGCTGCCCCCTGAGCAGTGACCATGACTTTCATTTCAACTGACACTGCCTGTGACTTCTGCAACCCAAACAGGAGAATCCTGTCAAATTTCCATTTGTATCATGGTTTTCACAAAGAGTTCATTTCAAACCCAAATATCTTGCCACGTGAAATCCAAACCTCTGCAGAGACCAGCGTGCAGTTTCAGAGGATGGAAAATGTCTCCAGAGACCTTGGCTCCTGCGCTGGTGACCAACAGTCTTTCCCCTCCGTTTCAACCCAGAGTGTGGCAGGTGCGCCCCGTACAGGCAGCTGAAAGAACTGACAGGGAGAAGTGCTCTCCTTAGGGACCCTGACAATTTGAGCTGAGGATTTTCACTCCCCCAGCATGCTGGACTGAGGAGATGTTATTGTTACGGGTCCAGGGCCTCTGTGGTCTTCCCTTTTCTCTCCTCCCCAAGTGACCATGTGATTATCATGTTCCCTTTCAGCCCTTTTCCTTCTCTATCAAGTGCACTTTGCAGATTCTGTGCTCCCAGGTCCTAGATCTGTAGAATTTCAAGGAAAGCAATGCTGCTCACCCACATGGAATCCCAGACAGCTGGCCGAGGACCAGAGGCACAGGCAGCAGTGTGGGTCCCCACAGAGCTGCATGGTGGGCACCAGCTAGACTGGAGGAACCAGGAACAACTCCCCTGAGTTTCTTCAGCCCCAGATGAACTAGGGAGGGGTCAGCAGGCTGGGCTGAACCCACCAGGGCCTCCCCTGTCCCTGTCCCAGCAGCATCGTCGTAGAATTTTCTTTATGTGTTAAGCAACCACCAAAGAACCTGTCTAATTACCTGGAAATTTCCCCTCATCACACCTAACTACACGTGACTCCTGCCCCAAATTACTCATTTATTAAAATAGCTAAATGAGCCTAAACTGGCTTGAATCTGGGACCCCTTTCAGGTTTGCCGAGTCCTCTGGGATCCTCACACACACCAGACCCTTCCCACAGGGGCCTGACTCCACCATTCCCTGCACAGTTCCCGGGACTTGTTTCTTCTTTCAGTCCTGATAGCAGTTCCAGAGACACCTTGCAATTTAGGTGTCTCCAGGCTCTTATAATACAGACTGCCTGTCATTTTCTGCCTAATTCTTTTCAATTGTCTGCATAGTATTTACAACTGTAGGATTCTTTGCCTGTCATTATTTTATTAATTGATTGACTCATATTCATTAGTTTTCTACTTGATCAGGAATACGTTTATACCACAAGGGCACATATATGACAAACTGAGGTACAAACAGCTAAGGGCGTATTTCTCCCTGCAATAATACCCACCACTTCCACGAAGATACCAGGTCTTTCTCATTCTCTATTGTACCATCCCTGTTACGTTGGTGATGTTTTCATCCTTGCTGATGTAAGACCTCAGGGTAGCTGCTCCAGCTCCAGCTATCACACTTGTATTCAAGAGGAAAAGGGCCTCATGAATCCAATGGGTTTCTTTTCTTTACAAGAGCAAAACTCCTAAGAAGCACCTCACCCATTGACTCTCACATTCCATTGACCAGGCCTGAGGCACACGGTCAATTCTGGCTGAAAAGGACCTGGGAATCACAGGCACCGGTGTTTTCAGTGAATATACAAGACAAAGCTCAGGTGGAAGGTGGTAGGTACTATCTGCTGGGTCTGTAAACCCAGTGTTTACTGAACAGCCGAACCAACATGATGAGCACCTCACTTCAAGAAGGCAGTGTCTTGTTCCTGCTGAATTCCCAGCATGAAACATGTCCCAGACCCAGAGTGGGTCTGGATAAACATTTGTAGGGTTCATGTTCTTTTGTCTCTTACATTAGTGCAGCAGCCATCACTGCACATTGGCCCTGCGTCCGCAGCAGGCACCAGTAAGAGCCAGTCGCTAAGTCCTGTGACCCACACCTTTGGTCCCAAGCCCTGGTATTACCCCAAAATCACAGAGACACGTGCAGGCAGCCTCAGGTATACCTGCCTCCTCTTCTTCCAAGTAGTCATGTTTCTACTGTCATGGGCAATCTGCACCCCTCACACGTGGTATTGAGGCAGGCAGGGGCCACGCAGAGAAGAGGAATTTCTCCCCTGGGGCCGGCAGTCCATGAAAGAGGGAATCAAAGACCTGAGCAGCAGGTTCTGATTCTATACGTGGATCCAGGACAGGCAGAACAGAGTCATGTCGGGATGGGGTGGAGCTGGGTGATAAGGAGATGCTGACATGCAGGGAGAGTCAGTGACCACCACCTGAGACTTGGAAAGAAAGATGTCATTTTCTGCAGCATCGTCCTCAACACTGAGGTACAAATTCTCCAAGGTTTGTGTTTCTCAGCTCTGTCTCTGGCCGATGTTGCATGTTTGACACAGATCCAGACACTTTGCTTCCTCCCACACACTGGCCTACTCTTCTGTGATAAAATTCTGTCACTGCCACAAATGCCGTCCTCCCTTGTGGTCACATGTGTTTCATACTCCTCCCATATGCTCTGAGAGCCTTTCTATTCTGCTATACAGCAAACATTTCTTTCAGCACCTAAGCTGCACCTGACCCTGATGACACACTGGGGATACTGAGGCACAGCACCTGTGCCCTATGCCAAGAGCTCACAGCCAAGGCCAGGAACTTACAGCATCTGCTGGATCTTTCAACATTCTGTGTGCACAAGACAATGGTGACGTTTTTTCTGGGTACCACGACTTAGAAGCAATGGCAAGTCCCTGAACATATGCAAGCCCCATGGTGTCACCTGTAGAGTGGGGTCACCAGGGCCACTGCATTGGCTTGAAAGGTACCCTCTAGAGGGGGAACTAGAAATATATCATCTGGACTCTGCAACAAAATATTTAAGGACAGGACACCCCTGGAGTCCTAGATTACCCACATCGCTCCTGAGCCAGGATCCAACAGCGGAAGAACCTGAGGATAATTCCACAGTCACCATGTGACTCCCTGGCCACCTCCAGGCAGGACAAGGAATGACCACATGGGCAGGACATCAGATTCTCTGGAAAATGCACACAGAATTCCCCTCAGAGCTCTGCATGGCCAGACCAGCTCAGGAGTGAGGCCAGGACACAGCCTGCAGTAAAGATGTCAGCCCACACTATGAGACCAGCAGGAGGAGAATTTTGTAGGCTGAGGGTGCGTACCCAGGGTCCACCCCTCCCCTCTCTGTGTCCCTTGAGGCTGAGTCCTTCTCTGGCAACCATAAAGCTTCTCCAGCAGCAGCCCCTGACTCTGCTGATTTGCATCACAGGCTGCTCTCCCTAATAAGGGGATAAGAGAGGCCTGGGAGGAACCTGCCCAGCCTAGACCTCAGGAAGCAGCATCGGGGTGCCCCAGCCATGGGCCTCGACCCCTCTCAGCCTCCAAGGTCACTGTACAGGTGCTGCCTCCAGGGTCCCTGCCACCCGCCCAGACCCAGGGATCTGAGTCCACACTGGCCTTAACTCTGAGCTCAGCAGGGCCCTGCCTGTGGTGGGCAGGATGCTTATGACCCTGCTGCATGTGAGGGGCTGGAGGGGCTGAAATCCCCCACACTGTGCTCTGCTCACTATCTTGTGTAAGTCTGACAGATTGCATTTGCCAGGAGAAAGGTTTTTTTTTTTTAATTTGTTTGAAGTCTCCATCCTCCTGCCAAGCTCATGGACCACTGGGGCTGAGATTGATGGCAAGGGATAAACTGAGGGCCCATGGAGTCTCTGAAGCTGACTATAGACACAAAAGATAAGGGTATCTTCTGGAACTCAGTTTTTCACCCTCAAGCCCACCTTCCTTTTACTCTCCTTGCAGGCTTCGTGACCTCCTGAGCTGACTCAGCCACCATCAGCGTCAGTGTCCCTGGGACAGCCAGCCAGAATTGCCTGCTCTGGAGATAAATTGGGGGATAAATATGCTTCCCGGTACTAGCAGAAGCCAGGCCAGACCTCCTTGCTGGTCATCTGTTGGGATAGCAAATGGCCCTCAGGGATCCCTGAGTGATTCTCTGGCTCCAACTCAGGGAACACGGCCACCCTGACCATCAGCTGGGCCCAGGCTGGGGAGGAGGGTATTACTGTGCCATAGCCCATGGCAGTTGGAGCAGCTGGCAGTGACTCACAGTGACACAGATGGAGACACGGGACAGAAACCTTTGCCCCAGCCTGGCTATCACTCTCAGGCTGCCCTCTATGCAGTGACCGTGACCTTCATTTCAACGGACTCCTGCTGTGTCTCTTGCAGCCCAAGCCACAGGAGAATCGTGTCAGATTTTCATTTGTATCGTGGTTTTCACAAATAATTCATTTGAAGTCCAAATATCTTGCCACTTGAAATCCAAGCCTCTGCAGAGACCAGTGCACAGGTTCAGGGCATGGAAAATGTCTCTAGACAGCTTGGTTCCTGCACTGGGAACCAACTGTCTTTCCCCTCCCTTTCAACCCAGAGTGTGGCTGGCGCGCCCTCTACAGGCAGCTAAAAGAGCTGAAAGGGAGATGCCGTCTCCATAGGGACTCTGAGAATTTGGGCTGAGGATTTTCCCACGCCCTCCCTGGCAGGCTGGTCCCAGGACACTAAGACGACTTACTGTTACAGGTCCAGGGCCTTTCTTGTCTTCCTTTTCTCTCTCCTTCCCAAGTGACCTTGGAATTGTTCCTCCCCATCTCAGCCCCTTCCCTTCTGTGTTAAGTGCACTTTGCAGATTCTGTGCTCCCAGGTCCTAGATCTGTAGAATTTCAGGGAAAACAGTGCTGGTCACCCACATGGAATTCAAGACAGTGAGCCCAGGACCAGAGGCACAGGCATCAGTGGGGGTCCCCACAGAGCTGCATGGTGGGCACCGGGTGGAGATAAGAAACCAGGAACCACTCCCCTGAGTGTCTTCAGCCCCAGGTGAACTAGGGAGGGGTCAGTAGGCTGGGCTCAACCCACCAGGGCCTCCCGTCACTGCCCCAGCAGCATCATCCTGGAGGCCCCTATATGTGCTAAGCAACTGCCAAAGAACCTGATTAATTACCTGGAAATTTCCCTTCACCATACCAGACCACACATGACTCCTGCTCCCAAATTACTAATTTATTAAAATGGCACAATAAGCCTAAATGGCCTGAATCCGGGACCCCTTTCAGGTTTGCCACTGTCCTCTCAGGTCCTCACACATGCCAGACTCTTTCCATAGGGGCCTGACTCTGCTGTTTCCAACACAGATCCCGGAATTTGTTTTTCTCTATCCGTCCTGACAGCAGTTCCAGAGACACTTCCCCATTAAGATGTCCCCAGGCTCTTATTATAATACAACCTGCCTGTTATTTTCTGCCTAAATCTTTTTAATTATCCCCATAGCATTTACAACTGTAGGAATCTTTGCCTATTATTAATTTTATTAATTGATTGATTTGTGTTAGGTCTTCACTTAATTGGTCATGGATGCTTTTTTACCACGGAATCACACATTAAAAAAACAGACATAAACAGCTAAGGGCATATTTCTCCCTGCAATAATACCCACCACTTTCACGAAGACACCACGGTCTTTCTCACTTTTTGTTCCACCATCCCTATGATGTTGGCTTTGTTTTCATCCCTGCTGATGTGTGACCTCAGGGTGGCTGCTGCGGCTCCAGCTATCACTCCCATATGCAAGGAGAAAAGGGCCTCATGAATCCAGTGCTCTTTCACAAAAGCAAAGCTTTCCTAAGAAGAATTTCACCCGCTGATCTCACATCCCACTGATCAGGCCTGAGCCACATGGTCAATCCCAGCTGAGCAGGACGTGGGAATCACAGGCACCAGTCTTTTCAGTGAATATAGAAGACAATGCTCAGGTGGAAGGTGACAGGGACTGTCTGCTGGGTCTGCAAACCCAGTTTTCCTGCACAGCCAAACCAGCACGATGAACAACTCACTTCAAGAAGGCTGTGTCTTGTTCCTGCCGAATTCCCCGCATGGAACGTGTCCCAGACCACAGTGGGTCTGGATTAACATTTGTTGGGTGGATGTTCTTCTGTCTCTGACTTTGGTGCAGGAGTCACCACTGTACCCTGGCCCTGCATCCACAGCGGGGACCAGTAAGAGCCAGTCCCTGAGTCATGTGATCCCTGCCCTGCATGCCAAGCCCTGGTAGTACCCCCATGGCCACCCACCACCCAGACACATGTGCAGGCAGCCTTGGACCTTCCTCCTCCTCTTCCAAATATTCATGTTCATATTGTCATGAGTAAACTGCACCCCTCGCACCTGCTATTGAGGCAGGCATGAGTCACAAAGAGAAGAGAGAAACTACCTCTGTTGGCGCCAGCAGTCCGCAGACCAGGGAATCAGGGACCTGAACAGAAGATTTTAATTATACACCCGGACCCAGGAGGCCCCTGAGCCTCCAGCAGCCAGTATGGAACAGCCACCAGGGGACAGAATAGAGTCACCTGGCAAAGTCACCTGGAGATAGGGTAGACCTGGGTGACAAGGAGATGCTGACATGCAGGGAGGGTCAGTGACCACAACCTGAGATCTAGAAAGAAAGGTGTCATTTTCTACAGCATCATCCTTAACATCGAGTACAAGTTCTCCAGGCTTTATGTTTCTCAGCTTTGTCTCTGGCCAATGTTGCATATTTGACACAGGTGCAGGCACTTTGCTTCCCCCTACACACTGGCCCACTCTTCTGTGCTAAAACGCAGTCATTGCCACAAATGCCATCCTCCCCTGTGGGCACATGTGTTTTATCTCCCTCCTGTTTCCTCTGAGAGCCCCCTCATTCTGCTACACAGCAAAGATTTCTTTCAGCATATAAGCTATACCTGATCCTGACCCCATACTGGGGGTACATAGGCACAGCACCTGTGCCCTACCCTAGGAGCTCACAGCCAAGGCCAGGAACTTGCAGCATCTCCTGGGTCTTTCAACACTCCATGTGCACATGACAAGGGTGAAGTTTGATTGTGGGAAGCACCACTCAGAAGCAATGGCAGGTCCCTGCACATGTGCCAGCCTTACGGTGTCACCTGTAGAGTGGGGTCACGAGGGTCACTGCACTGCGTTGAAAAGTGCCCTCCAGAGGGGGGAGCTAGAAGTACACCTAACATCTGGACTTTGCCACAAAATATTTAAGGACAGGACACCCCTGGAGTCCTAAATTACCCAAGTTACTCCGAGCCAGTATCCAACAGGGGAAGGACTTCAGGTCTCAGAATAATCCCTCAGTGCCATTGTAAGTAAGTCCCTGGCCATCTCCACACAGGACAAGGAATGGCCACATGGGCAGGACATCATACTACTTGGAAAACACACATAGAATTCCTCTCAAGAGTTCTGCATGACCAGATCAGCTCAGGAGTGAGGCCAGAACATAACCTACAGTGACGATGTCAACCAGACGATGGGACCAGAAGGAGAATGAGAATTCTGTGTGCTGAGGGTGGGTCTTCAGGGGCCTCCCTCCTCTCTTTCTGTTCCTTGGGGCTGATCCCTTCTCTGGAAACCACACAGCTCCTCGTGCAGCAGTCCCTGACTGCTGATTTGCATCACAAGCCGCTGTCTCCAGCAAGGGGATAAGAGAGGCCTGGAAGAACCTGCCCAGCCTGGGCCTCAGGAAGCAGCATCAGAGGTGCCTCAGCCATGGCCTGGACCCCTCTCTTCCTTGGCCTCCTTGCTCACTGCACAGGTGCTGCCCCTAGGGTCCCAGCCACTGGTCCAATCCCAGGGCTCTGGGTCCAGCCTGGCCCTGACTCTGAGCTCAGCAGGGCCCTGCCTGTGGTGGGCAGGATGCTCACGACCCTGCTGCAGGTGGATGGGCTGCGGGGCTGAAATCCCCTCACACTGTGCTCCTGTGCTCACACTGCCCTAAGGGCTCTTTCATCCCTGGATCTGTGTCCAGGCCAGGCACGTGGGAAGATTTACTTGGAGTTCGGCATCTCAGTTTCAAGCCTTTTGTCTCCCCTTTTCTCTCCTGTAGGTTCCATGGCTTCTTATCAGCTGACTCAGCCACCCTCAGTGTCAGTGTCCCCAGGACAGACAGCCAGCATCACCTGCTCTGGAGATAAATTGGGGGATAAATATGCTTGCTGGTATCAGCAGAAGCCAGGCCAGTCCCCTGTGCTGGTCATCTATCAAGATAGCAAGAGGCCCTCAGGGATCCCTGAGCGATTCTCTGGCTCCAACTCTGGGAACACAGCCACTCTGACTATCAGCAGGACCCAGGCTGTGGATGAGGCTGACTATTACTGTCAGGCATGTGACAGCAGCACTGCACACAGTGACACAGGCAGATGCGGAAGTGAGACAGAAGCCTGCCCCCTCAGCCTGGCTCACAAGACCCTTCCCTCTCTCCTGCCCTGTCACACTGAGCAGGAGGGAGCCTTCCATGTGGAATGGAAGTTTCTGGTCCTATCCCTGCTCTTATGTTCCTGAGAGATGGGATCAAGTTACTGCCCACCTCTAGGCTCAGCTTATCCCAGAATAAACTGAGCTGATCATTTTGATGGTCAAATGCCAGCTCCCAAAAGACCCCAGAAACCCTGATATCAAAGTAGCACCAAGTCTATTAGTATCAAGGGAGACGAGCCCTAGGGTGGAATCATTTTAGTGTCTCAGAAGGCACAGGGCAATGGAAAGTGTTTATAAGGTTTCAGGATATGGACGTGAGCAGTTAAAGGTAGATCTTACAAGGAAGGAACCTACTAGAATTGGGGCCCATCTGTGACATCATAGCACAGCCTGGTGGACACAGAGAAGGGAAGGTCTTAAATCAAGTCTCGATCAGTAAATATTTATTGGATAAGTGAGCAATTTACATAGGTGAGAACTGTGTGCTCTCTTGAGCAGACCACTTACATGGATAACTGGTTTTCAGGAATTGCCTGAAGCAATGAGTGACATTCTTTGTTGTTATCACCCTCATCCACCTGGGAAAGAATAATCTGGAACCAGCAGTTAACATTGACACAATTGGTCTCAGTGCTCAGCACAAACATTCATTGCAGGCTGAAAAGTGATAATGGAAGAGAAAGGAGTTTATTAAATCCCTAGACACAAACAAATCCATGAGCAGAGATGAGAGATGTGGGCTCAGCTGGCCCAGTCCCACGGGGTCATTCCTCTTGTGATGGAAATGACCACATGAGGGTCCCCCAAGCGGTGTTGGGGGGCAGTCCAGATGGAGGGAACTGGCCTCCCAGGGCTCCCTGCTGCTTGGGCTGGGCAAAGGTTAGAGGAATGGAAGTCTGGTCCAGTGCTTCCCAGCAGCATCTCCAGGGTCATCCTCCCTCTGCTGGGGCTTCCCCTCCACTCCCCAGCACCGTCATTGCTTCCTCATCTGTCTCCTCCCTGCCCCAAGGCCCTCCCTGTGCTCACCCTGGCTCCTCCCCCTGCTCCATGCCCAGCCTCTGCAGAGCAGCCCGGGCCCAGAGACTTGGGCAGAAGTTTCCATCCCACCAGCTGCAGAACCTTCCCTACAGAAACAGGCCAGTCCCTGTGTCTCATATTTGTAGAGATCCCAATCACCCTCAGAGATGACGGGTGGGAAACCAGCCCACAGTGACCTAGGCTGTTGGGCATATGGCCTTCAAGCCCACTTGGCTGCACTTCCCTGGCCAACTCCAACATCCAGGCTGGGAGTCTGGAATCCTAGTTCCCCTGACCCATTCACTCCCACTAGGTTTGCTTCTAAACTCGCTGGGCCTCATCTTCCTAGTCTGCCCACCGGAAGCAGCGACAGGCATTTTCCAGGGCTGTGGTAAGGGTCCTGGAACTCACTCACTCACTCACTGAGCCTCTGTTTCCTCATCAGTAGTGGGAAGACCCCCTGCCAGGTGGGCCATTCCATGACATCTACAGAGGGAGCAGGAACCTCTCCTATTTCCTGGAGGAGAGCTGGGGTGGAGGCTGCAACCCAGGATCATCAGAAGAGCTGGGGTCTTCAAGGCTCCTAGGTACCCCTTAAGTGGGGGTCAGAGTGGCTTCAGGGGTCTTATTGCTCGGTCCAGACAGAAGATGTTTCCAGTTGTGAAAAATGACTTCAGGGACAACAAAAACAGAGATTCGCCTCTCCGGACACCAGTGGTTGATGTGCCTGGAGTACTCCTTGTACCAGACAGGGGAGACAGTCCTAGACAGAGGAAGTTCTAAGTGTCACCTAGATTTCGGGCCTCGGGGCCTGTATCAGGGGTAGGTGATGTCACAGTGAGTTGATGCTCTGCAGCCCCTTCCCTAGGAGGTGGCAGAGGGAAGAGCTGGTGGTCCTCTGAGGTGTGAGTCAGTCCAACCCTGAGGGTCTTCCCAAGCTGGAGGTCCCTGGGTGTAGAGGGAAGAGGTTCTGGTCAAATAGGCCTGGTGGTGAATCCTGGTCCATTTATTCATTTGGTCAAGAAATATTCATGGAGGACCCACTACGTGCCAGGTGCCAAGCCAGGTGACTGGGGACACAGTGTTAAGTGTGACAGTTGGCCCTTTCACTGCTAGAGGTATGATATTCTCAAGCCGAGACTCAGGGCTCTACGATTGTATGTCAGATATATAGCCTCTATGTGCATGTCTCCAGAGACTGGTTTCCTGGAGTTCCAAGTGACAGCAATCGCTCACCTTGAATGCAAAAGTTAAAGGAGCATCCGAAAACCTAGTGACCCAGATAAATAATACTTAATGCAATACTTTCAAAAATTGAAATTAATGCCCAACAAACCCACAATGAACAAAATTTCAGGATCTGACTCACTCACCTCAGTGGTTTCCCTCTTGGTCCTACCCACAGTCCCACAGATGAGTGAGTGCCCACGGGGATGCAAAACCAGAGTCAGGCCCCTGCACCCCCTTCTGCCTGGCCACCAGAGCCCTCCCCTGGGTCTTGGCCTTCCTCTTCTGAAGACCTCCAGCAGTTCCTGCTCAGGCTTCCTCTACTGCTGGTCTTTTCTGCCCCCTACTGGACTCTCCCCTTATAGCTGCACTCCAGGCAGCTGGTGGAGGTTAAAGAATAGAAACCTCCCAAAACTCCACCCTCCAGTTCCAGGCTGGCTCCACCTCA